>NC_052147.1:192509076-193177732 GCF_902713615.1 Scyliorhinus canicula | reverse complement strand
TTCGGCAAGCGTTTCCTGGGGCGACCCGGCCTTGATGGGCCAGGCTGCTCTGCGGGTGTCTCGGGTGACGTTGTGCCACTCTGCTCTGCCTGCTGCCCACCCGATGCACCAGGGATGGGACGGGGGGGAGGCCGAGAATTCCGGGATGTCCCGTGATGGAGTTAATGGGACGGTCCCGAAACCTCCTCCTCACTCAGGGAGCCCGGTGGCCCCCGGGCCTCACTTTGGGACAGAGGTGCGAGCGGGGAGTTGCCCCGTCGCACCACCGACACCTGGCACTGCCAGTCCTGGAGGCCTGCAACGGTATCCACCAGGATCCGAAGGTTTGCAGAGGCGGAGTCCAGGGAGTTAGACATTCCCGCCAGGGACTTTGCGATCTCAACCTGAGGGGCACAGAGGTGGTGACTCACCTGAGCTGCCCTTAGGTTATTCATCTTTTTTGTGGCAGTGGGTTCCAGTCCTCGACAGGCTGGCTGCAATGACCGTCTCTGCCACCTCCTCCCAGGAGCTGTTCACTATGGCTGGCTTTGGTCTCTGCTCCACCCTGGGGAAGAGGGTGTCCCACCTCTCCTCCACTTGAGGAGCATCGCTGAGGCTGTCAACACTATGGTGCAGACAATGGAGAGGCAACAGGACCAGTTGGCGCAGGGGTGCTGGAGTTCACTCCAGCTGCCCTGCCATCCCATGAAGTGCCCCAGGGTCGCAGAGGCAGCATCTGAGAGGAGCGAACACTGGAGGCTGACCCGGTGCCTTCCACCAGCAAGACCGTGGTCCCCGCCTCACCCAAAGCCCCCGTCCGACACCAGTACGTCAAGGTCAGCAGACAGAACAGGGTGGCCCCCCACAGGCAGCATCTGGGAGGAAGGAGCACTGGAGGCTGACCAAGTGCCTTCCACCAGAGAGACCTGAATCCCCCTCCTGACACCGGTGCCTCAAGGTCGGCGGGTGAACAGGGTGGTACAAGTACCTTGCCCTTCCGAAAATGCCCGCCAGGGTCACCAAAGGCCATGAGAAGCAGAAGGCTGCCCCTACCTGCAAGGCTGACACAGGTCCATCACCCTGGAGTGACGTTGCACTGACTCTGGGAGGGTGGAACATGGTTGGTCTGGGGGGGGAAAAAAGGAAGGCGAGGATGAGGAGGGCCTTGCAGGCCCTCTGGGCATGGCAGACCATTGCCGCCACTGTCTGTTTTCCTTATGCTCATCCCCAGGCTAGTCTTCCAGTCCCTCCTCAGTCAAGGTTGCATGTCCCTCCTCCTCCAGGATGTTGCGCCACTCCTGAGCCAGGGTTGAGGAGTGCAGAGCAGGAAATAAGCTGGTTGTGCTGAGGGACCCCACCCTGCACACCCTGCTCACTTCAGGAGACCCTAGATGGAAACATCAGAGAAACTGAGCTCAGGTACCCTCATCTGATCCACATCTCACACTGTTCTGGGGATATCCTCAGTGCTGAAGACCAACTCTAGTGATTGTTGACTGCTGCCTCTTGTGGTTCAGGCTTGTCTGGGCCTTGCAGTTTGATTGGCATGCTAGGTAATGAAACCCGTCCGAAGCATGGCATGTGTCCCCATGAAAATGCACGGGTGAGCTGTGAATAGCTCACATAACTAACAATGCCGATTCCTTATTAGCAATAGTCTTCAGCTGCACAGCTAGAGGCTGCTCACAGTCAAAGGGTGTTAAAGTGAACTTCATCATACAACCATGAACAGGACTCCGTTCTGGAAGTGTTTGGTGAGCCAGCTGTATTTGCCCCTGTTATGGGTATGCACAATTTGAGGGATTGCCTGTAGGATCCACAAGCACTGAGCTCCTCACTCCCCCGACCGCCCGCACACAGCCCACCTCCGTCCCCGCCTACTGAGCCACTGTGGCCGCAGCTCCTGATGTTTACTAATCATAATGTTTATTGTCACAAGTAGGCTTACATTAACACTGCAATGAAGTTACTGTGAAAAGCCCCTAGTCGCCACATTCCGACGCCTGTTCGGGTACAGAGGGAGAATTCAGAATGTCGAAATTACCTAATAAGCACGTCTTTCGGACTTGTGGGAGGAAACCCGAGCACCCGGAGGAAACCCATGCAGACACGGAGAGAATGTGCAGACTCCGCACAGACAATGACCCAAGCCAGTAATCGAACCTGGCCCTGTGAAGCCATAGTGCTAACCACTGTGCTACGGTGCTGCGCTGTCCAATCAAACTGAATTTTTCTGTTTCCTCTTTGTGAGGATCTAAGAGTTTGGAGGATATAATTAACATTCTAGCTATGATTGCTGATTCAGTGTCACTCCTATCTTGTTTTGCCCAATGTCAAAACCACCTATACATTTTAAAACCACCTATCCATTTAAAAACCCCTGAAGCCAGATTTCCTACTTTACCTTGATTACCCCTTGCTCAAATTCAGAGCCTTGCCACAGGGAAATCCTGAAATCATCAAGATGCATGATCAAAATGGCAGCTAGTTTCTCCTTCTAGAACATTGTGGGGTCACCACCACCCATTTCCAACAGAAACAAACCTCATGGAAAAATACCACACTCTTGACACGTGATTCAATCTGTCAACGGGTTCAATCATTTCCATAGCTTTCCTTCTATGTTACCAGCTTCTTTGCCCCCCCCCCCCCCCCCCCCCCCCCCCCCCTTGTAAAACACAGCCTTTATGTCAATAGATTTGCATTTCCAGGAACTTGATGCCAATATAGCCAAAAAATATTTCAAACTCAGGACTGGTGTAGACTCGATGGGCCGAATGGCCTCCTTCTACACTGTAAATTCTATTCCATTCTATATTCTTTGCAGTAGGTGAGCCCAACCGACATCCTGATCCTCTCATCTTCCTTCATAGTCGTCTCAGGTTACTATCTTGCTTTGGCCTCATCTGTGCTGTATGGGAGTACCTTTTCTGTACAGATCCACGAGTGAGATAAAGCTGGCCATCCCTGTCAGGTACGTTAGTATATTCTACAAATTCCTAACTCTTTCCATCTGTCTTCCTTTATTAGGAGCTACTAAAATCTTTCAATCATGAGGACTTCTATTGAGATTGCTAGGTTGCTCTCTGGGCCTCAGCCTCATTGTCATTAACTCTGAACTACCACTAAATGACCATTCTCCCAAACGAGTAGACTCGTTCGTTCCCAATTTGTTTCTGGGGTCATGATGAGTGTCAGAAACCGATAGTTTTCACATAATTTTGCCAATCCATAGATTGTCTCTTGTCTGTTCCTTGTTCATCCACCTGCATGTTTAATCAATTTTCGTATTTTCAGAGGTTTTCTTTGCTCTCCCTATTAAAGTAGCCTCTCTCCATACACTGGTCCCTTCTGGTATGTATGTTACCCTAGTTCCTACTTTAGGTAGTTGCTCTTTTGAACAAATAATGTCAACTTCTGTCTTGATATTACTCCGTTCATAGTCTGTCTACCTTGTATCCCCAGCCATCTATTCCTCATGATTACCCAATGCATGTGCATGTGAAGTGCATGGTGCCTCCTCACTTAAGTGCTATTCAGGAGCTGTGTAGTTAGTACCAATGAACCGCAGAGAATATACCCAAACAATTTGATTACCATGTTGTACCATTATCCCCCATTACCTTTCCGAAATTATGGGCGAAATTCTCCCAACGGGAGACAAAGTGCCGACGCCGGAGTGAAAACCGGAGTGTTTCACTCCGGCGTTGGAGGCCGCTCCTCGCCCTGTATTCTCCCACCCCCAGAGGCTAGGAGCTGCGCCGCGTCAATTTCACGCGCCGGGTCTTGGCGCCGCGTTAAAATGGTGCCACGTAAATGACGCGGCCGGCGGCGCTTAAATTACGTCACCTGCGCAAGCGCAGGTTGGCCGCACCAACCCACGCATGCGGAGTTGCCGTCCTCCCCGCGGGTGCCCCGCAAGACATGGACTTTGATCTTGCGGGGCGGTGGAGGCCAAAGAGTGCGTCTTTTAGAGATGCCGGCCCACCGATCGGTGGCCACCGATCGCGGGCCAGGCCCCTACTGAGCACCCCCCTGGTGCTCGATCCTCCCTCCCCCTCCCCCCCACAGGCCGCACACGCAGCGTTCGCGTGCTGTTCACGCCGGCAGCGACCAGGTGTGGTTGGCGTCAGCGTGAACCGGTCGGATTGGGCAGACCGGTCGGATTGGGCAGGCCGCTCGGCCCATTGGGGCCAGAGAATCGCCGCTCGACCGTTAGAAACGGCCAGTGCCGTGCAGAGGTCTGGTGATGCCCGGGGCAAATCTTGAATGTATGCCCCAAAGACTCAAGTAGCACCCCCCCCCCCCCCCCCCACTTTATGCGCATGGCAATAGCACTCGTCTTAAAGCAAGGTCAGTCTTGCATTGTGTCATTATAGTTCCTCCGATGCCACACTTTGAATGCATTTTACAACGCTCTCACTGGGGCCAAGGGACAGCAAAATCCTTCAGGCAGTTACACCGGCAAACGTGTTTCCTTGTGACATGGATAACTGCACAGAATCAATTTGGTCAGAGACCGTTTAACTTTTATTAAAACCTAACCCCATATTAAGAAGCAATAAAATGCATGAAGCCCGGCCCCCTTTTCTCTCTGTCTGTATAGAAGAAAACCAGTGAAGAAAGTGAAGATATTTGTTTGCAGTGATTAATCTCCTCCCTCCCCACTCTTCCAGAAACATTGCAAAGCAAACCACCAAGGCAGCTGTGGGTGAAAGCAACCTGATTAGACTGACAGGAAATTAAATGGAGGGATGGTGGATTATAAACTCTTCTCCGTCTAGCTCTTCATGACTTGCAAATGGAAAATGGAAATTGAAAGGCCGGGAACAAGCAGCAACATGCCAAACAATTCCAACAAGTACCGAGTGCAACTTTTATTTTTCATTAGTGGATGTCAGTCTTCTGCCATCCTGTGACCTTCACCCATTATTTGTTTCACGTTGATTGTATATTGGGAGCAAAATAATTGGGGAGGGATACATGACCTGTTGCTGTGGCTTCACGGTCCTGGTGTGGACAAACTCAAAGACATCTCCGGCTGGAAACTCCAGGAAGGAAAAACTTGTGGGGGGGGGGGGGGGGGGGGTGCTTTTGAATATGATCATCAAACATATTCAAATGCTCTTTTAATATTTCCACATTTCCTGTTGCTAGGCTGACTTAAATGCTGTAAATAATTAATCGTATCAAACAATCCATTTTGATGTGCTAAATGCAGAGGGAGCCATCCTGAACATGGGCTTGTGTTGACATTGTGGTGATAAATAACTGACAGACCATGCCACTGCAACAGCCTTTGATTCTTTTCGTATTAAAAGTCCTACTTTATAATGTGCAAAAAATAAATTATGCTGTAGAGCAATTGGACAAAATTAAACAGCCCCACCATCTCTCTCCATTAGTTTGATAGGAGATGCTAATTAATGAAGATATGAACCAAGTAGAATGCAGAATACTTTTGCTATAATCAGAACATAATTGATTTTTCTGTTCGATTATCACAAATTAACCGAAACATCCAATAAACATGCTCTTTTTCCTGGCAATTCCGATCGGAATTCTGAAGGGCGAGATGGAATCAGGTGGATATGTTATATTTCTAAGAGAAATTCGGGCTCAATGGATGATTCGGTGTGATTTCACCCTGTCAGTGGTTTATGTCACCTATCTGCTCACAGTGGGATTGGTTTCTCTGGAGTCACTGGGAGTCGAGCGGCAGAATTCTAGGCTGTCAGGCAACAATTAGCACAGTTTAAAAAGAATCACAACTCGTGAATCATGTGATGTGAGGAGAACTTACCATCATCGACACACAGACATACATACACATACACAAAAGCATTGCTCCAACTGCAATTCATTCTTCCATCTCTCTCAGCCCACAGCGGAACATTCAATCTTGTGTGGATCGCCTTCACACAGAACACAGGCAGAGAGAGACCCAAAGGATCTCTTCCCGGCGTACTGAACGCTTCCCTCCCCACACGCTGCGGGTAGAAGCGAGCGGGAGGAAGGGGAGCCTTGAGGAAGATCTGCTGATGCCCCCATCCAATGGACGCCGCTCTGCACGCCGCTGGAAACGGCAAGTGGCGATTCTCCGAGCGGCCTGTCGTAAAACTCGGCACGCCGTTTTGGGGGTGGGGGTGGGGGGGGGGGGGGGGAAGAATCGTGAGCGGGTGCCAGGGCGGCGTGGCGGGAATCGCCCGGCATTCCCGCGATTCTCCCACCCGGCGTGGGGGTCGGAGAATCGTGCCCTATATCCCCGATGGCTTTATGATGTGCCTTAGGACTTATTGAATTCTCTCCAAAACTTCAGCTTTATCTGAATGTATTGCAGGCAGAATTAAACAGGAAAAGTAGAATGGTTCCTTCTAGAGCAGGGAGGGCACCTGGTAACATTGAAGGAAATTTTGGATTTCTTCCATACACTAACTGGTATGGACTGTACCACCCAACCATCTGCAAGAGCTCTTTGCGTGTACTGCCCACGTCGTTTGCAATTCACAATCTGGTTGATCAGCCAATGTTTTATGTAACGTGCCATTCGGGTTCACAGCTTTCCTCTGCAGGACTACAAGGTTTAGATTTTTGGCACATTGAAATTCCTCATTGGCACATTCCCCACCAATATCTGTCAGTGATTGCATTGGTGTGCCTACCCATTTTCATGACCTTACAAAGAATGGTCCTTTTGTTTTTAATCTGTATCACAATGGATAGGCTAATATGATAGCCACACCTATGAAGTGTTGGATATAAATACACCTCTCCTTGACACAAACTTAAATCCATTGCAACTGCATCATGAAACTCCCTGGCTAATGGCAAGCTCACAAACAGGATGTGGTGGTGTCTTACGATATTTAACAACAGCGATTTATTCAATAAGGTCATCATATCCTTTATCACGTACTCTTGCATCGCAAAGTAGAACCTTCAGTTTCTGTGGCACTGGATGAGCATACTGTCTGTGTAATTTCAAGATTATCTTTCTGTCTACCAAATTCATTCTCAGTGGTTAACCTTTTAATGACTTTTTTGATGAGAAATCTCTGGCTTCCTTAGTGGTAAGCAATGAGTAAGATCAAGTAAAATGCAGATCCACATATTTATCAATCACTAGTTTGATCATTCTTCATATCTAGCATCATCTAAGCCTTTTTCCAATCAGCGATCGACTTTCCAATCAGCGATCGACTTAACAATAACAGTTTTTTGCTAGAAACCACATCAGTACTGATAATGAATTGATCTTACAAGCGAGGGCTACTATTTACAGGATGTGAAAGTATTGTCATCTCCAAACTTGAAGCAGGTGTCACTTGATACTCCCTGACCTTTCACATCTCTGGGGTGTCTCTGGGGTGTCTCTCAGAGACACCTCAGATAGCAGTTAAGCCAATCTACATCACTGTAGAAGTGCAATCACTGCCCAAAACTGCACAGTTGAAGGAATCGACCATCAAGATGCTCATTACTGGAATCAAGCTCTTGAACAATCCAATTCCATCATGGCAGTCACCATCATTTTCAGTCCAGCTTAGTTGCCTGAACGGCTAGTTTGTGTTGCAGAGCCAGGCCAACAGCATAGCTTCAATTCCCATACTGGCTGATGTTATTCATGAACCTTGCCCCTCACCGGAGGTGGGTGACCTTCAGGTTAAATCATCACCAAGCAGCCTAGGATCATCTAGGATTATGGTGACTTTACTCTTCAGTCTCATGGGTTACTTAAAAAAAAACAGTTCATCGCATAATTATGCTGGGAATCACACTATGAACCAATTAACCATGCCCCACACAGTTTTTGGGTTTAAACACCTACAGTCACCATCCCAGGCACACTTTGTTCCAACTTTCAAACAGGCTGGACTTATGACTGCTTTCAAACATCCTGTCATTAACCTCATCTCAAGTTTTGGAATTTCCATCTGAGGTTTGGTCAAACTTGGAACGAAGCGGATTTTGGAGAACTTTGGCCGGTTTTACCAGATACAAGTTGAACATAGGGAAACAGCAAGGTATTCCCGATTGAGACCAGAGGGCAGGAGATGAGGTTGGGGGAGCTGCAGTTCAAGGTGGTGGGAGCAGGCTTTAGGTACTTGGGCGTTCAGGTGATGCGGGGCTGGGTGCTGCTGCGCAAGTTGTATTTGGCTCGATTGGTGGAGCAGATTCAAGGATTTTAAGAGGTGGGATGTGTTGCCATTGTCGTTGGCAGGACGGGTGCAGGCAGTGAAGCTGACAGTGTTGCCAAGGTTCTTGTTTGTATTTCAGAACCTCCCAATCTTTGTTCCAAAGTCATTTATTTAAAAAGTTCAATGCATTGATCTCAGGATTTGTGTGGGCATGGAAGACCCTGCGGGTCAAGAGGGCAATTTTCAAATAGGGGAGAGGCTAACATCGCTATGGTTAGAAAATAGGTGGTGGGGGAGGGGTCAGTATTGGGGAGGATGGAGGCAGCATCTTGGAGGGGAACGGATTTAGGACCATTGTTGACAGTGTCTGCCGTTCTTGCCAACCAAGTACTCTGCAAGCCCAGTTGTGGTGTCGGTCTTGAGGGTATGGGGCAGTGGAGGCAGCACTTGAGACAGGAGGGTGCCGTGGTGTGGGCACAGACTTGTGATAACCATAGGTTTGCACTGGGGGTGGGGATGGGGGGTGGGAGGGGATGCTGGAAGCGAGGTTTTAGAGGTGGTGCCAGGCAGGGATTGTGTGGTTTGAGGATCTGTTCATAGGGGCAGCTTTACGAGCTTAGAAGACCTGGAGGAAAATATGAGCTGTCCAAGTGGGAATGTGTTTAGATACTTAGAGGGCCCAGGCTTTGTGAGGAGAGAGGTGCCGTCCTTGAGGCTGCAGGACAGGTGCCGAAAGAGGGGAAAGTGTCTGAGGTTGATAAGGAGCTGATGGATTGGGAGGGAGCCTCAATAGGAGATGTTAAACGGAAATGGGAGGAGCTGGGGTGGAGGCCGGGACATAGAAGAGGCCCTGCAGAGGGTGAATGTATCCTCATCGTGTGCAAGGCTCAGCCTTATTCAGTTTAAAGAAGTTCACTGGGTGCATATGACGGTGGCGAGGATGAGAAGATTCTTTGAGAGAGAAGAGGACATGTGTGAACGGTGCGCAGGGAGACCTGCGAACCATATCCACATGTTCTGGGCGTGTCTTAAACTGAAGGGGTTTGCAGTCGTAATGTTCGAGGTGTTGGGGGTAAAGGTGGCTCAAGGTAGTGATATTTGGAGTGTCAGAAGGCCCGGGAACAAGAGAAATATTGCATTGTGTGTTATCAGACTAAAACAAAGAAGATTGAGGCTTGTAATCACGTTAATATAAATCAATTTTAGTGGGCTGGTTTAGCTCAGTGGGCTAGACAGCTGGTTTGTAATGCAGAACAAGGCCAGCAATTCCCGTACTTGCTGAGAATTCTAAATTCTCCCTCTGTGTACCCGAGCAGGCGACGGAATGTGGCAACTAGGAATTTTTAAAGTTTTCCTCTGCTCACTTTTAAAGGCTTCCAATCCTCTGGCTTCCAACCAATCCTCGACACTTGTATGCTTTTTCCTTTGCTTTTCTGCTGTCTTCGACTTCCCTTGTCAGCCATGGATGCCTCATCCTCCCCTTCGCATGTTTCCTCCACCTTGGCATGAATTTCTGTTGTACCTCCTGAATAACCCCCAAAACTCCTGCCATTGCTGTTCCACTGCTGTGCCTGCTTGGCACCCCTTCCAATTAAATCTGGCCAGCTCTCCACTCATGACTTTGTAGTTACCTTTATTCAATTGTAACATCGTTACATTGTCATGTGAGAGTACCTTTAAGAAATGGATGTTTAAGCAATGTACCTTTAAGAAATGAAGCAGCTCATATTACTGAAGTGATGTCAGAGGGTGGGGTGAGCTGAGCTGAGCTCACTTCTGCTTTTTGTTTCAGGTTTGAGGAGAAAGTTAGGAACGTTTGTGTGTTTTGCAAAAAGCTGGAAGAAGAAAACACATAACTGGTCTGTTGATGTCTGAGAATCCAAAGACGATAAGTATATTGAATGTAACCTCATGTCTGTTGTTAAAGGTGAAGTGTTTTGGAGGTTTGAAGGAACATTTTGAGGGATTATTTAGTGTTGTATTATTTTCGGGGTTATCTTTGAAGTAAGGGGTGTTAAGTGATCCAATGTTTATTTAAAAGGTTAAGTTGAATTCATGGAATAAACATTGTTTTGTGTTTAAAATCCCTTGTGTCCTTAATTGTAATACCACACCTGGAGAACAAGCCGTGTGCTTCAAAAGCTAACAATCCATTAAAGGGAGTGGTTGGTTGAACTCCATGATACATTTTGGGGTTCTGAAAACGCCGCTCCCATAACAATTGGGGGCACGAGGGGGTTAAAAGTCTATCTATTGGATTGGCTTTTGTGAATTTAATGACAGTGAAGGATTGTTGCTGTTCCGATGTGGTATTTTAGTTTAAGTGGGGAGAGTGTCGTGAACAATGTCTCTTTCGGAGGCTCAGAAGTTTTTAGGGGTGGACGCGGTAACACATGATACCTTACGGACAGAGACTAAAAACAGACTGTTAGGTTTGGCAAAAGCATTGCAGTTAACATTACCTGACAAAATACGAAAAGATGAGGTAATTAACGCGGTATCTGCGCATTTACGTTTGCCTGTGATACATTCTGGCTCATTAGATATGGCAAAGCTCCAGTTGCAGATTAAGCAAATGGAACATGAAAAAGAATTAAAGCAACTTGAACATGAAAAAAATTAAAGTGGCTTGAATATGCAATGAAAGAAAAAGAAAGAGATAGAGAGGAAAAAGAAAAGGAGAGAGAAGAAAGAAACAAAGAAAGAGATAGAGCGGAAAGGGAAAAAGAGAGTGAGTTTGAACTTCGGAAAATGGCTCTGAAACATGAAAATCAGTTAATATTGGCAGACGCAAAGGAACACATACAGTTGGAGGAGATGGATGAGGATAATGAGACAGACCGTCATAGTCAAAGACATGGTGCAGATCTATTTAAATAGGACAAGCATTGCCAAGGTTTGACAAGAAGGAGGTAGAAGCCTTTTTCATTTCATTTGAGAAGGTAGCTAAACAAATGCAATGGCCACAGGACATGTAGGTATTACTGATTTAAACAAAGCTGATAGGTAGGGCTAGTGAACTGTTTGCATCACTACCGGAGGAGGTATCTGGAACGTATGAGGAGATGAAGAAATCCATCTTAGGTGCGTATGAGCTAGTGCCTGAAGCTTACAGACAAAGGTTTAGAAATTTAAGGAAAGAATTTGGTCAAACATACATGGAGTTTGAAATGCTCAAATAGTGTAATTTTGATAGGTGGATAAGGGCTTTGAAAATAGACCAAACGTCTGGAGCTCTCAGAGAAATTATACTTTTGGAGGAGTTTAAAAATTCAATTCCTGATGTGGTGAGAACTGATGTGGAAGAACAGAGGGTTAAAATTGTGAGATTAGCAGCAGAAATGGCAGATGATTATGAATTAGTTCATAAATCAAAGATTGGTTTCCGACATCAGTTTCAGCCAGCGAGGGATAGAAACCGGGGACATAAGAAATACTCAAGTGGTAAAGGTAAAGGTGATCTGATGGGAGACAATAAAGACAGTGTACCACACTGATTAAAAAAGAAATCCAGGAGGGTGGAAAAGAGATGAAAAGTTTCAAATGTTTTCACTGTAATAAACTAGGCCATGTAAAATCACAGTGTTGGTGGGTGAAGAAAAGCACTGGGAAGGCTGATGTGGTAAAACAGGATAAGACAGTGGGGTTTGTTAAAGTGGTAAGGAAAGCCCAAGGGAAACGAAGGAGGTGCAAATGATTGTACAGCCTGTTCAAGAAGTAATTGTTAAGAAGGTGCCAGATGTCTTTAAAGAATTTACTTGTGTGAGTAAAGTTTACTCATGTGTATCAGGAGGAGCAGCTAAAGAAGTCACAATTTTAAGAGATCCAGGAGCTAGTCAATCTGTAATGGTAAGAGATGAGGAATTATGTAGTTTGGGAAGAATGTTGCCAGAAAAGGTGGTGACATGTGGAATTCAGGGTGAGAGGAGTAGCGTTCCATTATATAAGGTAAGGTTGGGAAGTCCAGTGAAGAGTGCTGAAGTGGTAGTAGGAGTAATAGATAAACTACCTTGTCCAGGAATACAGTTTATCTTGGGTAATGATATAGCTGGATCACAGGTGGGAGTGATGCCTACTGTGGTTGATAAACCAGTGGAAAATCAGACAACTGAAGGGCTGAAGGACGAATATCCTGGGATTTTTCTGGATTGTGTCGTAACAAGGTCGCAAAGTCACAGGTTAAGACAAGAGGAGAAATCAAAGAGTGAAGATGAAGTTGAAGTGCAATTATCAGAAACAATTTTTGATCAGATGATTGAAAAAGAACAAGAACAGGTGGAGGATGAGGCAGATATTTTTAGTTCAGGAAAATTGGCGGAGTTACAACAGAAAGATGTAGAAATAAAACGGATCTATCAGAAAGCACATACGGAAGAGGAATCTGAGAGTACACCAAAGTGTTATTACTGTAAAAGTAATGTCTTGATGAGAAAATGGAAACCTTTACATATGCAGGCGGATGAAAAGTGGGCAGAAGTTCATCAAGTAGTATTGCCGGTAGGGTATAGAAAGGAGGTGTTGCGAGTTGCACATGAGGTACCAGTGGGAGGTCATTTGGGAATAAGGAAAACTCAAGCTAAAATCCAGAAACATTTTTATTGGCCTGGACTACATAAAGATGTAGTTACATTTTGTCAATCATGTCACACATGTCAAGTGATAGGGAAATCTCAAACAGTGATAAAACCAGCGCCCTTAATACCCATTCCAGCATTTGAGAAACCTTTTACAAGGGTCCTAATTGATTGTGTAGGAACGCTTCCTAACACAAAAAGTGGGAATCAATATCTTTTGACTATAATGGATGTGTCTACTAGGTTTCCAGAGGCCATTCCAGTACGTAATATTACAGCTAAAAGGATTGTGGAGGAGTTACTTAAATTCTTTACTAGATATGGACTACCCACAGAAATTCAATCAGGTCAAGGATCGAATTTTCTTCAAAGTTATTCAAAGAAGTAATGGATAGCTTAGGAATAAAACAATTTAAATCAACTGCGTACCATCCAGAATCGCAGGGAGCATTAGAAAGGTGGCATCAGACATTAAAAACAATGTTGAGGGCGTATTGTCAAGGTTATCCAGAGGATTGGGATAAAGGAATCCCATTCGTATTGTTTGCAATTAGGGATGCACCTAATGAGTCTACCAAATTTAGTCCTTTTGAACTAATTTTTGGACCACTTAAATTGATTAAGGAAAATTTAGTGGGTGAGAAATCGGAAATTACACTATTGGATTACGTGTCAAATTTTAGGCAACGATTAAATAGAGCAGGTGAATTGGCTAGACAAGATTTGAAAATTGCACAAAATGTGATGAAACGGGTAGCGGACAAGATATCCAAAGTTCGTAGTTTTGTCAGTGGAGATAAAGTTTTAGTGTTGTTACCAGTGGTAGGTGAGCCTTTAAAAGCTAGGTTTTGTGGACCGTATCAGATTGAAAGGAAATTAAGTGAGGTGAATTATGTGGTAAAAACACCAGATAGAAGGAAGATTCACCGAGTGTGTCATGTGAATATGCTTAAAAGGTACTTTGAAAGGGAAGGAGAGAAAAATAAGGTTTTAATGATTCCAACTCAAAGTGACGAACCAAATCCAGATGACTGTGAATTTGACATACCTCAAATTAAATTGGAAAATGAGGATGTTCTTAAAAATTGGGATGAATTGTTATGTTACCTTCCAGAGGAAAAACGAACTGACCTGAAAGAGTTATTGATATCACATGGGCAAGTTTGTCGAGATAAATTGGGAAGTACTAAAATGGCTATACATGATGTAGATGGGGAAATGCTGTTCCTATCAAACAACATCCATATAGACTTAATCCTTTAAAATTGGCACAGGTTAACAGAGAGATTGAGAGTATGCTTAAAATGGCATAATTGAAGTGGGTTGCAGCCAATGGAGCTCACCCATAGTGATGGTACCTAAACCAGACGGTACCCAACGGTTGTGTGTGGACTACTGAAAGGTGAATGCAGTTACAAGAATGGACTCTTATCCTACCCCACGTTTGAAGGATTGCATTGTGAAAATGGGAATTTCTGCTTTTATTTCCAACTTCCAGACATGGAAAGAACATTTAAAACATTGTATGGAGTTCTTCGATCGACTTCAGGGGGCGGGTTTGGTGATGAACCTAGCCGAAAGTGAATTTGGAGAAGCCCGAATCACTTTCCTTGATGAGTTTTGGATACCCTCAAGATGCAAAATAATGCGATTTCTTAGCATGAGTGGATTTGTTCGAACCTTTGTGCAAAAGTTTTGTGGTGTGATTACTCCACTGATGGACTTGCTAAAGAAACTTCAAAAATTTCAAAGGACAGCGGTCTTTCAACAGGCATATGACTGCCTGAAAGCTGTGATAACCGATGCTCCTGTATTGGAGAATTGCAAGGGACTCTGGTCAGATTGAACTAAAGTATCTGGTTATAAAGAGAAATGCCGAGGAGTAGAGGAATGGATGGATCGTGCAGAGACTTTCTTGTTCAAAGAGACTGTCAATCGAGAAAGTTTTCGGTTGGAGGAAAAAGAACAAAGAAAAATGGACTATATTATTATGCCTGTTTGCGTGTGTTGTTTAAAAACCCACGTGTCCTTAATTGTAATACCACACCTGGAGAAAAAGCCATGTGCTTCAAAAATAATTCATTAAGGTGGGCGGTTGGTTGAACTCCATGATACATTTTGGGGTTCTGAATACACCGCTCCCATAACAACATGGCTGTGGAAATTGTCTTTTTAACCCTTTCCTTGCATTTTTCCCTGTTGCAACATGCACGCCCTGGATTTGCCCTACTACACTCTCAGTCCTGCGTTAACTGCCCACCTTCTCATAGTTGTCCCCTTTTTTGCTGTACCTGAAGTCAGATTCCTGCCACTCTCAATTCTATTACATGTTCTAGAAGCTTTATTAACCTCGCCTGAATCCTCTACCCCTTTAACTTGTTTAAAGTCCTTGTCATTAACCTGCACCCTCACCCCCACCTTCTCCTTTAACTTTGATTTTCTAATTTTCCATACACCTGAACCCCCCCCCACTATTCATTTTAAAGCCTTACTCACAGCCCTAGTTATGCAATTTACTGGTCCCAGCTTGATTCAGGTGAAGATCATCCTATTGGAACAGGTCCCCTCTTTCCCAAATATTGGTGCCAATGTCCCATAAATTCAAACCCATTTCTCGCACACCAACCACACCTTTGCCTCTTTAATCTTATTGACCCTGTGCCAATTAGCTCGTGGCTCAGATAGTAATCTAGAGATTATTACTTTTTTGATTCAGCTTTTTAATTTAGCACTTAGCTGCTCATATCTAATATCTAATTCAGCAGGGGGATGGGAACCTAGATTGTAGTCCCAGTGTACAGGATGTTGAGAGTAGTGAGGTCAGGGATAGGGTTAAAAGTTCGAAAGAGGGCACCGGCAAGCAGGAAGCTGGTTTGAAGTGTGTCTACTTCAACGCCAGGAGCATCCGGAATAAGGTGGGTGAGCTTGCAGCATGGGTTGGTACCTGGGATCTCGATGTTGTGGCGATTTCGGAGACATGGGTAGAGCAGGGACAGGAATGGTTGTCGCAGGTTCCAGGATTTAGATGTTTCTGTAAGAACAGAGAAGATGGTAAAAGAGGGGGGGGGGTGTGGCATTGTTAATCAAGGAAAGTATTACGGCGGTAGAAAGGACGCTTGAGGACTCGTCTACTGAGGCAGTATGGGCCGAGGTTAGGAACAGTAGAGGAGAGGTCACCCTGTTGGGAGTTGTCTATAGACCTCCGAATAGTTCCAGAGATGTAGAGGAAAGGATTGCAAAGATGATTCTTGACAGGAGCGAGAGTAACAGGGTAGTTGTTATGGGGGACTTTAACTTTCCAAATATTGACTGGAAATACTATAGTTCGAGTACTATAGGTGGGAAAGTTTTTGTGCAGTGTGTGCAGGAGGATTTTCTGACACAGTATGTAGACAGGCCAACAAGGGGCGAGGCCACATTGGATTTGGTACTGGGTAATGAACCCGGCCAGGTGTTAGATTTAGATGTAGGTGAGCACTTTGGCGATAGTGATCACAACTCGGTTATGTTTACTTTAGCAATGGGCAGGGATAGGTATATACCGCAAGGCAAGAATTATAGCTGGGGGAAAGGCAATTATGATGCTATTCGGCAAGGCTTAGGATGTATAGGATGGGGAAGGAAACTGCAGGGGATGGGTACAATCGAAATGTGGAGCTTTTTCAAGGAACAGCTACTGCGTGTCCTTGATAAGTATGTACCTGTCAGGCAAGGAGGAAGTTGTCGAGCAAGGGAACCGTGGTTTACTAAGGAAGTTGAAGCACTTGTCAAGAGGAAGAAGAAGGCTTATGTTAGGATGAGACATGAAGGCTCAGTTAGGGCACTTGAGAGTTACAAGTTAGCCAGGAAGGACCTAAAGGGAGAGTTAAGAAGAGCGAGGAGAGGACACGAAAAGTCGTTGGCGGATAGGATCGAGGAAAACCCTTAGGCTTTCTATAGGTATATCAGGAACAAAAGAATGACTAGAGTAAGATTATAAGATTATAAGGTTATAAGAGATAGGGTTTATAATCATCTTGAAAAGAACAAGTTGATTAGCGATAGTCAACACGGTTTTGTGAAGGGTAGGTCATGCCTCACAAACCTTATTGAGTTTTTTGAGAAGGTGACCAAACAGGTGGATCAGGGTAAAGCTGTTGATGTGGTGTATATGGATTTCAGTAAGGCGTTTGATAAGGTTCCCCACGGTAGGCTATTGCAGAAAATAAGGAAGTATGGGATCGAAGGTGATTTAGCGGTTTGGATCAGTAATTGGCTAGCTGAAAGAAGACAGAGGGTGGTGGTTGATGGCAAATGTTCATCCTGGAGTTCAGTTACGAGTGGTATACCGCAAGGATCTGTTTTGGGGCCACTGCTGTTTGTCATTTTTATAAATGACCTGGAAGAGGGTGTAGAAGGATGGGTTAGTAAATTTGCAGACGACACGAAGGTCGGTGGAGTTGTGGATAGTGCTGAAGGATGTTATAGGATACAGAGGGACATAGATAAGCTGCAGAGCTGGGCTGAGAGGTGGCAGATGGAGTTTAATGCAGAAAAGTGTGAGGTGGTTCACTTTGGAAGGAGTAACAGGAATGCAGAGTACTGGGCTAATGGCAAGATTCTTGGTAGTGTAGATGAACAGAGAGATCTCGGCATCCAGGTACATAAATCCCTGAAAGTTGCCACCCAGGTTAATAGGGCTGTTAAGAAGGCATATGGTGTGCTAGCCTTTATAAGCAGGGGGATTGATTTTCGGAGCCACAAGGTCATGCTGCAGCTGTACATAACTCTGGTGCGGCCGCACCTGGAGTACTGCGTGCAGTTCTGGTCACCGCATTATAGGAAGGATGTGGAAGCTTTGGAAAGGGTTCAGAGGAGATTTACTAGGATGTTGCCTGGTATGGAGGGAAGGTCTTACGAAGAAAGGCTCAGGGACTTGAGGTTGTTTTCGTTAGAGAGGAGAAGGCTGAGAGGTGACTTAATAGAGACATATAAGATAGTCAGAGGGTTAGATAGGGTGGACAGTGAGAGTCTTTTCCTCGGATGGTAATGACCAACACGAGGGGACATAGCTTTAAATTGAGGGGTGATAGATATAGGACAGATGTCAGAGGCAGTTTCTTTACTCAGAGAGTAGTAGGGGTGTGGAACGCCCTGCCTGCAACAGTAGTAGACTCGCCAACTTTAAGGGTATTTAAGTGGTCACTGGATAGACATAAGGATGAAAATGGAATAGTGTAGGTCAGATAGGCTTCAGATGGTTCACAGGTCGGCGCAACATCGAGGGCTGAAGGGCCCGTACTGCGCTGTAATGTTCTATGTTCTAGCCCTTCAGCAGAACCCCTATTCTTGCTCTACCTATATTGTTGGTGCCTACGTGGACCATGACAACTGGATCTTTACCTTCCTACTCCAAGTTCCTCTGCAGCCCAGATGAGATATCCCGAACCCGAGCACCAGGCAGGTAACACAGCCTTCGGGACTCTCGATCCCGGCAACAGAAAACATGTCTATGCCCCTAACTATCCTCAATTATGACTACATTTCTTTTCTCTCCCCCAACTTGAATGGCTTCCTGTGCCATGGTGCTGTGGTCAGTTTGCTCATCCTCCACACAGTCTCTGCTCCCATCCGAACAGAAACAAACATCTCAAACCTGTTAGACAAGGACAGGGGCTCCTGCAACCCTACCTCCTGGATCCCTCTACCTACTTCACTTGCAGCCATATACTTCTGTACCGGACTAGTAGTCAAATTCAAGCGGTGTGACTGCCTCCTGAAACACACTCCCCCTACCTGATATGTAGCAGTGTTCGAAGCTCAGACTCTAGCTCATCAACTCTCAGCCGAAGTACCTCCAGCAGCCAACATTTGCTACAGAAGTGTTCACTGGGAACCACAATGGGATCCACCAGCTCCCACGTCATGCAGGAACAACACATAGCTTGGCCCTGCATCTCAATTTATTTCATTCGTATTTAATTTTGCTCCTTAATTTAAATTTCTTGCTGGTTTTTAGTCTTTCTAACCTGTAAAATATTTCTTCTTTTTACCTGCAACTGAAAGTAAATTAGAATAGGTAATGCAAATTAGCCGTCACGTACCAACCAATCAACCTACCACTTTCCTATGACATCTCTCGTTATTTTTCAAACTCTGGGCGCGATTCTCCAAGCCCCGCGCCGGGCCGGAGAATCGCTGCAACTCTGATGCCGGCGCGCAATTCTCCGAAGTTCAAGAATCGGCGACATTTGCACTGGCGCATTTGATGCTGCGCAGGCCATGGGCCGCTGGAATTGGCCAGGCCGCCGATTCTCCGGCTCGGATGGGCCGAGCCGTCGTGCGGAAAAAGCAGTTTCCCACCGGCGCTGTTCACCCCTGGTCGCTGCCAGCGGGAACTCTGCGCGAAGGGTCAGGGGGCAGCCTGTGGGGCGGGGAGAAGCGCTCCTTCACCGGGGGGGGCCTCTGATGGGGCCTGGCCCGCGATCGGGGCTCACCGATCGGCGGGTCGGCCTCTCCCCGTTCCCCCCCCCGGGCCTACTTTGTTGCGCAGCCGGCCCCTGAACACCAACGCCATGTTGCGTAGGGGCCGGCACGCTGAACAAGTCCCCCGCGCATGCGTAGGTTGGTGCAGCCGAACTGCGCATGCGCGGGTTAGCACGGCACCAGGAAGGGAGGCTGGAGCGGCGTGAACCGCTCCAGTGCCGTGCTGGCCCCCTGTGGGGGACAGAATCGGTTGTCCCCGTGCCCGTTTCACGCTGTCATGAAACGCGACGGCGTTCACGATGGCGCAAACACTCAGTCTCCATTTTGGAGAATCGGCCCCTCTGTTTATGGTGAGCACCAACCCTGCTTTTTTAATTCTCTGGCTCTGCCTCTCCCCGCACCACTTCTGTCATGATAACCTGCTAACTTCATTTATAAAGTTCAAAAGGATGTATGGTATACAAAATGGAACTGTTAAACTGTAAAAGGGTTTGGTTTAAATGTATTGTGGAACCGTATTAAGTAAGGTTTACTGCACATCTCACCTGTGCACTAGTTTCCAAACTGCAGAGAGGTTTTTCATTGGCATTACTTACTATGTTGAACCCAAAGCACTGATGTACACACACATAAAATAAAACTGAGAGAACAATATTTAGAGAAACCACATGAATAAACTATTTCAGTTCCTTCAACCTATTTCTTCTGCTGCACTTGCAGGCATTAAAGCTGCATAAGCAAAAACTTTGAGTGTCTGTTGCAGCTAAAACTGGTCCACCCTTTGAATGAGAGGTAACAATCATGATTTTATTCAGCATTGTCATCGAAAATTTAAACGTGGAATAGTGACACTGGACAATGAACTGGACAATGAATAGTCAACTGGACAATGATGTGCCAGGTAATAGTGGAAATCCAGATCAGAAGCTAAGGCTATGAGAACAATATTTTAAAGCAAATTTGAGGATTTCAAAGTTTATTCTATTTTATTTTAGTCTGTTATAATGTTTTAGTCAGCCCCGCCACTCACCATGGTATTTCATGTGATAAGTAGGAAAAATGGTCTTTCTGGGGCTGGTTTAGCACAGTGGACTGAACAGCTGGCTTGTAATGCAGGACAAGGCCAGCAGCGCCCGTTCAATTCCTGTACCGGCCTCCCTGAACAGGTGCTAGAATATGGCGACTAGGGGCTTTTCACAGTAACTTCATTGAAGCCTACTTGTGACAATAAGTGATTATTATTATTATATTAATGCCTCTGTTGTTTTAAGATTTGCTATCTTTTTCTTTGTTTTGCTAGCAGGTAAGGTAAAGTTGACATCGTCCCAGATGTTTTGTTAGCATGGCAAATATGACACTATTATTCAAGAACAGTGCAAGGACATTTTCTGTAACTACAGGCTGGTCAATTAAACAATGGTGTGCAAGGTTTTGGAAGTAACAAGCAGGGGAAAACCTGCCAGGCACTTGAAGAGGTTTGAGTTAATTAAGGTGAGTCACATAGATTTGTAACAGGCAGACCATGCTTGACTCATCAAATTAAATTTTTTGAAGTAACAGAGAAGTTGCATGAATGGAATGCAATACATGTTGTCCATATAGAGTTCAAAGTGTTAATAGAATTTACAGTGCAGAAGGAGGCCATTCGTCCCATCGACTCTGCACCGGCTCTTGGAAAGAGCACCCTCCCCAAGCCCACACCTCCACCCTATCCCCATAACCCAGTAACCCCACCTAACGCTAAGGGCAATTTTGGACACTAAGGGCAATTTAGCATGGCCAATCCACCTAACCTGCACATCTTTGGACTGTGGGAGGAACCCGAGCACCCGGAGGAAACCCACGCACACACGGCGAGAACGTGCAGATTCCGCACAGACAGTGACCCAAGCCGGGAATCGAACCTGGGACCTTGGAGCTGTGAAGCAATTGTGTGAACCACTGTGCTACTGTGCTGCCCACAGTGATGAAGTACAACAAAAAAGGTTGGTTTACCAAATTGAGGCTCATGGAACAGGAGGGCCAATTTGGATTTGAAAAATTGGCTTAAAGATAGAAAACAGCAAGTCATGGCTCATGGCTGCTTTCCAAATTTGAGAAAAAAGTAAAAACTTGCATTTATATAGGCTTCTCGTGATCACGGGGCATCTCAAAGTGCTTTATAGCCAATGATGTACTCTTTGAAGTGTAGTCACTGTTGTAATGTATGAAACCCGACAGCTTATTTGCTCTCAGCAAATTCTCACAATGTGAGAATGACCAGATGAGAGAATTTGTTTTTGTGATGTTGATTGAGGGGTAAATATTAGCCAGAATACCGAAGATAACTCACCTGTTCGTCTACAAAATAGTGCCATCGTATCTTTTGCTTCTGCCCAAGCAGCCAATGAGGCCTCAGTTCAATGTCGGATCCAAAAGACAACCCCTCTGACAATGCACTGCAGCCTCAGTATTGCGCAGGTGTATCGACCTTGATTTTTGTGCTCAAGCCCTGGAGTAGGATTTATTTCATAGAATTTACAGTGCAGAAGGAGGCCATTCGGCCCATCGAGTCTGCACCGGCTCTTGTAAAGAGCACCCTACCCAAGGTCCACTCTTCCACCCTATCCCCCATAACCCAGTAACCCCACCCAACACTAAGGGCAATTTTGGACGCTAGGGGCAATTTAGCATGGCCAATCCACCTAACCTGCACATCTTTGGACTGTGGGAGGAAACCGGAGCACCCGGAGGAAACCCACGCACACACGGGGAGGATGTGCAGACTCCACACAGACAGTGACCCAAGCCGGAATCGAACCTGGGACCCTGGAACTGTGAAGCAATTGTGCTATCCACAATGCTACCGTGCTGCCCATTTGAGCTTGCAAACTTGTGATTCGAAGGAAGGTGTGCTGAAAACTGAGCTCTGGATACCAATTAGAAGATGCTAGGCAGTAGTATTCCTCCAGGCTTAGCTTTTTCATATATATACATAACTTGGATACTGGAATAAAGTGTAAAATTTCAAACTCTGCCATTGATACCAAAATTGGATGTGTGGAAAATAGTGAGGATTATGCAAACCCACTGTACAGAACATAGATAGGCTAGCAGAATGACAGGTAGAATTTAACACAGGGAAATGTAAGGTGATGTATTTTGGCAAAAGAAATTGGGAGAGGTAATTTGACTTAATGGCACAGTTCTAAAGATGATGTAGGGATAGAGGGACCCAGAAGTGCATGTACATAGATTTTGAGTGTGGAAGGGCATATTCAGAGAACAGTTTGCCAAACATTTGAGATCTTGGGCTTCATAAATAGAGGTATTGGCTGCAAAAGCAGAGAAGTTGTGCTGAACATTTAGAAAACTCTGGGTAGAGCACAACTAGAGTATTGCATCCAGTTCTGGTCAATACACTTGAATAAACATGTGAACATCCCTGAAGGTTGCAAGGATTTACCTGAATGGTTCAGGGATGAGAGCATTTACCCAAAAGGTGATGCTGGAGATCTAAGGTGGTTCGGCTCTGAGCAAAAGGAGATTTGATTGCGCTGTATAAGATGATTACAAGTTTAGATAGTGATAAGGTTGACAAATAAAAACTGTTCCAATTGGCTGATGATACAAGGATCCGGGAACACAGATTTAAAGGACCCGGGGACACAGAGTTAAGGCTTTGGGCAAGAGATGTGGTTGGTTGGTGGGGGGGGGGGGAAGAATGTTAGAAATGTTAGAGATTTTCATGGAGTGAGTAGTAATGGCCTGGATTTTGCTGTCTAGGAGGGCGATGCAGCAGAGATGATTAATGATTTCAAAAGGAAACTGGATGAGGAAACTTTCAGTCTATGGAAGTAGATCTGGGGAACTGACTAGATTGCTCTACGGGGAGCTGGCATGGATTTGATGGATTGAATGGCCTCCTTCTGTGCAATAATGCCTCAATTACTCCAAACGTTAACCAGAGACAATTTGCTTTTAATAAATCCACTCTGGTTCTCGTTGAGTAGCCGGTGCCAAATCCTCCTCGCAAAACTTGTCAGGGTATCCCTCCTCAGGCACCCTCCCTCCCACCCCGGACCACTCGTGCTTACACCACGTTCCCTTGCAATTAGAATTTTTATAAAGTAAATGTCATAATTGAAAGTGTCTTCATATGAACCTAGTGCAACGTATGCACAGTTATGCTGGTTTGACCTCTATTGGTCAGGTCGCCCTGCTCTTGACTCTGGGCTAGGAGGTGAACAGCGCCCCCCACCGCGGACTCTGGGCAGTCGTCACTCGGGGCCGGTGTTTTATTTGAGTGTTTGCAAAGAACGGGTGGGTTTTGTTAGTGGGTGTTACTATGCGGTTTAGTTGCTTCTGTTATGGCCAGGTCTCGGAATAAGACTCAAGTTGGGGAGCAGAACTTCCCTCACATTTTTGTTTCATGGTGCAACTAAAGTTGAAAAGAAAAATGGGACTGAGGAAGTTTGTGGAGGGCTTGGACTGGTGTGATATCTGGAGGAACTTGGTTCTGTGTTGTTTATTCGGGACGGTGCATTTGTACAATCTGGATGTGGAAAGTCCTGTCCTGGTGAAAGGACTTGAAGGAACATTGTTTGGCTATTCGGTACTATTACATAGCTATAAAGGCGAAAAGTGGTGAGTTTTTCTTTTGATGTAGTTCATATCACATTTTTGGTTTAATTGGTGGCGAAGTGTAAACAAAGGCAATGCAATGAACTTTATTTCTTTTTAAATACCAGTGCCATTGATTTTGAAAATTCTCCAGTTAAAATCAAAAAATATATATACGGGTAAAAATTTGCTATTTTTCAAAATGGGCCTGGTGACGTTTCGACAAATCCCAGATTTAAATGGCAGGGAATCTGTTCCAATTATCAAAAGTTTTGAAGCCAACGTGTCTTGTCAGTGGAGTTAAGTGTAATGTATAAAAAGTTCTAGGCATCACTGACTTAATATTTATTCCCTAATTTGTTTCCTTTTTGTGACTTCAGGTTTATTGTTGGTGCTCCAAAAGCAAATTCATCCCGTGAGGATGCAATAGTAAATCCTGGAATTATTTACAAATGCCGAATTGGGCAAAATCCTGAAGGGATTTGTGAAGAACTACATTTAGGTTAGTTGCGATGATAGCACAGTTCAGTTTCTGCATAAATTTCAGTTTCCAAAGAGGAAAACTAGAAACACGGTTTAAAGAATTATGCAAATATCAAAAATTGTAACTTACAAGTTGGGGGGGGGGGGGGGGGGGGGATCTAGGACAAATATGACAGACTTTTTAAATGTCTAATGGGAGCTTACTATTTTCTGCACGTAAAGTGCAGTGATTGTGCAAGCTTTGATAATGCTAAATTTCAACAGATATATTCTGGTCTCTCCATGGACAATATAATTGTACCCCACCCCCCCCCCCAACACACACACACAGCGTTACTGGTCATCCAGCCAGTATTACATCTCTTGGGAAGTGTAATATTTTGTTATTTGCCCAACTGAAAAATGAAAGTATTAACAAGGCAATAAGTTGGGTAAAGAAAATGATTTGTTTAGTTTGTGTGAAATATGGTTTTACTGTTCTCATTCAATGGGAGGCACTGGTTAAGATATTATTCTGCTGTGCTTCACACTGAGCTGTGCTTGTCATTTTGTTTGTTCCTATAAAGTGCACTTTTTATCTGCAAAAACTCATTTACAGATCTTTTGATATTATTGCAGGGGAGGCTGACAAAATATGTGGGTGGAAAGACAATATTGGTTCACCGCATACAAACATAATTTCACACCTGAATCTCCCGGCAGTTTCTGCACATCCCCACCTCTCGACAAATAAGTGCACCTCCTCTCTCTCCATTTCTCTCTCTCTCTCCTCCTCTCCCTCCCCCAACTATATCAACTATAGAATCTTAAGCAATTTGGAACACATGCAGCAACGATTTGGCATTTTTGTGCATGTTGTATTGTTCCCTCCAAGCTGAAGGCCCTGTTGTACTTTTCAGGAATCCTGCTAAGCAGGGTGGAAATAAAGCATATTGAGTGAACATAAGCATACAAATTTAGGCAAGCGTCACCTACTTTGGATCTATCAAAGGCATTGGAATATTGTCTTGATGGTGAGAATCTAGGAGCTGTCCATGAGCACCAACCATTAAAAGCTAATGCTGAAGTACAAAAAGCAATCTCAAGGATAATCTGGGCCTTTATTTCAATGGGGAAGAAATATGGCTGGAAAGAAGTAATATTTCTGTGTCAATAGAACCATGGGTGTGTAAGGAATGGCTAGGAATCCCCTCCCCCACTCAATTTCTGGTGCCAGTCACTATTTTTCAGGTGGCAATTTAACACCCCCGCAATATGTCCAATACTTAAGAGCTTAATTAAGTTTTGGCACTGTGAGCCCTTGTGCACCTGACAATGTCAGAATGGCTTCATTTCCTCTCAATAACAGTCAAATAATGGCTTGAACTCTGCTTCCATAAATCGAGCATTGCATTGTCACACTTGAGCAAAATACAAAGGAAAGCTTGTCACCTGATTGCTCCTCTTGCCTCCCATTTCCAGCCTCTCTCTTTTTCTTGAAGATCTTTGTTTATGAATAAAGTGTGTGTGTCCAATTAACTTTCTGCTCTTAATTCTACCCAAGTTAAAATACGGATATAATCAAATGAAAGTAAAATCCTGCAGATACTGGAAATCTGAAATAAAACCAGGAAAATGCTAATAAACACAGCAGGTCTGGCACATCTGTGGAGAAAGGGACAGAGTTAATGTTTTGAGTTCATATGACCCTTAATGTTCCATTAAGGATTTGGAGCGTGATTGGGCTAAATAGCTGGCTTGTAATGCAGAACAATGCCAGCAGCGCGGGTTCAATTCCTGTACCAGTCTCCCCGAACAGGCGCTGGAATGTGGCGACTAAGGACTTTTCACAGTAACTTCATTGAAGCCTGTGGTGATATGCATCACTGTAAATACACAAGGGGTTAATGTAAATACACTAAGACTGGGTAAACACTAGAGGGAGCACCAGAGACATAATGACATGCAGACATACAGCTAATGAACACATAGAATAGGACACGACCAATGGGCAGTCAAGACACCCAGAGGTGACACTACCACAAGGGGGCAACCCATATAAAAGGGCAGGGCATACATGCTCTCTCTCTTTCCACATCCGGCATGCAGAGAGAAGCACAGGGGCAGATCAGAAGCATCACACCCACCGCATGGCTTAGAGCAGACTGGTTAGTTCAACTGAGTTACTATAGCAAGATTAGCAGGAGAGTCAAACTCAAGTAGGAGAATTGTTAATTGTTCAATAAATGTGCTAAAACCTATCTCCAAGTCTGAACCTTCCTTTGTCAGAGCATACATCAAGGAAGCAGCTTATGCTACATCAAGAAGCATAACACAACATGGTACCAGTGAGTGCCTGTTGAATCTATATAGTTAAACTCAACATATCCATAACAACCAGCACAGCACCCAGGCAAGAGATTCCGGTTCCACAGTAGCTCCGGTATCATGGCAATCTCAGTGCAAACTAGCGTGCATTCAGGCAGAGACTTGAGATCTACCTGTTAGCGTCCGACCGAGATGGCGTGGCCGTGCAGAGAAAATAAAGCTTCTGCTCACCATTGCGGGTGAAAGTGCAGCAGAAATCTTCAAGACCTTCAAGTGTTCCAAAGGGCAAGATGAGAAAGATTTCCAGACTGTCCTGGACAAGTTTGAAAAATACTGCGAAGAACATACAAAAGACATCAGTAAAAGAGGTGCCAATACTCACCACAAGGCAAAGGTAGGCCTGCAACATATCAAACGGCGATTTTGATTGGTGGCCATCTTGTGAAAGGAGCCACTCATGCGCATTTCCCCAAAAGATGTGAATTGGCAGAATGGTGTTCTGCGCATGGGCAAGAAGCCGCGCATGCACAGTTGCGAAAACGGCGCAAAGTGAAGGAAAAGCGATCTGCGCATGCGCAATCAATTCCTATGCTCTATGTCACAAGCGTCATGACGTCAGAGGCCCCGGACCACACCCACTTAAAGGAGAAATGCCCAAAAATAAGCAAAAAACATTTAAAGCTGTAAAACACAATTCTTTCACCTGGAACAACAGCACAATGCCTGAACTTCGACCAGTAGCTGAAAGTAACATCCGCAGAATCCTGCAACAAAAGTTAGCACCGACCAAAGAAATGATTTGGTCCTTGAAGACTATGACTCAGATGGTGATTTCATCATTGGACGTGGCAACCTCAGTACCAAATCCGAACCGCAACGAGATGTGTTGTACAGTGAAGAATCTGACATAGACATGGACAAGTTCTTCGGATGTGAGGATCCTCAGCCCAGCACAGACGACATCCTAACCCAGAAGTACAGGATTCTGCTGTGGCCTGACGCCAAGAGACAGAAAGAGATCCAAGCCCACAGAAAGCGGCCTGCGCCAAACCAGTTGTCCACGCACCACAAAGAGTCCCCGACTCCACACAGAAAGCGATGGCAGACTCCACGATGGAAGCAACGCAAGATTCCAGAGCGCAGTCCTTGCATGAACAAGACCATGAAGGTCTAGCAACGTTATCTGAGAAACCAGCAGCAGACGATGCAAGTCTGCCCCGCTCAAGTACACAGCAATCCAACTATGACAGTCTACCACGCTCACGTGAACAACAAAAAGACTATGACAGTCTACCCAGATTATTTGAACCACCAGAAGAAGACTCTGACAGTCTAACTGGCTCATCTAACCGACAAGAAGACACTGAAGGTCTACCCACTGTATGTGCGACAAGTGACAAAGGCTTCACAATTCGCGACATCTCAGCGAGACTGACAGACCTCAGCTAATATGTACAGAGGCACTCAACAATCCAAGTGAGGTTACTAGTGACTCCAGTGACACCATGTTAATTCAAACCTCATCCACTCGAGCCACTCCACAAGAAAATGCATTCCTGAACGTTTTAGAACATAGAACATACAATGCAGAAGGAGGCCATTCGGCCCATCAAGTCTGCACCGACCCACTTAAGCCCTCACTCTTTCCTCCCCCCCCCCCCCCCCCATCCCCGTAACCAATCCCTCCTAACCTTTTTGGTCACTAAGGGCAATTTATCATGGTCAACCCCCCTAACCTGCATGTCTTTGGACCGTGGGAGGAAACCGGAGCACTCGGAGGAAACCCACGCAGACACGGGCCGAACGTGCAGACTCTGCACAGACAGTGACCCAGCAGGGTATCAAACCTGGGATCCTGGTGCTGTGAAGCCACAGTGCTATCCACTTGTGATACCGTGCTGCCCCTGGTGTTTTGACTCCGGATGGGGAGCATCAAGACACCTCATGATTCAAGTCACACCTCAGATGATTCAAGTGAACCTGAAATGGCTCCGGACGGGGAGTGTCAAGAAACCAAAGCTGATTCAGGTGAACCAGAAAGGACTCCAGACAGGGAGCATCGACAAGCCAAAGATGATTCCAGTGAACCGGACATGACTCCAGACGGGGAGCGCCGAGGAATCAGAGACGGCACGTTCAATGAAACAGCAGATGGCACAAAGGACACTGACACAAGTAACTTTGTGAAGGATTCGAATTCTCCACTAGGTGTGGTCATTGAGCGCAACAAACACAACAACAAAACCTATGAAAACAACAGCAAAGACAACAAGAAGCGTACCAAAGCCACCAACATCAACAACAAGCATGACAAAACCAACAACGCTGAAACAACGACTGGTACGACATGGTACAACTCTGCAAATGCAGGACTATGTAACTGCACAGCTCCTAATACTGGCAAGAGTACAGCCATCCCATGGCATGGCAGCAAATCTCACCGATTCAAGTTTGCTCCACTACAAAGAAGCAAACCAACTTTCAAGGCAGATGAGTTTGCTCCACTACGAACAAGCAAATCAGCTTTCAAGGCAGATGACATACTGCATCAATATCGCAATCAAAAGAAACAGTCCAGGTTGGACAACACAGATGACATACTGCATCGCTGCCACAAGCATAGAAAACAAAAGTCCAAATCAGACAACTAAGTGATTTGACTACTTCATGGTTCCTTAAGCACAGGGACACTGACGGCGTTCACAAGGAAATATCAACATCAACATTGACACCTCAATAACAAAACAAGACAGCGACTCGACCATATTAATTCATGAACTTTGGACTCATACATATTATTTGGTATAATCTTCACTGTCATCATGATTTGACATGTCATCACTTATCTGCCTATTTTGTTCAATTTTCTTTAACACTGTACAGAAAATATGTAACACGAAAAAAGGGGGGGGATGTGGTGATATGCATAACTGTAAATATACAAGGGGTTAATGTAAATACACTACACCTAAGTAAACGCAAGAGGGAACACCAGGAACATCATTACATGCAGACATACAGCTAATGAACACATAGAATAGGACACGACCAATGGGCAGTCAAGACACCGAGAAGTGACACTACCACAAGGGGGCAACCCATATAAAAGGACAGGGCACACATGCTCTCTCTTTCCACAGGCAACACGCAGAGAGAAGCACAAGGGCAGATCAGAAGCATCACACCCACTGCATGGCTCAGAGCAGACTGGTTAGTTTGACAGAGTTACTATAGCAAGATTAGCAGGAGAGTTGAACTCAAGTAGGAGAATTGTTAACTGTTCAATAAATGTGTTAAAGCTATCTCCAAGTCTGAACCGTCCTTTGTCAGAGTATACATCAAGGAAGCAGCTTATGCAACATGAAGAAGCATAACCCAACAAAGCCTACTTGTGACAATAAGCGATTATTATTATTTTATGTAAACATTTCTAAGTGTCATTCTGGACACGTTTGGCAGGGTGAACCTAGTTGGCTTTTTTGGTGAGATCCACATCAGTATTTATCCACACTTCGTCATTATTTTGGACCTTAGGAAGTTTCTCCCTAGTCCAGCCATACTAAGGGCACAATCCAACGGCCATGTTGCACCGGGAAAGCAATTTGCCGCAGCACAGCATGGCCGATAAAGCCAGGAGACCCCACTCCCAGGATCTACCCCCCGTTTTTTCAGGCCTCGCGACCACCCCTTTCAGGCCCTTCTCCTTTCTGGACCCCCCATCCTTCACCCCCCAACCTTTCGGAGGCCCCTTCATACGCACCTTTCACCCCCACCCTTCAGCCCGCACTCTTCATGCCCCAGCCCTTGGCAGTGCCACCAGGGCACCATCACATGGCACCCTGGCGGTGCCTCTGCCAGCCTGGCAGTGTCACCTAAACACCTTAGCAGTGCCAAGTTGCTAGCCTGGCACTGCCAAGTGCCTTGGTGCCAGAAAAAGAGCCAGAGTAACCACCCTTCCTCCTCTCTGACCACCAGGGGTTTCCAATGGCCTACGGGACCCCCAGGTGCTGTTATGCCTGCTCCACGTTTGTGTAGACCAGTGCTAAACAGTGCCATGGAAAGGTCTCCAAGACATGGGTGTTCATTCCTGGGCACCAGCATATTTAAATGAGCCTAATGACTCATTTAAATATGTTAATCTGGATCTCACTCAGCGAGGGCGAGGTCCAGACCATGACGTCTTGCGAGATCTGGTTAGATCCCCCATTCCAAGCATCGCAAATATCACGAGAGGTCTCTTGCGAGATTTAACGGCCGCATCGCGTCACCGAATCAGGCTGTTCGACCTCGCCCATAGTCTCCTTTTTGTATCTAAGAAAACTCAGTTACTAGGTGTAACTAAGAGTAAATGGGGGCGGGGGTGCTGAGGCATTTACCACCACCACGTCTCTACCCCAGTAATACTGTTTTGGAATTTCCAGTGCTTCCCTTAAGTGACATGCCTGGACCTGCAGTGGTTGTAGAATAAGGCTCGGATTTTCACAAGATGTGAGCCCCAAATCCCTGCCCCAACCATTTCGCTGGGAGAGGGTATGTACTTTACGCATTTGTGGTGCATGGAGGCAGTAGAACATTTAAAGTGCAGCTATCTTTACTCAGAAGTGATTGTCGTCATCCTGGTTTCCGAAACATGATTCAAGTTTTACAAATTAGCGAAAATAGGTCTAAACCTACCAGAGCTTTTTGGAGAGGTTTAGACACCCCTTTTGGGATTGTTAAGAGTAGATGTGAATGTCTGTAAAAGTTGCTTAAGGTCTGGGGAGCATTGAGCCATTCAGTCATTTAAATACCCTGCTCTTTAATTTGTTTTTAAGGCTTGGAATGTCTTTCAGTTGAAAAAAATGGTGTTTGCAATTTCAATAGATATTTGGTGACAGTCGTCAGATTTTTTTGGGTACAGTCGTCATTCAGCTGAATCTTCAGGGGAGTGGCAATTTTTATCAGATTGCCATCCTCTTTTATTTACTTTCCTTGCACCGGATCTCTGCACTTCTCACTTCCGAATCAGGCCTCCTCTGAAATGTGGGTGGGTTAGGATAGGTATTCATTGAGGTTCTGAATGCTCTGCCTGTTTCGAATAGAAGAACTTGGAGAAGTCAAAACAGCAGATGCAAAGCGTTGAAATATTGTCGCTGCATCTCACTACTGCTAGGCCTCCACGAGGATGAGTAATTTGTTTCTATTTTTGCAATTTGCAGTGGAAGATGAAGCCAAAATAACAAGGGACCCTAAAAAAATAATTTTGAAGGGAGGAACTTATTGAAAAAAATGAGTGGTAATGGAGAAAATAATGGTTCTTATAATAAACAAGCCTCCAGAATCAGGTAGTGTCCATGCCAAGGAATTGAAGAATTGGGTAAATTGCAGATATGCTAGTCATATATTTTTCAACATTTTCCAGATTGATGCATTATGCCTTTGGATTGGAAAACTTTAAAAGACTGTCCTTTACTTAAAAATCGCGCAGCTACTGAATAGTTATTTTACCATCATTTTGGGGAATTACTGGAAAACAAACATCAAAGATAGTGACTACGAGAACACTTGGACCATTAGAATTTGGTAATGGAGATTCAGCCGGAATTGGTCATGTCAACCAATAATAGTTGAATTTTTTGAAAAAGGCAGTAGCCTAATGGGGAAGTCTGTGGATACTATCTCTGTGGATTTCCAGAAGGTGTTTGATGAGCTTATTGGCATTAATAAGTGCTCATGAGAGGTAACCTTGTAACATAATTTGGTTGGGAAAATAGGTCATCGAGTAGAATGCGAGCAGGGTACATAAAGTGAATGGGCAAAACTATGGCAGATGGATCTCTATGTGGAAAAGTGTGAAATGTCCACCACATTGGATCCAAGAAAGACAAATCTAGATTTTGTTTGTAATGGTGAGAGACCAGGAGCTGTGGAGAAGTGAAAGGATTTACAAAGCCAGGTGTGCCAAATGCCCTACCCTTTGATAAGCTTTTTCTTTGCTGTGACCTAGGGGTTGGAACCTGTGTGGCAAAATTGGGTCGAATAATGCTTAACATTAAAATAGATGGGCGCACTTAGAATTATTAACCTTAGACTCTAGACGGGCTGCCCGATCTATTTTGAGGGAAATAATTTTTTTTTTCCATGTCTTCGGGCAGGAAATAGATGACTTTCAGTTGTATCTTCCACTGCATCGAAAGTTTATCAACTGAGTAATTAAGTACGAGCAATTAAACGTGCCCACTCAAACAGCAACCATTTTTAAAAAGATAAAACAATGCTTAGATTAAACAGTCCCTTCAGGTCCTCACACATTTGAAGATCTCAGTTAGCGAACAATCGCAGATTTCACAATCCACTGCCGTTGCAGATTCACTAAAATATGCATCAACAATTCGGTTTTGCAATAATGGGGAGCTAGTTTTGTATATTTGCTTGTTGAGAGTGTTGCATGAAACAGCAACGTAGATTTATGCCTTTATCATAATGGTGAGTTAGTTCTGTATATTTGGCTGCTGAGAGTTTTGCATACAACAACAAATTAGATTTATGTCTTTAACATAATAAAGTGGCCCATGGTGCTTCAGAAAGGCATTCTGAAACAAACTACAACACCAAGCCACATATAAGAGCATCAACCAGTTAATTCTCTGTTTCCCAAACCCTTATCCATGCTTTTATTGCGTCTAGGCTTGGCTAACCAATCACACTCCAGGTTAGACTCTCACATTCTAAACTGGAGATCATCCAGTGCTCCACTTCTCCCTGACTCACACAAAGTCTCATTCATCTATAACCCCTACGGCCATTGGTCTACATTGGTTCTTGGACAAGCAGTGCTTCAGTTTTAGAATTCTCATCCTTGCTTCCAAATCACTCCATTCCTCTTGCCCTTCCCAATGTTAGTAATCTTCTCCAGTCCCATAACCCTCTGATATATCAGTACTCCAGCAGGCCAATAGGGTGGCATGGTAGCCCAGTGGCTAGCACTGTTGCTTCACAGAGACAGGGTACTGGGTTCGATTCCCAGTTTGGGTCACTGTGCGGAGTCTGCATGTTCTTCCTGTGTCTGCGTGGGTTTCCTCTGGGTGCTCCGGTTTCCTTCCACATGTCCCAAAAGACGTGCTTGTTAGGTGAATTGGACATTCTGAATTCTCCCTCAATGTACCCGAACAGGTGCCGGAGTGTGGCGACTAGGGAATTGTCACAGTAACTTCATTGCAGTGTTAATGTAAGCCTACTTGTGACACTAATAAAGATTATTATTAGCTGGATGTCAATCATTGGGACGATGCTGGAATCCGTTATTAAGGAAAAGATAACAAGGAACTTTTAAAATCTTAATATGAGTAGGCAGAGCCAATATAGTTTTGCGAGGAAAGCAGTGTTTGACAAATCTGTTAGTTTTTTGAGGATATAACTAGCTGGGTAGATAAAGGGAGCCCATTTGATTTGGGATTTTTGAATTTGTAAAAGGCATTCGATAAGATGCCACATGAAAGGTTGTTACACAAAATATAAGCTCATAGGGTTGGGTCTATGTCTTAACATGGATAGAGGATTGGCTAATGGCCAGAAATCAGAGTAGGAATAAATGGGTCATTTTCAAGTTGGCAGGCTGTTCTTAGTTTGCTGTCACAATGACCAGTTCACAAACTACATTAATCAGTCAGATGAAGGGATCACGGGTAATGTATCATGGTTTGCTAATGATACAAAGCTATGAGGGAAAGTGAGCTGTGAGGAGTATCCAAAGAATTATAGAATGGTTAAGCAAGCATACAACAAGGTGGCAGATGGCATAGAATGTGAGATGTAGGTAGATAGAATAACTTTTTTATATGGTGAGAAAATGGTGTTCAGGGATTTGAGTGCCATTGTACATGAAATACAAACTTAACATGCATGTGCAGCAAGCAATTAGGAAGTTCAAATGGTACGTTGAGCTTTATTGCAAAGGGACTGGGTGGAGTACTGGAGTAATGAAGGCTTAATGAAGTCTTACTGCAGTTGTATCAGGCTTTAGGGAGGCCACACCTTGAGTACTGTGTAGAGTTTTGGACTTCAAAGCTAAAGAATGGTTACTTGCTTGGAGAGAGTGCAACAAAGTTTGATCAGATTGATTCTTGATGAGAGGGTTGTCCGACAAGGAGATGAGTAGAATGGGTCTGGCAACTTGTATGATTCAAAGCTAACTTGACAGGGTAGATGCTGAGTGGCTGGTTCCTCTGGCAGGAGAATCCAGAGGTAGGGGACGTAACTTCAAGATAAAGAGTCAGCCATTTATGAATGAGATGAGGAGGGGGTTGTGAATATTTGACATTCTGTATCCTAGAGAGCGGTCGATAGTCATGTATTGAGTATATTCAAAGCTGAAGTTGATAAATCTTTGGACTCTAAGGCAGTCAGGAGAGATTGGATCCAGTATAAAAGTGGAGTTGAGGTTGAAGATCATCCATAATAAATAGCAGAGCAGACTCGAGGGGCCCAATGGCCTGTTCCTGTTTCTTATGTAGCATTACTGAGTTCCGAGAATGCATCGCACTGACCATTTCCGAGAGGTAGGTTTGAGGCACAGAAGGGTTTCAACATGAAGATTAGAATTTAAAAGCAAGTGGAGATTTCCATGTTGTGTGGCCTCCCACATTTTGACTTTGCATACACTGCATGCCACAGTACAGAAGAACACTGTGGGGGCAGGGGTATGTGTATCTTTTGTCTAGTTAAGGTTCCCTTCCAAAGCGCAATACCTCTGTCGGTATATCTTGATGGTGAATAAAGAGACAACATGTGCAGCAGTTCCACTTCTTACAAACTCTTACAGTTTCTCCCCAAGAAATTCACAGTGGTGACAAAGATGGTGGGAAACGGGAAACTATGCTTTCCGCATGCAACTTCTGTGAAGTCTTTGTCTACTTTCTGCATTTTAAGTTGGAGATTTAAGAGAGAATGCATTGAGGCTGTAGACTGTTGGACACTCCAGTTTGGGTTTAACAACACGGAGACCGGTATGGTGTATGTGCACACAGATCTCACAAGAATAACCATCCAAACGGGGGAAAGAAAATCTGAGCATTACAGAAAAGTATTTCTGTGGGAGATACCAGATCATTGATGATGCACAGTCACTCTATTGCCAATCAAGATGAATTGTCTATGATCAGTTTACCATGTTTTGATGTGCATTTGGAGTCGTGCTAAAAATGGCTGTGACATTTTGAAGGTGCGATAGTAGGTTTTGTGATCTCAGGTAACAAAAGCAAAAGGGCCTGGCTTCTCTACTATAGAAGTAAAGAATTGGAAGAGATTTTTGAGACATTAATGCCTGAGCAAAATCAAAATTACTTATGACTCAACTGAAAATGCAGTAACAAGCTATTTCTTGCCCAAGAAAAAAAAAATCATGTTCAAGTTGAGGTACTGTACCATACATGTGCAGCACTGTGCATTCCTAGCTGGAATAACAGCCAATATAAAATAAAACTATGAATATAATAAATACTATATATATTCAAATTAGATAACACTAAATCATCTAAACAAGCCCTGAGTAACACAGCTTTGGTGTCTCACCCATAGCTCTCCTGAAACTCTGCTCAATCAACCTCAATCTCTCTCTCACATTTCCCACTCTCTCTCACCCCACCCAAGACAGTGATGTGACCATTAATTCACTAGAGACACGATTGGAAGTAAACTGTGGTTTTAATAGTCTTACAACTGAGCCTGCCTGCGACCAGAGGAACTGAGAGCAGGTTTATGGCTGCAGAACTTATACTTCCAGTAGTGGGAGGGGCCATGGGCGGAGCCAAGGGTGGAACCCTGTACAAGCTCCTCATCTCCCCCTATGGGCAGAGCCGTGCAACGGCTCACGTACAGAGCCCACAAGGACATAATGCAATGCAGTACAGTGTGAATTACAATACAGTATAATTCACCACAGACAGTGACTCAACAACCCGACCAGCAGGCTAACTCCCAGTCCAATGCTACACCTGGGCCACGGAAACGGCGACCACGTGCATGAGCCGGCATGGAAACGGTAACCACGCGCATGCATGGACCCACGCCAGCAGTGCAGGGCCACGTATCGGCGCCGGAGCTATGTGCAGCACTCTCTCCTGTGGGTCACTGAATCACTGAGCAAGAGGCCCATTAACGCCGGCGTGAAACACTTCGATGTTTACGCCAGCGTCAACATTTAGCTGGGATTTTGGAGAATCCCGGCCCACATGTCTGCTGACAGCACCATTTTCTGCAGTTTTACACTTTTGTAACTACTTTTCTTTAAAATATTTTTATTTGCATTCTGCAACTTTAACTGTATAACAGTTTAACATATAAAGCACATAATATTTATAAAGTAATAGCTCAAGTGTATCTAATATTTACAAACAAGTTTGGGTCATGTGTACAACGGTTTTACATACAGCCCCCTCCCCCTCCTCCTCCTCTCCTCTCCCCCCCCCCCCCCCCCCCCCCCCCCCCCCCCCCCCCCCCCCCCGCCCCTGTTCCCTTGTTTGTGGCATGTTCCACTTATTTCTCCTGCTGGGGGTTTTATTTTTTTTGTGTTTTTTGGGGAGGGTTGGGGATGTTTTGTGTTGTCTTTGGGATCCCTTTCCCCTCCCTTCCGTCTCCGTCTTGTATGTCTCCCCCCTCCCCCGCATCCTAGTTGCTGTTGGCCTTGAACAGGTCATGGAACAGATGACGAATGGCCCCACACTTTGTGGATGCCCTCATGCACCTTTGGATGGTGTACTTGATCTTCTCAAGATAGAGAAATTCTGCCACGTGTGCCAGCCGGTCTGCAGCTGTGGGTGGTGCTGCTGATCACCAGCTGAGCAGGATTCTCCGGCGTGTGATTAGGGAAGCAAAATGCGGGAACCAGGGCGTCGGCCCCATTTCCCATATGAAGACCTGGCTGCTCCGGTACCCTGAAGGCTGGCACTCTCTGGGACGGCTCGACCTTCACTCCCACAGCCTTGAACATTGCCTAGAAAGAGGCTGTTCAGAACCCGACGAGCAGGCCCAGAACATGATTTAGTGGTTGGCCCTTTCAACTTTCACATTTGTTCTCCACCTCCGGGAAGAACTTGCTCATTCGGGTTCTAGTCAGGTGTGCTCTGTGCACCACTTTAAAACCGCATGAGGCTGAGCCTTGTGCAGGAGGAGGTGGAGTTGGCCCTGCTCAGTGCTTCACTCCCCAACCCACTTCTATCCCCAATTCATCCTCCCATTTCCATCTAGTTTTGTCCACTGTCCCCGCTCTTGTTCGCCCTGGCAATTGAACCACTGGCGATTGCTCTGCGAGTAGTGGAAAGCTGGAAGGGTATACAAAGAGGGGGCAGAGAGCAGAGTGTCACTCTATGTGGATGACCTGCTCCTTTACGTCTTGGACCCACAGAATGGCCTGAAAGCAATCATGCAACTTCTGAGAGAGTTCGGAGCCTTCTCGGGCTACAACTTGGGCAAGAGCGAGGCATTTCCAGTGAACCTAAATGGGGGAGGGACAAAACTGGAGGGACTACCATTCAAACTAACCCAAAACAAATTCCGCTACCTGGGGATCCAGATAGCCCCTGGCTGGACACAGATCCACCAGTGGAATCTAACCAGTCTGGCAGAGGAAGTAAAAAGGACCTACAGGGATGGGATGCACTCCTGCTTTCCCTGGCGGGGTGAGTGCAGATGATCAAAATGAACGTACTGCGAGGTTCCTCTTCCTGTTGAGATCCATGCCGATCGTCATCCCCAAAGCCTATTTCCACAAAGTAGACAAAATGAATATGCCTTTTGTGTGTGGGGGGGTGGGGAGAAACCAGAGGATTCATGGGGGGGTGGGGGGGGGTGAGGGAGAGAAACTAGATCCCAAAGTCGACACTGTAAAGGAGGAAAAACATGGGTAGTCTAGCCTTGCTGAATCTACAGTACTACCACTGGGCAGCCACAACCGAGAGGGTGAGGCGATGGATACGAGAGCCAAACACAGAATGGGTGAGGCTGGAGAGGCCCTCCTGCAAGGGGAATGACCCTCGAGCACTCGCTATGGCAGCACTCCCATAAACTACCTCATGCTTCACTAATTTGATCGAGTTTTTCAAGGAAGTGACAAAGATGATAGATGAGGGAAAGGCAGTAGATATTGTGCACATGGACTTCAGTAAAGCCTTTGACAAGGTACCTCATGGTGGACTGATATAAAAGGTGAAGTCACGGGATCAGAGGAGAGCTGACAAGTTGGATACAGAACTGGCTTGGGCACAGAAGACAGAGGGTAGCAGTAGAAGGGTGCTTTTCTGAATGGAAGGCTGTGACTAGCGGCGTTCCACAGGGATCAGTTCTGGGACCTTTGCTGTTCATAGTATATATAAATGATTTGGAATAAAATGTAGCTGGTCTGATTAGTAAATTTGCAGATGGCACAAAAATTGGTGGAGTTGCAGATAGTGACGAGGATTGTCAGAGGATACAGCAGGATATAAACTGGTTGGAGTCTTGGTGGAGAAATAGCAGATGGAGTTTAATCCGGACAAGTATGAGGTAATGCACTTTGGAAGGTCAAATGCATGTAGGAATTACACAATAAATGATAGAACTCTAGCGAGTACTGACAGGCAGAGAGATCTGGGCGTGTATGTCCACCGATCACTGAAAGTGGCAACGCATGTGGATAAGGTGGTCAAGAAGGCATACAGCATGCTGGCCTTCATCGGTCGGGGCATTGAATATAAAAATTGGCAAGTCATGTTGCAGCTGTACAGGACCTTAGTTAGGCCTCATTTGGAATATTGTGTACAATTCTGGTCGCCACACTACCAGAGGAATGTGAATGCTTTGGAGAGGATACAGAAGCAGTTTACCAGGATGTTGCCTGGCATGGAGGGCATTAGCTATGAGGAGAGGTTAGATAAACTCGGTCTGTTCTCATTGGAACGACTGAGGTTGAGAGGCGACGATGGAGGTCTACAAGATTATGAGTGGCATGGACAGAGTGGATATTCAGATGCTCTTCCCTAGGGTAGGAGAGTCAAGTACTAGGGGACATAGGTTTAAAGTGCATGGGGAAAAGTTTGGAACAGATGCATGAGGCAAGTTTTGTTTACACAGAGGGTGGTAAATATATGGAAAGCACTGCCTGGGGTGATGGGAGCAGGTACGATAACGGCATTTAAGGGACATCTAGACAAATATATGAATAGGGTGGGAATGGAAGGATATGGACTCCGTAAGTGCAGACGGTTTTAGTTTAAGCAGGTGCAATGGTCGGTGCAGACTTGGGGGGCCGTAGGGCCTGTTCCCGTGCTGTATTGTTCTTTGTTCTTCATGACTTCGGTCATTGGTAAGATTTTAGCGTCTTATTGAAGATGAGATCGCGAAGCACTTGGAAGTGCATGGTAAAATAGGACTGAGTCAGCACGGCTTTGTCAAAAGGAGGTCGTGTCTGACAAATCTATTAGAGTTCTTTGAGGAGGGGGGTAACAAGCAAGTTAGACAAAGGAGAATCAGTGGATGTGATTTATTTAGATTTCCAGAAGGCCTTTGACAAGGTGCCGCATAGGAGACTGTTAAATATGTTAAAAGCCCATGGTGTTAAGGGTAAGATCCTGGCATGGATAGAGGTTTGGTTGACTGTCAGAAGCTAAAGAGTGGGGATAAAGGGGTCTTTTTTAGGATGGCAGCCGGTGACTAGTGGTGTGCCTCAGGGGTCTGTGCTGGGACCACAACTTTTAACAATATACATTAATGATCTGGAAGACGGTACTGAAGGCACTGTTGCAGATGATACAAAGGTCTGTAGAGGGACAGGTAGTATTGAGGAAGCAAGGGGGCTGCAGAAGGACTTGGACAAGCTAGGAGGGTGGGCAATGAAGTGGCAAATGAATTACAAGGTGGAAAAGTGTGAGGTTATGCACTTTGGAAGGAGGAATCCAGGCCTAGACTGTTTTCTAAATGGGGAAATGCTTCGGAAAGCAGAAGCACAAAGGGACTTGGGAGTCCTTGTTCACGATTCTCTGAAGGTTAATGTGCAGGTTCAGTCGGCAGTTCAGAAGGCAAATGCAATGTTAGCATTCATGTCAAGAGGGCTAGAAAACAAGACCAGGGATGTACTTCTGAGGCTGTATAAGGCTCTGATCAGACCCCATTTGGAGTATTGTGAGCAGTTGGGCCCCATTTCTGAGGAAGGATGTGCTGGCCTTGGAAAGGGTCCAGAGGATGTTCACAAAAATGATCCCTGTAATGAAGAACTTGTCGTATGAGGAACGGTTGAGGACTCTGGGTCTGTACTCGTTGGAGTTTAGAAGGATGAGAGGGGATCTTATTGAAACTTACAGGATACTTCGAAGCCGGGATAGAGTGGACGTAGAGAGGATGTTTCCACTTGTAGGAAAAACTAGAACCAGAGGACACCATCTCAGATTAAAGGGACAATCCTTTCAAACAGAGATGAGGAGGATTTTTTACAGCCAGAGAGTGGTGAATCTGTGGAACTCTTTGCTGCAGAAGGCTGTGGAGGCCAAATCACTGAGTATCTTTAAGGCAGAGCTAGATAGGCTCTTGATTAATAAGGGGACCAGGGGTTGTGGGGAGAAGGCAGGAGAATGGGGATGAGAAAAATAACAGCCATGATTGAATGGCGGAGCAGACTCGATTGGCCAAGTTGGCCATTCTGCTCCTATGTCTTATGTCCTCCAAGCCCCCCATCTGCGGTAACAACAAATTCCTGCCAGCCCGGGCAGCACGGTGGCGCAGTGGGTTAGCACCTCTGCCTCACGGCGCTAAGGTCCTAGGTTTGAATCCCGGCCCTGGTTTACTGTCCGTGTGGAGTTTGCGCATTCTCCCCGTGTCTGCGTGGGTTTCGCCCACACAACCCAGAGATGTGCAGGGTAGGTGGATTGGCCATGCTAAATTGCCCCTTGGAAAAATTAATTGGGTACTCTAAATTTATAGTTAAAAAAAAAATTCCCTCCAGCCATGCTCAACGCCAGCTTTAAAAAATGGAGACAGGACGGGGTGACACTAGCTGTTAGGGACCTCTATGTAGGGGACAGACTCGCGCCCTTGGACAAACTAACTGTGGACCTGGACCTACCGACTGGGCAAGAGCTCGGGCACCTCCAAATTAAACACTTTCTCAGCAAGGAGACGGCAAAGTACCCAGGGCCCCGAGAGACAACCTCCTAGAGGAACTAATCATCTGGACAGTAATGAAGGGGGGAACTGTGGGAACATATACGGACGGTTGCTAGACAGGGCAAGACTACCACTTTTGTAACTTCTGTTAATGCCATTGGTCTTAACGTAGAAAAGAATCCCCTTATGTCATACATGAACAGGTGCAGATACATCATATAATTTAAATTTTGTAACACGCAGCTAATTTTTATCAATTTGCCTTGCAGTTTCAGATTTGTACAAAAGAATCAGAACATCAAAATAGGTGCTATTTGACTTTTCTCACATGTGATCCAGATGAGAAAACTCTAGCTTAGCTGTCTAGTCTCACTTGCCTTTTTACAACTGCTGAACTGAGCACCCACGTTATAGCATGAGCAATGTTAGAATTACTTGTTAGTATTTTGTTGACAGTCATCATGGTTTACTGCTAACCTGTGTAGCAATCAGTACTTATTGCGGTAGCTTTCAACTCGTATTGGAGATAGTGGTTAGGCTGTTTAATACCTTTCCCGACCTACCTTTCCACAGCTAACTGTTGCTATCACCATGATGGGAGTTACCTCAGAACTTTAACTGGACTAGCCATATAATACTGTGGCTACAAGAGCAGATAAGAGGCAAGCAATCCTGTGGCGAGTAACTCCCCTCCTGACACTCCGAAGCCCATCCACCACCTACAAAGCACAAATCAAGAGTGTGATGGATGAGAGTCGCTCCGACAACACTGAAGAAGCTCAACACCATCCAGGACAAAGCAGCCTGCTTGATTGGCACCCCTCCACATACATTCACTCCCTCCATTCCCAACACACATTAGCAGCAGTGTGTACGATCTACAAGATACACTGCAGGAACTCACTCAAGCTCCTTAGGGAGCACCTTCCAAACCCATGACCACTACCATCTAGAAGGACAAGGCAGCAGATCCATAGAAAACAACTGTTCACCTCCAAGTCACTCACCATCCTGATTTGAAAATACATTGTTATTTCCGTTTGTGATGTCTACGTCCCAAGAGTGAATTTTTCAAAACCTGAGCACTGTATTCTTAAACTTTCTCTGCAGCTGAAGTCTTGCAGCTGCTCCTAATAGGTAATCCACTCTAGCTCCTGTTCCATTCACATTCACATATCCACTGCTGCAGCCAGAGAAAATCCTCCAGTGCCTTCAACCCATGCCCAGATCAGATCCTCTTTTGTAGTTTCCCAGCAAACTGCTCCATACTCTTTATTGCCCAACCCCATCTGTACTGATTTAATTAAGTACATCCAATCACAGCTGATACTCTGTATGTTCACTTGCTGTCTGTGTAATAAAGCAGCTGAACAATTTAGGCCAATTTCCTGCCCTCCCCATTTGCCGACAGTATAAAAAAGAAGCCTGTGTCTCAGAATGGCTCAGATTTCCTGTTGTGCATTTAAAACTAAAATTAGCCCATGGTGTACAGCTGTTCAATGTACACTTCTTCAGATAGGCTTTTCTGTAAGATGGAGCGTGACCCAAGGCTACGTCAGCACGAAAAGTTTCAACTTTTCACCCCAATTTTAAATGATATGGTATAATACACAATAGGACTTTGTTTAATTAAAATATTGGGCCATATGTTGCAGACACCTCAGCCTCAGATTTGGGTGGGGTTATCGCAGAGTTGCATTGGGGAAATCCTCCTTTGAAGTTCCCAGGTCAGGGTTTACCTGGCAATTGTCCAAAAGGGCTAGCTTCCCAGGTACAATTGTGCTGTGCTGGGAATGATGTGGCAAAGCAATCTAAATCACTAACATCAGAGGATTCTGCCAGTCTTGACCTCAAAAGTTGCTTTGAAAGAATTAGAAAGAAAAAAAAGCACTTCTAACTTCAAAGTAACTATTTCAAACACGCAGACCGAGCCCCGCATGGGACACCCCCTACAACCCTGACCCCCGCCCCCCCATGTCCAATTTATCTACACCCCACCCCCACATCCCATTGACTTACCTACAAAACTTACTTTCTTTCAGTGGGACCTTTCCACTCACCAGTTTTATGGGCTGTAAAAAGGTGTGTCCTCCTTCTCTCCACTCCATTTGCACTTCACCTGGGCTAAGTCAGGAAGGTCAGGAAAGATAGACACTTTCCATTTTAAGCACTACAGAGTGCCAATTTACCGCTGTTTGCCATTCTGAGGAAGTTACGGGAGGGAGTTGCTGTGTTCTCTTGTGCTTTGAGTACAGCAACTGAAACTGGTTTTAACTAAAATATTGGCAGCTATCTTGTCACATAGAGAATTATCTGTTCCAGCATTCAGTACCTAGTGTTATCTATATTTTTCTGGGTGCGTGTCCCAGCTCCCCAAGGATACACCAAAGAAGCGTTGGCGAATCCCCCTGGGAAGTCCCCAAGTAAGAGTTTACACTGCAGTTGTCTAGAAACGCGAACTTCCCCTGTGATAATTGCACGGTGCAGGGAACTATCTGACAAAAGCAATTTAAATTTAGGTAATTTTTTTAGTTTCACAACATTTACTCTGAAACAATTGGAAGAAATAAAACCACTTCTGGCTTCAGAATAACTATTTCAATCACCCAGACCGAGCCCCACACAGAACATCCTCCACACTCTGGACACCCCTCACACCTTCCCCTCTCCCCTGCAACCTCTCTGGCCACCCGCATCCCCACATCAATCTGACCTCCCCACACTTTGTTCAAGAAGCTGTACATTGAGGAACGCAAGATCTTTACACATCCTACCACCTAGAATTACAATTTGATTTTATGGATGAGATGTTAAATTAAATGTTAAATGATGGGCCATTTGGGACTCTGATCTGGAGGAATTTCTTCACTCAGAGGGTGGGGAATCTTTGGAATTCCCTGCCCCAGAAGGTTGCCGAAATCCAATCATTGAGCATGTTCAAAACAGAAAGACAGCTTTCTGGATGCTAGTGACATCAGGTTTAATGGAAATAACACAGGAAAGTGGCATCAAAGTAGATGATCAGCCAAGATCTAATTGGATGGTGGAACAGGCTGGACAGGCTGAATGGCCTACTCCTATTTCCTCTATTGGAACAAGACCCATCTGTCTATTCGGGTGAGCGTAGCCCAAGATCAGAAGTGTTTTTTTCAGTGTCCTAGCCAATATTTATCATTTAACCAAAACCATCACTATCAATAAGACATAGGAGCAGAATTAGGCCACGCGGCCCATCGAGTCTGCTCTGCCATTCAATCATGGCTGATATTTTTCTCATCCCCGTTCTCCTGCCTTCTCCCCATAACACCTGATCCCCTTATTGATCAAAAACCTATCTATCTCTGTCTTAAAGACACTCAGTGATTTGAGTTCCACAGATTTACCACCCTCTGGCCGAAGAAAGTCCTCCTCATCTCTGTTTTAAGGATCGTCTCTTTAGTGAGATTGAGTCCTTTGCTTCTAGTTTGTCCTACAAGTGGAAACATTCTCTCCACGTCCACTCTATCCAAGCCATGCAGTATCCTGTATGCCTCCATTTCTCCTTCCAAAGTGCATAACCTCACACATTTCCACATTCTATTCCATTTGCCACTTAATTTCCCTCTCTACTAGCTTGTCCAAATCCTTCCGCAAGTTTTTAAGGTGTACAGATCATCAACAGCCTGTCCTGGTCCCCCCATGCTGACACAATAATTAAGAAAGCCCACCAACGACTCTACTTTCTCAGAAGACTAAGGAAATTTGGCATGTCGGCTGCGACCCTCACCAACTTCTACAGATGCATCATAGAAAGCATTCTTTCTGGTATGGTATACAGCTTGGTATGGAACCTGCTCTGCCCAAGACCGCAGGAAACTACAAAACGTTGTGAATGTAGCCCAGTCCATTATGCAAACCAGCCTCCCATCCATTGACTGTCTATAATTCCCGCTGCCTCAGAAAGGCAGCCAGCATAATTAAGGACCCCACGCACCCCGGACATACTCTCTTCCACCTTCTTCCGTCAGGAAAAAGATACCAAAGTTTAAGGTCACGTACCCATCTACTCAAGAACAGCTTCTTCCCTGCTGGATCAGACTTTTGAATGGACCTACCTCGTATTAAGTTGATTTTTTACTCTACACCTTGCTATAACTGTAACATTATATTCTGCAGTCTTTCCTTCCCTATGTACAGTATGCATTGTTTGTACAGCATGCAAGAAACAATACTTTTCACTGTACACTAATACATGTGACAATAATAAATCAAAACAAAATTCTCTAAGGATTTAGAGCTCAGTGATTCTGTCACGCATTCTGCTTGGTTCATTGACTACTTTGTCATTTCAGAGTGCGGCAAGTCCACTTGCATAATTTGAGGACCTCGGAAGGATTCACAAAACTCTTTTTACATTGGTAAAGATTGCAGCCATGAAAGTTAGCTCTGAAACACTGGCACTATCACCACGGTAGCCTGAATTTCAAAAAGCTTTGGCTGGAATGCTTCCGGCCACTTCTGGTGTGTCCTGCACAAGTACGTCCTGATTGTAAAGATGCTCTTGCAGGAGGGCCATGGTTGCATGCACGTCTCAGAAGTATGCAGCGTGGGCAGACTCTGACTTCAATCAGTTTCTTAATGCTGATTTGACTCATGATCTTCCATTTTGTACCATGGGGATCCTGTGTGGATCGGGGTATTATTTAAAGGCCAAATCATGTAATCTTCAGGAAAGATGTATTAAGTTCTTGATAAGTGTTGTAAATATGTTGTGTAATGAATGTATGGGTGGCATGGTAGCAGAGTGGTTAGCACTGTTGTTTCACAGTGCCAGGGACCCGGCTTCGATTCCCAGCTTGGGTCACTGTCTTGCCGAGACAACACGTTCTCCCTGTGTCTATGTGGGTTTCCTCCGGGTGCTCTGGTTTCCTCTGCAAGTCCTTAAAGGCATGCTTGTTATGTAAATTGGACATTCTGAATTCTCCCTTAGTGTACCTGAAAATGCCACAGAGAGTGGCGACTAGGGAATTTTCACAGTAACGTCGTTAAATTCTTAATTTAAGCCTACTTGCAATTAAAGCTTATTATCATGTAGGAATTTCAGATATATATTTGTATTATGTGTATTTGGTACCGGAAGGGTTAGTATGTGATTTCTGCAGTCATGCTTTTATAAATCTTGGTTTAAAAGGCAGTAGGCTTTTTGGAGATGCAATTAAAGCATCATACAAGTTGGGTCAACGGAATTTTGTTTATATAATGAGGGCTCCCTGGGGAGTAGATAACTAGAGACATTCAGCAGAATTCTCAGTTCCTGAGACTAAGTGTTGCCACCAGGGCAGGATTCATGGCCTTCCACGACTGCAAAACCGGCGCCACACCTGGACTGATTCAGCAACCGTTGATGGGCTTGTACTAGTGCCACGTGGGGCACAACCGATTCCAATGAGAAAAGGTGCTGGATTCGCGATTGACACTCGGGAGGCTGACAAGCTGTAGCCACATATACTCACTTCACTCCCCACACACACGCTCCTCCCAGCCAACAAGATGGCATTGGTTGTGCTGGAGCGCACCCCCCTTACCTGGGGGGACACCAATATGACCTGCGGCCCTAAATTCATAGTTGGCAGTCAGTGGCATGCGCAGTTGAATGGCTGCCTGGCAGGCCGCAGCAATGGTGTTCAGTGCCCATCCACCTTGACCCCTTGCCCCCGGCACAACAATGGTGATGTTGGACACCCTCCGTAACCTCTCCCTCAGCAGCCATGGCACCTGATTCACGATTTTTTAAAAGCACAATTGAACCGCACCATCAGGAATTTGCTCCATTGGAGGAGGAGAATCATGGAGTCCCTGGAGTGTTACCAGGTCCGGCCTGCTAATATATCAACGGCGTTTACGTTTGTTCTGGAATGCATCAACGCCGCTGTCGAGGCACGGACAAAATGCGCTTTGGCGTGAAACTGCCGCCGGCCACGGTTTTAGTGTCCAAACCGATTCTCCGTCCAATCGTGTTTCGCGATTCTGCCTTCGGCCAACGGAGAATCACGCCCATTGTGTTTAGATCGGTTTATAAGCATACTAGCAATTTCTCTGAAAGCAGTTCACTTTAAAAAATTTTGCTTGTGAACAGAGCAGCACTTTCTGAAAAGGCTGCAGATTAAACAGTAGTTTGACAGGCAAGAATCTGCAAGCTGTTTCCTGGAGGATCTCTTCTCTGAGTTACTTATAGAATCCCTATAGTGCAGAAGGAGGCCATTCGGCCCATCGAGGCAGCATTGACCCTTCGAACGAGCACTCTGCCCATATCCACTCACGCAACCACCCCTCCCTATCCCCATAAACCCCATTACTTAACCTGCATATCCTTGGACACAAAGAGGCAATTTAGTACGGTCAATCCACCTGCCCATACAACTTTGGACCGGATTGGATTGGATTGGATTGGATTTGTTTATTGTCACGTGTACCGAGGTACAGTGAAAAGTATTTTTCTTCGAGCAGCTCAACAGATCATTAAGCACATGGGAAGAAAAGGGAATAAAAGAAAATACATAATCGGGCAACACAAGGTATACAATGTAACTACATAAGCACCGGCATCGGATGAAGCATACAGGGTGTAGTGTTAATGAGGTCAGTCCATAAGAGGGTCATTTAGGAGTCTGTTGATAGTGGGGAAGAAGCTGTTTTTGAGACTTTTCGTGCGTGTTCTCATACTTCTGTATCTCCTGCCCGATGGAAGAAGTTGGAAGAGTAAGTAAGCCGGGTGGGAGGGATCTTGGATTATGCTGCCCGCTTTCCCCAGGCAGCGGGAGGTGTAGATGGAGTCGATGGGAGGCAGGTTCGTGTGATGGACTGGCCGGTGTTCACGACTCTGAAGTTTCATGCGGTCCTGCGCCGAGCAGTTGCCATACCAGGCTGTGATGCAGCCAGATAGGATGCTTTCTATGGTGCATCTGTAAAAGTTGGTAAGGGTTAATGTGGACATGCCGGATTTCCTTAGTTTCCTGAGGAAGTATAGGCGCTGTTGTGCTTTCTTGGTGGTAGCGTCGACGTGGGTCGACTGTGGGAGGAAACCGGAGCAGACATGGGAGAATGTACAAACTCCACACAGACAGTGACCCCGGGCTGGTGCTGTGAGGCAGCAGTGATAACGACTGTGCCACCGTGCCGCCCAAGAGATCTCTTTACACAAGTATTCCTGTGTTGGCTATCTGTATTTAAAAGTGGATTTTGACCTGAGATGAGTTTTGCTTGAGTGGAGATAAAAGATAGCAGTTAGGATTTAGTGTTTCATTGTCGTTGTTAAGCATTATTTAACTGGTAATTATAAGCTATTTTCTTTATAATGTTAAAGTTATTTTAATCCTGTGTTAGTCATAAAGTTTGTTTTAATATACCATATCCCTATTTGTGCATGGCATCCCTCCTGGAGCGAAATATCCTTTCCTCACAGTTTTATAAATGAAACAAAATATTGGGGATTCTGTCCGGTAGCATAACAATTGGTAATGTCTGGTCCGGGACTGTAATAGTTGGTTACTGTGTGACTGGTCTGAAGAAGTCATTATATTCATATATAGGTTATCTGACCCTCAGAACCATTTACAGTACAGAATAGGAGCTGTCTCCGTGCTTGTTGGCACATGCAGCTCTGTCCAACACTCAACTGACCCTGGGAGTGGGTCATGTGTTCTCTTGCATCTATGTGTACTCATCCCACATTAACCTTAATGTGCCACACCAATACTACATCTTCCCAATTCCAAACTTGGAGTTAGACTAATTTATTTCATGTCTTGCAGTGTTATTACTCTCATATGTTTACATTACAATTACCCCATCTCCCCCCTTCAATTTTTTGAATTTAAAGGTTCAGGTAACCCTCTGTATCTCATTCGCACTCCTGCCCGAGGAATGATCGACTGTGTGTTTGCTGGTTTTTTCTGTTCATCTAGAGGTTAAGCTGCTTTCTAGGTATCTTTTCATCCTACCATTCCTTTGCGGTGAACAGTATGGAAGCATGATAGCACAGTGATTAGCACTGTTGCTTCACCGCATCAGGGATCCCAGGTTCGATTCCTGGCTTGGGTCAATGTCTGTGCGGAGTCTGCACGTTCTCCCCGTGTCTGCGCGGGTTTCTTCCGGGAACTCCGGTTTCCTCCCACAGTCCAAAGACGTGCTGTTCGGTGAATTGGGCATTCTGTATTCTCCCTCTGTGTACCCGAACAGGTGCCGGAATGTGGCGACTAGGGGCTTTTCACAGTAACTTCATTGCAGTGTTAATGTAAGCATACTTGCGACAATAAAGACTATTATTATTTTTATTTACTTTGTCCGTTCAACTGTGTTTGCTACTCTAACTTGGTGGGTGAACATTGTACTCGTACGTCTTGTCATTTCTTTCACTGTTTCTGCCCATTCTTGTTGTCTTGCTGTCCTCTGTGGCTGAGGAAGAGCATTCTCTTGGTGAGAATGAGGTTTAGGGGTACGTTCACCTATGCATTTTGTTGTCGGCTCCGGATGTTCCAGCATCTCTTGCATTATTTTTTTATTCTATGGGATATGGGCTTTGCTGGCTGGGCCAGCATTTGTTCACCACATTGCATGTGATCTGTGGTCACATGTAGGGCAGACCAGGTAAGGATGGCAGATTTCCCTCTGTAAAGGACATCTGTGAATTTCAGATTTTTATTGAATTCAAATTTCACGGTGGTGAGATTTGTACATGGTTCCCCAGATCTTGCCCCGGGTCTCTGGATTACTATTCCACTGACACCTGCTCTGCAACTACTGTCACTTTGCGTTGTCTTTGTTTGCATTATCAGTGGAACTCTTATTTAAGTCTGAGAACTTGATTGATTGATTTGACTTATTGTCACATTTACCGAAGTACAGTGAAAAGTATTTTTCTGCAACCAAGGAAATGCAGTCGGTAGACAAAAAAGAATAGATTATCATAGAATTTGCAGTGCAGAAGGAGGCCATTTGGCCCATTGAGTCTGCACCGGCTCTTGGAAAGAGCACCCTACCCAAGGTGAACACCTCCACCCTATCCCCATAACCCAGTAACCCCACCCAACGCTAAGGGCAATTTTGGACACTAAGGGCAATTTATCATGGTCAATCCACCCATGACTGCTACCCTGTGACTTCTGCACCTTTCCAAAATCTGTTTCCCAATATGTTCCTCCACATCTCTGCTGCTATTGGGGGGCCTATAGAAAACTCCCAACAAGGTGACTGCTCCTTTCCTATTTCTGACTTCAACCCATACTACCTCAGTAGGCAAATCCTCCTCGAACTGCCTTTCTGCAGCTGTTATACTATCTCTAATTAACAATGCCACCCCCTACCTCTTTTACCATCCTCCCTAATCTTATTGAAACATCTATAACCAGCGACCTCCAGAAACCATTTCTGCCCCTCTTCTATCCACGTTTCCGTGATGGCCACCACATCGTAGTCCCAAGTACCGATCCATGCCTTAAGTTCACCCACCTTATTCCTGATGCTTCTTGCGTTGAAGTATACCACGCCCGGATGTGACACTTTCCGGCGGTCTGTGCTCCTTGCGGAGGGACGGAGGGAGCCTTCCCTCCGATGTGTTGACTGCCGGGCCCGGGGGGGGGGGGGGGGGGGGGGGGGGTAGAGAGGTAGGGGTACGCAAGGTAGCCGCGTAGTTAATAGTGGATAGTTACAGTGGATGTGAAAAAGTACACGGTACATCGACAAATAAATAATTGGTTATGTAACAACAGGGCCAAACAAAGCAAATACGACATCAGCAAGAGCAGCATAGGGCGTCGTGAATCGTGTCTTACAGGGAACAGATCAGTCTGAGGGCAGCATGGTAGCACAGTGGTTAGCACAGTTTCTTCACAGCTCCAGGGTCCCAGGTTCGATTCCCAGCTTGGGTCACTGTCTGTGCGGAGTCTGCACATTCTCCCCGTGTGTGCATGGGTTTCCTCTGTGTGCTCCGGTTTGCTCCCACAGTCTAAAGATGTGCAGGTTAGGTGGATTGGCCATGCTAAATTTCCCTTGGCTTTGGTGGGGTTACTAGTTTACGGGGATAGGGTGGAGGTGTTGGCTTAAGTGGGGTGCTCTTTCCAAGAGCTGGTGCAGACTCAATGGGCTGAATGGCCTCCTTCTGCACTGTAAATTCTATGATCTATGAGGGGGAGTCGTTGAGGAGTATAGAAGCTGTTCCTCTGTCTGGATGTGCGGGTCTTCAGACTTCTGTATCTTGTGCCTGATCGAAGGGTCTGGAAGAAGTCAAAACGTGGTACAAGGTGTCCCGGGGCGAGTGAATCAGGGGGAAGGCGTCAAGAGGTGGTGTTAATCTCGTGGGCCAACATTCGAACACCTCAACAACAAGGATACCGACGTCGACTACAGCACCGCCTTCAACACCATTATCTCGACAAGACTAATAACCAAACTCTGCAATCTTGGACTTGACCCCTCCCTGTGCAGCTGGATCCTTGACTTCCTCACCAACAGACCACAATCTGTCAGGATAGGCAACAGCACCTCCTCCACAATAGTTCTGAACACCGGGGCCCTGCAAGGATGTGTGCTTAGTCCTCTGCTGTGCACACGCGACTGTGTGGCAAGATTTAACTCCACCTCAATCTATAATTTGGCGGATGATAAGACTGGTGGTCGGATCTAAAACAACGACGAGTCAGACGACAGAAGGGAGATTGATCACTTGGTTGCATGGTGTACCGGAAAAATCCTCTTAAATGTCAGCAAAACCAAGGAATTGATCATCGACTTCAGGAAGCATAGTATGGTGCCGAAGTGGAGATTCAATAGCGCTATGTTCCTGGGGGTCACCATCACCAAGACTGTTCTGGTCCACTCATGAGGTGCTCTCTTGGGTGGTGATGTGAGGGGAGGGGTTGAGATGGGGGGGTGACCCCGTATAGCCCTGTCCCATCAGGTGAAATCCTGTGGTCAGTGGGGAGAAAGGATCATTTTGTCTGACATGAACAACTCACTTGAGACAGGCCTTCTGGGTGAAGGGGCACTGGATGCAGCACAGACCAAACTCGCGGTCGGTGACTGCTCTCTCCTTGGCCAACCCTGTGATCTGCTGGGTCCGTTCCTCATAGCGGGTGAGGACTTGGATGTCTGGAATTCCCGCCGCCTGTCTGGGCCGCTTCACCCCTATTATGTGCTAACTTCTCCAGTGGGGTCAGAGAGGGGGCATTGTGCACTGTGTGCTTGGTGCATCGGGGGTGTCGGGGGATGGGGAGGGGCACCGCACCTGAACATGGAGGGGTTGTGCTGATGGGTGCCAGTATGTGCTGGAGCACGAGTGCAGTGTTTGGATATAGGGAGGGTGCGTACCAGCTGCTGTCCTGTTGGGGGGGGCTGGGCTGGGAACAAGGTCGGGGGGGGGGGGTGGGGTAGCAGGCAGAACCGATGCCAGGGCAGGGGTCAGTGTGAACTTACTCTTGCAGCCTGATGGAGGTTGTTGGTCGTCTTCCTACACTGGATGGCAGTCCTCCTGGTCATAGTGCCTGAACATTTGAGCCCACTCCACCAATCAGTGAGATCATGGCTAATCATCTACTTCACCTTTTCCCTGCACTGTCCCCAAATCCCTTCCTGTTTTCATTATTTCGAAATCGATTGACCTCGTCTTGAACATAGTCAATGACTGAGCCTCCACAGCCCTCTGGGGCAGAGAATTCCAAAGGTTCACCACCCTTTGGGTGAAGAAATTCCTCCTCATCTTTGTCCTAAATGACCTACCAAATCTTCTGAGGCTGTGACTCCTGAATCTAGAACCTCCCAACCAGTGGAACATCCTTCCTGCATCTTAGCACTGTTGCATTACAGCGCCGAGGACACGGCTTCGATTCCCGGCTTGGGTCACTGTCTGTGCCGAGTCTGCACGTTCTCCCTGTGTCTGCCTGTGTTTCCTCCGGGTGCTCCGGTCAAGTCCTGAAAGACGTGCTTGTTAGGTGCATTGGACATTCTGAATTATCCCTCAGTGAACCCGAACAGGCGCCGGAGTGTGTCGACTAGGGGATTTTCATAGCAACTTCATTGCTACTTTTGCCACTAATAATAGAGATTTCCACCCTGTCGAACCCTGGAAGAATTTTCTACATTTGAATGAGATCATCTAACAGTCTTATAAATTCAAGGGAATGAAGGCTCAGTCTATTTAATCATTCCTCAGAGGACAATTCCTCCATCCCAGGTATTAAATTAGTGAACATTTTGTTACACTCCCTCTATATCTTTTCATTGGTAAGGAGAGAAAATCTACATGCAATACACCAAGTGTGATCTCACCAAGGCTTTATTTAACTGCAGTTAGCCATCTTTACTCCTATTTTCAAATCCTCTTATAATAAAGATCAGCCTACCATTTGGCTTCCTAATTGCTCGCTCTATTTGCATGTTAACTTTTTAATGACTCCTGAACAAAGGCATCCAAGTTCAGATCAGCTTCAATACTGAAGTGCTGCTTTCAGTGCTTTGAAACATGACGTGCTTTAAGTGTGATTTGTGAACCACGCTTCACAGTAATCATTGATACTTTTGTGTTGGTCAAAACAGGATCCTGACTTTAATGGTGTAGATCATAGATCATAGATCATAGAATTTACAGTGCAGAAGGAGGCCATTCGGCCCATCAAGTCTGCACCGGCTCTTGGAAAGAGCACCCTATCCCAATATCCCAGTAACCCCACCCAACACTAAGGGCAATTTTGGACACTAAAGGCAATTTAGCATGGCCAATCCACCTAAACTGCACATCTTTGGACTGTGGGAGGAAACTGGAGCACCCGGAGGAAACCCACGCAGACACGGGGACGATGTGCAGACTCCGCACAGTAGCTCTGAATTTCCTCTCTGCTTTCTGACTTGAAATGATATTTGTCTATATTGTTGCCTGCCTGAACACATTATGGTCTAAATCAGGGGTGGGCAAACTACGGCCCGCGGGCCGCATGCGGCCCGCCAAAGGTCTTTATGTGGCCCACCAAGTCATTTATAAAAAAAAAAAAAATTTTTAAAAAAAAATTTTTTTTTTTTAAATATATTTTTTTAAGGTTAATGGGGGGGGGGGGCTGTTGGGTTACTTACTGGTATAGGGTGGATACGTTGACTTGAGTATGGTGATCATTGCTCGGCACAACATCGAGGGCCGAAGGGCCTGTTTTGTGCTGTACTGTTCTATGTTCTATATGAGGCGCCCAGAATCATAACCGGGTGAAGTAATTATTTACTTAATATACTATGCAGCCCTTTAAAATTGTGAATTTCTGAATGTGGCCCTTGCACGGAAAAGTTTGCCCACCCCTGGTCTAAATACTTGCATGCAATGCCTTTCAGTTTGCCAAGAGCAGTGAAGTAGTCTGCATTTACAATTCAGCAATATTATTTGTGTGCGTAGGAACTGAGTATGTAACTGCAAACCTGTCGAGATCTGCTGCTGTGTGGAAACTGATGAGTGTGTTGCATTCCCCCAGAGATGACATGGGACACAGCATTTGTCCTGGTATCTTTGAGGTTGGACTTTCAAAAGTCCGGAGAACATTCAGTGGCTTGTACCTATTGCAGGGGAATTGTTTTGAGTTCCCTGGTTTGCCGAGAACGGAGCAGCCCTGAAGTTAGTTAATTGTTTTGTCTCCCATGGCACTGACAGATGCTCCTGTATCTGATAGCATCTACTTTCAAGCAGCCAGTAGTCAGGGTTACTGGTGGCTGGTTGCGATGTCCAAAAGAGAACTCAAAGTATTCTCTGAATCATCCTCCTTCACATTGGCTACATTCTCTCGCCCTATTGTTGTGGTGTACGTACGTGGCATCTTTCTGCTGGTATTTGCCATAAACCGTAAATTAGGCTGATGAGTGACAAATGGGAGCAAATTGGTTGAGTTTTCCACAGGCTATTTGCCAACAGAAGGACATTGTGTCTAGTGTGAGTGAGCGCAGCTCCAGTGGAAACATTTGGACAGGCCTGATGTGAGACTGCCGTTGTAGCTCTTTCAGTGGTTTCCTGGCACATGCTCAATCAAGAGTCTTCACAGAAGTTGATCTTGGAGTGTGCTTGTCACTGATGGCAGTATCTCTGAATTCTGAAAGGGAGAGCAATCTTGTTATTTCTAACAATTCTGACCGCTTTCTGGCTTTCATTGAGTGCTCCTGTGTAGTTGTCTGGAGAAATGATCTCTGATTGTGTTTTGATTTTCCGTCTAACCTGTTCAACATCACCAAAGTCACATTTGATTGAGAGTTGTTCAATCATGTACAATAGTGATCGGTTGTTTCATTTGTCTATTGCTTTGGAAGACAATTGTTTGTATATCGCAACCATCTTGGCTGTGAAGTTGATTGTTGGTGCATCTTTATTTGAGTCGTAGTTGTATTTGTTTTGCTCAGGCATAAGTGTCTCAAAAATCTTTTCCAATTTTTCACCTCCATATTGCAGAAGCAAAACTTTTTTTTTGTTTGTCACCTGTGATTGCAAAGCCTGCAACCTAACCTTCAAAACGGGGGAATGCAGATTCAGAGTGCACATCAAAATGCGATAGATTGGGCATACACAAAACCACCTCCAGTGATGCAACGTTAGTGCATAATTAAGGATCTGAAATCTAATTCCTTTCACAGAGAAAATCTCTTTGATCCAAGATGATTGTTTCCTTTCATTTGAACGTTTTTATGAGTTCAGCATGTATGTTAGCCATGCACATTACTCTAGCACAGTGGCTAGCACTTCTGCTCCACAACTCCAGGGTACCAGGTTCGATTCCCGGCTTTGGCAACTGTCTATGCAGAGTTTGCATGTTCTCCCCGTGTCTGCGTGGGTTTCCTCCGGTACCCCGAATGATGTGCTGTTAGGTAATTTGAATATTCTGAATTCTCCCTCTGTGAACCCGAACAGGCGCCGGAATGTGTCAACTCAGGACTGTTCACAGTAACTTCATTGCAGTGTTAATGTAAACCTACTTGTGACAATAAAGATTATTATATTATATAATGGTAATCCTGAACAGGCTCCCTCTTGTGTTTCATACCTGAAAGCAATGTTTCATATCTGACGCATAACTGACCGAGTTAAAGTCAGTGGGAATTGATGGGGGAACCTCCATTACTTGGAGTCAGACCAAACACAAATATGGTTGGTTGTTGGACACCAATAATCACAGCCTCAGGATATCATTGCAGGAGTTGCTCAGGTCTTTGTTCAAGGCTCAACCAACTTCAACTGCTTCATTAATGAAACTGCTTGATCAATGATCTTCTTTCCATCATAAGGTCAGTAGTGGGGATGTCAGCTGATGATTGCACAATTCCCAGCACCATCCGCAGATACTGAAGCAGTCCCGTGCTCCTATGCAGAGGGCCGCGACAAACATTCAGGCTTGGGTTACTAAGTCGGAAGTGCAGACATTGACCATCTATATATGGAAAGAAAGTAACTACCTTCCCTTCATGTTCAGTGACATTACCATTACTCAACCCCCCCCCCCCCCCCCCCCCCCCCCCCCCCCAACTATCAATATCTTGAGGGTTACCATTGACCAGAAACTGAACTGGAACAGCCATATAAATACTGTGGCAAGAACAGGTCAGAGACTTGGAATGCAGCAGCAAGTAACTCACCTCTTGACCCCCCCCCCCCAAAGCCTGTCTACCATCTACTCACCTGAGGAAGGAGCAGTGCTCCGAAAGCTCGTGTTTGAAACAAACATGTTAGACTTTAACCTGGTGTTGTAAGACTTCTTCCTGTGCTCACCCCAGTCCAACACCGGCATCTCCACATCATGGCTCCCATTTACAAGGCATAAGTCAGGAGTGTGATGGAATACTCTCTACTTGTCTGGACATGTACAGCTCCAACAACACTCGAGAAGCTCAGTGCCATCCGGGACAAATCAGAGTCTCACTTCCCTTCATGTTATTGGATGTGCTGATGGATGTAGTTGCGATGGAATGGGTTTGTGTTGCTTGATTGGCACCCAACACCACTTTAAATATTCACTCCTTCCACCACCAATGCGCAGTAGCAGCAGTATGTCCCGTATTCACTTCAGCAACTCACCAAGGCTCCTTCTACAGCTCCTTTCAAAGCAGCGACCTCTCCCATCTAGAAGGACAAAGGGCAGCAGATGCATGGAAACCTGAAAGTTCCCCTCCAAGCCACACACCATCCTGACTTGGAATTATATGGCCTTCATTTGTCACTAGATCGAGATCCTGGAACTCCAGGACTAGCCATAGGTGCCCACATCCCATGAATGAATCAAAAAACCCAAATTCTATAATGGTGTAATCTGAGGTCATAACAAATGTACCCCTTACAGTCGGAGCTGGATAAGACCGAGTACAGATTTGCTAAGGTATATTTTTGAGCGCAGACCTGACAATGGGATACCCAAGCCACTCAGTTGTATTCAACCCCTACAAAAACTCAAAAAAGGAATGAAACCAGACAGACCACTTGGCATTGAACCAGGCACTGGAAACGATAATGGCAACCCCAGCCCTGCTGACCCTGCAAAGTCCTCCTTGTGCCAAAATTGGGAGGCTGTCTCACAGACTAGTTAAGCAACAGCCTGACATAGTCATAGTCACAGAATCATACCTTACGGAGAATGTCCCAGACACCATCGGCAGGACAGACCCAGCACAGTTGGCAGCACAGTGATATATAGTCGGGACATAGAACATACAGTGCAGAAGGAGGCCATTCGGCCCATTGAGTCTGCACCGACCCACTTAAGCCCACACTTCCACCCTATCCCCGTAACCCAATAACCCTTCCTAACCTTTTTTGGTCACTAAGGGTAATTTATCTTGGCCAATCCACCTAACCTGCACATCTTTGGACTGTAGGAGGAAACCGGAGCACCCGGAGGAAACCCACGCAGACACTGGGAGAATGTGCAGACTCCGCACAGACAGTGACCCAGTGGGGAATCGAACATGGGACCCTGGCACTGTGAAGCCACAGTGCTAATAAAGGGTTCGGGACGGATTTAAGAACATAAGAATATAAGAACTAGGAGCAGGAGTAGGCCATCTGGCCCCTCGAGCCTGCTCCGCCATTCAATTAGATCATGGCTGATCTTTTGTGGACTCAGTTCCACTTTCCGGCCCGAACACCATAACCCTTCATCCCTTTATTCTTCAAAAACACTATCCTTATCTTAAAAACATTTAATGAAGGAGCCTCAACTGCTTCATTGGGCAAGGAATTCCATAGATTCACAACCCTTTGGGTGAAGAAGTTCCTCCTAAACTCAGTCCTAAATCTACTTCCCCTTATTTTGAGGCTATGCCCCCTAGTTCTGCTGTCACCCGCCAGTGGAAACAACCTGCCCACATCTATCCTATCTACTCCCTTCATAATTTTATATGTTTTTAAATCCTTCTAAATAATAATAATCCCTTTTGCTGTTATTCCTACCAAAATGGATAACCTCACATTTGTCAACATTGTATTCCATCTTCCAGACCCTAGCCCATTCACTTAACCTATCCAAATCCCTCTGCAGACTTCCGGTATCCTCTGCACTTTTCGCTTTACCACTCATCTTAGTGTCGTCTGCAAACTTGGACACATTGCACTTGGTCCCCAACTCCAAATCATCTATGTAAATTGTGAACAATTGTGGGCCCAACACTGATCCCTGAGGGACACCACTAGCTACTGATTGCCTACCAGAGAAACACCCATTAATCCCCACTCTTTGCTTTCTATTAATTAACCAATCCTCTATCCATGCTACTACTTTACCCTTAATGCCATGCATCTTTATCTTATGCAGCAACCTTTTGTGTGGCACCTTGTCAAAGGCTTTCTGGAAATCCAGATATACCACATCCATTGGCTCCCCATTATCTACCGCTCTGGTAATGTCCTCAAAAATTTGCCCTAGGAATCCTCAACATCGACTCTGGACCCCATGAGTTCTCGTAGCTTCAGGTTAAACTTGGGCAAGGATACCTCCTGATGATTACCACGTACCGGCCACCATCACCTGATGAACCAGTACTCCTCCATGTTGAACACCACTTGGAGGAAACACTGAGGGTGGCAAGGGTGGAGAATATGCCCTGAATGGGAGACTACATTGTCCATCACCAAGAGTGGCTCTGCAGTACCACCACAGACCAAGTTGGCCGGGTCCTAAAGGAAATAGATGCTAGACTGGGACAGCAGCAGGTGGTAAGGGAACCAACAAGAGGGGAAAACATACTTGACCTCATCCTCATCAATCTGCCTGCTGCAGATGCATCTGTCCATGACAGTATCGGTAGAAGTGACCAACGCACAGTCCTTGTGGAGACCAAGTCCCATCTTCACATTGAGGATGCCTGCCATCGTGTTGTGTGGCACTATCACCGTGCTAAATGGGATAGACTTGGAACAGATCAAGCAACTCAAGACTGGGCATCCATGAGGCAGATGATCCATGATCCAGCAGCAGAATTTTAGTCACCCACAAACTGCAACTCCATGGCCTAGCATATCCCCCACTCTACCATTACCACCAAGCCAGGGGATCAATCCTGGTTCAATGAAAAGTGCAAGAGAGCATGCCAAGAGCAACATCAGACATATTGAAAAATGAGGTGTCGATCTGGTGAAGCTACAACACAGGACTACTTGTGTGTCAAACTCATAAGCAGTAGGTAATAGACAGAGCGATTCCACAATGAACGCATCAGATCTAAGCTCTGTAGTCCTGCCACATCCAGCCGTGAATGGTGGTGGACAATTGAACAACTCACTGGAGGAGGAGGCTCCACAAATATCCCCATCGGCGAGCATTTGACCGAGTATGGCATCAAGGAGCCATATCTAAACTGGAGTCAATGGGAATCAGGGGGGAAACTCTCCGCTGGTTGGAGTCATACCTGGCACAAAGGAAGATGGATGTGATTGGAGTTCTATCATCTCAGCTCCAGGACATCACTGCAGGAGTTCCTCAGGGTAATGTCCTAGGCCCAACCATCTTTAGCTGCTTCATCAATGGCCTCCCTTCCATCATCAAGGTCAGAAGTGGGGATGTTTGCGGATGTTCAGCACCATTCAGAACTTCTCAGATAATGAAGCAATCCATGTCCAAATGCAGCAAGACCTGGACAATGTCCAGGCTCGGCCTGGCAAGTGGCAAGTTACATTCGCTCACACGAGTGCCAGGCAATGACTATCTCTGACAAGAGAGGATCTAACCACCGCCCTTTGACATTCAGTGGCATTGCCATCGCTGAATCCCCTACAATCAACATCCTGGGGGTTACCATTGATCAGAAACTGAACTGGACTAGCCACATTAATACTGTGGCTACCAGGACAGGTCAAAGGCTAGGAATCCTACGTCAAATAACTCACCTCCTGACCCCAAAGCCTGTCCACCATCTACAAGGCACAAGTTAGGAATGTAATGGAATACTCTCCACTTGCCTGGATGAGTGCAGCACCAACAACACTCAAGAAGCTCAACACCATCCAGGACAAAGCAGTCGCTTGATTGCTCCTCCTTCTACAAACATTCAAACCCTCCACCGCCGCCGAACAGTGGCAGCCGTGTGTACCATCTACAAGATGCACTGCAGTAACTTACCAAGGTTCTCTGTGACGTTTAAGGGGCATCTTGACAAATACATGAATAGGGTGGGAATAGAGGGATACGGACCCCGGAAGTGTAGAAGATTTTAGTTTAGACGGGCAGCATGATCGGCGCAGGCTTGGAGGGCCGAAGGACCCATTCCTGTGCTGTACTTTTCTTTGTTATTTGTTCCTTAGACAACACCTCCCAAACCCACAACACTACCACCTAGAGCTACAAGAGCAGCAGATACCTGGGAATCCCACCATTTGGAGGTTCCCTTCCAAGTCATTCATCATCCTAACTTGGATATATATTGTTGCTCCTTCACTGCTGGGCAACATCCTAGAACATCCTCCCTAACAGCGTAGTGGCTGTACCTACACTTCAAGGGCTGCAGTGGTTCAAGAAGGAAACTCACCACTACCTTCTGAAGGGCAACTAGGGATGGGCAATACATGGTGGCCTTACCAGCGACGCACACATCCTCTAAACAAATAAAAATAAAAATGTTATAATGGGCCACCAGAAATTGAGGTGCAAAATCTCATTGAACAAAATGGCGAGCTGCCAATGGGTGCTTCACCTCCAGGTGCAGAATTTGAAATCGTAAGTTTCTTCTTCCCTGCCTCTCTGAGATGAGCTCCTAATAAGGGATCCTTTCATCACAGTATTAAAATTAAGTTGACCCAGAAAAATGCTGTAACTTCAGAGTATAATTATGGTAATTCAGGTGACAAATCTGCCATTCAGGAAAAATCCAGTTCTTTTGAACAAAAAGACTTCAAACGGCAACTCTGCAATTTACTCCTTTGCAGTAGATTAATTTCAAATGTTGCCTTTCCTTGCATTGAATCAGTCATGAACCTAACATGAGTCTCAATGAATATAAGAACACATGTTCATATGGAAAGTATTTCACTAAAATAGCGGTGATTCTGTAACTAAGACAGGAAGATCAATCAACATACATTTTGACTTTTTTGGTACTGTAGCTTTTGTGAACTGTTTATGTTGATGCAATATTACATGCAAATAGAGAAATAAATAATTCACAATTTTTCTCTAGGTATTTCTGCGGGGGAAAAATGTGGACCAGATTGTGTGGAAGAGAAAGATAATCAATGGCTTGGTGTTAGTTTGTCAAGACAACCAAAGAAAGATGGCTACATTTTGGTACCTGCACATTCTTCAAAATGCATATTTATTGAATGTGAAATTAATTATCAGAAAATATTCATATAAAAATGTGATTTTTTTTTTAAAGGCCTGTGCCCATCGGTGGAAAAATGTATACTATTTAGAGCTTTACAAACGACCTCTTGGCTCGTGTTTTAAAATTCCAGCTGATTTGCAGCCTTCTCATGATTCACGTTTGATACCATGTTTTAGAGGTAAGAAAATTATTTGAAAAATTATTTGCAACAGATCATTTGGAATAAGTTTCTTCAAAATCAAACCTTTCCCTGACAGGTCAATGTCGTCTTCTCCCATTTGATAAACAACCATTACAGGAATGCCATTAGTGATTTTATTTATGCAATTACTTCAGTGGAAATCACGCCATTTATCTAATGTGGATTTGGCTAAAGTAAGTGGAAAGGTACTGATTTAGCATTGCTAGGTATATCATGTTTGGAAGGAATGTCAAAAATAAATTGCGGGAAGGAGAGCATTGCTGGCAGGAAGTAGTCAGAAAGTGTCCCGAATATTTATCCTGGCTTAAGTTGCCTTGGTTTTACAAATGTGATCTATTGCAAGGCTTGTGACTGTGAAGGTTATATAACTTATAGGCAACTGGATCTTTGCGAGTCATCATCGCTGGCTGCCACACCAATCTCTTTTAAGTCCACTGATTCACAAAATAAGTGACTGAATCTGCAAGCACTTCTACCACTCTCTCCATAGAAGGTATCGTATCAGCTTGAGCATTAACAACAGACAGGCTTCCCAAAAGTGTAGAACCTTATTGATGGGGCATCTGTGACTTCTACAATAACCACTTGTCAACCCTGTGGTGCAGATGGATTGCGATTGGTTCTGTGTGGCAGGCTTTTTAATTCATGTTTCACCCCTGTTGTAAAAACCTATCTGGCTCACTAAAGGCCTTTTAGAGAAGGAAATCTGCCACCCTTACCTGCTCTGGGCTACATGTGACTCCAGACTCTCAGAAATATGGTTGACTTTACCTTCCCTCTGAAATGGCCTAGCAAGCCCCTCAGTGTAACGGCTCTTAGGAAGGGGCAACAAATGTTGTCCTTGACATTGGCGTCCCCATCCCATGAAAGAATAATGGCCATTGTTTAATTAAGTACTTGGAGCATAAAGAAAGAGATTATCCTTGTTATTTCTGTTTAATTTATTGATCATTGTTTTATTGTTAAGAGAGACTGTTGTTCCTCAGTTTGTTCAATTTAGTTTAATTAGTTCAACTCAAAATAATGTAAAGAGAGATTGCTGGGACATGGAGGTCGTAGGCAGACATATATAATGCTGCCTTCATAAATGAACCCATTATCAGGAAAGGTATTTCTACTTTACCAACTGGCTTGGAAATCCCTGACCAGAATGGCACGCTGTTGCTCGCTATATGCAGCTGAATGTTTAGTATGTAAGTTAGATGGGCTATCACCAAAAGACAAGGGTGGTCTTGGCCTTCATTGTCTATAGCCTTTCCTCCCATAATTTGAAAAGTCACCTCCTTGGGCTGATTCATTTTTAAAAGATGGACAAAAGCTGAGTATTGGTAGCTCATAATGTTGGGAAGAAATAGTGGCACCGTAACGCTCAACTTAAATTTCACTTAATGAATGAATGATTACCATTCAAATACTTTCAGGTAATATTTTGCCTTGGTGAAGTTGAAAAGGCAGACTTGCAATTTCAAGAAAAGAAAACTCTATTTCCCACTGTGGGCTGCTTAATCACATTGTAGAATATTGCCTACTTGTTGGGCAACATTTAGGAAGTTTACTTCTTTAAAAAAACATATTTCATTATAATACTTGATTGTAAAATGAGCAGATATACTAAAGAAGACATTTTGTGATAACAGTTGAATTCCTTTTCTTTCATTAGCATATAGACGTATTGATCATGGTAAAGGATTATGTCAGGCTGGAATTACCAGCTATCTGACTGAGGTGAGTAGTGATTGTTCCACATATAACATTTATTTTTGCTTAATGAATATGTGCATTACATTAACCCTACATTTTGTTTATAGGATTTAATCATAATGGGAGCTCCTGGATCTCAGTACTGGACTGGAACTGTCGCTGTCATGAATGTAAAGACTAATTCTTTGCTGTTCTACACAGATGATGAAAATACAGTTAAATATGGAAGCTACCTAGGTACATGACTCCTGATCATTGGTATAATAATATTTATTAGTGTCACAAGTAGATTTGCATTAACACTGCAATAAAATTACTGTGAAAATCCCCCAGTCGCCACACTCCGGCGCCTGTTCGGGTACACTGAGGGAGAATCCAGAATGTCCCATTCACCTAACAAGCATGTCATTTGGGACTTGTTGGAGGAAACTGGAGCGCCCGGGGGAAACCTACACAGACACGGGGAGAACGCGCAGAATCCGCACAGACAGTGACCCAAGCCGGGAATCAAATCTGGGTCCCTGGCGCTGTGGAGCAACGGTGCTAACCACTGTGCTACCATGTCACCCATACCCATTTTAATTAGAATGTTAAAATGCGCAGCCGTAACTACACAACGTAATTTAGCCCCTCTTTTTATTCAACAATGTTTCGAGTATGATTTGTAGAATGTGTGTTGATGTGTAAAGGAACAGTAGGGTAAACTTGGCAAGATGCTTGCTGTTAGTTGGATGTTGCACATGTGGATATATAGGAACACCTATAGACTTTGATCTACAACCATAGTTTTCTGTTTGTTGCTTGCAAGACCCCTTCAAGGTGCACAATTCTATGAAAATTAAGGTTATCATACTTGCTCTTTCCTCTGATGGCTACTGACCCCCCCCCCCCCCCCCCCCCAGTTGTCCAGTAACTTGTTCCCTATTTTCTCTTCATCTGTTCATGTCTTCCACCTTTCTCCTTGTTCAGTTATTTATTCTCCTTCAGTTCTCTCACCCCACTGAAACTTTATTGATCCACATATAGTGCAGCTATAATAAATATGATCTGTCAGAACTCTTAAGAAAATAACACCAGACCCTTTTCATATGAACCAATGATTTCCCAAGCATGTCCCCTCCCCCATAAACAAATGCATAAGTCAATGGATGTGGCAGAATAAATTAACAAGACTATTATTACAGCGTGTGGTGGGATCCTCAACTTTGTAAATGGAGGCATAAGGCTGGATTTTCCCACAGGCTTTGGAACTCCAGTGTCAGGGTTAAATGGACGCCCCAAGCCCAACCATGCCTGGAAGTCCACAGAACAGGGGAGCTATTTTCCTGGAAGTCACCTCCTAATTGGCTACCTTTGTGCCCACCGCCCTATCAGGGATGGCGGTTGGGCTACCGCTGCTGGAGGCCCAATCGCAGATCCACTCTGGAACCTCGGCAGCTCCACCTAGAGAGATGGGTGCTGCTAAGGCGGGTAGGAGAGCACGAGGGTGCATCAAATTGAAGTCCTCTTGGAGTCAGCAAAACAAATAATTATTTAAAAGGGAGGTTGGAAGGCCCCTCTGAGAGGAAACAAGCTCCTTTGCTTGGTTTGCTGGGGCTGTGGAGACATTCTATGTTGTCTGCAGTCTCCTCTTAGGGGTTTGGGCACTAATGGCCTCCTGGACTCCTGCAGGGAGCCCACTTCATTACGTTGACAGCCTCTGTAAGTTGCAAAAGACCACTCTGCAGATGCCAGGGAGGAAAGAAAATTGCCTGTACTTCAGGCCATAAGTTTGTAAAATGGCCCTCCATTGTGTGGGAAGCCAATCCTCATTCCTGCCTGTTACTAGAAACTTCCCTGGCAGTGGGGATGTGCCAGGGGGCTGCCTTGATGTGGCACTTCCCCTGCTTTCCTGGTCCTGCCTGCCTCCAAGCCTGTCACCATGGGATGGAGAGAATTCTGCCCATTGGGTATGAAATCAAGGGAGTCATGTTTAATCTGGTAATGTTGGAGAGCTTAATGTTCGGGGAACAATGGGGGGTTGATTGCAGTAAGAGAAATGGAGATATATTTTGGGGACAGGATTCCTTGAGTTTCAGTGGTGTTGAGCGACACAGTGGTTAGTACTGCCTCACAGCACCATGGACCCGGGTTCAATTCCTGCCTTGGATGATTGTGTGGAGTTTGCACTTTCTCCCCATGTCTACGTGGGTTTCTTCCGGGTGCTCCGGTTTCTTCCCGCAGTCCAATGATGTGCAAGTTAGGTGGATTGTCCATGCTAAATTGCCCCTTCTTCCATAAACCTTCCTCCATAAACTCTCCCAACTCTACCTCACATTTGGCCTTAATGCCCTCCATGGACACCCTATCATCCTCCAAATTCTTTCCATAGATCACCAACACAACCCCCTCTTCAACTCCCCTGCCGACAGTACCTCTTCCAACAACAAGGGGGCCGGCGCTATTGTGAAGGTCGGAAACTCCTTCCTTGCAAAGTCTCAGACTTACAGGTACCTGAACCCTTCCTCCTGCAGCAACCTGTACTTCTCCCCAACTCCTCCAGCCTCGCAAATTGTCCCCCCAGGAACAGATCCTGCACGACCCTAATCCCCTCTCCTCCCTCCTCCCTGGCTCAAACCTATGATTTCCCCTGACTGGCACCCCGCCTGATCCGGCCCCCAGCTTAAAGTGCTGTCTAAACGGCCTCCAGATCTTCAGGTTGCCACCAACACCGGGCTCCCTGAATACTTCCCCACGGCCATCGGGAGTGGCGCCATTGCCAGCGCCTTCCACGCCGACCCCCTGCACGAACCCTCTTCCATTCCATCTTAAGTGACCGGGACTCCTCCTCCCCCACACCCTCTCCGTGTTCGCCACCCAGTAATAATATAACAAATTTGGGAAGCCCAACCTCCCACCTGCCACCCTTACTGCTGGACCACCTTCCTAATCCTGGCTACCTCGCACCCCTGCCCCCCCCTCCCCCACTCCCCCAATCCACAAATAAACAAGGTGACCACCTTGTCCACATCCTTGAAAAAAGACTTGAGTAGAAAGACCGTCAGGCACTGAAACAGATACCCGGCCAGCCAATGACGGGAGGTTGTCCCACCTTGCCAAGACGGCCTTCACCCTCCCCACCAAACTAGTAAAATTATATACACGGAGCCCCACCCCCAATCACGTGCCACCTGCACCCCCAAATATCTGAAGTAGGTTGCTGCCCTACAAAATGGCAGCCGCCACTCCTGGCTGAGATACAATATAATACTCGCTCTTCTCGACGTTCAGTTTATATCACGAGAACGACCTGAATCTTTGGAGAAGCCCCATTGTGTTCCCCACCGATGTACTCAGCTCCGAGGTATACAGTAGTATATCGTTCGCGTACCCTATGTTCCATTTCCCCCCCCCTCTCACTATCCCCTTCCATAATCCCAAACTCTTGAGAGGGATAGCCAATGGCTCTATCGCTAATGAAAGCAGCAGGGGGACTTAGGACACCCCTGCCTAGTACCCTGATGCAGAGCAAAGTACCCCAAACTCATGTTGTTTGTGTGAACTCTCGCTATCGGTTCCCTATAGAGCAGCCGTACCCACGCTGTGAACCTCAGCCCAATCCCAAATCTTTCCCAAGACCGCTGTGGTGATCTTTGTGAGGGGTTTCCAGGATGGAAGGCGTAGTGATCACAAAGATACACACGGCTCTTTTGAAGAACTGAACTAATTTTATTAACACTACTATATTTGAGTTTGACACGTATTCTAAATAGAAAACATACATGTAAGAATTAAACTACACTCACTAACATGATCTCTATATACTAACTGATACTATTATATCTTAACTAGCTCTGCAATACACTATGAATCTTTTTCAGCTCCAATCTAATCTCCTCCCCAACGCCCAAGAGCCAGTGCAATTTATAGTACTGTCCCTTAACTCCCTCTAGTGGCTAGGCTTTACATAACATTAGCTCTTCACATGCTGTACATTTGTATAATGTCACATTCCCTTTTCTTTGAGAAAAAATGTTCCATTATTTCCATACAAGATTGAATGGCTGTACTTTTTTTTGTTTAAAATATCATACAGCATATCAACAATGAGGAACTAATGTTAAATTCACAGATTTAATCTATTTGATGGTTTCCTATGTACAATGTCACAACAGCCACCATCAGAAGTCCTTAAACTTCTTATAATACTCCTCTGGGACCCCATCTGGCCCTGCCGCCTTGCCTGACCGCATCCTCCCGATTACCTCCTTTACATCATGTTCACCCTCCAGCCCTGCCCTGTCTTCCTCCCCCAACCTCGGGTACTCCAACCCGTCCAGAAACTCCCTCATCTCTCGCTCCTCTCCTGGCAGCTCCGACCTATACAACTCATTAAACTCCTCAAAAACTTTATTAATCTGCTCTGGAGCCACCACCAATTTCCCTGTCCTATCCCGTACCTGGACTATTTCCCTCCCCTCTGCCTGCCTCCGGAGCTAGACAGCCAACATACCTTCCCCCTGTATTCATAAACTGCTCCACTCACCTATCTCAATTGATGCACCACCTTCCCTGCAGACAACTGGTCGAACTTTGCCTGAAGCCTCTCAGGACGTCCCTGGAGTGGGGGAGAAGTGGGGTGGGGGGCGGGGGTTGGCTTGTGCTATTCCCTGCTCCCTGGTACAACCAGGGGAACATCCCCAGAACCACCAGACTGGACCAGGATTAGTAACAGCACTCTGCTGGCTTGCATGAAGAGAGGAAGAAAAAGAATGCGAAATCCTAAGGGACGATTGCCCGGACTGATCTAAAAATATCAACTAGCACTCAGCACTATACGCCATCACGGGAAGGATGCTAAGAACAATCTCTTTAATAGACCAGCCAAGGATTATCCAAACCCAGCTCAGCATGTGCCACCACTTATGTTCTCCCATTCTAATAGCTCAAAAAATACCCAGAGGGAAAACTCCAAACTCAAGGAAGTGTTAGAATCCAGTCCTCCCCAGAACACATCTGCCCTGGCCATCGAAGGAGAAAGGCATGGATTCTTAAACTCAAAAAAGCAAAATACAAACCTTTATATGGTTATCTCTAACTGGGGGGGGCTATTCTCAATCTCACTAAGGACACAACTAGCCCTATCACCTAACTCCACCACCACCCATCATCCTGCCCTGACTCCACTCTTATTCATTAAAAACAAGATAAGGATTACTATGATTACAAGGATTATAACACACAATGACAAAAAGAGGTAAAGCTGTGCACAGACATCATTTCACATAATTGACTCAACATGATTTTTGCTATACCAGGATGCAGATGACTCTCTCCCTCATGCTCACATCTCACACGCCTTTGCAGGAGAAAAGACAACAATAAGTAATCAACAATGAGTAAAATCCAGGAATATGGAAGAATTACAGGATGATGACGCCATCCATGTCGCATGAGAAGGCTGACACCAAGTCAGGATCAACGAGCACCTCTCAGGATTCCTCAAGGATTCCAATGAACAAAGCACCTTCACTTCTACCATGGTGTCGCACTGGCGCCCAAGCAACCCACAGCCCTGGGCCTTGCTGGGGGAGGGGGGGGGGGGGGGACTCGACCCACAAGGCCACCTCCAACCCCTTGCGACAAGCATCGAGGATAGGATAATATAAGGCCAGTACACGGGGGAGGTGGGGGCAACTGAAATATACTGTGCTCCGTCGAACCTGATATGTCCAGCCCGGCGACAAGATTACTAAAGCATGACAGCCAATCGTCAAACTCAATCAGGAACTCGCCTCCCACCTCTCGCCAGGCTCACGGACACATATTGTCCAGCCCCAATCTGCTGAGCCCATCAGGATAAATGACTTGCCATGCTGCAGGCTGTCAACGTCACAAAGGCAGACCTTTACAAGGGAAAATGCAAGGACTCTCTCATCTGTCTCGACCATTCTCCCAAGGATACGTCGCAAATTTTCAAAGTCAGCTCTAAGACATGCATCACAGAGTTGAGATCTTCATCCAGAACAACATTCTCAATGGCGGCCATCATCCTGGGGCTAAGGCTGAGGCTCAAGCCCGATCACCAGCAACATCGCCACGGCAAGCCAAACCTCATCCCAGTCCACTCCGAGCGCCATTGCCAAACGAGGATTTTCTGCAATTTATCTCTGCTCCTCTTCGCAAAACATCAATCAGGATCTTCCAGGGATATAACGCAAGCCATATATCCTGAGAAAAGACAAAAATGAAATGTGTACCAGGATAAAGAGGATTACAAGATGAGCAGAGCCAGAGCTCGCGGAAATGTAGGCCGCTCCCGTGCTCACATCACGTGACTCTCCCAGTTTATATATTTTAACATATTTGCTCTGCCTTTGCTACTTTAGTCCACTATGGTTATCAGAGTAGTTCTGAGACACTGCCACATTGTCGGAGGTGCTGTTTTTCAGATGAGACATTAAACCAAAGTCTGCTCAGGTGGATGCAAACGACTGCACGGTGTTACTTGTCGAACAGAGAATGTACTGGCACATATACCACCAGCAGCAGCACCAAAAGACTAATTAATTTAACTTGCTGTTCATTTGTTCATGATTCATGGGACTGTGCTGTAGCATTTGCCTAAATAAGGATAATTCAGAAGTAATCCATTAGTTGGCAAGCATATTGGGATTCCTAAAGACCCAAAGACTTAAGGATCTACAGTACACCAATGAATGTTCTGCTTTAATGGAAGAATGTGTTTTCGGTTGCTGGTGTGTGAGGTTCCATCATGCGGTGCAGCTGAATGACCAAAAGCCGAATGCATGCTTATAATCCTTTTCTGTTTTTTTGGAAAAATTTTATTGAGGCATTTATAATTTTAACATTTTAAACAGCAGAAACCCCACAATAACATTCCAACTCCTCCCCAGCCCTAAACCCTAGCTACCCATACATTATGTTCCCTACCCTTATTCATCACTTTCATGCCTCCCCTTGTCCCCTCATTCCCCCCCCCCCCCCCCCCCCCCCCCCCACCCTGCTGACGGTCAGTTTTCCTTGATGAAGTCAATGAACGGCTGCCACCTCCGAGCGAACCCCTGTAACGAATCCCTTAAGGCATTTTCTCTAGCCTAAGAAACCCTGCATGTCACTGACCCAGACCCCCGACTTTGGAGGCTCCGGGTCCCTTCAACCCAACAAAATCCGTCTCCGAGCCACCTGGGAGGCAAAGACCAAAACGTCGGCCTCTCTCTCTCTCTCTTCCCCCCCGCCACCCCCCAGGCTCCCGGATCTTCCGACATTCCAGATATTGCCATCTCTGGACTCGGAGTCACCCTCCCTTCCAGGACCTCTGACAGGACATCTGAGAATCCCTGCCCAAATCCCCTCAGCTTCGGACACGCCTAAAACATGTGTACATGATTCGCCGGATTGTCCCACACCGCAAACACCTGTCCTCCACCTCCTAAAAAAACCTACTCATCCAGGCCACAATCATATAAGCCCTGTGGACCATCTTGAACTGGACAGGCTAAGCCTGGCGCATGACGAGGCTGCATTGACTCTCCTCAGGGTCTTCTCCCATAACCCAACTTCCACTCCCCTCCAAGCTCTTCCTCCCATTTCCTCTTCACCGCCCCTATTGGAACCCCTTCCCACTCCATAAATTCATAATATGTTTCCGAGACCCTCCCCTCCTCGACCCCTGTTTTTGACATCACCTTATCCTGTAGCCCCCTTAGTGGGAGGCAAGGGAAGCTCGGGGTCTGCCTCCGAACAAAATCCCACACCTACAGGTACCGGAACCCGTTCCCACCCGGCAGCTCAAACTCCTCCTCTTGCTCCTCCAAGCTCCGGAAACCCTCCTCAATGAAGAGATCCCCAAATCTCTCAATTTCTGCCCGCTGCCACCTCCTGAAGCCCCCTTAACAAATCAGGGGCGAAATTCTCCGACCCCCAGCAGGGTCGGAGAATCGCCTGGGGCCGCCGAAAATCCCGCCCCCGCCGTGACAGAGATTCTCCGCCACCCGGGAAGTGGCGGTGGCAGGAATCTCGCCACTCCGATCGGAGAGGCCCCCTGCGGTGATTCTCCGGCCCGGATGGGCCGAAGTCCCGCCGCTGGGAGGCCTTTCCCGCCGCCGAGGTTTGGACCACCTCTGGAACGGAGGGATCAGCGGCGCGAGCGGGTCCTGGGGGGGGGGGGGGGGGGGGGATCGAACCCCGGGGGGTGCCCCCACGGTGGCCTGGCCCGAGATTGGGGCCCCCCTGCTCAGACTCCGGGCCAGTGCCCTGGGTGCACTATTTTCCTCCGCAGCCGCCATGGCGGAAGCGGAAGAGAACCCCACATCGCACATGCGCGGACCGGCGAAAGCCTTTCGGCCAGCCCCGCTGCCGGGGGAGCCGGTTTATTGCGGCAGTCTTCTGGTGCTAACCGCTCCGGCGCGGGGCTGGCCCCCAAAGGTGGGGAGAATTCCCCACCTTTGGGGAGGCCCGACCCCTGAGTGGTTGGTGCCACTCCCCTACTCCGGGACCCTCCGTCACGCCGGGTAGGGGAGAATGCCGCCCCTGGTCTGGTCCTCCCCATCACCCCCGGAACATAATCCTCTGTACGAGTGGCCAAGATCTTTGCCAGCAATTTTGCATCTACATTTAGCAGGGAGATTGGCCTATACGACCCACAGCTCTCCGGATCCTTATCCCATTTCAAAATAAGGGAAATCGATGCCTGCGATAACGTTGGGGGAAGCACTCCCAGCTCTTTGACTCATTAAAAGCCTTTACCAGGAACAGCCCCAACAGCCCGGAAAACGTTTTATAAAACTCAACCGGGTATCCGGCTGGTCCCGGGGCTTTACCCAATTGCATTGCCCCCAAGCCCAATTGGGCCTCTCAAATCCTCTACCAACTCCTCATCTAGTCTCGGGAACTCCAGCCCCCCCAGAAATTGCTTCATACCCTCCTCACCGGCTGGTGGTTCTGATTTTATACAATTTACTATTAAACTCCTGAAACACATTATTCACCCTCGCCGGATCCAGAATCACCTTCCCGTCTGTATCCCTCACTTTCCCTATCTCTCTCGCCGCCTTCTGTTTCCCCAGCTGATGCGCCAGCATCCTGCTGGCTTTTTCCCCATATTCATTGACCATCCCCTTAACCCTTCTCAGCTGTCCCACCCCCTTACTTGTGGATAGGAGCTCAAATTCCTGCTGAAGCCTCTGACGCCCCTTCAAAAGCTCGTCATCCGGAGACTCCGCATACCCCCTGTCCACCTGTAAAATGTCGCCTACCAGTTTGTCCAACTCCACCCGCTCAGCCTTCTCCTTGTGGGCTTGATTTGAGATACGCTCCCCCCTAATAAACGCCTTCAGTGCCTCCCAAACCAACCCCCCCCCCCCCCCCCCCCCCCGAAACCTCACCCATGTGATTAATCCTTATCCCCTAATGGCCTCCCTCACCCGCTCACACTCCTCCTCCTCCGCTAACAGCCCCACATTCAACCTCCATTATGGGCACTGGGCCTTTCCTTTGCTGACTTGCAAGTCCACCCAGTGCGGGCTGTGGTCTGACACCATTATTGCTGAATATTCAGCATCTACCACCTCAGCCAGCAACGTCTCATCCATAACAAAAAAAGTCTATCCGGGAATACAGCGCATGCACATGGGAGTAGAATGGAAACTCCTTGCTCCTCGGCCTCCCAAATCTCCAAGGATTGACCTCCCCCATGTGCTCCATGAACCCCAGGAGCTCCTTTGCCATAGCTGATACCTTCCCAGACCTAGAACTGGACCGGTCTAGCCTTGGATCCAGGACCGTGTTGAATTCTCTCCCCATAATCAGTCGATGTGAATCTAGGTCCGGAATCTTCCCCAGTATCCATCTAACAAACTCAACGTCATCTCAGTTCGGGGCATATATTTACCAATACCATGGCCATTCCCCCCAGCTTCCCACTAACCATAACATATCTACCCCCACGGGTCCGCTTCTATATACCCCACCTCAAATGCCACCCCCTTATTAACCAAGATCGCCACCCCCCTCATTTAAAGTCTAGCCCCGAGTGGAACAACCCATCCCTTCCTTAACCTAACCTGATCCCCCACCTTCAGATGTGTCCCCTGTAACATGGCCACGTCCGCCTTCAGTTGCCTCAAGTGCGCGAACACACAGGCCCTTTTGACTGGCCCATTCAGTCCTCGAACATTGCACGTGACCAGCCTGGTTAGGGGCACCCTGCCCCCCTCCCCTGCCGGTCAACCATCACCTCTCCTAGGCCAGTCCACGGCCCATGTCCTACACCTGCCCTGGCCCCGCCTCGGGCAACTACTGTCATCAGCCCTCCTCCTCCTCCACTTTGAAAGTCTCCTCCCTGTCAACAAAATAATGCCCCCTCCTCCCCCCCACCCTGCATTGGTGTTCAGCTTTACTTCTGTGAACTAACCCGCCCAGCTAGCCTGGCACCCATGGTGCCTAGCATCCTACCCCCCACTGATTACCCTCCCCCGCTTTTAGTGCAAACAGTCAAAACAAAGGCAAGAAGTAAAAACAAACAAACAATCCCTCCCAAGGTTTGAACACAGACCCATCCCTTAACAAAGCACTGTGTGCCGGCCTAACCCCAAATAGAACTGATAAAACAGAAAAGACGAAAGAAACCTGAACAACAAAAACCCAAAGTTTTTCACAGCATAGTTCAGTTCTCCTCAATCAGAGTTCAAGGTCCTCCTTCTCCTGACAGTCCATTTGCCTTCATGAAGTCCGCTGCCTCCTCCACTGAGCCAAAGTACAGCTCCCAGCCCCCATAGGTCACCCATAGGCGAGCCGGGTACAGTAAACCAAACTTAACACCCTTCTTGTACATGGCCAACATCATCTTATTAAAGCTCGCCCCATGGGGCAGCAGGGTAGCATGGTGGTTAGCATAAATGCTTCACAGCTCCAGGGTCCCAGGTTCGATTCCCGGCTGGGTCACTGTCTGTGTGGAGTCTGCACGTCCTCCCCCTGTATACGTGGGTTTCCTCCGGGTGCTCCGGTTTCCTCCCACAGTCCAAAGATGTGCGGGTTAGGTGGATTGGCCATGCTAAATTGCCCGTAGTGTCCTAATAAAAAGTAAGGTTAGGGGGGGGGGGGTTGTTGGGTTACGGGTATAGGGTGGATACGTGGGTTTGAGTAGGGTGATCATGGCTCGGCACAACATTGAGGGCCGAAGGGCCTGTTCTGTGCTGTACTGTTCTATGTTCTATGTTCTATGTTCTATCTTATGAAAGCTCGCCCTCCTCTTCGCAAGCTCTGCTCCCAGGTCTTGGTGCACCCGAATCTCGACGCCTTCCCAAGTGCATTGCCTCGTCTGCCTGGCCCACCTCATGATGCGTGAACCGGTGCAATCGAACCACCATCACCCTCGGCGGCTCACTCCCCTAGGGTTTGCGCATCAGTGCCCTGCGGGCCCGATCCACCTCCAACGGCCGGTCAAACGTACTTTCCCCAAGCAGCTTCTCCATCATCTTCCCAATGTACGCACCCGCATCCGGTCCTTCGATTCCCTCTGACAGACCCACGATCCGGATCTGGATGTTCTGCCTCCGAGAACAGTTCTCCACTTTCTCCAGCAGTTGCTTCTGCTGGTCCACTTTCTCCAGCAGTTGCTTCTGCTGGTCACACATCAGCCCAATCTCTGCTTTCATCGAGGTTGACTATTCCTGAAGCTCTCCCGCCAGCTCCTCCAACCTCTGGATCGCCTGTCCCTGGCTGCCAGTTTCGTCTCCATGCGGTTAACCACTGCCTTGATCAAGTCCACTGTCCGGGTCAGGTCCTCTGAACTTTCCTTCCACTGTTGGGTGAACTTCTCATTTAGGAAGCTCACCAACTGGTCCATCGACCACGGAGCCTGCAGGGCCAGACCCTATCCGTCCACCATCTCCACGTGCGTTGTCCGCTCCTCACTCACCTCAACCAACTGGTTCGCTTTTTCCCTGGCGTTTCTGGACTGCATTTCCATAAATTAGGGGTCACCCTCTTTTACTCTCACTTCTGCATCTTTTTTCTACAAAATTCCTGTGACAAACCGGCATAAATGTCACAAAACGACCACCATGAGCGGGAGCTGCCAAATATGCAACTATTCATTCCATGGCCGCCACCGGAAATCTCCGCATGTTTATAATCCTTACAATCAGGAAGAAACGCCTAGAAACAAAGCTGGGTATGATGAGACGTTGCAGCATTTAAAAAGACTTTTATTTTTAAGATCAGGGGTGGCAGACTGCTGGCTGAAGACATCTTGTCCTAGATTCCAGTCAGTGTCAATGCATTGAATAATCATGGCCTAAGTACTGGGGAGGGCAGGAAAATGGATTAATGAACTGACTTTGTATTATTGGGTGAGATTAGTTTTTCCTGAGACATGGCTGAATAAAATTAAAATTGATTAACTTTTTTATGGATTATGCATATTATATGCATTACCATTGCGAGTAAATACTTAGCTTCAGGAATGTTCAGAATTATTGGGATTTTCCAGCCCCGTGTGATGAATCCTGCTGCATTCGATACCCAGGGGCTGTTTAAACTTCCATTCACTTTGGGACCAGAGGATCCTGCTGGCTGGAGGGGCTGGAAAATTCCACCCATTACTTAAATTATTGGAGCAATTTGAATGGTTAAGCTGCATCTTTATTGGTAGGCTTTGCAAACTCCGCGACCTTGATTGATTATCTTCCTATGCTCTTCATTCGTCCTGTGTTCTTCATTTTTCCTATGCCCATCATTCTTCCAACTTTCCTTGAATTTGTTATCTACATCCTGTAACTGTTCCATTCTGGTCCATCACTATTTTATCAATATGTAATTTGACCCAAAAGTAGTTTGATGTGATGGACACCGCTGTACATAATATCAATATTTTTACCATTTCCCAGGTTATGCTGTTAGTGCAGGACATTTCACTGACCCAAACAGCACAGAAATTGTTGGAGGGGCACCTCAACAGGAACTGACGGGCCAAGTAAGAATTTTATTTTCCTTTTTTTAAACAAAAAGGTTCCTTCCTGCATCATGTTTTCAACAGCTCTTCCGTATTCTGCTCTACACTGATAGAAATTGCATGAATAATTAGTATTGGATTGCTCCAGAATTTCACATTTGATACAGTTCAAGTATAGAATTGCAGAGTCTCTGCAGTGCAGAAGGAGGCCATTCGGCCCATTGAGACTGCACCAGCCAGCTGAAAGACCATCCTCCCTAAGCCCAATCATCCACCCTATCCCCAGAACACTACCTAACCATTGGACACTTAAGGGGAAAATTAGCAGGGCCAATTCACCTAACCCGCACATCTTTGGCGTATGGGAGGAAACTGGAGCACTCTGAGGAAACCAACGTAGACACGGCGAGAAAGAGAAAACTCCACACTGACAGTCACCCAAAGCCAGAATTAAACCCTGGTCCCTGGCACCGTGAGGTAGCAGTGCTAATCGCTGTGCCATCCATTATATTATGGACAGAATTTTCCCAAATTTTCAAACCGTAGGTTTGAGATAGTGGCTGGAGTTGGATGACATTGGATAATGGAGAGATTGTGCTAGTGGGTGTGGGCCATAGACAATGGTGTCCGTCTTCCCACTGTTTAACTGGAGGGAACTGCAGCTGATCCAGGAGAGGATGTCAGATCAGTGGCATGGCAGCATTGAAGTGATGGAGTGATCAAGAAAGAGAATGGAGCGGTAGTGCTAGGTATCACTGGTATACAGATGGAAGCCAATTTCTTTTCTTCAGATGGCCTTTCCTAGGTGCAGCTTACAACTGAGGAGAGGTGGGAGTTTAGCACAGATCCTTGGATTCAGGTGGTAATGATGTAGGAGCTGAAAGAGAAGCCATTGCATGAGATGCTCTGTATATGAATGCAAGTGGAAATAAGCAATGGAAATTCCATGGAGCTGGAAGATGGAGGGGGGCGTTGGATGAGCAAGGTATAATCAACTGTGCCAAAGACTGCTCGGGTGACTAAGCTAGTTAATGCAGTACCAGAACTAGGATCTAATAGTGATTTTGATTAGAGCATTAGAGTTGTTTCAATGGTGTGGGGGAAACCTAATTAGAGTGAATTAAATTGGAGTGAATGATAGGAAACGTGACTACAGATTTGGAAAGCAATAAATTATTTTCATCTATCTTTGGTACTGCTGGTGGGTAATACTGGTGGGTTACAATAAATCTTGTTAATATTGTGTGAATATCTTCCTACAAATTGTGTAGAAAATAAGTAGTTTGGGGGGGTGGCAGGGGGGAATAAAGAAATGCGCATTTTGTCTAATGATTGAAATTATTTTTATAGGTCTACATTTTTGAACAGCATGGGAAGACTTTGAAAATAATTTTCAAGGCAAAGGGTAAAATGGTGAGTATGGCAGATAAGGTGTTATTTAATTCTGTGATTCTAAGAACAAAGATGCAGTTTTCACTTGCTTCTGTTGTTTCTGCTTCCAGCTGGGTTCCTACTTTGGCTCATCGGTTTGTGCAGTAGACCTCAATTCAGATGGCCTTTCCGACCTGTTAGTGGGAGCACCCATGTACAGCACAGTCAGAGAAGAAGGGAGGGTGTATGTTTATTTGAATACAGGATTGGTAAGATTGAAGAATTTCTTTTGAATTTGTTGATATTAAATATATCTCAGATTTCATCACCTTAATCATTTTTTTTGAAAAAAGGGAGTGATGAAGGAGCTTGCGATGGAATTGGTTGGAATGAATTCTTACGCGGCAAGGTTTGGGGATGTAATCGTTGATCTTGGAGACATCGATGATGATGGACATGCAGGTTTGGTACAATACGAATATGTAATTTTAAAAGTTGTTTTCTTCCTGAATCCGACCTGATCACATTAAGGAACATCTTGGGATATTTTACCATGTTAATCACAACTTCCATTCATATAATGTGCTTATTGTTGTAAAACATTGCAGTCCCAAATATCTAGGCCGATGAGGGATAGATAGAGTTATCCCAGGTTTCTGATTCTTTTTCACCTGTCAAAGATTTTTTTTGAAAAGGTAGGCGGGATTCCACACAGAAACCCAATCACATGTTGATAGTTGTGGTTTGGCAATACGCAAATTATGCCAACTTCTACAATGGATGGAATTTTCTATGCCCCGCCCCCACCCCCTCACATGTTTCACAGTGACAGAGGCAGCCTGTCATTGGTTGTTGGCAGGATCTTATGGTCCCGCTGTTGTTAACGGGGCGTTCTGTTATTTGCACCCCTCCACGTTAGGGAACCCAGGGCAGGGGATCATCGTTATTGGGACCAGCTGGAAAATTTCAGCCTATTTGTCCAATGAGTAGTTTTACTGGACCTGTGGTGGGGGTAGTGAGGAGAGGATGGGAAGGAATTAAAATTTAAATAACCATTTTCCTAAGGTGATTTACCTCAGGAAATTGGCAAATTTAAAATTTAGATGTTTTGAAAAATTTTCTAAATAGTTTTTTCCCCACCTGTAGTATTGTAAGGTGCTGCAGCATTGAGGCCTGGCACTGGTTGTAAATGTTTCACATGATCCATAGTGGTACATTGCCAACAGCCTTTGTCTTCTCCATTAAGAACTTCTTACTGGGCGGCACGGTGGACCAGTGGTTAGCACTGCTGCCTCACGGCACCGAGGACCCGGATTCGATCCCGGCCCTGGGTCATTGTCCGTGTGGAGTTTGCACATTTTCCCTGTGTCTGCATTGGTTTCACCCCCACAACCCAAAGATGTGCAGGTTAGGTGGACTGGCCACGCTAAATTGCCCCTTAATTGGAAAAAAATAATTGGGTACTCTAAATTTTAAAAAAAACTTCTTACTGACAACGACATTGGATTCCACACAATGGAACGTCGATCACCGTTTGCTACTTTCTTAAAGGAAATCTGACCAAGCAGTCTCTGATGACTAATACCCCTCCTTGCCTATTGCTCTCTCCCCGTTCATTTTCTGAGACCTGTTGTTTTATGAAATTAAGGAGTGTGCTGGCCCAATTTATTACTTTGTTGGGTCATTCGCCTCCAATTGAGGGGGAGGGGAGGTGAAGGACTATGGTGACTTGACCCAGTGTCACCAAGATTGGCAGTACAGGCTGCAGAAATGCAAAAGATAAATTCTAAAGTTTAAGGAATTAAAGGTCAGAGAAAATGAACAAAAAAGTAATAATATTATAAGGCCCATTACTATATAATTAAATTGTGTGCCTTCACTGAAGCTGCACAACATATCTGAGCATCAGCAGTTTTTACCACAGGTTTAAGCCGCTGAGCATATCAGCTGCACAATCGACCTTAAATCGGCACATCCATTAATATGAAGTACTGCCCATCATGTTATTAGCCCCTGGCCAAACAGGTTTAAATTTTAATCGACGTAAAGCAGTGAATTAGTCACAGTGACAAACACATGGTTTAAAACATCAACGACTACTCATGCACCATGTAACTTTCGAATCATCAACTCATTGAATTGCATTGGAAGCTATAAATGCGACAGGTTTTCAGAGTTAGTCTCATCAATCACAAATTTGATGTCAGGAAACATTATGTTCAAACAAATTGCAGTTTTATTGATCCTTCACATTTGTTGAAGATTTTAAGTGATGAGTGCTTTGGGCAACACCTATGTCACTTTGCCTGTCGAGAGCAGGGATTATCTGAAACTGTGGCTGATGTTGCCTTTGTACAACAGGTACCACTAATAAAATTGCACTTCTAAATTGTGAGGAAAGATCACCATGCACTCCGTTGATATGTGAAAACTGATTAAAATGGATGTTTTTTTGCATTTGTTTGGACCAACGAAATGGCTTTGCAATGACTATTTTTAAATTTGGCATGCTTTGGTAGTTGCATGATAAATTAACTATTGCACTGGATTCTCCGGTCTCCCAGCCACGTATTTCCCGGTGGCGGGAGGCGGTGCACTGTTCGCTGGTAGTGGAATTCTCAGTTCTCAGCACTGTCAATGGGAATTCCCATTGCAGCTGCTGGGAAACCTGCTGGCGGGGGTACACTGCCAGCAGGACCAGAGAATCCCGCCGCGCCAGCGAATGGCCAGAGAATTCCGGTCACTGTGTTCTAAGCATGAAGTATTTATTTAAAGATGATGAGGGGGGAAATTTATGAACTAGGTAATAGACCTACATGCATTTGAGTCAAGAGGGTTATGATTATGAGTCAAGATTCATCTTAAATCCACAACAGATGTCGCAGTTGGAGCTCCCCAAGAAGATGATCAACAGGGGGCTATTTATATCTACAATGGCAGAGAGAAAGGGATATCGCCCACCTTTTCTCAAGTAAGTGATTGAAATTTAATCTGATCCACAACTTAGCCTGTGTATATCTGTGGCAAGGGGAGGCGGTAGCTCAGTGCTATTGTCACTGGATTAGTAAACTAGAGACCCAAAGCAATGCTCTGGGGATCTAGGTTCAAATCCCACCACTGCAGATGGTGAAATTTGAATTCAATAAAAAGAATCTGGAATTAGAATTCCAATGACCATGAAACCATTGTCTACTGTTTTAAAAACCCATCTGGTTCACTAATGTCCTTTCGGGAAGGAAATCTGCTGTCCTTACCTGGTCTGGCCTACATGTGACTCCAGATCCACAGCAATGTGGTTGACTCTTAACTGCCCCCTCAAGGGCAATTAGGGACAGGTAGTAAATGCTGGCCCAGCCTGCGAAGCCCAGATCCTATGAACTAATAAAAAAAAAAGTAAACCTGGTCACCATGCCATTTCATACTCTTGGTGCAGACTTCAACTGCAAAGCTAAGTGTTTGATCAATAAAACAGAACGTTTCCACAATTTAAAAATAAATAAATTAAGGCTGTTCAATCTGTTTACACCATTTTATTGGACAATCTCTGAGTTAACCTCCATTTTTTGATTTGATTTATTATTGTCACATGTATTAGTATACAGTGAAAAGTATTGTTTCTTACATGCTGGACAAACAATGCATACCGTACATAGGGAAGGAGAGACTGAAGAATATAATGTTACAGTTATAGCAAGGTGTAGAGATAAGATCAACTTAATATGAGGTAGGTCCATTCAAAGGTCTGATGGCAGTAGGGAAGAAGCTTGACCCTTAGTGAGCATGCTTGTCTGTCAAACTCCATCCCAGACGGGTGAGAAATGGTTTCGTCTGGGATTATCCACTTCTAGTGACCCTTGGTGCATCTTTTGTGACTGGGATGTTCTGCCTCCCACCAACAAATGCTTCTGACAGATTTATTCCAGGACTGGACGACTTTGCCAGGAAATCTACATGGGATGAAGGATAGTTGAGGTGGGCAGGGGAGGAGGACCATTGGAGCAAAGAGTGGTTGATGGCCTCTAGCGTAATTGAAGAGGGGAAAATATATTGCAAAATGGCAAGGCTGGAAACTGAGTTGATCACCCAATAAATTGAATTGCTGTGCGGTATTAAAATTTTAATCTGGTGTTTCATTATTTCATTTCCAAACCTTTACAGCGAATTCATGGACAACAGATTAGTAACACCTTGCATGCATTTGGCCAATCCATATCTGGAGGTATAGATGTGGATGGTAATGGTTATTCAGGTAATTTTCAAATTTTTAGAAATATATTTTGTGTCAAAACATTTGGTTTTAATTCATTCTTCTAATGCTATACTTTTTGAAGAAACTTTGTTATTATTCAAATTTTTCAAGAGTTCTTGTGTGAATTTGATGTTGAAACTGAGCAACAGAAATACCAGTTATGTGGCATATGCTTTAAAATCAAGTAGAGGGGAGCACTAATGGATATGAAAATGAAATGAAAATCGCTTATTGTCACGAGTAGACTTCAATGAAGTTACTGTGAAAAGCCCCTAGTCGCCACATTCCAGCGCCTGTCCGGGGAGGCTGGTACGGGAATCGAACTGTGCAGCTGGCCTGCTTGGTCTGCTTTAAAAGCCAGTGGTTTAGCTGAGTGAGCTAAACCAGCCCCTCATTAAATATCATTAATTAAACCACCATAGGAAAGAACAGTTAATAGTATCCGTGTATTAGATATAGAGAAATACAGCACAGAACAGGCCCTTCGGCCCACGATGTTGCGCCGAACTTTTGTCCTAGGTTAATCATAGAATTTTGGACAATTTTTCATGGCCAATCCACCCAACCTGCACATCTTTGGACTGTGGGAGGAAACCGGAGTACCCGGCGGAAACCCACGCAGTCACGGGGAGGATGTGCAGACTCCACACAGACAGTGACCCAAGTCGAAATCGAACTTGGGACCCTGGAGCTGTGAAGCAATTGTGCTATCCACAATGCTACCGTGCTGCCCTTAAGAAGTTAACCTACACTCCCTTATTCTACCCTAATCCAAGTACCTATCCAATAGCCGCTTGAAGGTCCATAAATTTTCCGACTCAACTACTACCACAGGCAGTGCATCCCATGCCCCCACTACTCTCTGGGTAAAGAACCTACCTCTGACATCCCCTCTATATCTTCCACCATTTATCTTAAATTTATGTCCCCTTGTAATGGTGTGTTCCACCCGGGGAAAAAGTCTCTGACTGTCTACTCTATCTATTCCCCTGATCATCTTATAAACCTCTATCAAGTCGCCCCTCATCCTTCTCCGTTCTAATGAGAAAAGGCCTAGCACCCTCAACCTTTCCTCGTATGACCTACTCTCCATTCCAGGCAACATCCTGGTAAATCTCCTTTGCACCTTTTCCAAAGCTTCCACATCCTTCCTAAAATGAGGTGACCAGAACTGCACACAGTACTCCAAATGTGGCCTGACCAAGGTTTTGTACAGCTGCATCATCACCTCACGGCTCTTAAATTCAATCCCTCTGCTAATGAACGCTAGCACACCATAGGCCTTCTTCACAGCTCTATCCACTTGAGTGGCAACTTTCAAAGAACTATGAACATAGACCCCAAGATCTCTCTGCTCCTCCACATTGCCAAGAACCCTACCATTAACCCTGTATTCCGCATTCAGATTTGTCCTTCCAAAATGGACAACCTCACACTTGTCAGGGTTAAACTCCATCTGCCACTTCTCAGCCCAGCTCTGCATTCTATCTATGTCTCTTTGAAGCCGACAACAGCCCTCCTCACTATCCACAACTCCACCAATCTTCGTATCATCTGCAAATTTACTGACCCACCCTTCAACTCCCTCATCCAAGTCGTTAATGAAAATCACAAACAGCAGAGGACCCAGAACTGATCCCTGCGGTACGCCACTGATAACTGGGCTCCAGGCTGAATATTTGCCATCCACCACAACTCTCTGTCTTCTATCAGTTAGCCAGTTTGTTATCCAACTGGCCAAATTTCCCACTATCCCATGCCTCCTTACTTTCTGCATAAGCCTACCATGGGGAACCTTATCAAATGCCTTACTAAAATCCATGTACACTACATCCACTGCTTTACCTTCATCCACATGCTTGGTCACCTCCTCAAAGAATTCAATAAGACTTGTAAGGCAAGACCTACCCCTCACAAATCCGTGCTGACTATCCCTAATCAAGCAATGCCTTTCCAGATGCTCAGAAATCCTATCCCTCAGTACTCTTTCCATTACTTTGCCTACCACCGAAGTAAGACTAACTGGCCTGTAATTCCCAGGGTTATCCCTATTCCCTTTTTTGAACAGGGGCACGACATTCGCCACTCTCCAATCCTCTGGTACCACCCCTGTTGACAGCGAGGACGAAAAGATCATTGCCAACGGCTCTGCAATTTCATTTCTTGCTTCCCATAGAATCCTTGGATATATCCCGTCAGGCCCGGGGGACTTGTCTATCCTCAAGTTTTTCAAAACGCGCAACACATCTTCCTTCCTGACAAGTATCTCCTCGAGCTTACCAGTCTGCTTCACGCTGTCCTCTCCAACAATATGGCCCCTCTCGTTTGTAAATACTGAAGAAAAATACTTGTTCAAGACCTCTCCTATCTCTTCAGACTCAATACACAATCTCCCGCTACTGTCCTTAATCGGACCTACCCTCGCTCTAGTCATTCTCATATTTCTCACATATGTGTAAAAGGCCTTGGGGTTTTCCTTGATCCTACCCGCCAAAGATTTTTCATGCCCTCTCTTAGCTCTCCTAATCCCTTTCTTCAGTTCCCTCCTGGCTATCTTGTATCCCTCCAGCGCCCTGTCTGAACCTTGTTTCTTCAGCCTTACATAAGTACTGTATCAAGGTGCAAGGGGCAACATCTTTGTCACATTCCCAGCGGAAAGTTGAAGTGAACTTAGCAGGGAATTGCAGCTATTGTAACTGATATGCCCCTGCACAATTAATAAGAATTAAATACCACTTGCATTTCTGAAATGTGATACATATGGGCTGGAATTCTCCGGCCATTCGCTGGTGATGGGATGCTCTGGTGCTGCCGGCAGCGCGCCTCCATCTGCAGGTTTCCCAGGGGCATGGGATGGCTTCAGTGGGAATTCCCATTGACAGCGGGGGAGCAGAGAATCCCTCCACTAGCCAACAGCGCGCTGGCTTCCGCCGTCAAGAAACAGGCAGCAGGAAGGGCACTGAATTCCACCCGCGATAACCACATAATGCATTTTTTACCCTGTCCTGATGCACATTTTACTGTTATCTACTTTTTTTGTATTTTCAAAAATAAGAATAGTAAAGTGGAGAAGAGTCATGTGGACGCAAAACGTTAGCCATTTCTCTTTTCACAGATGCTGCCAGTTTTTAAAGCATTTTGTGTTTCTATTTCAAATCTCCAGCATCCACAGTATTTTGCATTTGTGCTTTTCTTTAGGTTTATTTTCTCTTTGCTTTCTTCATATGTGCGTATTGTGAGGCAAAATTCAGTTTTGAGATCAATTTATGGTCCTGGGTGTAAACTTTTCAGCACTGGTAGTTATATTTGGGATACGTAAGAAGACAATTGGCCGCTATATCTAAATTATTGCCTGATGTTTAAACTTGGGGTCCTGAAATTTTAATGGTTCATTAGGGCGGAATATGGGTCGAATCTGCCAGGTGGAGTCAGGTTTCGGGGTGTTGACTGGGTTTTCACTTCTTTGAAGTTCAACCAGGAGAAAGTTTTAAAAAACAATTTAGAGTACCCAATTCATTTTTTCCAATTAAGGGGCAATTTAGCTTGGCCAATCCACCTAGCCTGCACATTTTTGGGTTGTGGGGGCAAAACACGCAAACACGAGGAGAATGTGCAAATTCCACACGGACAGTGACCCAGGGCCAGGATTCGAACCCGGGACCTCAGCCGTGAGATCGCAGTGCTAACCCACTGCGCCACCGTGCTGCCCTAACGAGGAGAAAGTTGAGCTAATTAAAAGAAGTACAAAAGGAATAGAGTATAAAAGTAGGGAAGTATTGCTGAGACTGTACAAGGCATTAGTAAGACTGCACCTGCAGTATTGTATACAATCTTGGCCCCCTTACTTGAGGAGGGACATATTTCCATTGGAGGCAGTTCAGTGCAAGGTCACTAGATTGATTCCAGAGATGATGGGCTGGATTCTCCGTTTCAGGGACTATGCCCCACACCGTCATAAAAACTGGCCTTTGATGCCAGAAAAACTGTCCAACTAGCGTGAAAAGGCCCCATATTCATAGCCCTGCAGGGGGCTAGCAGGGACCCATTGTGAATCTAGTATCTTTAGCTGCAGATACGGGCGCCAGCACTTCCGGGTCAGAGGCCGCGTTTGCGCATGGTGGTGGCCACCAGCGGCTGCGCGTGCTCCATGGTGGACTCTGGACCTCCTAAATAGTGCCCCAGATCTGCCGTGCGCCGGACCCGGACCACCCGGCCAAAATTAGCCTGGTCTTGTATGTGGCCCCCCCTGCCCTCCAATCGGCCTACCCCCGACCATGGTGATCGCGGACTGAGTATCCCGAATGGCAGGACCATATTAGATGCACGCCATCGGGACTTCGGCCGGTCGGGGACGGAGAATAGCGGGGCTGGCCTCCAGCAATGGCCGCAGGTAGGGGATACATGAATATGCCGCTTTCCGGGGGTGGAGAATCGTGGAACCAGCGCCAGTCCCGATTCCATATGCGGAAATGGATTCTCCACTCCACCACCGGACACTATTTCGGCATTGGGGTGCGGAGAATCTAGCTCCCGGGATTTGTCTCTGATGCGCTAACAATTGCACACAGAAACACGAAACGGTACAAAAGAGGCTTTATTACCGTGAGATGTTATTCCCTCAAGTGGAGCTGTAAAATGGCAGCTCAGGAGACCTCATGGATATTTATACTGCTCCTGTGGGCGGAGCTAGCCGGCAGGGGCTTACCGACAAACTATGCAGAGGCTTACCGACAAACCTGTAATAGCAGGTACTATTGTACATCCCCTAATAGAGGCACACACATATATATACAGTGGTATTACCACAGTCTCATGAAGAGAATTTGAGCAGTTTAGGCCTAAACTCTCTATAGTTTACAAGGATGAGAGGCAATCTAACTGAGGTTAATAGATGATAAAGGGGATTGACAAAGTAGATGTAGAGTGGATGTTTCCTCTTGTGGGGCCATCTAGAACGAGAGGTCATACTTTTAGGATATGGGGTAGCAGATTTAAAACAGAGATGAGGATAAATTACTTCTCTCAAAGGGTTGTGAATCTGTGAAATTCACTTCCCCAGAGTGCGGTGGATGCCAGGACAGTGAGTGAATTTAAAGAGGAGACGGACAGATTTGAAATTAGAAATGTGCTAAAGGGCTGTGGAGAACAGGCAGGAAAGTGGAGTTGAGGCCAAGATGTCATCAGACATGATCATATTGAATGACGGAGGGTCTTATGGACTGAACTGATCTCTCCACGTATCTTCTCTACTGTGTAATACTACACTCCGTATGCTTCACCCATGTCTATGTATTTACATTGTGTATTTATCGTATGTCCTCTGTTTTTCATGTATGGAATGATCTGTCTGGACTGTGCACAGAACAATACCTTTCATTGTGCCTTGGTACATGTAACAGTAAACCCAAATCCAACTCCTGCTCCTAGTTGTGATGTCCCTATATACTATGCAAAATGATGAGTATATAACGGACATTATTTTCATGGTTTTGGTGGGCCACAGACACCAATTCATCCTACATAGGCTGAATAGTTGTTGAATGCTCTGCTTAACACCTACTGAAGGCCTTTATGATCAAAGAATCAGTAGCATTTTAAAAAAGTGCTGCTCTATGAGTAGCCATTTATAGCACGGAAAATGTAGTTGATCTCTGCAATGATGGATTACTTTTGTCTATAGTGTGTTTGGGGCTTTTTCAGAGGCCTCAACAGAACTGATGCCAGATACCAATGTCAAGACCCCCAGACTGATTCCTGATATGGTGGGACTGCCGTACGAGGAGAAATTTGAGTCGGTTAGGATTATATTTGCTAGAGTTCAGAAGAATAAGGGGAAATCTCATAGAAATCTAACAAAATTCTAACAGAACTAGACGGGTAGATTCCGTGAGGTTATTCTCGATGGTGGGACTGTCCAGAACTAGGGGTCATAGTCTAAGGAAACGCAGTAACCCTTTTAGGACTGAGATGATGAAAAATGTCTTCTCCCAGAGAGTGGTGAGCCTATGGAATTCTCCATCACAGAAAACAGTTGAGGCCAAAACATTGCATGTTTTCAAGAGGCAGTTAGTTGTCTCTCTTGGGGCTAAAGGGATCAAATGATATGGAGAGAAGGCAAGTTATAATGAATGGTGGAGCAGGCTTGAAGAGCAGAATGGCTGCCTTCTGCTCCTATTTTCTATCTCTCTGAGACTATCAAAGAAACTTTAATGTTGAATCGGGCAGAATACTGGAGGTGCCCAGGAAGTACCCCAGCCACATCTCCTTAACATAGGCCTGGGTGGACAAAAGACCTACACACACTCCTTCACTACCAGGATTTTTAAAATGGGCAAAATCCTGCTAACTAATTAATCTCAATCTGGAAATTAATTAGTTATCCAACTGGTATTCAGGGCACAATTTCAAAATTTGTGACTGATGCAAAACTTGTTTTTAAAATATTTTTATTCTTTTTCACAATTTTTCTCCCGAATTTACACCCAACAACAATCAATAACCAACAACAAATATCTCAAACCCCATAATAGTAACAACAATCCCATCCTCCCACCATGCCTAGACATCAGCCGCCATGTTAACATAAACAAATGACAAAGAAAAAAAAAGGAATCAGGGATTACCTATAGCCATCTTCAACATACACTCCTCCCGCACACCACCCACTCTTCCCCCCCCCCCCCCCAACTAATGTTCGATGTTATCCAGTTCCTGAAAGTGCATAATAAATAGTGCCCGTGACTTGTAGAACCCCTCCGAGCTTCCCCTCAGTTCGAACTTCTCAAGGGTCAAGTATTCCAACAGGTCCCCTCGCTATGCAAGGGCACAGGGTGGAGAGACCGCTCTCCATCCCATAGGATCCGCCTTCGGGCGATCAACAAGGCGAAGGCTATGATATCTGCCTCCGCACCCGTTTCCAACCCTGGCTGATCCGACACCCCGAATATGGCCTCCCGGGGACCCGGGTCCAGCTTCACATGCACCACCTTGGAAATTACCCTAAACACCTCCTTCCAGTACTCCCCTAGCTTTGGACAGGACCAAAACATATGAACGTGATTAGCGCCCCCCCCCCCCCCCCCCCCCCCCCCGGAACGTTCACACACATCTTCTACCCCTTCAAAGAATCGCCTCATCCTTGCCCTCGTGAGGTGTGCCCTGTACACCACCTTCAACTATATCAGCCCCGCAGACGAGGTGGAGGCATTCACTCTCCGGAGCACCTCACACCAGACCCCCTCCTCTATGACCTCTCCCAATTCTTCCTCCCACTTTGCTTTGATCCCCTCCAGTGGTGCCTTATCCTTTTCCAACATAGCTCCGTATACCGCTGACACTGTCTCCTTCTCCAGTCCACTTGCCGCCAGCACCTCCTCCAACAACGTGCAGGCCGGTTCCTTCGGGAAGCTCTGTATCTCCTTCCTGGCAAAGTCCTGAACCTGCATATACCTAAACACTTCTCCCTGCTGCAGTCCATACTTCGCTCCCTCAATCCTGCAAATCGACCCCGAGGAAACAGACCTTTTAGAGTCTTAATCCCCTTCTCTTCCCATTTCCGAAAGCTTCGGTCCCACCTCCCTGGCTCAAATCTGTGGTTCTCCCGGATCGGCATTTCCCTCGAGCCTGCCCCGAACCTGAAGTGTTGGCGAAACTGCCTCCTGATTTTCAATGAAGCTATTACTACCGGACCCCCTGAGTATTTCCCCGGAGCTATCGGGAGCGGGGCCGTTGCTAGTGCCTTCAGCCCCGACCCCCTGCACGAACTCTCCTCCATTCTGACCCACTGGGAATCAACCCCTCTGACCCAGCTCCGCACCTTCTCCACATTCGCCGCCCAGTAGTAGTACATCAGGTTCGGGAGACCCAAACCCCCTGCCTGCCTTCCCCTCTGTAGCAGCACCTTCCTCACTCTGGCCACCTTCCCTCCCCATATAAACGAGGTAATCCTCCCCTCAATCTCCCTGAAGAAAGACTTTGGCAGAAAAATCGGTAGGCATTGAAAAATAAACAGAAATTGCGGCAACACATTCATTTTAACCGCCTGCACCCGACCCGCCAGTGACAGAGGGAGACCATCCCACCTTGCCAGGTCGGCTTTCACTCTCCCCACCAAACTAGTGATGTTGTATCTGCGAAGCCTTCCCCACTCCCAGGCAACCTGCACCCCCAAATACCTAAAGTGAATCCCTGTCCTACGGAATGGCAGCCCCACCACCCCTGCCCCCACCCCCGGTTGAGACACCACAAAATACTCACTCTTGTCCAAGTTCAGCTTGTACCCAGAGAAAGACCCAAATACCTGCAGCAACTCCAATATTCCTCCTATCGACGCACTCGGCTCCTACACATACAGCAGCAAGTCGTCGGTATACAAGGACACCCTATGCTCTATCCCCTCCCTCACTATTCCTTTCCATGCTCCAGAAATTCTTAATGCGATAGCCAACGGCTCAATCGCAAGCGCAAACAGCAGGGGGGACATAGGACATCCCTGCCTCATCCCACGGTGGAGAGAAAAGTATCTCGAACTGATATTGTTCGTGCGGACACTCACCTTCGGCTCCTTATATAATAACTTTACCCAGTTCACAAATCTTGGCCCAATCCCAAACCGTTCCAGCACTGCCATCCACTGGCGTCCAGTGCCACCACCACCTCTGTTTCCTTCCCTTCCGCCGGTGCCATAATGACGTTCAAGACCCTCCTAATATTCGAAAACAGCTGCCTCCCTTTCACGAACCCTGTCTGATCCTCACCTATCATATTCGGGAGGCACCCCTCCAGCCTACCCGCCAGTACCTTTGCCAATACCTTTGCGTCCACATTAAGAAGTGAAATGGGCCTATACGACCCACACTCCGTCGGATTCTTATCCTTTTTAAGCAACAGTGAAATCGATGCCTGCCCCAAGGTTTGCGGCAGCACTCCCTTCCCGGGGTGCCAACTTATCCTTACATTTTTTATAATATTCCACCGGAAACCCATCCGGCCCTGCCACCTTCCCCGACTGCATCCTCCCAATCGCATCTTTTATCTCCTGCTCCAGTATTGCTCCTTCTAATGTAGCCTTGTCTCCCTCCCCTAGCCTCGGGTACTCCAACCCATCTAGAAATTCCAGCATCTCACAGTCTCCCCCTCAATGCTCTGACCTGTACAACCTCTCGTAGAATTCCTCAAAAACCTTGTTAATCAGCTCCGGAGCCACCACCAACTTTCCGGCCCTAACCCTTACCTGAAGAATTTCCCTTGCTGCTGCCTCCCTCCGGAGCTGACCTGCTAACCTGTCTCCATGTTCATAAGCTGCACCCCTCGCTCGCCTCAGTTGGCGCACCGCCTCCCTGGTGGCTAGTCGGTCGAAGCTCGCCTGTAGTTCCTTCCTCTTTCCCAACCTTGCTGGGTCCCCATCCTCCTTATATCTCCTATCTGCCTCCAACATCTCATGTATTAGCCTCTGCTGCTCCAACCTCTCCTCTTTGTCCATCCTGGCTTAAACAAAATTACCTCACCCCTCACTACCGCCTTTAGAGCCTCCCAGACAACTGCCATTAACACCTCACCCGTACAGTTGAATCTTACATATTCCTTAATTACCTTTTCAATTTTTTCACAGAATACTTGGTTCCCCAAAAGCCCCACATCCAGTTTCCACCCCGGCCTCTGCACTACCCCCTTCTCCAGTACCATATCCACCCAATGTGGCGCGTGATCTGATGCAGCAATTGTAGAGTATTCCGACCCCTTGACTCCAGCCAGCAAAGCCTTTCCCACCACAAAAATGTCAATCCGCGAGTATACCTATGGATTGCTGAGAAAAACGAGTACTCCCGTTCCCCTGGGTGCAGGAACCTCCAAGGGTCCACCCCTCCCATTTCCACCATTAGCCCAGCTAGCGCCTTTGCCACCCCTGATGGGACCAGCCAGCGCGGCTGTGATCTGTCCAACCTTGGCTCAAGCACCAGGTTCCAGTCCCCCCCCCCCCACAATCAGCTTGTGTGTGTCCAAGTCAGGAATGGCTCCAAACACCTTCCTAGCAAATCCTGCATCGTCCCAGTTGGGACCGTATACACTTACCAGCCCCACCAATCTCCCGTCCAGCGCCCTGGCCACAATCACATATCTACCCCCCTGATCTGCCACTACCTTCTCCATCTAGAAACGTACCCTTTTGCTGACCAACACTGCTACCCCTCGAGCCCTTCCATCAAATCCAGAGTGAAACACTTGGCTACCCCAACCCTTTTTAAGTCTCACCTGGTCCTTCACCCTCAAGTGAGTCTCCTGCAGCATTGCCACATTGGTTTTCAGACTTTTAAGATGCACAAGCACTCTTGACCGGACCTCCTAGCTCTCTCACGTTCCACGTAACTATCCTTACTGGGGGTCTCTCACCCCCCCCCCACCTTTCTTATCCACCATCAACATACCGCCGGGCCCTGCCCCATAAACCTGACCCGCCCCTGTCCATTGTTAACATCGAACCCCTTCCCCCCTCCCGAAAACCCCCCCCCCACCTTTCCCCCAGAAACAATATCCCCCAGCATCCAACCCTTCCCCCCCCCCCCCCCCCCCCCACCCTCCCCTCTCGCTCGCCTCGTAGGCCCATTGACGCCTGCTATCCAAGCTCCAATGGGCTGATACAAAACTTGACAGCATTGTGAACTGTGAGGAGGATAATGTATAACTTCAAAGGCCATTGACAAGTTGGTGGAATAGGCTGACCGGTTGCAGATGAAGTTCAGTGTGGAGAAATGTGAAGTGATTCATTTTAATAGGAAGAACATAGAAAGCCAATGGCCGTGATCTACCAGCCGCATCGCACACAATCTCTTCCTGCACTGGCGAGCAAAGCTTGTTAGTGCAGAAATGGGACTAAGTGTGGCCTCGGTGCGACGTTCCTCACCGGGGCCGAGAAATGAAGCAGAGTCCCATTTAATAGCAGGGTCGCTATCAGCGTTGGGACACACCAGGTTAAACGCACCCAATACGGAACTGTTTAATATCCATTAAATCACGCCCAATATAAAATAAAGGTAGCAATTGTAAAGGGGGTGCAAAAGCAGAGGGACTTTGGTATATATGTGCATAAATTATTGAAGGTGGCAGAACAGGTTGAAAGAGTGGTTAATAAGACAGACAGTATCCCAGGCTTTATTGACAGAGGCACAGAGTACAAGAAGAAGGTTATGTTGAATTTGTGTAAGAGACTAGTTCAGCCTCAGCTGGAGTATTGTTTCCACTTCTGGTCACTGCACTTGAGGAAAGATGTGAAAGCATAAGAGAGGATGCCAAAAAGATTCCGGAGAATGATTCACTTCAGATATCAAGATAGGTTGGAGAAATTAAGGCTGTTTTCCTTGAAGAAAACAAGGCAAGGAGATTTGATAGAGGTGTTCAAAATCATGAAGTGTCTGGACAGTCGATGGGGAGAAACTGTTTCCAGTCATGAAAAGATTAGGAACTCGAGGGCACAGATTTAAAGTAATTGGTAAATGAATCAAAAGTAATAGGAGGAAAAACTTTATCAAGCAGCGAGTGGTTAAAGTCTGGAATGCTCTGCTTCAGAGTGTCCTGGAGACAGGTTCAACTGAAGCACTCAAAAGGGAAATACACTGTTAACTGAAAAGGAAGAATGTGCAAGGTTACGGGGAGAAGGGGTGGAGAGAATGACACTAAATGAGTTGCTCATCCAGGGAGCCAGTGCAAACATGATGGGCCTATTAGATGCCTTGTGTGCTGTAACATTTTTTAACAGCCAAACTGCCTCCAAAATGTAACTACCATTCAAGATGGTACCATTACACTCAGAACCCGAAACTGACCTTCAAACCCAAAATTGACCATCAAACCTGGAATTGACCATCAAACCCGAAACTTCAAGCCCAAAGTGGGTGTTGCTAGCTGAACCAGCATTTGTTGCCCATACCTAATTGCCCTTGAACTTGAGTGGCTTGTTCGGCCATTTTAGTGGAGGGCAGTTAAGAGTCGCCACGTCGCTGTGTGGGTTTGGAGTCACATGTAGGCCAGACCAGGTTAAGACAGCAGATTTTCTTCCCTGAAGGATGTTGGTGAACTAGATGGGTTTTTACGACAATCGGCAGTGGTTTCATGGTCATCATTAGACTTTTAATTCCATATTTTTATTGAATTCAAATTTTACCATCTGCTGTGGTGGGATTCGAACCTAGGGCCCTCGAGCATTACCCTGGGCATCTGGATTAGTGACAATACCACTACGTCACCATCTCTCCACCTTCGCAATCTTGTTTTAATATGCAGAATTGTGCAGGAAGCAGAGTGTAAATATAGCATCCTTCTGGCTTGGTCTGGGCACAGTTTTGAAGTATATAGTTCACAGAAAAAATTACATCTGTTGCAGACTGTAAGAAAATAGTTTATGATGAATTTAGCTTTGGTTTGCTGAATTTGTATGGAATTTCTAAATGATCGATCCAGTCATTCATTCCCTTCTAATTATTAATGGCCAAGTAATTTTAATGCTCCTTTGAAAGATGAATTTGCCTGAAATCTGATTTATTTGAGTGAATGACAATCATCAATTTGTTGTTTTTACAGATGTAGCAATTGGTGCCTTTATGTCCGACAGAGTTGTCTTGCTCAGGTAAGATTAAGACAATTATCGGGAACGGTGGTTTGGGTGAATGGGAAATAGTAATCACCAAGTGACAAGATATAAAGGGTTAAAGTCATGGTGCATTATATGCCATTTTAACTTTTGTTTTTTATTCATGCTGATTGTTTGGAGCAAGCAGTAGATTTGTCATTTATTCTGCCATTCCACATGAGGTTATTCTGTGAGCTGTTTTGCTTTCAACATTGCTTTTACTCAGGATATAAAGGATTAAAAATAACGTGCTTCTCAAGTACGGCACTTGGTGCAGTGGTTAGCACTGGGACTGAGGCGCTGAGGAGCAATTTAGCATGGCCAATTCACCTAACCTGCACATCTTTAGGCTGTGAGGGTGAAGCCCACGCAGACATGGGGAGAATGTGCAAACTCCACACGGACAGTGACCCAGGGCCAGCTTTCAAAATAGAGCTTTCAGATCTATTTTTATTCTATTCATGTTAACATTTCATTTGGACAGCTGTGAAAAGCTGTATGGTGCAGGACACTTTCAGAAAGACTATGATAAAGCAAGACATTAAGGCAGCTCGATAGGATTAGGGCAATGGGCATAATAAGCAAAGTTTGGAAGTTAATTGGTTGAAAGAGAGAAGGCAGCAAGGAGGTTGATATCAAGCTTGGGAGTAATTAGCTATAGTCTAAAAGGGACCATGTGTATATCTCTCCGTTAGAGAGAGAGACAATTGATTATATAACTTGAGGGGTACCACTCTCTATCGAGTTTCGGGCAAGGCAAGAAGGCAGGCCTCCATGAACTACCACAGCCAGGATGGTGATTGAACCCTTGCTGATGCCATCATTCTGCACGACAGCTAGTCAACTGAGTGCAGTGGTTAGCACTGGGACTGAATCAACTGAGCTAACTGACCCCACAACTTGGAAACTGCAGTGAATAAAATGGCCAGTGATTGGTGCTAAACCCTACCTAGATGATCTGGGATTCAGAAATGCAGAACATTCTGCTCAAATCCACAGATGTTTGCAAAGTAAGAGAAGGGACACAGAAGTTGAACAAAACATCTAAGAATTCCAGAAGGACCCACATTTATGAATGAGCAGAATTATAGTGGCCAAAATTGAAAACAGATCACGTAAGGTGTTCCACCTGCAAGAATAATATGTGGAATATGCGCAATGATACTGGGCTGACTTGGGAGGAAGTTAAGTTTGCAATCATGGGCGGCACTTGGTACAGTGGTTAGCACTGGGACTGAGGCGCTGAGGAACCCGGTTTGAAAGCTGGCTCTGGGTCACTTTCCATGTGGAGTTTGCACATTCTCCCCATGTCTGCGTGGGCTTCACCCTCACAGCCCAAAGATGTGCAGGTTAGGTGAATTGGCCATGCTAAATTGCCTCTTAATTGGAAAAAAAATAATTGGGTACTCTAATTTTTTTTTTTAAAGTTTACAATCCTAAGCACTACTTTGAAGCATATCCGGTTATTGCAGAACAGCACCTAACAAAGCAATACACAATACTGGCCTACGTTGCCAAATCATATATAATGCTTTTAACATAGTAAAATATCCCAAGAACCTTCACAAGATGTTATCAAACAAAGTCTGACGCTGAACCATCAAAGGAGATATTATGGCAGCTGCTGAAAAGCTTTGCAAAATAAGTCATTTTTAAGGAACATCTTAAAGGAGCAAAGAGAGAAAGATGGAAAGATTTAAGGAAGCAAAGTCAGCTGAAAGTGGAGAGGAAGCTTTGCTTAAAAGTGTCATTTGGAAAACTTGGTCTGGATTTTGGAATGCAAATTGCTCAGGGAAAGTATAATTATGAGAGGAGATTTTAAAGTGTGTTTTTGGGAACGGCATTTGGAAATTCTCATGTGACAATCATCTGGGGGACTCTGAGGAAACATGCACAAACATTCACTTATGGTTCAGAGTGGACAGTGTATTTGCCCACAGTCATCTTGTGTGCTTAAAAGGGACTTTGTGTGTTCATGAGACCATTGTAGATTAAGATGTACTTTGTAATCTGTGTTTATCTTAAAAGCTGTGTGTAATTTATAAAGTAAGGAGAGAGTAAAGGTGTATTGTATAATAATCCAATTTTTTTCATGTTTAATAAATGTTTTTTCTTGTTAAAACTAATTAGCGGTTCTGAGACTCTGTTCCTCCGTTTTAAATAAAAAGTAAAAGTTACTGTCTTTTGAGCCAGAGATCTATTCTGGGATCTTCCCGTCCAGTTATATTATTAACTAGAATTGTAACAAAAGAAGTGGTGGTGAGGTAGAGTTGGGTATCAATAGCGTGTATGTACAAACTAATGCTATGCTTTCGAGAGACAGCATGTAGATGAAAAATAGGAGAGGGCCAAGGATAAATCCTTGACGGCTACCTGAGGTGATAGTGCAGACAGAAGCCATTTCACTTGATTCTCTGGCTTTGGTTCGAAAGATAGGAATTGAGCCAGGAGAGAAGAGTCTGGGTAGAGTTGGGTTCATTATTTAAACCCTAAGGTGTTCTGTTTGATTGCATTTTAAGCAAGAAACCCGCTGTGGGAATCCAACAGGAGCAAATTGTACGAGCACTCTGATCAGTGAACAGCCATGGCGAGAATAAACAAGTTAACATTTCAGATGTATAGCCTTTGTCAGAACTGGCATAAATTACAGCATTTAAAAAGGAACAGAAGGGAAGAAAAGGAGGCAACAAAATCCAAAGGTGAAGGAATGGAAAAATCCAAATAGTGCTCAAATAAAACCTGAGGATGTTAAATAGCTGAAGTAATATTAACAAGACAAAAGGAGGCATTATGAGAGGATTGAAGACCGTCCTAAGGTCTGAAGAAGATGTGGATAGTTAGAGTGCTGAGGGATAAGTCGGCAGAAATGGAAGTAGAAAAAACTGTCCAAGTGGCACCAGTTCCAGTGGATCCTGAGGGAAGAAAAGAAAAGATCAGATAGAGTTCAGCTCACCTGATAACATCATGTTCCCAGTCACCCATCATCTTGTAACACTTGCCTTATACTGCCAGTCATACGGAAAATGGGAGCAAACATTCCTTCTAATGTTTTTGGTGCACATGTGAGGTAAGAGGTTAACTTGTGACAACTTGCATGTTGCTATGTGATCATGCAGCTGTGAGAGAACATTGGCGGGAGTTGTAATTTAAATCTGAATTTGTTTAAGTCAATATTATAGTCTCGGGAATGCACAGTATGTACTACAAAGATACCGTCACATTCATCGACTCTGAGGACCAGTACGTCTGTCATTCCTTTATCTGCTCTTTCCACACTGACCTAACCCAATGACCAGCTCACCATCTCTCTTGAGCAGAAGAGAATCATTTAAGTGCTGAAATTAGTGAATCGGAGGACTTTTCAGTCAGTATACCAAGTTATGAGAAAAGGCTAGAAAAGTTTAGCTTCCTGGTTCGATGTTCACTCCATTTGCCTGGGTTAATGGGGCTCCACTCACCTCCAAAGTGACACTGGTAGTCTTAAATAGCACCCGAAGTATGTGGCTCCGAGGTTATTTTGCACCCATTGGCACACATAATGGGTTTATGGTGGGAAAGCATCTAAAGAATTGTGGAAATTCAGCCCCCTTTCATTTAGGATCTTTACTGCCAGCAGAGGGAAGAGATTTTCATTCTGCTAATTTAATGTTCGATTCCAGAGATAAAAGACAACAAATAAGCTGTATGTAAGCTGCCTGCAGGCAACTTTTTTGTGAACATAATTTGTTTAATTTGGATTTCCTTGAATCAGAATATTAGTAAATGGCAGACTGTCACATATTTATGTGCCACCCCACTGAGTAGTAAGAAAGATCTGAGCTCATGTCCAGTGTTTTACCGATAAATCCTAGGCCGGAATCTTTTGAACAGCGTCAGTGATGAACGGATTGGCAATTGCTCGAAGATTCTCCTGACTTGATGTTGCTGTGCATTTCCTCAGTGATCTTTCGATCCAGACTACAAAAGAAATGCGCATTGCAGCTTTCCTCGGGAACTCCTTTGGAGTGGCTAGTTTGGGTGAGTGGGTGGTCTGCTCAGGTTGCTGGTGTAGGTAGCAGGTTGCAGCACGGTAGCATTTTGGATAGCTCAATTGCTTCACAGCTCCAAGGTCCCAGGTTCGATTCCGGCTTGGGTCACTGTCTGTGCGGAGTCTGCACATCCTCCCCATCTGTGCGTGGGTTTCCTCCGGGTGCTCTGGTTTTCTCCCACAGTCCAAAGATGTGCAGGTTAGGTGGATTAGCCATGATAAATTGTCCTTAGTGTCCAAAATTGCCCTTAGTGTTGGGTGGGGTTACTGGGTTATGGGGATAGGGTGGAGGTGTTGATCTTGGGTAGGGTGCTCTTTCCAAGAGCCGGTGCAGACTCGGTGGGCCGAATGGCCTCCTTCTGCACTGTAAATTCTATGGTACGGGGGTCAATTTAGCTCAGTTGGCTAGATAGCTGGTTTATGATGCAGAGCGAGGCCAGAAGCCCAGGTTCAATTCCCGTACCTGCTGAGGTTATCCATGAAGGCCCTGCCTTCTCAACCTTGCCCCTCGCCTGAGGTGTGGTGATCCTCAAGTTAAATCATCACCAGCCAGCTCTCTCTCTCATAAGACATCGGAGCAGAATTAGACCACTCGGTCCATCGGGTCTGCTCCACCATTCAATCATGGCTGATATTTTTCTCATCCCCATTCCCCTGCCTTCTCCCCATAATGCCTGATCCCCTTATTAATCAAGAACCAACTAGCTCTGTCTTAAAGACACTCAGTGATTTGGCCTCCAAGCCTTCTGCGGCAAAGAGTTCCACAGATTCACCACCCTCTGGCTGAAGAAATTCCTCCTCATCTCTGTTTTAAAGGATCGTCCTTTAGTCTGAGATTGTGTCCTCCGGTTCTAGTTTTTCCTACAAGTGAAAATGTCCTCTCCACGTCCACTCTATCCAGGCCTTGCAGTATGCTGTAAGTTTCAATAAGATAATAATAATATAATAATCGCTTATTGTCACAAGTTGGCTTCATTGAAGTTACTGTGAAAAGCCCCTAGTTGCCACGTTCCGGTGTCTGTTTGGGGAGGCCGGTACGGGAATTGAACCTGCGCTGCTGGCCTTGTTCTGCATTACAAGCCAGCTGTTTAGCCCACTCTGCTAACCCACTGTGCTAAATCCCTCCCCTCGTCCTTCTAAACTTCAACGAGTACAGACCCAGAGTCCTCAAGCGTTCCTCATATGACAAGCTCTTCATTCCACGGATCATTCTTGTGAACCTCCTCTGGACCCTTTCCAAGGCTAGCATATCCTTCCTTAGATACGGGGTCTGGCCAGAGCCTTATGCAGCCTCAGAAGTACATCCCTGGTCTTGCATTCTAGCCTTCTCGACATGAATGCTAACATTGCATTCACCTTCCTAACTGCCGACTGAACCTGCACGTTAACCTGAAGAGAATCTTGAACAAGGATTCCCAAGTCTCTTTGTGTTTCGGATTTCCTAAGCATTTCCCCATTTAGAAAATAGTCTATGCCTCCATTCCTCCTTCCAAAGTGCATAACCTCACACTTTTCCACATTGTAGACAATCTCCCACTTTTTTGCCCACTCTCCTAGCCTGTCCATGTCCTTCTGCAGCCCCCCCCCCCCCTGCTTCCTCAATACTACCTGACCCTCCAGAGATCTTTGTATCATCTGCAAACTTAGCAACAGTGCCTTCAGTTCCTTCTTCCAGATCATTAATGTATATTGTGAAAAGATGTGGTCCCAGCACAGACCCCGGAGGCACGCCACTAGTCACCGGCTGCCATCCTGAAAAAAACCCTTTTATCCCCACTCTCTGCCTTCTGCCAGTCAGCCAATCCTCTATCCATGCCCGGATCTTACCCTTAACGCCATGGGCTCTTATCTTATTTAACAGTCTCTGATGCGGCACCTTGTCAAAGGCCTTCTGGAAATCTAAATCAATCACGTTTACTATTTCTCCTTTGCTTAACTTCCTTGTTACCTCCTCAAAGAACTCTAACAGATTTGTCAGACGTGACCTCCCTTTGATGAAGCCGTGCTGACTCAGTCCTACTTTACCATGCACTTCCAAGTACTCCGCAATATCATCTTTAATAATGGACTCTAAAATCTTATCAATGACCGAAGTAAGGCTAACCGGCCTATAATTTTCCATCTTCGGCCTCCCTCCCTTCTTAAACAGCGGTGTTACATTAACCACTTTCCAATCCTCTGGGACACTCCATGCCTTCAGTGATTCGTGAAAGATCATTACCAATGCCTCCACCATCTCCTCAGCTATCTCTTTTAGACCCTGGGGTGTAGTTCATCCGGTCCAGGTGATTTATCCACCGTCCGTCTTTTCCGTTTCCCCAGAACCTTCTCCTTAGTGATGGCCGCTACACTGATCACTGCCCCCTGATTCTCCTGGAGCTCTGGCATCCCACTGGTGTCTTCCACCGTGAAGACTGATGCAAAGTAACTATTCAGTTTCACTGCTGTTTCTTTATTTCCTCTTATTACTTCTCCAGCTACGTTTTCCAGTGGTCCAATGTCTATTTTTGCTTCTTTCTTACCTTTTCATATATTGAAAAAGAGGAAAGCAGCCTAACGTCACCTAGGACTATGGCAACTTAGCTAGAGTCGGGTATTTGGGGGATGGCCTGGTTGGCAATAGTCGTGTTAGGCTGGTCAGTGGTGGAGGGGAGTAGTCAGGTTGTCAGGGGGTTTGGTTTGATCAGGCTAGGGGGGTAGTCGAGTGATTGGATGGATAGTTGGATGATCATGGGGGTAGCAGGGGTTGATTGGGGGTAGTCAGGGGTTAGTTGGGGGTGGGGGGGGGAGGAAGGAGCGAGTGATTGGATATCAGTTGTGCAGTTACCCAGTTGTTGACTAGGTTTTAATTTGCCTGACATTTCCTTTATAATGTCACTCTTGATTTTTGAAAGTACGATTTTTCAACTTTTTCTTGACTGGAAATTTTGCAATTTGAAATGAGACAGAATGAACTGCTTAAGAATACAAGGCCACCTCCTAAGGTGAGGGCAAAAAAGCAAAACCTTCAGAGACTTGTCACTGAGGAAGAGTCATTGAAATACAATTAGGGCCCAAATCGTCAGCTTCTGGACACAGGACATTCGACTGTCCTTGTGGAGTTTGCACTTTCTCCCCGTGTCTCTGTCGGTTTCCTCTGGGTTCCCTTCCACAGTCCAAAGATGTGCAGGTTAGGTGGATTGGCCATGCTAAATTTCCCTTAGTGTCCAAAAAAAAAGGTTAGGTTGGCTCGCTGAGTTGTGGGATAGGGTGAAGGTGTGGGCTTGGGCAGGATGCTCTTTCCAAGGGCTGGTGCACACTCGATGGGTTGAATGGCCACCTTTTGCACTGTAAGCCTATGATTCTATGATATCGATAGGGTTCAAAGTTGAACTTGGTCATTAATGCATCAGCAGTGTGCCTCGGAACAATGCAAAATAAATGCTCTTCCAGTTGTCAAAGAGCACCTTAGGGTTCAACAAACAGCTTGCACTTTGTGTAAATAATGTGCGTGAGCGTGGTAGTTCTAATCCAGCTGCTCTTTTCTCAATAGTACCCAGGCTGATGGTCATTTCTAAACTAGTAATTCTCCATCAGAATGACATTAGTCAATGTAATGAGGTACCAAAATAGATTCTTGTGACAATTCTGTTACCTTAAACTAAAAATTTAATTGTAAAAGCGCATGGCAGAATGTGGATGTTTATGACATTTGTGGATAAAGATTAAATGTAATTGATGTCTGCCGACAGGAAGTCCAGAAGTGAGATAAAATATTTATGGTCATGTTATTTGGAGAAATTAACTTTTAGCTACTTTATGCAAAGTGAAGAAGGGGATAATTTTGAAAGTAGCAGAAAACATTTCCAGACCCAATCAGGGACGTAGTACAGTGGAAATCTGTGGGTGGGATTATCTGTGAATATTGGTCAGAAATCTGGGGAAAAGATCACAGACTTCAAAGCAGAATATCTGTATACATCAATGATATTAGATGAGGAAGGGTTTACCAATTGAATCATTGTCATTTAAGTTGGGAAAACACGTTGGGTTTGCCATTAAAAATCAGAAAAATAAAATAAATTTGTGTTAATTCACGTTGAATATTTGATGAAACAAAAAAAATTCAAATGTGTCTGGTTAAGCTTGGCCTAGATTTATTTCTGAAAATTCAGAAAAATCTGATGACACATGTTTTTGCAGCACAGTTGTTTACAAAGTTCTGCCCATTCACAGCTGGGTTTTATTAAAAACATGTAATCTATAATTACACTGACCACAGTGCTAAAAATATTTTGCACTGTGAAGTAGAATTTGTTGCTAAAAATTAACTAATTCTGATATGGTATGTTTAGTTGAACACCAACAACAAAGGAAAATAAATCATGCCAGTTGTGCCAAAGGTCCCTTTACCTTCACTTTATTTCTCACTCCCATCATGAAATTTGACCCTAATTGCTAGAAATGATACAATATACATCTTCAGGCAAGTGATCATGCTCCTTGGAGGGGAGGCAAATGGCACCTGTGTGGTAAATGTAGCAAACCGAGTAACTCCTCTAAGTGCCTTCACCCCATCCCTAACCCTGGAATCATCTTTCTCTAGTTTCTCTCCTATTATCCCTTGTGCCCTCTCTGAGCTCACCCTGCCCAAGAGACCTATCACCCTATTCACACTGAACTGCTAACTGCTGAACTTTTCTATCTGGCTCCCATGTTTGCTGATATTATTAAAAACTCTCTTTTCAAATACTATTCCCTACCTCCTCCTCCATATTTGTAGGCATTACCCATCTCCTCAAAAAACGATCCTTAATTCTCCACCCTTGCAAACTACCATCCCATTGCCAATCTTTCTTTCCTCAAGTTCTTGAACTTTCTTTCACTTACCAAATCCATGTTCATATTTCTCGGTACCCCTTAGTCAGGTTTCCACCTCTGCTACAGAATTGAGAACTCTCATCAAAGTCAGAATAATGATATCCAATGTGACTTGGACACACATAAAATAGCCACTTGCAATCTGTGTGACCTTGGGCACAGTTGACCACACCATTCATCTCCAGCCCCTCTCCATTATCATCCACCTGGGTAGATTGTCTGGTATCATTCTTATTTATCTAATCATAGCCAGAGAATCATCCCCGAAATGCCTTCTCTTCCCACACTTACGGCAATACCTCTGGTGTTCCCCAAGGGTATATCCTTGATCCCCATCCCTCCTATTTTTCATCTACATGCTGCCCCTCAATGACACTAACTGAAAAGAAAACATCATATTGACATGCACACTGACTATACCTAGCTGGATTATTTCGCTGTTGCTAAATTCTCTGATCGTTTGGCTGACACCCAGTACTTGCTAGGCGTAGACCACCTTGAACTAAATATTCTGAAAACTGAAACCATTGTCTTTGGTCCTTGCCATAAGCTCTGGTTCTTGGCCAATGACTTTATGCCTTGCTTTGGCAACTGTGGCTGAACCGCACAGTCTGCAAACTTTGTGTCATGTTAGATCCTGCAATGAGTGAAATGTCAACCACAGTTCCATGCTCGGTAGCACAAGTGGATAGCACTGTGGCTTCACAGCGCCACGGTCACAGGTTCGATTCCCCGCTGGGTCACTGTCTGTGTGGAGTTTGCATGTTCTCCCCGTGTCTGTGTGGGTTTCCTCTGGGTGCTCCGGTTTCCTCCCACAGTCCAAAGACATGCAGGTTAGGTGGATTGGCCATGATAAATTGCCCTTAGTGACCAAAAAAAGGTTAGGAGGGTTTATTGGGTTACGGGGTTAGTGTGGAAGTGTAAGTGGGTCGGTGCAGACTCGAGGGGCCGAATGGCCTCCTTCTGCACTGTATGCTCTATGTTCTATCACTGAGATCTTCTGTTTCCATCTCAGTAACATCCACCCATGCCTCATGTTGTTCTGTTGCTGAAATCCTGATCCTCACGTTGTTGAAATTGTATAGGATGTTGGTGAGACCACGTCTGGAGTATTGTGTCCAGTATTGGTCTCCTTATTTGAGAAGGATGTGGTGGTATTTACGGCAGTTCAGAGAAGGTTCACCAGATTGATTCCGGGATTGAAAGGGTTGACGTATGAGGAGAGATTAAACAGTTTGGGCTTATACTCGCTGGAGTTTAGAAGGATGAGGGGGGAACTGATTGAGATATATAAAATACTAAAATGCAGACCAAATGTTCCGTTTTGTGAGGCAACCTAGAACAATAGGTTGAGAGGTGGTAGATTTAAAACTGAGATGAGGAGGAACTACTTCTTGGGGAAGGTGGTAAATACGTGGAACTTGCTGCCCCATAGTGCAGTGGAGTCTGAATCATTCAATGGTTTCAAGAAAAAAAAATGGGTTAAAGGGATATGGACAACAGGTGGATTTGAGACCAGTCAGAGGTCAGCCATGATCTGATTGAATGGCAGAGCAGGCTTGAAGGCTGAATTGCCACTTCTGCTCCTAATTCCTATGTTCTTATCTGTGCCTTTTTTATAGAATTGGTTTTTTGCTTTGTTTACCTGGCAGATAATCCACATTTTATCTTCTGTAAGCTGAGGGTCATCCATACCTCTTGTTCATTTCCTTTTTAAAACTTTTTTTATTACTTTATCAGAGTTACAAAGCCAGAGCTCAGAGTGTGGACAGGGGAAAACCCTTAATCCAGCGCCTTGCCTGCTCCAAAAACCAATTCAAATGGAATCCAATTCATGGTCCCCATAAGAAAGACATACCAGATCCAGGCATTACACCTGACCTCACACTCAATCTTAGCCAAAAGGCCGAGAAGCGATCTCTTGTTCATTTCCCAAATAATTTTATTATTATCACAAGTAGGCTTATATTAACACTGCAATGAAGTTACTGTGAAAATTCCCGAGTTACCACATTCCGGCGCCTGTTCGGGTACACTGAGGGAGAATTCAGAATGTCCATTCCACCTAACAAGCACGTCTATAAAGACTTGTGAGAGGAAATCAGAGCACAGGAGGAAACCCAAATAGACACTGGGAGAAGGTGCAGACTCAGCACAGTGACCCAAGCCTGGAATCGAATCCGGAACTCCGGACCAATGAAGCAACAGTGCTCGCCACTGTGCTACCTTGCCGCCCTATCATTCACCAAAACTCTCTCTGCTCACAGACAAACCTGGGTGCCCGGTTAAGTGTAGAACTGTTTTTTAAATTTTCAAATCACTAGAACATAGATCAGTACAGCACAGAACAGGCCCTTCGGCCCTCAATGTTGTGCCGAGCCATGATCACCCTACTCAACCCACGTATCCACCCTATACCCGTAACCCAACAACCCCCCCCCCCCTAACCTTACTTTTTTTATTAGGACACTACGGGCAATTTAGCATGGCCAATCCACCTAACCCGCACATCTTTGGACTGTGGGAGGAAACCGGAGCACCCGGAGGGAACCCACGCACACACGGGGAGGACGTGCTGACTCCACACAGACAGTGACCCAGCCGGGAATCGAACCTGGGACCCTGGAGCTGTGAAGCATTTATGCTAACCACCATGCTGCCCCAGGGTACTATATGGCCTGTCCCTGCTTATCTCTGTAATCTCCTCCAGCCCACAAATGCTCCATGATAGCTTCTCTATTTCTGGGCTCCGTAATGTTTTTTAAATAGTTTTTATTGAAGTTTTTAGATTTTATACACTGTACATTTGGCAAGTATATATGTGTCAGTTACAATATACAGTACAAGTCTTTTTCCTCTGTACCGATCTCCCCTGGTCCCTCTGCTCCCTCCATTTGTTGCTTCAGGGTCCTTTCCTGGGTTGCTTATTGTACAATGGGCAGTTATGGGGTATTTACAAGTGTGAGATGTCTTCCCCTTCCCTCCCCACCCTTTGTCAATTGGTATCGCCCTCTTCCCCTCCCTCTCCCCCTTCCCAATCCTGCTCTCGGCATTTCTTTGGGGGTTCCAGGTCTTGTGGCCCCGTTCTCTGCAGTCCTGTTGGCTCCCGTGCAGGTGATTAGGGAAGCAAAGGCAAGGGCGGTCAGCCTTCTCCCCATGAATTGTGCTGGCTGGTTCAATACCTCGCAGACTGCCACTCTTGGCACGACACCAACCTCACCCCCACATCTTGGACATCTCAAAGGAGGCTGTCCAAAAGCCGACAAGTCTGGGGCATGCCCAGAACATGTTGCCATGGTTGGCCGGGCCTCCCTGTCACGGTTCACATTTGTCCTCCACCTCTGGAAAGAACCTGCTCATGAGGGTGGCATAGTGGTCAGCACTGCTGCCTCACAGCTCGGGTGACTGTGTGGAGTTTGCACTTTCTCTCTGTGTCTGCGTGGGTTTCCTACGGGCGCTCCGGTTTCCCCCCTCAGTCCACAGATGTGCAGGTTAGGTGGATTGGCCACGATAAATTGCCCCTTAGTGTCGAAAAGGTTAGTTGGGGTTACTAGGTTACGGGGATAGGGTGGAGGTGTGGGCATAAGTAGGGTACTCTTCCCAAGAGTCGGCGAAGACTCAATGAGCCGAATGGGCTCCTTCTGCATTGTAAATTCTATGATTCTGGTTCTTGTCAGGTGCACTCTGTGCACAATGTTCCGCTGCATAAGGCCTTGTGCATGATGACGTGGAGTTGGCCCTGTTCAGTGCTTCGCTCCAGAGCCCCACCCTATTTCCATCTCTAGCTCCTCCTCCCATTTTTCCTGTGTTTCGTCCAGTGGGGAGCGCATCCTTTCTAATAGTCGTACGTACAGGTCCCCACACTTTCCCTTCCCTAGACTCTCTGCCTCCACTATCTACTCTAGTATTGTGCTTCTCGGGTCCATGGGTATGCTGTTGTCTCCTTGCGGAGAAAGCTCTTGACCTGTAGATGTTAAGAGTTAATTGCAGTTTGGTAATTTTAGTCTCTCCGTCAGTTCCCCTCGGTTGCTAGTCTGTCCTCGGTGTACAAGTCTCTAACCGTCAGTATCCCCCCCCCCCGTCCTGTCTCCACCTCTTAAAGGTGGGGTCAAGCATGGCTGGTGTGAACCTATGGTTGCTGCAGATGGTGGTCATGGTGGACATTTCGGTCAGACTGAAGTGCTGCCTCATCTGGTTCCTGGTTCTCAGGATAGCTACTACCACTGGGTTTATTGAGTGTTTTGTTGGCGGGGATGGGAGTGCTGCCGTGATGAGGGCCCGGAGGGTGGTTCCTGTACAGGAGCTTTCCTCCACCCTCACCCATTCCGTGTCTGATTTTTCACCCATCCTCACTCTGTCTGCTGGGGCTGCCCAGTGGTAGTACCATAGTTTGGGCAGGGCCAGGAAACCAGGCACCCCAGCGGAGCGGGCATCCCTGCCTTGTGCCTGTGTGCAGCTTTAAATATTCAGAGCTGGTGGCATTTGTCTGAATGCTTGCCTTGGAGTGTTGAACAAGAGTTTCCCATGAGGCGAACCATGTCCCTACTCCAGACCACTTCAGTCCCTCTGAGATATTTCCACTTGACTCTGTCAAAGGCCTTTTCGGCATCCAGGGAGACAATTACCTCTTGTGTTCTCTTCCCGGATGGGGTTATTATCACGTTAGGCAGTGTTCTAATATTCACAGTTAGTATTCTACCCTCAACAAAAGCCTGTCTGGTCTACTGCGACCACCTCTGGTATGCAGTTCTCCAGCCACTAAGCCGGGACCTTTGTGTGCATTTTCACATCTACATTGAGCAGCGAAATGGGTCTGTAGGATCTGCATTCCGTTAGGTCTTTGTCTTTTTGAGTATCAATGATATGGTGGCCTGTGTTAGCGTTGGCGGCAGGATGTCCCTTGCTAACATGTCTGCTAACATCTCCTGCAGTGCTGTAGCGAATTTGGGTTTTGTAATGTTAAACTGTGACTCTTTACAGGTTACGCTCCCAGAGCGTAGAAGGCAGGACTGCACTCCTGCTGAACTGAACATACTTCCCAATGGCTGAGTATACGCACTCACAAAACCCCGTATACATGCACAACGCCATGTCCAATATTCACGGGTTCGCTCAGAGCAGCCCCGCTCCACCAACAAGTTCACAAAATGCGGAGCGTGATTTGATGTGACGATTGTCGAGTACACCTCACCCCCTTTACCCCAGTGAGAAGAGACCTACCCACCACAAAGAAGTCAATCCAAGAGTAAACGCTATGGATGTCGGGGGGGAGGGGGAGAACTTCCCTATCTCTTGGAAACTTAAACCTCCATGGGTCTGCCCCCCCCCCCCAGCTGTTCCATAAACACTGACAACTCCTTTGCAATTCCTGATGAACTCAAGAGACCTGGGACTCGACCAATCCAGCCTAGGATCCAACACAGCTGAAGTGCCCCCACATAATTAACCAATCTGAATCAAAGTCTGGGAAGGACGCCAGCACCTTATTGATGCTGTTGTCCCAATTTGGTGCAATACACATTAATCAACACCACCGGTGTGCCTGCCAGCGACCCACTGACGATCACATCCCTCCCTCCTGGGCCTGCCAATGTATTAATCCTCTTATTAATCAACAGTGGCCACCCCATGCCTTATCAAAACTTGAGTGATATATGTGTCCCACCAACGCTTCTGCAACTTTGTTTGATCCTTGATTTTCAAATGGGTCTCCTGCAAGAAAGAAAACCACCAGGGCAGCACGGTAGCATGGTGGTTAGCATAAATGCTTCACAGCTCCAGGGTCCCAGGTTCGATTCCTGGCTGGGTCACTGTCTGTGTGGAATCAGCACGTCCTCCCCGTGTGTGCGTGGGTTTCCTCCGGGTGCTCCGGTTTCCTCCCACAGTCCAAAGATGTGCGGGTTAGGTGGATTGGCCGTGCTAAATTGCCCGTAGTGTCCTAAAAAGTAAGGTTAAGGTGGGGTTGTTGGGTTACGGGTATAGGGTGGATACGTGGGTTTGAGTAGGGTGATCATTGCTCGGCACAACATCGAGGGCCAAAGGGCCTGTTCTGTGCTGTACTGTTCTATCTCTATCACATCCTCCTTCAAACTTCTCAGTTGCGCAAACACCTAAAACCTTTTTACTGGGCTATTTAACCCCTCACATTCCATGTTACCAATCGGACAGGAGGCCATTGGCACACCCTCCCCCGACCCAGGATCAGCCATATCCACACTGTGAGGAAATCTAGCAGTGCCTCCACCTGCGCCAGCTCCAGGCCTACATGCTGAATCTCCCATAAAGCCTGACCAGAAATAAAGGGACTGTAAATATTTCATCCACCCCCTCCCAACTCTACCCCACCCTGAAAACCAAACAACTAACTAACAAAGAAAGCAAACCCCCATCCCCCAGCCCTATCCTCAAACCCAACAAAAGGTCCACACCCATTATCTTAAAAATTAAACCCCCCCCCCCCCCCCCCCCCCCCCCCCCCCAAACAGTAACCAGCTGCGGACATCTCCCTTCGCCACTCCCATTTACTAGCTATACTGCTAGCAGGGTGACCCCTGCACAGAGTAGAAATCAAAGTCAGCTAAAAGGTAGAACAACCATCAACACCTCCCCTTGCTCCAACCAAACTTTAATACAAAACCATCAAGGAAAATTGACACCTATCCACCCTCCTTCACACACAAAAAATAATTACAAAACTCCCAACAGTGCAGTATACTCACCCCAACTTCACCCAGAAAAAAAACACCCCTCACCAAGCCGAGGCGCATTCCTAAGTTACAAAATTCCCACAAAAAATACAAATACAGATGAACTTTACAAAGAACAGGCAATGAGCTCCGTAGACCAAGCATTGGTGGGCAGCACGGTAGCATAGTGGTTAGCACAGTTGCTTTACAGCTCCAGGGTCCCAGGTTCGATTCCCGGCTGGGTCACTGTCTGTGTGGAGTCTGCACGTTCTCCCCGTGTCTGCGTGGGTTTCCTCTGGGTGCTCCGGTTTCCTCCCACAGTCCAAAGATGTGCGGGTTAGGTGGATTGGCTATGCTAAATTGCCCTTAGTGTCCAAAAAATGTTAAGTGGGAGTTACTGGTTTACGGCGATAGGGTGGATACGTGGGCTTCAGTAGGGCATTCTTTGTAAGGGCCGGTGCAGACTCGATGGGCCAAATGGCCTCCTTCTGCACTGTAACTTCTGTAAGCACTTAAGTTCACCCCCAGTCCATGCTTCCTAAAGAACTCATTCACCTCCTCCGGCACGTCAAAGTAATAGTCCCTGTCCTTGAACATCACCCAAAGATGAGTTGGGTACACCACTTCAAATCTCACTTTGCTCTTGTAAAGTGCAGCCTTGGCTATAATAAACGCTGCACGCCTTCTCACCAACTCTGTCCTAATGTCTTGGGACATTCTGATGGCATGGCCCTCCCATTTACAGTGTCGATGGTCCTTCATCCACCTCCGGGCCCGCTCCTTGTCCAAGTACCAATTAAATCTGACTATGATCATCCAGACCTGGGCTTCTGCCTCAGCGACCGATGGGCCAGGTCCAACTTAGAAAGGGTCGGAAAGACCCCCTCCCTTCTCAACTTTCCGAACATCTTGGACATGTAGTCCATGAAGATAGGTCTCTTCAGTCTCTCCTGCAGCCCAATTACTCTTTTTTGCCGCCTGGAGGAGTTCTCTAGATCGTCAACCTTGGCCTTCAGGAATTTGCACCCTTCAGCCATCTCTGCCTCCAGGGAGACAATCCGATCACTCTGATTGGAAAGCACCACCTCCACCTTCTGTCTCGTCATCCCCTGTACTTTTATCCATCGGTCCATTTTGTTCATGGCTGCTTGAATTGGGGTCAAAGCCACCTCCATTGCCAACTCCAGATCCTCAGTGACAGCCTGCCACTGCTTCTTAAATTCTTCAATCAGGAAACTAATCAACTTCTCAGTCATCCACTGAGGGGCCTCCGACTCAGCAGAAGTTGTCACCCTGTTGAAACACGAGGAACTTTTGATTCTGATGACACTCCCTTACCTGGCTTCTGCTTATTTTTATCAGACATCACTCAAACGAGGGGAGCTTCATCCAGTATACTACCCCAATTTCCTTCAAATAATCGCTCATAATCCGAGCAGAAATGGTCAAAAATCTCGTAACTTGGCGGGAGCCACCATTTGTGCGACTGCTTACATCATAGTCACCCGAATCACCCATCTCAGTTCGAAGTGGGGCAGTGACCCATGGGGGCCAAATTAACCTCAGGAGTTGAATCAGCGGCAAAACAACAGGGTGACCATCTTGCTCCATCATGAGTCCCAAACCATTTTGATGGCAGAATTTGTAATCATGTGACGGTTAAGTTGCACCATAGTGAAGTGTCATCATAAATGCGCCCAGGGTATGTTTAACAAGGACTACAGGAAACAAAGTCTCTTAAGTTAATTAATTTTTAAAGTTCTATGTACAGGGATAAATAAGCACTCGGCTCCTTCCAGAACCATCTCTCTCTCTCTAAATTCCAGTGACACGTGATCTGACATCACTGATGGCAGAGATTTGCTGCCTGAATTTGTGCTTTACATCCCATTGCATCTACATTCTCAAGCATAGCCTGCCTGGTGCTGATGGAGGATGTGCTGATTCCATAGGTTCAAGTTTAACAAGAGGCAGTTACATTACTGTGCATCTGCTTATCGTAACAAAGAAATGTCAGCAATTATATCACGCCTTTCACATCTTCTGGGTGTCACAACACATTTTGTAGTCACTTAAGTAGATTGCATGTGTAGTTGCTGTTGTAATGTAGGAAGGAAAGTACTAACAGCCATCAAGATGATCACAACTTTTATTTTTAAATCACTTTCCAGGCTGGAACAGGAGCATTTCTTCAGTTTGCTACCCACAAGGAACTCATAGATGCATTGTTAGGAGGGCTATAGAACGACTAGGTTTCCCAGAGTCCGGAGAGTCAAAATCTGCGTTCATGCCAACATTGAAAGGCCCAAGGTTTAACCTTTCATCTCTACCTATGTATGAATATACAAAAATCAGTTGATCCATCAAGCTGGCCCACGCAACCACAATGCCTGCAGCATGCTGTGGCCGCACATACGCACCCACTATCAATCAGGGAATCTTCCGAAAGCGGCTAAAACAAAATCTGGAAAATTAATCTGCAACACTTTCAGTGACCGGCATGAATCCAGAAGACAACAAAGACTACGTATATATCACCTACTTTATGACCCCAAGACTTGGTTTAAATTATAATGCGATCATAGTACGTAACAACCAAGGGATATAGATTAATTCTTACTTGGAAGCTGTCATAATGCCTCTATTTTAAGGCAGTGATCTATTCTACCAGTATTTTAAGGGAAATGAAGAATGGAATTAGGAAGGTCAGAATTGTCCTTTGTCCACATGCCTCATGTTATACATTGCAATGCAGACAGAAGCAGCAAGCAAATGCATGCTACAACTAAAATCATTAGACCATTGGTATCCTGAAGCAGCACTTCATGTGTATGAATTACTTGGGTAGGGCTACAAGACAACTGATCCCAAGGGCATGCCGCGTAATTGTTCTCTGCTACATTCTCCTTTCACTACCCTGAAAAGAAGTCTTAGCTTCCATATTGATGATTAGACTGGCAAAGCCATGCCAAATGAAGAGGGTGAAAATGCCAGTGAGCAATTAGCAGTTGTATCAACATTGCAGCAAGGTCAAGATGACTTCTAAGGACTGCCAATGACAGGCCATTTTGTAAAGGCTCGAATCACATCTGCTGAGTAATTGTGCCCAGGCCTCTTGTTCTACATTTTCATGTTCAGTTATTCAAAAGTGCCATTTATTACCATCTTATGCTGCTTTATTGTAAGCAAGGACAAATAATTACTCAGCACAATACTCGAGTCAAATGCAGGGCAGTTGCTTTCTGTATTATGTCGTGTGTGAGTGTTGACAGATTGAGTTGGCACCATGCTGCCCCTTGATACACATATTTTGTTTCTGATGTGTGACACCTAGCCGCTACCCTTTCTAAATAATTCCTTTGTGGAAGGAACAAGTGTGTTGGCTGGTTGCAGGATTTACTGACAACCTGCTGGGATTCTAGTGGTTCCAGACCTCTTGTGTATGACACAATGACAGAGATCAGCAGGTAGACCATCCACATCTGAGACCGTGTTGCCTGACTGGTGTTGGCTGCTTTAAGCTACCTCCTTTCATGCTTGCTGTACCAGACACTTCTGGGAAGGTAGCCATATGTTCTTTAAAGTGTGCTCTGTCTCTCCCCAAGTGCTTACAGAATTGTTGCATTCCCCAGACAAACAAATTGGCTTTTTCAGTCAGTAACGCCCAAATCTACAGAAGTGTGGTAAATGGTCAATTAGCTTTTTCTGTTTCAGGTGCTGAAATATCTCCTGATTGCAGCTCCCAGTTGATTTTGAGGATTTAGTACAGTTCAGCATTCACTGTCCAGCCTGTTGTACAGGTGGTTCTCCTTGCATCTCACCGCACATGCTAAAAATAGCAAAATTGTGTAAATTGGCATGGGAGCTAGCTTTTCTCCCCAACATATTTTTGTAACCAACCCTGTTATTTGCATTAACCCAAGTTATTTTCTCATTGTTTTTAAAAAGGCACTGTTGCAAACCATGAAATCACTGCTCACATTTTAATCGGGGTAATGACATTTCCTGATTTTCAGTCTTTTGTGATTAGTAATTACTGTTCTCCTTGCCTTGCAGGAGCAGGCCTGTTGTGAATATTGAAGCCTTCCTGTCTCTGCCTCCTTCAATCAACCGTACAAAAAAGGAATGTTTTGAGAACGGGAAGCCTGTTGTATGTGTCAATGTTACTCTCTGCTTTGGTTACAAAGGAAAGAAGATTCCTGGTCACATAGGTAATAATCACACCAGTGCATTGTGATTGTTGAACTTTACTTGAACTTTAATACTCTGTGTTATGACTGTTTGCATTTGAACATTAATTTTATTGTGACATAGCTGCAGATGACATAGGTGATAATATTAGATTATACTTGACAATAGTTTGCTCTTGTTCTGCTGTTAGATATCAGTGATATTTAACTTATAGGACAGAAGGACCTATTTTAAGCAAAGAACCTAGTTTAAGCAATAAAGCCCTTGGTTACCATTGAGTAAATGTGGAGCGATAAATTTGCTCTTTGATGCATCCTCCTTATTTGAAATCAGTAAATTGATTTAACTTTCTCTCACCTCTATGGTTCCTGAAATTATTTTCTGGGAAAATATTATAATTATTAAAAAATGGAATATGTAGCTAACACAAAAAGGGTGGCGTGGTGGCTCAGTAGTTCAATTCCGACCTTGAACCATGTCTGTGTGGGTTTCCTCCGGGTGCTCCGGTTTCCTCCCACAGTTCAAAGATGTACAAATTAGGTGATTGACCATGATAAAATTGCCCCGTGGTGTCCAGGGATGTGCAGGTTAAGTTGTAGGGTTATGGGAGTAAGGTGGGGGAGTGGGCCGAGGTAGGGCCCTCTTTCGGAGGGTCAATGCAGACTCGATGGGCCGAATGACCACCTCCTGCACTGAAGGAATTCTGTGGATTCTGTGGAAAAGAGAATCCATAAGTCTTTTGTAGGCATATAAATAATATAAGTGTGGTAAAAGAGGAGAAGGGCCAATTAGGGACCAAAAAGGAAATTTCCATGGAGACGTGGGGGGGGGGGGTGGGGGGGTGGGGGGGGGGGGGGAGGAGGGGGGGTGGGGGGGGGGGGGGAGATAGCTGAGGTCTTAAATTTATACTTTGCACCTGTCTTCACCAAGGAAGACAATGCTATTCAGGCCATGGTGAAGGAGGAGATAATCAATATGTGAGAAAGATTTAAAATTGATAAGGAGGAGATATTAGATAGGCTGTCTATTTTTAAAGATGAGAAAGAACAAGGACCAGATGAGAAGCATCCAATGATGCTGACTCAAGTGCGGGTGCAAATTATGAATGCATTGGATATAATTTTCCAGTCTTCTTTAGACTCGGGTGGTTTCAAAAGACTTGCAAGAGAATTGCAGATGTTCAACCCTTGTACAAAGAAGGGTGTAAAAATAAACTTATCAACCATAGGGCTAATGTTATTGATGGGGAAAACTCTGGAAATGATAACTTGGGGCAAAAACTGGTAATAGCCAGGCGAACAAGAAAAACCAGCATGGATTTGGTGGGGAAAAATAGTTTTTTGACTAATTTGTTGAGAGGTGACAGAGATGGCTGATGAGGATAATGCTGTTGATGTGGTGTACATAGATTTCCAGAAGAAACTTGATACTGTGCCATACAACAGACTTGTGAGCAAAGTTATAGCTCATGGAATAAAAGGAACAGTGGCTTCATGGATACCAAATTAACTGAGTAAACAGGAAACAGAGAATAGTGGTGAATGGATGTTTTTCAGGTTAGAGTCAGGCTTGTAGTGGAGTTTACTGGGATCGGTGTTGGGACCCTTTCATTTCTTTAAGTATATTAATAACTTCAACCTCGGTGTGCAGGGCACAGTTTCAAAATTTGCGCATGATATGAAACTTGGAAACATTGTGAACTTGGGGAAAAGAGTGTAGAAATTTGAAAGGATACAGGCAAGTTGGTGGAATGGATGGTCAGGTGACAGATGAAGTTCAATGTGGAAAAATGTGAAGTGATTAATTTTGCTGGGGAGACGATTCTAAAGATGGTATAGGAGCAGAGGGACCTTGAGAGTATAGGTGCATAAGTCACTGAAGGTAGCTGAACAGGTTAAGTGTTTATGGTTAGGCTTTATTAATAGGTGCACAGAGTACAAGAGCAAGGAGGTTATGCCAAACTTGTTCAAAATGCTAGTTAAGCCTCAGCTGGAATATTGCATTCTGTCTGGACGCCGCACTTTAGGAAAGATGGAAGGCATTGGAGAAAGCGCAGAAAAGATTGACAAGCATGGTTCCAGGGATGAGAAACTTCAGTTATGAAGATAGATTGGAGAAGTTAGAACTGTTTTCCTTGAGGAAGAGAAGGCTGAGAGGGGATTTGATAGGGGTATTCAAAATCACGAGGGGTCTGGACAGAGTAGGTTTTGAGGAGCTGTTCCCACTCATTGAGAATGGGAGGGCACAGATTTAAAGATTAAAAGAAGGGGAAGCAACATAGTACATACAGTGCAGAAGAAGGCCATTTGGCCCATTGGGTCTGCACCGACCCACGTAAGCCCTCACTTCCACCCTGTCCCCGTAACCCAATAACCCCTCCTAACCTTTTTGGTCACTAAGGGCAATTTAGCATGGCCAATCCACCTAACCTGCACATCTTTGGACTGTGGGAGGAAACCAGAGAACCAGGAGGAATCCCACGCTGACACGGGGAGAACGTGCAGACTCCGCACAGACAGTGACTTAGCGGAGAATTGAATCTGGGACCCTGGCGCTGTGAAGCCACAGTGCTATCCACTTGTGCTATTGTGCTGCCTGAGGAAATGCCCAAACATGAGGAAATTTGTTTTCATATAGCAAACGATTGGGTTCTGGAGTGCACTACCTGAGTGTGGTGGAGGCAGGTTCAGTCGAAGCATTCATAAGGAAATTAGACTATTAACTGGGTTACTGGGCGAAGGCTGAGGAATGGAAAGCAGGTGAATTACTCATTTGAGAGCTGGTGCAGACATAATGTGCCAAATGGCGCCTCTCTGTGCTGTAACAATTCTGCCATTCTATTATTCCACAACACGTTTTAAACTACATGGAAATGTAAATGGCTTGCTTGAAATGAAGATTTTGTGTATTTAAGTATTGACTATCTCTAATTTAAACAATTATGAAAATGCTGTTTCACAATAATAAGTTCCAGACCCCTTGAGCCAAAATGGTGATTTTTTTCTTTAATATTTAGTTAAAAAATCTATACTCTAGTATCACTGAGACAATGAGAATTTTATTTACAGTTTAAAAACCTTTCAGAGTGGCCTGACAAAAGTAGTTTCAAATAATTGTATATCAAATTACAGGTTTTGCAGTCTCAAATCTATTAAAAGCTGAGGTAGATCTTTCAAAATTAAATGATTATGAAGGATTATCATTTTTAGAATCTTAAGTATCATATTTTTCAATCTGATGATTCAATCCAATGCAACTTTAATACAAACAACAACAAAATTAAGCAAAGGCACTCATGACAATGATTTTTTAGTTCTTCATGAGAACCTTAGTCTATTTAAGTGGTATGAAGTGATGTCATTCGATCCTGTACCTGTTGGCAGTTTGCAGAAACTGAGAGCTCTCTGATAGGCTAAATAAACATTTTAAATTTGCCAACATGGTCTAACAGAACCAAAAGGCTTGAATATTCCATAATTGTACTCTTCTGAAGATAACAGCTACTGAAAAGTAATGATGTGGAGATGCCGACGTTGGACTGGGGTGAGCACAGTAGGAAGTCTTACAACACCAGGTTAAAGTCCAACAGGCTTGTTTCAAATCACTAGCTTTCGGAGCACTGCTCCTTCATCAGGTGAGGAGCAGTGCTCCGAAAGCTAGTGATTTGAAACAAGCCTGTTGGACTTTAACCTGGTGTTGTAAGACTTCTTCAGTAATGTTGCACGGACAACACTGTCAATTGCTATTAACGAGGTCAGATTTAATTTATTTATGTATTCAATTAAAATATGAACTTAATCATATGTGAACAATTATAATAATTTGATATAGTCGACAAGTATTCGAAAAGTTAGCTATTTAATTGGTAATTGTTTGTTTTATTGGACCAATCGACAGACTAGACTGAGAATACTGTTCTGCGTTCTGAATATGGAGGAAAACAAAAGGAATGTATGCTTTATCATGCGTATAACACACTGCACTCTATATTGGATGTTGCTGTCTAACATCTTCACCAGGAACACCTGGAAATTGCAAATGACTCCGTGAAACTAATTAAATATATGGGGACAGTCAAGTTGTACAACGACTGTGGTAACAAACAATAGAAGTAAGATCATATTACACAAGCTGCACACTGCTAATTCCTGATTAATTTGCTCTGCCAAGTACACAGGTTTTTCATTATAAGATCAAACTCACAACCCTGTGTTCATTTTGGATTAACATGGCGAGGCCACAGCATAACCTGCTTATGGTGGTTATGACCTTGATCTGTCGTTGTTAATCTCATTAACTGAGATTTCTGACATTCAAACTGAGGAGTGAAATGCAACATTAAAATTGAAAAATTTACAGTAACCTGTGCTTTGAATTGTATGTTGTGATTTTCAACGCCTTCAGTTATAGATTTTACTTGATAGACTTCCGGTGGTGGCCATGGAGTGAGTGGCCGCATATTTGGTGGCTCCCACTCGAGGTGGAACTCTATGGTCCTTTTTCACCCGAATTAAGGGTTGTTAGTTGGTGAAAGGTGTATGAGCATCGAGGGATAGTGGTGCTCTATGTGACGAGTAGGAGGCAGCAGCTTGAACGAGAGGGTATTAAGGGTGTGACACAAGAAAAGATGGTGGAGGGTGCTGGGGCAGATGGTGGAAAGATTGAGCAGCAGAGGCTGAAGGCCTCAAAGGACTCAGAGGACCTGGCAACGATGATGGAGCCACTGAGGGAGGCGATCAAGCGAGTGGAGCAGAGTTTGGAGGTGCAGGGCCATACGGCCATGCGCTCCAGAAAGTGGAGGAGTCGGTGAACGAATATGAGGAACGGCTGGCCTCGATGGAGGTTAAGATGGCGCTTGTGGTGGAGAGCCAAAAGAGGTTGAGGGAGAAGGTGTAGGACCTCGAGAATTTGTCAAAGAGGCAGAAACTATGGATTATGGGGCTGCCTGAATGGATTGAGGGAACGCAGGCCACAAAATGTGTGGTGAACATGTTTAAGAAGTTGGGAGGGGGTCTTTGACAGTCTCCCTGAGGTGGAGCAAGCACAGGGTGCCGAGGAGGAGGCTGAAGGAGGGGAAAGGCATCGAGGGCAATGGTGGTATGGATGCATCGCTTCCTCGACAAGGAAAACAATTTGAGATGAGTGAAGCAGACAAGAAAGTGCACCTGGGAAGATAACAAGCTCAGTATTTGGGAGTGCAGTTGGCCAAGAGGTGGGCCAAGTATAATCTCATCGAGGCTGGCTTCTACAAGGAAGCGGAGACGATTTGGGTGTTGTACCCGGTGTTTGTGGGTCCCTCATCAGAATCGGGAGTTTTATTTCGACGTGCCAGAGGAGACGACCAAATTTATGAAAGATCATAGAATCCCTACAGTGCAGAAGGAGGCCATTCGGCCCATCAAGTCTGCACCAAAGAGCACTCCACCCGTGCCCACACCCCTGCCTAATCCCACCAACCTTTACCTAATCTACACATCCCTGGACACTATGGGGCAATTTAGAATGGCCGTTCCACTTAACCTGCACATCTTTGGACTGTGGGAGGAAACTGGAGCTCCCAGAGGAAACCCACACGGGGAGAATGCGCAAACTCCACACCGTCATCCAAGGTCAGAATTGAACCCGGGTCTCTGGCGCTGTGAGGCAGCAGTGCTAACCACTGTGCCACCATGCCGCTCATGGACTGGGTTGTGAGTGAGGACATTGAACTATGGAGAAGTTAATGTGGGGAATGTTGTTTCGTATGGTGGTCGGATGGGTGTATTTAATGGACACAGTTACGGAGTGGGTGAGTGTGTTCTTTTAGACTTTTTTCTCTTTTTTATGGTGTGTTCCAGGGAGTTGTGGGTGAGGGGCGCCTGGGGGAAGGGGGTAGGCCTAGGCTTCGGGTGGGGCCACCATATTAGCTGTTTGGCTAGTTCACTGGAGTGAACTGGGGGTTCGGGGTGGGATGGGGATGGGTGGCTATCTTTTGTTTCTGTCTTTGGGGGGGGAGGCGGACGTGGGTGGAGTTGGTGTAGCGCTGTTGTGAAGGAGGAGATAGCAGCGAATATCTTGGGAGGGCCCGAGGGAGAGCGAGGCATGGACCTGGGGGAGCTAGTTGAAGAGGGTTGACCAGGGGGCAGGCGGGAGTACGTGGGACGTCCGGGTCTTGAATGACCCGGTCAAAAGGTGGCATGTTTTTGCTCACTTGAGGAGTTTGAAGACGAATGTTGTGTTTTTGAAGGAGATGCACATGAAGTTGGGGAGCCAGGCGAGCCTGAGGAAGGGCTGAGTGGGGAAGGTGTTTCACACGGGATTAGATATGAAAACGAGGGAGGTGGCGATGCTGATTAACAAAAGCCATGATGTGGAGATGCCGGCGTTGGACTGGGGTGAGCACAGTAAGAAGTCTTACAACACCAGGTTAAAGTCCAACAGGTTTGTTTCAAACACGAGCTTTCGGAGCACGGCTCCTTCTTCAGGTGAATGGAAAGGCTTGTTCCAGACACATTTTTTCTGGAACAAGCCTTTCCATTCACCTGAAGAAGGAGCCGTGCTCCGAAAGCTCGTGTTTGAAACAAACCTGTTTGACTTTAACCTGGTGTTGTAAGACTTCTTACTGCGATTAACAAAAGGGTAGCCTTTGAGGTGGACAGTATTGTGACTGATCTGGGGGGAATTATCGTGATGGTGAGTGGGAATCTGGAGGGGCACCTATGATGCGAGAGAATGTATATGCCCCAAATTAGGACAATGTGGATATTGTGATGTGAGTTTTAGCGAAGGTTCCAGACCTGGACACACACCAGCTGATTGAGGAGGTGATTTTAACATAGTTCTGGATCCAGGCTTGGATCGGTCGTGCCCTCGGTCCCAGAATGTTTTGGCAATGGCTAAGCAGTTGTTGGGGTTTATGGGGCATATGGGGGGGGTGGACTTGTGCCGGTTTGAGAGGCTGAGGGCGAAGCAGTTTTTGTTTTGTTTTTTCTCATGTGCACTGGGTATACTCCTGTATTGCTTTCTTTGTTTTGGGCAAGATGTTGTTGGTGGGGTGGTAGGATTTTGAAAGGGTGAGAAACGAGAAGGGTACGGTGGTATTGGAGCTGGAGGGGGTGAATGGTATTTTTGAGGCATTTTATCGGAGTCTGTAATAATCGGAGCCCCCGTATAAGACGTATTTTTGTTGTATTGACTTTTTAAAGTACAATTCATCATTTTAACTGAAGTACTGTACCCAATACAAAACAGTTCATTTCATTTTGTTAATTTGATCTTGGCTGTTTTAGTCTCGTGCATGAAAAGATTCAGAAAGATGATAAAAGAACTGATTAAAGTTGAGGAAACCAGCATGTGGGTGTTCGGGAGGGGGGGGGGGGGGGGGGGGGGGACGGCGGCTTTGGTGCACACATTTCCTGTTTTCAGTAAGTTGTTATGCTTGGAGAATCATACTTTAGTTTTGCCTAAACTTGAACAATACAAAATCCATTACAATTCTCTCTTTGTGGCTCTGAAGAACAAAGAAAAATTACAGCATAGGAACAGGCCCTTCGGCCCTCCAAGCCTGCGCCAATCCAGATCCTCTATTTAAAACTGTCACCTATTTTCTAAGGATCTGTATCCCTCTGCTCCCTGCCTATTCATGGATCTGTCTAGATACATCTTAAATGATGCTATCATGCCCGCCTGTACCACCTCCGCCGGCAATGCGTTCCAGGCACCCACCACCCTCTGCATAAAAAACTTTCCACGTATATCTCCCTAAAACCTTTTCGCTCTCACCTTGAACTCATGATCCCTAGTAATTGAGTCCCCCACTCTGGGAAAAAGTTTCTTGCTATCCACCCTGTCTATACCTCTCATGATTTTTTAGACCTCAATGAGGTCCCCCCTCAACCTCCGTCTTTCTAATGAAAATAATCCTAATCTACTCAACCTCTCTTCATAGCTAGCACCCTCCATACCAGGCAACATCCTGGTGAACCTCCTCTGCACCTTCTCCAAAGCATCCACATCCTTTTGGTAATGTGGCGACCAGAACTGTACGCAGTAATCCAAATGTGGCCGAACCAAAATCTTATACAACTGTAACATGACCTGCCAACTCTTGTACTCAATACCCCTTCCGATGAAGGAAAGCATGCCGTATGCCTTCTTGACCACTCTTATCGACCTGCACAGCCACCTTCAGGGTACAATGGACCTGAACACCCAGATCTCTCTGTACATCAATTTTCCCCAGGGCTTTTTCATTTACTGTATAGTTCACTCTTGAATTGGTTCTTCCAAAATGCATCACCTCGCATTTGCCCAGATCGAACTCCATCTGCCATTTCTCCGCCCAACTCTCCAATCTATCTATAGTCTGCTATATTCTCTGACAGTCCCCTTAACTATCTGCTACTCCCCAATCTTAGTGTCATCTGCAAACATGCTAATCAGACCACCTGTACCTTCCTCCCGATCATTTATGTATATCACAAACAACAGTGGTCCCAGCACAGATCCCTGTGGAACACCACTGGTCACAGTTCTCTATTTTGAGAAATTCCCTTCCACTATTACTCCCTGTCTCCTGTTGCCCAGCCAGTTCTTTATCCATCTAGCTAGTACACCCTGGACCCAATGAGACGTCACTTTCTCCATCAGCCTACCATGGAGAACCTTATCAAACACCTTACTGAAGTCCATGTATATGACATCTACAGCCCTTCCCTCATCAATCAACTTTGTCACTTCCTCAAAGAATTCTATTAAGTTGGTAAGACATGACCTTCCCTGCACAACACCATGTTGTCTATCACTGATAAGCCTGTTTTCTTCCAAATGGGAATAGATCCTATCCCTTAGTATCTTCTCCAGCAGCTTCCCTACCACTGACGTCAGGCTCACTGGTCTATAGTTCCCTGGATAATCCCTGCTACCCTTCTTAAACAAGTGGACAACATTAGCAATTTTCCAGTCCTCCGGTACCTCACCCGTGTTCAAGTATGCTGCAAAGATATCTGTTAAGGCCCCAGCTATTTCCTCTCTCACTTCCCTCAGTAACCTGGGATAGATCCCATCCATACCTGGGGACTTTCCACCTTAATGCCTTTTAGAATACCCAACACATCCTCCCTCCTTATGCCGACTTGACGTAGAGTAATCAAACATCTATCCCTAACCTCAACATCTGTCATGTCCCTCTCCTCGGTGAATACCGATGCAAAGTACTCCTTAAGAATCTCACCCCTTTTCTCTGACTCCACGCATAACTTTCCTCCTTTGTCCTTGAGTGTAGCCAACCCTTTCTCTAGTTACCCTCTTGCTCCTTATATATGAATAAAAGGCTTAACCCTGTTTGCTAAAGATATTTCATGACCCCTTTTAGCCCTCTTGATTCCTCGTTTCAGATTGGTCCTACATTCCTGATATTCCTCCAAAGCTTGATCAGTTGTAAGTCGCCTAGATCGTATGTATGCTTCCTTTTTCACCTTAACTAGTCTCACAATTTCACCTGTCATCCATAGTTCCCTAATCTTGCCATTTCTATCCCTCATTTTCACAGGGACATGTCTGTCCTGCACTCTAATCAACCTCTCTTTAAAAGCCTCCCACATATCAAATGTGGATTTACCTTCAAACAGCTGCTCCCAATTCACATTCCCCAGCTCCTGCCAAATTTTGGTATAGTTGGCGTTCCCTCAATTTGGCACTCTTCCTTTAGGACCACTCTCATCTTTGTCCATGAGTATTCTAAAAGTTACAGAATTGTGATCACTATTCCCAAAGTAATCCCTGACTGAAACTTCAACCACCTGGCCGGGCTCATTCCCCAACACCAGGTCCAGTATGGCCCCTTCCCGAGTTGGACTATTTACATACTGCTCTAGAAAACCCTCCTGGATGCTCCTTACAAATTCTGCTCCATCTAGACCTCTAACACTAAGCGTATCCCAGTTAATGTTGGGAAAATTAAAATCTCCTATCACCACCACCCTGTTGCTCCTACATATTTCCATAATCTGTTTACATATTTGTACCTCTATCTCACGCAGCCCCAACATTGTTACCGCACCCTTCCTATTTCTGAGCTCTGCCCATATCGCCTCACTGCTCGAGTCCTCCATAGTGCCTTCCTTTAGCACAGCTGTGATATCCTCTCTAACCAGTAATGCAACTCCTCCACCCCTTTTACCTCCCTCCCTATCTCGCCTGAAGCATCGATATCCTGGATATTTGGTTGCCAATCATGCCCTTCCCTCAACCAAGTCTCAGTAATAGCAATAACATTATACTCCCAGGTACTAATCCAAGCCCTAAGTTCATCTGCCTTACCTACTACACTTCCTGCATTAAAACAAATGCACCTCAGACCACCTGTCCCATTGAGTTCATCATCTGCTCCCTGCCTACTCTTCCCCTTAGTCACGCTGACTTCATGATCTAGTTCCTGACAGGCTTTAATTACTACCTCCTTACTGTCCACTAACCTCCTCATTTGGTTCCCATCCCCCTGCCACATTAGTTTAAACCCTCCCCAACAGCATTAGCAAAAGCACCCCCAAGGACATTGGTTCCAGTCCGGCCCAGGTGTAGACCGTCCAATTTGTAGTAGTCCCACCTCCCCCAAACCAGTCCCAATGTCCCAAAAATCTGAACCCCTCCCTCCTGCACCATCTCTCGAGCCACGCATTCATCCTGCCTATTCTTTCATTTCTACTCTGACTACCACGTGACACTGGTACAATCCTGAGATTACTACCTCTGAGGTCCGACTTTTTAACTTGGCTCCTAACTCCCTAAATTCTGCTTGTAGGACCTCATCCCGTTTTTTACGTATATCATTGGTGCCTATATGCACCACGACAACTGGCTGTTCACCCTCCCCCTTCAGTATGTTCTGCAGCCGATCTGAGCATCCCTGACCCGTGCACCTGGGAGGCAACATACCATTCGGGAGTCTCGTTTTCGACCACAGAACCGCCTGTCTACTTCTCTTACAATTGACTCCCCTATGACTATAGCCCTTCCACTCTTTTTCCCGCCCTTCTGTACAGCAGAGCCAGCCCCGGTGCATGAACCTGGCTATTGCTGCCTTCCCCTGGTGAGTCATCTCCCCCAACAGTATCCAAAACGGTATACCTGTTTTGGAGGAAGATGACTGCAGGGGACATCTGCACTGCCTTCCTGCTTTTTCTCTGCCTTTTGGTCACCCATTCCCTTTCTCCCTCAGCGATCCTAATCTGTGGTGTGACCAATTCGCTAAACGTGCTATCCACGACTTCCTCAGCATCGCGGATGCTCCAAAGTGAGTCCATCCGCAGCTCCAGAGCCGTCAAGCGGTCTAACAGGAGCTGCAGCTGGACACATTTACCACACGTGAAGGAGTCGGGGATATCAGCCACGTCCCTGAGCTCCCACATTGAGCAAGAGGAACATAACACGGGTCTAAGATCTCCTGCCATTTTAATCTTAACTTAGTCCAACTATAATATCAAATAATAAATAAATGAAAAAGGAAAAAAAAAGAAAAATTGCTACCAATCACACGATAAAAAGAAATAGAAATAGAAAAACCTTACCTTATCAACACACCACAGTCTCTTTTTTTTTGGTTAGAGGAGGGCGGGTGGGAGACACTACACATGTAGTGTCTTGGGTTCAGCCGCTGCCCAAATCTAAGAAGGTTTCATATGATTGCGAAATGTTAACTCTGTTTCTCTCTCCTCCCAGGTCTGTGGAGTTTCTCCAGTGTTTTGTGTTTTCATTTCAAATTTCCAGCATCTGTGGTATTTTGCTTTTATCTTTTAAATCCTCATTCCCAGCTTGACACTTTAACCAATAGCTATGCACATTAGGAATTCTGGGATGGAGAGGAGTAGCTTTTGTTGGATTTTTTTGTCCATAATGGATGGTAAATCCCTGTAACCCAGCATTATAAAATGCTGTCCACAGAGCTCCATGCTTGAATCCCCAATATGCATTCCTGGTGAATGAGTGCTTGTGGAAGAGTAAAATAACACCTTTTGTGCTTTTGCTGCTGTTGTTCCCATTAAATTACAATCAAGTAGTATATAGCGCACAATACCTTACTGTATGTATTTTTTATTTGAATAATTTTATTGCATTCAAATCTGTGCCGTTTCTTTTTCCAGATATGTTGCTGTGCTCAAATATGTAAATCAAGCGTGGTGTTCTTTGTGTTGCTTATTTCAGGGTGGTTGGCATAGTGTTCACAAAAGACCACAAAATAGCCTTAACTTAATCAAAGCTATGATTTTATTTACACTAACTTGGATTTGACATGTACTCCTTAAGGATACACAATTGATCAATAACATCTAACTACACTCATCTACTGCTAATCTCACTACTGGTTTAAATTAAAATCTAACCTTACTTGCACTATATGCTCTTCGGATCTTCACTAGCTAACTCCTGCATACACTCCTCCCCTAAGGTCGAGCTTCACTACCTTATTTAGTTGTGACTGTAGCTCCCTCTGGTGGCTACTCTCGACACTACATTAACCCTTGCAATGCTGATAATTATGGTAATACCACAGCAAGGTTTATAGTTACATTTGTAGTATGTTCACAGACGTTGATGTGCTTTGTGGAATCTACTTTGCAGCATTCCACTCTGCTGGCAATTCACTTCAAGAGGCATGTAGAATCTTGTCAACTTTTTAATAGCACCATTAAGTTTGCGTAATTGGACTGTTAGGATGCTTTAATAACAAGGTGCACTTTTATTATGATGAAGACTATGAATAAAATAGTGAAGAATAATGTTTGATGTCTACAAGTGGTTTGTTTCAAAATTAAAGGTCTGAACTCACCACATTCAGTAGAACAAGACATGTAGAGTGTATACAAATAGCTGGGAGAGAATGGTGCTGAAGAGATCAAGTTCAAGCTCCTTAACAAAGTGCCATCTTGTGGAAGGTTCTGAAGCTCTGTCTGTTCTGAATGTACATATTTGAATGCACAGGCCCAAATACTTTGCATGGTGTTGAACCTGGTCCTGAGCAAACATCCCAAACTGCCTGTTAACAAATATCCTTTCTGTCTCCTGTCTTTCAGTATTGCACTACAACATCAGTACCGATGTCAACAGAAGGGATGGTTTTCCATCCAGATTTCATGTAATGTCTGATAGCAGCTTGAATAGTAGTTTGGGACACATTGCACTCTATCACAATATTATTAAATGTAACACCCATCAAGCATTCATGAAGGTAAGCTGAATACTTTCTACTCTTAACTTCTCTGGTTGTAATTATACATGTACTAAGCAAATCCAATGAATGATTGAGATTTTCTTTCCTCTACTTTTCCACGATGTTTTATGTAACTGTGAAATTTTCTTGTGGCATTGCATGTGGGGAAATTAAATTAAAATTACTGCCCATCGGCAGTGTCGCTAAATCAAGGGTGACATCTGGTCAGGCTTGGTGAGTCCTCAAATGACTGAGCAGTCTGATTCTGGATCCACAAGTTCTTCCACAGTGGGGACAAGTTGTTGCGTGGGAGAGTGGAACTCGTAGCCATGGGTTGGCACCCCTCTCCTTCCACTGCTGTTGTCATTCTGCCTCACTGTCAAGTCGCTGAACCTCAAAGGGTCTTGTGCCTTGATGGACCAGGTGGAGCCATACCGATTGGTCCACACCTTCTCCTCCAAGTCATTGGTGTTAATGTCTCCGTGCTTTAGGGTGGCCTTAAGTGTATCCTTATACTTTTCCTTTGGCTGCCCTTAGAGCTTTGGCCAATAGACACAAAGGCCCATCCATCGGAGTTGGTTCCGCAGGAGCAGAGCTTCAATGTTGATAGACACAGCTTCATGGAGGACACTAGTGTTCCAGCAGCCTTCCCGTTGATCTCCAGGATTTGACGCAAGCACCACTGGTGGAAGCTCTTGCATGCCTTATTGTGGCATTGATAGACAGTCGCGGTTTCACCACAGTGGAGAAGGGCAAACAACACACCGGCCTTATAAACCACTTGTTCACTTTGAAAGGCCTCTGTTATTGAAGACCTGTTGGGACAAGCAGAGGGTACCCTGAAGAGGGCTGCTCAGTCACAGATGCAGCTGCTGAAAGGCACTCCTGTCCCAACACAGGCACCCTACAACCACCATGCATCCGTCGCCAGAATGCGGAATCTTAGCTGGAGGCCTTCACATATCACAGCCTTGTCCCTGTTGGCAATCATCATTGCCGCAGAGCTTTTACATTTGCCTGATGGAGGCCTGTGTGTGACTTTATTTAATGTGGAGACTCTGATGTGCAGCTGGGTTCTGCACAATTTTGGCAGGTGGTGACCGGATTCCGTGGCACGGCGGACCATGATGACTAGGGACACTTCCCCATTTAAGCCGCCTTCACCCTTCGCAGTTGTTGGGAACACTGTCCTCCTCCGCCTACTCTGCCGTTGAGGGTTTCTGGGATTGTTCTTTGTCTAGAACCTCCCCCTCACCCTTATCGCCAGGAGCTACAGCTCAGGGTGGCATCGCTCTTGTATATAATGGAACATGCAAGCCTCTCCTCCACGGAAGGGTGATGATCCTCGGAAGAGCAGGGTCAGAGGGAAAGTATAGATGTACCTGGCTGTACAGTCACAGTTCAGTATTCATTTTAAAATCATGAATTCACTCCTTACTTTTTAGATATGGATTTGATATTATTTAAAATAACAAAATTGGCAGCAATTTAGTGAGCAGGAGTGGTGGGTTATTTGGGGCATAGGAGTTTCCTACAGTCCTGACTGAAGAGCTGGAATTGCAAAACTGAGGAATTTTGAATTTGGTAGATTTGAAAATGGAAAGAAGTATCCATATACCTTTGGAAAAATTCAGTATTAACTGTCAATCTTGGGTGAATTGCCCAAATGTGAACCTTTTGCTCTCACCCCGTTTTTGATTACACAAAGTGAGTTTTGTGTCTCAGCAACCTTCTCTTTCCGGCCTACTTCACAATCTTCCAGAATATTTCTGATTGTGTTGGTCCACTGTCCCACAAAGATATTGATTGGAGTATCAGTAATGTGGACACAAATAGATTTGTCCTCCACTCTATACTTCCATGTGCTGTGCCATGGTACACTCCACACATTTTATAAATTTGTAAGCAGCATCTCAATCAATTAAAATTACACTATTTTACATAAACTTCTTTTGAAGTATGTTCAAACATTTTCATTATGAATATTTGCATTTCTATGCCACAACCAAATTTTTGCCTCGCCTCCGTCTTGAATGCCATGTGTGAATTTCTGACCAAAAGACAGCACTGATGTGACAGGTTTTGGAAATGTCTATGGTGATGCACTATCAATTACGACGAGATGAGAGTAGAATGTAATCGAGGCTTTATTACGCAGAGATGTGGAGCCTCCCACAGCTGCTGCCGAAATAGTTGCAGCTTGGAGAGCCCACACATTTATACTCCGCCTACTGGGTGGAGCCAGCAGGCAGGGATCTACCCCCGTACCTGTAGTACAGGGGCATTACCGTAATACCCTTGTATGCAGTATATAATACAACAGTGATGACTACCACATTCACCCCCTGTTAAAAAAGAGTCCAGCCGTGGTGGAGGAAACTATTTACATACATAGAACATAGAACAGTACAGCACAGTACAGGCCCTTCAGCCCACGATGTTGTGCCAACCATTTATCCTAATCTAAGATCAACCTAACCTACACCCCTTCAATTTACTGCTGTTGATGTGTCTGTCTAAGAGTTGCTTAAATGTCCCTAATGACTCTGACTCCACCACCTCTGCTGGCAGTGCATTCCACACACCCACCACTCTCTGTGTAAAGAACCTACCTCTGACATCTCCCCAATACCTTCCTCCAATCACCTTAAAATTATGTCTCCTCGTGACAGCCATTTCCACCCTCGGGAAAAGTCTCTGGCTATCCACCCTATCCATGCCTCTTATCACCTTGTACACCTCTATCAAGTCACCTCTCTGCCTCCTTTGCTCCAGTGAGAAAAGCCCTCGCTCCCTCAACCTTTCTTCGTAAGACATGCCCTCCAGTCCAGGCAGCATCCTGGTAAATCTCCTCTGTACCCACTCCAAAGCATCCACATCCTTCCTGTAATGACCAGAACTCAGAACCAGACCAAGTGCTACTTGCTAATCGACCTGGACTTGAGTTTAACTAGATCTAACTAGAGTTTTATAAAGCTGCAGCAAAACCCCTCGACTCTTAAACTCAATCCCCCTGTTAATGAAAGCCAACACACCATACGCCTTACAGGTTGTTGGAAACTATTTACAGACAGGTTGTTTAAAAAATTTAGAAAGAGTCTACAAATTTAGACGGTCGGGCACCTTGATCCGCCGTTGCGAGCACTGCTGGTGTGGTGTTGATGCCGGCGTTGGTTCGGTCGTCGGTGACTCCAGAAGCGGGTCGACCTCCTCTTCATCCACGGGTGGGACCAAGGGGAGGGTGGATCGTCCTGGAGCGGGGGCTGTGGCAGGGTGCGCTGGGGGAAGGGAGGGTGGTGCCGGGGCAGAGAAGGGTGTGTGCGGGGACCCATCTGGTGCCAGGTCCTGAAGGGAGACTGTGTCTTGGCGGCCGTCGGGGTACACTACGTAGGCGTACTGCGGGTTGGCGTGGAGTAGCTGTACCCTCTCAAACAACGGGTCCTGGAGCCACCAGCCATGCTAGGAGCGAAACCCCGGAGGTGGACTTCCTAGGGAAGGGAAAAAGACGTTCATGAGAGTTTCGTTAGTCGCAGTACACAGGAGCGACTGAATGGAGTGAAGGGCATCGGGGAGGACATCCTGCCAGCGGGAGGCCGGGAGATTTCTGGACCATAGGGCCAGCTGGACGGCCTTCCAGACCGTCCCATTCTCCCGCTCCACCTGCCCGTTTCCCCGGGGGGTTGTAGCTGGTCGTCCTGCTCGAGGCAATGCCCCTGTCGAGCAGGTACTGACGCAGCTCATCGCTCATAAATGAGGATCCCCGGTCGCTGTGGACGTAGGCAGGGAAACCGAACAGAACGAAGATGGCGTTAAGGGCTTTGATGACGGTGGCAGACGTCATGTCGGGGCATGGGATGGCGAAGGGGAATCTCGAGTACTCGTCGACCACATTGAGAAAGTACGTGTTGCAGTCGGTGGAGAGGAGGGGCCCTTTGAAGTCCATGGCTGAGGCGTTCAAAGGGGCAGGAGGGCTTCACCAGGCACGCACGGTCTGGCCGGTAGAAGTGCAGTTTACATTCCGCGCAGACCTGGCAGTCTCTGGTGATAGCCCTGACTTCCTCAATGGAGTAAGGCAGATTGCAGGCCTTTATGAAGTGATAAAAGCAGGTGACCCCTGGGTGACCGAGATCGTCGTGCAGGGTGCGTAGGCGGTCCACTTGTGCGCTGGCACATGTACCTCGGGATAGGGCATCGGGGGCTCGTTCAGTTTACTGGGGCGATACAAAATTGCGTAATTGTAGGTGGAGAGCTCGATTCTCCACCTCGAGAGTTTATTATTTTTGATCTTACCCCGCTGTGTGTTGTTAAACATGAAGGCATTGGTCGGTGAGGAGAGTGAATCTCCTGACGGCCAGGTAATGCCTCCAATGTCGCACAGCTTCTACGATGGCTTGGACCTCCTTTTCGACAGAGGAGTGCCGAATTTCAGAGGCATAAAGGGTGCCTGCCTGCCTGGTTGAGGGTGGCGGCCAGAGCGACGTCTGATGCATCGCTCTCGACTTGGAAGGGGAATGTCTCGTCGACCGCGTGCATTGCAGCCATGGCAATGTTGGCCTTGATACGGTTGAAGGCCTGGTGAACCTCGGCAGTCAGTGGGAAAGCGGTGGAGTGAATGAGTGAGCGGGTCTTGTCCACATAGTTTGGGACCCACTGGGCGTAGTACGAGAAGACCCCAGGCATCATTTGAGGGTCTTGGGGCAGTGGGGGAGGGGGAGTTCCATGAGGGGGCGCATGCGATTTGGGTCGGGCCCTAGAACTCCGCTCTGGACCACATAGCCGAGGATGGCTAATTGGTCTGTGCTGAACACACATTTCTCCTTGCTGTAGGTTAGGTTAAGGAGTTTTGTGGTGTGGAGGAATTTGGAAAGGTTAGCGTCGTGGCCCTGCTGGTCGTGGCCACAGATGGTGATGTTGTCCAGGTACGGGAAAGTGGCCTCCAGTCCGTACCGGTCAACTATTCGGTCCATCTCCCGTTGGAAGACCGAGACCCCGTTAGTGACGCTGAAGGGAACCCTAAGGAAATGGTAAAGGCGGCTGTCCGCTTCAAACACGGTGTACTGACGGTCCGCCTTGCGAATGGGGAGCTGGTGGTAGGCAGATTTCAGGTGTACTGTCGAGAAGACCCGGTACTGTGCAATCTGATTGACCATATCAGATATGCGTGGGAGGGGATACGCGTCAAGCTGCGTGTACCGATTGATGGTCTGACTGTAGTCAATGACCATCCTGGTTTCTCCCCAGTTTTCACCACTACCACTTGGGCTCTCCAGGGGCTGTTGCTGGCCTCGATAATACGTTCCTGCAGCAGCCGCTGGACCTCAGACCTGATGAAGGTCCTGTCCTGGGCACTGTACCGTCTGCTCCTGGTGGCGACGGGTTTGCAATCCGGCGTGAGGTTCGCAAACAGGGAAGGTGGGTCCACCTTAAGGGTTGTGAGGCCACATACAGTAAGGGGTGGTAGGGGCCTGCTGAATTTCAAGGTTAGGCTCTGGAGGTTGCACTGGAAGTCCAGGCCGAGTAGCAAGGCAGCGCAGAGGCTGGGGAGGACGTAGAGGCGGAAGCCGCTGAACTCTACGCCCTGGATGGTGAGGGTGGCAGTGCAGTACCCCCGGATCGCCACAGGGTGGGATCAGGAGGCCAGGGAGATTCTCTGGTTGGTGGGGTGGACCGTGAGGGAGCAGCACCTTACTGTATCGGGGTGGATGAAGCTCTCAGTGCTCCAGGTGTCCAGAAGGAAGGAAACCTTGTGCCCGTCGATCTTCACCATCGTCAACGTAGTCGTGAGGTTGTGTGGTCGTGTCTGGCCGATCGTGACCGAGGCCAGGCGTGGCTGGTCGGTGGCGCTTGCAGGCGATGAGCAGCCCGATGAGGTGTCCGACGAGCATGGATCCTGAGGCAGGGAAGATGGCGACGCCCACGGGCCGCCCGTGTGAGGCGAGCAAGATGGCAAGTAAGATGGCGGCACCCACGGGCTGCATGTGTTGTGAGGGGAGCAAGGTGGTGGCACCCGCGGGTGGCACATGGGGGGCGTCGGGGCAACAGTGGCGACCAAGCGGGCCTGGCACACAGCAGCAAAATGTTCTTTCTTACCACAGGCCTTGTAGAGCATGCTCCGTGCCAGGCAGCGTTGTCGAGGGTGCTTGACTGTCCGCCGAAGTAGCTCTTGGGTCCCCCGGGGTTGTGTGGTTGCCACGCGGCGCAGGCCTGGGGTTGGCTGGGGGCGGTCGCTGACAGGGTGCATGGTAGGCCCTTCGCTGGCAGGGTCCACTATCTCCAGGAGGGGTGGGCCGTGCGGTCGGGGGCACATGCTTGAATATTACGCGAGGCGACCGTGAGCGAGAGCGCTAGTTTCCTGGTCGCCGCGAGGTCGAGGGTAGCCCCTTCTTAGAGTCGCTGGTGGATGTAGGCCGACTCGATGCCTGTAATGAACGCGTCTCTTAGTAGCAGGTCCGAATGTTCAGAGGTCGAGATGGCCTGGCAATCGCAGTCTCTCACCAGGAGTTGCAGGGCACGCCAGAAATCTTACACAGACTCACCGGGGAGTTGATGCCGCGTGGAGAGGAGGTGCCTGGCATAGATCTTGTTGGTCTCCTGCGTGTAATTCTCCTTCAGTAGCGCCATGGCCTCAGCATATGTCGAGAATCCCGGATGAGGGGGAAGATGTCCGAGCTCAGCTGCATGGAGAGGATCTGGAGCTTCTGTGCCTCTGAGGGTGGTTCAGTCGCAGATCCTATGGATGCCTCGAAGCAAGCTAGCCAGTGGGCGAAGGCCGACTTGGCGTTGTCTGCTTGAGGGTGCAGCTGCAGGCGATCAGGCTTGATGCGGAGATCCATCGTTTTAAAATCTCTGCGTAACAAATTGATGCTCTATCAATTACGACGAGATGAGAGTAGAGCGTAATCAAGGCTTTATTATGCAGAGATGTGGAGCCTCCCACAGCTGATGCCTAAATGGCTGCTTTTCGGAGAGCCCACACATTTATACTCCGCCTACTGGGCGGAGCCAGCAGGCAGGGATCTACCCCGTACCTGTAGTACAGGGGCCTTACCGTAATACCCTCGTATGCAGTATATAATACAACAGTGGTGACTACCACATATGGTAACCTTGTTCTTACCTTTAAATTTAAAACAAACCTGTTGTTAAACACCAGCCCCAGATCTACCGGTCTCCAGATTGTTGGAAAATGCAAATCAGGAAAATGAGATATGCATGGAAATTGCCTGGGAAGTCCAAGCTTCCAATGGACTGATTCTTTGCCAGTTATGAAGGTCTACCCAGGATGTGTGAGGGATAGAGGTGGATAAACAGGAGGTAAGAGGGGTTGAGGAATAAGTTGTGTGATTGATTGGAGCAGGAGTCAATTGGAGGTGGAATGAAAGGGACTGATAGGCATGGGGAACAGGGTGAATTTGATTCCCAGAAGGAAATTTGAATGCTTCTCAACTAGCAGTTTGGATCCCAGAGATTTGGAAAGTACTTATCTCCTGAATCAATAACATCCTCACAAAGAGGAAGTTGCCAGGTTCCCAATGCTTGTTAAAGTTGTTAACCTGAATGCCAATGAGGCTTGCATCCTTATTATGTATTTAAAGTTAAAACATGCCTCTGCTGAGTGAGGATTTGGAGGTGGGTTTGGGTCAAGAAACAGATTTTTCAGACATTAAACCTACGTGCCCCCACTAGATCTTAACCCGTCCAATTTGGGGTTGAATATTAAATATTCAGTGCATAAGTAGTGTTGTGAAAATCTAGTTCATAATTCATATGCTTTAGAATATGCCTTTTAGTTTCAGGAATAAAACTTTTAGGTTGAGGGTCAAGATGATAAATGCAAAGTAAGTGGATATTTGATTGAAAAAGTGTTAAAGCCCTTATGTAGGTGCAGTTCAAACAAGCCTGGGATTATTATATCAGTATTTTAAAGGAACCTATGTTTACCATACAAGGGTCATGGGTTGAGTAGCAAAAGCAATAAACCATAAAATAATAGAGCCAAAAGACCTGCCCTTACTTCACTAAAAGATTCAAATTATGTATGTAGTTCCAAATGAAAGAAATCTGAAAGCAGCTTTGTAAACATGGGGTTTCTTCATGGACGCAGGGTGGCGGGATTCTCTCAGCCCATGCTGAGCCGGTGAATCGCCGGGCCGGGCGCGAATCGCGCGATGCCGATCTGCCGATTCTCTGGAGAGCAGAGAATCAGCGCCATTGGTAGTGGCGCGGTCAGTGTGGCGCCAGTCGAGGCCCCCCCCACCCCCACCCCCAGCGAGTCCCGCCGGCGCCGTCCACGTGTGGTCTTACCCAGTGGGACCTCGGCGTGCATCCATCCGGGGGTGGCCTGGTGGAGTGGGAAGGGGGGTCCGACCCCAAGAGGTGCCTCCGTGTGGCCTGGCCCGCGATCGGGGCCCACCGATCGGTGGGCCGGCCTCTCGGGCTAGGGGCTTCTTTTGCTCCGCGCCGGCCCCTGTAGCTCTACGCCATGCTGCGTTGGGGCCAGCACGGAGAAAGGAGCCACTGCGCATGCGCGCATTGGCGCCGGTCACAGTGTGCGTGCGCAGACCCGCGGCGTCCAGTTGACGCCGGCATCGGCAGCTGGAGTGGCATGATTCACCTGAGGAAGGAGCAGTGCTCCGAAAACTAGTGTTTGAAACAAACATGTTGGACTTTAACCTGGTGTTGTAAGACTTCTTACTGTGCTCACCCCAGTCCAACGCCGGCATCTCCACATCAGAGTCAAAGAATAGCATTGAAGGTAAAATAGGTTAATTACATTTTGAACCTTCCCAAAACATACCATGTTACCGTCGAAATAGTGGATCAAGGATCAAGAAAATTATCTGTGTATGGTGACAGAAGCAGTCAGTTCAATTTTGGAACAGACTGAAGCAGTTGAAGCTTCGTATTGGTGTGGACTGCAATTCACTAGGTTGAGGGAATCCGTGGGAGATGCTAGTTATTTAGGCCAACGTTTCCAGCACAGAAAGTACTAACTTCATTGTTTGCTGAAGAGCATATGTATTGGGCTCAGTCTGCACTTGGATTCAACGAAGGAAAGGCAGGTGGAAGATTTGCTCTGGCTTGCAGCTAGTGCAACACTACAATAATCTGAACCAAACCTTGTGACAGAAGGCAGTCAGCAGAGTTAGCTTGGAAAGCTGTACGAAGGCAGTTGTGTACCTGCTGGCAATCCGAACAAGAAGTTGAGACATTCGCAGCCATGAGGCCTGTAGCGAACAGGTGAAGGGCCACATAGCAAAATGAAAATAATAGAACAACACCATAGAATTATTTCTTAGAGGATAACGTTAACACTGAACAAAATTACATTGAATTCCCGAGGGCTGTGACATACCTTTGGGTTGGCCTCTAGAAAAGTGAATGTACCTTCATGATTCTGGTAATGTATAATAGGGGTAACAGACTTCATAACATACATGGTTGTAAACCAGAGTGTTAAGTTAATAATGCTTACTTTGCTTAATTCTTGTTGATAAACAATACCGTTTGTTTTTTGTTCAAAACAGTGGAATTCTATGGCATAGTTCTGCCAGTTAATTGCTGGGTCTTTGGATTTCTTCCTTAAAGTTTAATGGTCCCTGAGAGGATTGTGACAGTAACTTGAGGGGCTGTGGTGACTTGGTGTGAGAACCTGCAACTGTACTGCCAGGGAAAATAAATGTTTCTCTTTGGCAGCTTCAACTGGGGGATGTAACATTGCAGTGTTCCAGCTAGCGCTTTGCAAGCCATTGCGGTGCTGCAAACTGATTGCTTGGCATCTGTATAAAAGCATTTATTTCCTTTGAATGGGCATCCATTAGCCAATCCTACTAGGAGAGCCATCTCACAAACCTTTTCCTTGTGTTTCCTCTGCTCTATAGACACGACAAACTGCATCAACATATTTCACCACCTGCATTACGCATGGCTTGCCATGCTCACTGCCTAATTGGTTAAGAGGAGTTCCCTAGCATCCAAAATTGCCACTTCCAAGTACAGTACCTCCTCTCTGACCAATCCAGTGATTGCCATCATCTTCGGGCTGCTCAGAGGCACACCACACAGGCAGAAAATAATTCCTTTTGGAGCTGCTGAATTTGGGATTTACTGCCCACTAACAGCCACGTACTCCCTCCACCAATAGAAAATAAGCAGGCAACCTATTATATGTATTAACATTTTTAATTCCCCTGTCATCCAGTGGAGTTGGTGGTTGCCCAAAGAGCATGGGAGTGCACAGTTCTGCTAAGGGTACAGCCATTTTGTCCCCTGCAGTTGGGGAATGTATCTGTCAATTAGTGCTCCTGCTTAAGACTCTTCGCATTTCCTATCACTTTGTTATCTGCCAGGCCTGGATTTGATCCCATATTTTTGAGAGGGAATTTTGTGAGTTTGCACAGTCGGGGGAATTATGTCTGCCAAAGCACTTATTGGAAATCCAAGTCAATGACCTTTTACAATCTTCTGTCTATTAATTCTAATAGATAGGAAATCTTTGTTAGCAACACGTCTAAATTTCCAATGTGTGCTGCCAAAAGGCTAGGCTTGCTGCCGAGAGCATGAACTCAGAAGATTACCTATCTTGGCCCACAAGGATACTAACCCTACCTACAAGACCCTCTAACTTACAGAGATCATAGAATCTACGGCACTAAGACAGGCCCTTCAGCCCAAACTGGTCCATGCCAACCATAAAGCCCATCTTGGCTAACCCAATTTGCGTGCATTTGGCCATATTCCTCTTAAACTTTCCCAGCCATGTATCTGTCCAAATGTCTTTTAAATGTTATCAATGTCTCTGCCTCAACCACTTTCTCCAGCACTCATTCCACACATGTGCCACCCTCTGTGTAAAAAAAAAAAGAAAAAAAGTTGCTCCTCTGGTTCCCGTTAATTCTTTCCCCTCTTAACTTAAACCAATGCCCCTTCGTTCTCAATTCCCCAACCCTGGGAAAAAGACTGAGTGCTTTCACCCTATGATCTTATGATCTTATACACCTCTATAAGGTCACTCCTCAGCTTCCTAAGCTCCAAAGAAAAAAGATCTAGCATGTCCAATCGTTGATATAGATAACAAACAGCAGTGGGCCCAGCACTGACCCCTAAGGCACACCACTAGTCTCAGGCCTCCAGTCCGACAAGCATCCTTCTACCAATACCCTCAAGCTAACTGTATATCCAGTATGCCAGCTCTCCCTGGATTCCATATGATCTAACCTTCCAGAGCCAGCCTACTATGTGAAACTTTATTAAAGGCTCTACTGAAGTCTATATAGATTACGTCTACCGCTCTGCCCTCATCAACCTTCCTGGTCACTTCATCAATGAACTCAAACAAATGTGTAAGTCATGATCTGCCATGTACAAAGCTATGCTGACTACTCCTATTCAAACCCTGTCTTTTCAAATGCCTGTGTATCTTATCCCTCAGAATCCTCTCTTGTAACTTACCCACCACATATATTTGGCTTACCGGTCTACAATTCCCAGATTTTCCTTACAGCCCTTCTTAAATAAGCACACGACATTTGCTACCCTCCAGTTTTCCGGTACCTCACCCATGGCTAACAATGATGCAAATATCTCAGCTAGGACTCCCGCAAATTTCTTCTCTAGCCTCACGCAGTGTTCTTGGATCGACCTGGCCAGGAGATTTATCCACCTTCATATATTTTAATACGTCCATCACCTCCTCTACTGTGATATGAACTGTCCCCAATATATCGCCACTGACCTTCCCAGGTTCCAAGTCTTCATGTCTTTCTCCACGTGAACACCGATGAGAAATATAATTGAGATCCTTGCCCATCTCCTGCAGTTGCACACACGTGTCCACTTTGGTCCTTGAAAGGGTCCTGTTCTCTGTCTAGTTATTCTTTTTCTTTTAATATACTTAAAGAATCCTTTTCGATTGACCTTAATCCTTTCAGCGAAAGCTACTTCATGCCCCCATTTTGCTCTTCTAATTTCCTTCCTGAGTATACTCCTGTATCCCCTGTACACCTCCAGGGAATCCCTTGCTCAAGCTGCTTGTACTTGAGCCATGCCTCCTTGTTCATAGCCAAAACCTCAATATATTTTGTCATCCAGGGGCTCTTACTCCTGCCTGCCTTGCCATTTACCCTAACAGGAACATGTAGACCCTGAACTCTAGCTATTTCACTTTTAAAGGTCTCCCACTTGCCATAGGTCTCTTTGCCCTCAAACAAGCTACTCCAATCAACCCTTGCAAGCACCTGTCTAATTCCATCAAAATTTACCTTGCCCCAATTTCGAACTTGCACGTCTGGACCAGATTTGTCCCTTTCCAAAACTATTTAAAAATTAATAGAACTATGGTCACTGGTCCCAAAGTGGTCCCCACTGTCACCTCAGTCACATGTCCTGCTCTATTTCCCAAGGGGAGGTCATCTTTGGCCCTTTCCCAGGTAGGGCCCTCCACATGCTGCCTGAAGAAACTCGGGCAATATGTGGAAGGTCCTGCTCTGACCCTCTGCTGAATAATAACAAACTGAATGATTTTATTAATTAAAATAAATACAATAAAAATGGTTTGTCATATTAAGTACTAACAATGTAATTGAATACGGTTGAATAAGTTGACAGTTTGAAATTGTAAGGAGATATTTTCCAGAGATTGAGAAACCTCTAGAATGTTTTGGATGTCCCATGGTGCTCCAAATATCTGCCATGCACACTTTCAGAGTCTGAGAACCAGTTGCAACAGTGCCATTAGTTTAAAATGGAAGGAACCTACATGTCGCTACCTAAAGTGCAATGTATTAATGATGAAGCTGTTGAGGATAAATGTTTGATTATCTCCCAAATGAAGTGCTGACTGGAATGCACTTAAGTTATATCAATTCAGAGAACAGAATAATCAATCGGTATTTAGATACATTTAGATAATGTGCTGCAGATGTATGAGAGACCTTGTGGAAAATTAATATGGATTAAATGACATTCAATTTAGGTCAAAGCAAGCATGTATGTATGAATGAAAACAGTGTGCATGTGGAAGGACAATCATTGTCTGTCGTCACATGCACCTGGGAATAATTTAATCAAGTCCAGCATTGTAATAGTCACAGCTTCAAGCTGTTTATGTTGCTTAAAAACAGCTTGGGATATTTTGTACAGTGGGTGGTTAGAAATCAGTTAAATTCCTTTCTTTTGATTTAACTATGTAAAGCACTATTTGTGAGATCCTGCTCCACAGTTTTCAGCTCCTTCCATGTACCTTGTCCAAATGTACCTTGCCTACCTGTTATTCTTCGTTTGTGAGCCTGAACAGTTGTTGTTGGATGACTATTCAGCTGAGGAGGGTGTCACATCCGTTCCTGATGCTGCGCTTGTCTGAGATGTGTGTGTTCCAGATTCACTGGACTGGACAGCAATGAGGAGCAGAGACCCAAGCACATTCTCCTCTCCCTAACCTAGTGCATTGAGGCCGATTGCAATGCTGTAGCTGGCACCAAATAACTTGGCACAGACCAGGAACTGAATCCGTAACTTTTTGGCAAAGCAAATTGAATGTAAAAACGCAACTTCTCGAAGCCAGAGTACCAAATTCTGGAATGTGTAAAGAGAAAGATGGGGCTATGATGCTCCGGATGTGCAGCTCTTGCTGTTTTCATGTGCTTTATTCTTCCCATTAAGCTTGGCTCTCAATTGGGAGAACTGGATTTACTGTTTGACCTTTCTATCCCATGCACATTGGACAATGAAAAGATAAGTACGTCCTGTATTAATTATTCTAGCTTTCTCAGTTCCACAATGGATATAGTATGCTGAAACAGATGTGAATATTAATATATTTTCACCATATTCCTATTTTTTTTATTTACAAGGTGGTGGTGCAGTTCCATGGGTTTCCATGGCCAAAGGGCCATTCTTTAAAAAGTGTCATGAATCTGTCTGGACAGTAGACAGTATTCAATTGGTATGTGTCTCTCCTGGTAACGAGTTTAGATAATAATCGTGAATAGTTTACGGAGGAGAAACTGATTATGGACAATTGGGAAAGTCTCTGAGATATAGATATATTCATGTATAATCAAGCAAGTTGATAGGGGCAGCCAGACGAATCCACAGAAGGCGTAAGTCACAGACCAACAAAGATATAATTGCCCAGACCCAATATGCCAGGAGAGGCAGCTGCCACCTAGCAGTCTCAGAAAACAGACAGGCCAGTTTCTAGCCACCAAGCCTGAAGGTCAAGTTTACAGCAAACAAGCTTCTAAGTCTTTGAGCCGAGGCAGTGTAGAAAAACAGTTTAAAAACGTCTTTGCTGGACCAGGAAAAGGTCGGTTCCCACGTTGGAGTATATTGCCTATATTGTGTGGTAACTATAACTGGTTATTCAATTTGGATGTTGTTTGGGGAACAGGGTAACCCATAGAGTTCAGGTATCATAGATATATATTGGGTGGGATTCTCCGCCGAGCGACCGGAGAATCCTGTCCGTGGTCAATGGTTTTGCCCATTTGACCACGTCTTGCCCGTGGCAATCTTGTGGTGGGTGGGGTGGAAAATTCCAGCCCTATGTAACAAGGGGTATGTTCGATAGAAACTGTGTTTAATCATTCAAACACCTTGGGCGGGGTTCTGTGATCCTGAGGCTAAATGTTGACGCCGTCAGAAATGCTGGCGCGTTTCTTGACGGCGTCAACGCGGCCTCAGGATCAGCAGTAGGGGCCAGCATGGCACTGGAATGGTTCACGCCAATCCAGCTGCTGATCCTGTCATGAACTGAGCGCCGCGGGGTCTGTGCATGCGCAGTGACACTGGCGCCAATGTGCACTTGCACAGTGGCTCCCTTCGCCGTGCCGGTCCTGACGCAACATGGCGCAGGGCTACAGGGGCCGGCACGGAAGAAAGGAAGCCCCCAGCCGGAGAGGCTGCCCTGCCGATTGGTGGGTCCCGATTGTAGGCCAGGCCACATCGGAGCCCCCCCCCCGACCCTTCCACGCCGAGTTCCCGCCGGCTGAGAGCAGGTGTGAACGGCGCCGACAGGACACGGGGCTTTTACGATGGCCGCTCGGCCCATCCCCGGCCGGGAATCTGCGGGGGGGGGGCCCCGCAGAGCGGCCCTCCGACCGGCGGCGCACCAATGGCGCCGATTCTCTCTCTGCCCTGGGCTGAGAGAATCCCGCCCTATAATTGCGTAGTAGAGTAGTACTGATCATGTGTATTTGTCTTTTCTTTAATAAATCGTCTTTAATAATAGTTACATGACGACTGGGCTGTTTATTCTCACTGAGGTTTCACTTGTCTCTTCACACCAAAACAAATCAAAACTATACACCCCCATGAACTGGTGTTCTAAGTTGGGTATCCTCGTAGACAGCATCAGTGTGCATCGTGACACAAGATATTAAATGCTAATTTGTTACTTAACTGTAGGCAACATCACAGGAGCTAACAATCCTGTCTCGATCAAATTCATGTTTGTATATTTGTATCACCATCATCGGAAGCATCCATTGACAGAAAAACTGGCTCTTTTGAGGTTGCTATTTGTAAGATTTGCCATCTCCTGCCTACTTTCCAAATAAATAATTGACGACTGCAATTTTCTGGCTCTAAAACAGTACCTTATTAAAATCCATATATCCTGTCGTCTTTCCATTCAAAAATTCTATGTCAGCAATTTCTCTGAGGATTTTGATGTTAGTTGTGTCAACACCTGGAGACATCTCTTTTGTCATGTTTTTTAATCAGATTTTTCCCATTAATGTGACAGTGCAATTCTGGCTCTGCACAACTATTTCTAGTCTCTCAAATGCCCCATAAACGATCAGCGTGGAGTTGATTTAAGCAGATGAGTTAACAGAATTAGTGGCCCTGAAATTAATCTTAAAGTGGAGCACATGTAGGTGAAACCCGGAAGTCAATTCAGTGGATCAGAATTTGAGATTGAAACTGAATAGAAGCAATAGATTTGAATTCTGGGTGTTAAATCTCTAAGATGTACAGCAAGGATGATGCATTTGTCACTGTAGTTTAAAGGATGCTATGCGAATGGAAATTGAAGGAGTCAGGATGTGTTTATGATTACTGCACATAAGAGCAAAGAAGCACCCAAGCCTACTTCCACATCCCTGGAATTACTGCTGGATACAGTCAGGACTGAGCGACATATCTTTGAATCTTTTTAAGACAGCATCAGATAGATTTTTCTTAAGGGGATGAAAGGTTATCGGTGGTATGTAGACATGTCAGGATGAAGTGACAATCAAATCAGCCCTGAACATAGTGAATGGCGTAGCAGCTCGAGGGGACGAGTGGCCTACTCCTACTCCTAATTTGTACATTCAGCAATTTGCGGGGAAAAGACCCATTGCTCCCATCAAGAAAATGTGATTGAAGGTGAACAGCTGGCATGCTGAGCTTTGATGCAATACCAGAACTGATTTGAATGGCAGAACGAGGTCTGAAAAATTGAGTATACATGTTGATCCAGCCTTCTCTGTGCTTTAAGCACACCTGCCTTGCTTTTTGTTCTGTCAAACACACTCCACCACTTCACAACCAGTCCAATTCCAGGAACATCCAGCCTTCACTTTCTGTACCCTTCTGCACTCCTCTCTTTACCCATCCACCACTTTGCCACTCTCCCCAATTCTTAATGCAGCATGGTCCATTTGGCCCCCAGTCACCCCTACAGAATACACTACCTCCATTGGGTGAACAGCTGACCTTCATTCACAGACACAGGACTGGTTCTCTCACTACTTGTAGGAGAAGATTGTGCAAAATGCAGGGAAAAAGCAGAGGAGGTGGTGGGCAGCCACAAATAGTCCAGATCACGAATGCGGAGATGGATTCCCTGGAGATAAGTGGCGAAATCCGAGTTGCTCTCTATCCGAGATGGAGAGACAGGAAATTTACAGATAGCTGGTGACAGAATTATTAATATCTCTGACGCAGATATGCTGATTTCTTTTCATCAATGTCTGAACTATGGAAGACTGAGTAAGGTGATTACTATGACACCATTAAATCATATTGCTCTATTCTTCTAGGGTCTTAGTGCAAAGAACATGGATTTTAAGTCATTGATTAGAATGATTCCTCAGAGGATCTCATTCTTTCTGAGGCTGCACCATTACAAAACCTACAACCGTGTCTAGCACTTCATTAAAGTTCACTTCACTTAGATAGTTAGTGGGGCTTTAACCTGGTGATTCACAACTCACAACTGAGCATGAGTAACATCTATGAATTCAGGTAGCGGGGGAAAGCACAATCCTCTCCAAGCTCTGCTCCATGCACACAAATACTGAATCCCGGGGGCTCTGATTGAGAAGGTGAATTCTGGTTGTTGTGGTATTGCTTGGTTGTCACATTTGTGCAGTCAATGGCACTGTGAACCTGTGGGAATCCAGCCCAAGTGATCAATCTGAGTGCCAAAAAGAAAAATCTCAGCAGGTCTGGCAGCATCTGGAGGGAGAGTAAAGAGCTAACGTTTCGAGTCCAGATGACCCTTTGTCAGATTAAACCTGAGTGCCCACTGGTTCTGGCTATTGGGATCACAGGGGAGTTTATATAGCTCCAAGACCTAGAACACAAACCATCCACCATCTGGTTTATGCGTTTATGTCCAGTAGACTGAGACCCTTGATATATCTCGGATAGTGTTCTGGAAGGAATCCGAGGGAAACGTATTGAGGACTGTGGTGATTTTCATCATCACTGTGTGGCCTGCAGATCAGAACAGGGAATAGGTCTTCCTGTGGGAGTCTGTAGATGTGTTCCATTGCCTTGACATGACAACCTCTGTCTCCAGAAGCCCTGCTATCCCGAGAGGTCAAGGAAGCTGAACGTCGGTAACCTCTGTTATGTGGGTAGTGGCTCCTGCGACCTTAGCCCCTGTCTGTGCTCCTCCTGTGCATATTCTTTCTGTGCTGATCCCACCACAGCATGCTATCACTGTGATGGATGACAATGGTCTTCCTCTTCTGATGTACTGTCAAACATCTTCAATGCACCTCTCGTCCCGAACTTATCACTTTGGAAGCTTCCAAGGTTCAGAAAAATCCATATCAACACGAGCTCTTTGGCAAATGTTTGCTTGGGTGGCAACTCAGAAACCAGCTGTAATACTGAGATTTTATTCCGATGGTGAAATGACGAGTTTAATTAGCCACCTAAAGTGCTGCTCATTCGAGCCTGTGTTTTACTGGCCAGTTACTAGAGTCCCACGAAAATCCACACTGGAAATGTTAAATTTAAATATGCCAATTGAAAATACCTCAGTGTAATCTTCTGAAGGTGGTAATTTCACCACAAAGCACCCGGCCACCTGCACTAATCAAAGATCAGCTTTCATGCTGAGGTTATTTGAGGCATCCAAACTTACCTTTGTTAAACTATGTGCCCTCTTTAGAGTTGGCTTGGGTTTCAAACCTATCTCTTTTAACAACTTGCTTTCCCCCCATTTTGGAGGTAAAAACTCAACCTCCCCCCTACACCCAGGACCTCACGCTACTGTTCTCCCCCACCAAGGGTACCAAATCTGCACATTAGAAGTAATGTTCAGGCCATCACCCCTCCCCTCTGAAGTTGCTTTCAGGCCAAAGCTTCCCCCACCCAAGGTAGACTTTTAGGTCCAGTTTGGACACTCTTGTAGATTTTGTTGCCTTTGTTATTTTTAACATGGTATTCCATGTTGAACCAGTCCCTTGCATTGAATAATAATCTTAAACTTTTCTAATTGTCTCTTTGGTGACAAATGTATGTCCTCTGATTACTGGCCTCTTGCAAAAATAGATTTTATAATTCGCCTTATCAGACTGTGCCATTAGTTTGAACACTGCCCAGAGATTTAAGGAACAATGCAAATGGACCATGTAAAATCTCTACCATGTCCTGACAGTTCACCTGAATCTGCCCTGGGAAATGTTCAACAGCTCTATTGAGTCAGTTATCACCTTCTGGTTCTTAACATGACAGCATCTACTATAGACTTTCACTGAACTTTACTCAACTACTCTCTTAAAAGCACCATTGCAATCATATGAATCAAAAATATGTTCACATTTGCATTGCTATTATACGCTGAACTCTGTTTTCTGTTTTCAAAGAGGGAAGTCCGAGATTTTAGAACACCGGTCTACTTTGAAGCATCCTATTCCCTGGGAAAGCACATTGTAAAGAATGAATCCACAGACTCTTTCCCTCCACTCCAACCTGTTTTGCAAAAAAAAGAAAACCAAGTGAACGGAGTCAAAAACAAGGTGTGTGCACAATTATATTTTCTGCCACCCAGCGATAAAGCTAAGACTTGGGGTAGAAATTTGCATGCGTCACACTGATATCTGAATGCAATTCAGAGTTAGAGGGACCAGTCTTGAGTCTTATGGGTGCCTGATCACCTCCTTTTTGGGAGTGAGCTAGATAGCAATCCGACAACCACAACCTCTGAGTTATGGTACTAGAGTCAAATGCCTGTCTTAGGACCCAAGCCAAATTAGACACAAAACCGAGTGGTGAGATGGCAGCTGACCCTAAAGAAACAGCCAGCCACTGAAGAGTTATGTATTACGTACCTAAATATGTACTGAGTAAGCGCAGGACTATTGCTCTTGTCTTCACAGTACTACTGTGAGCTGTTGTGGCCTGTGCTCATTCTCTCCTCCTTTAGTTCTCCTCACTCCAAGAACCCAAATAAGGGCCTGTATTCCCCTCCATTTTACTCGATCAACATCAGAATTACGATACAACTGTAGCCCAGTTTGCAACTTTTCCGTAAATTCTCATCTGTTCTTATGAGATGGGCCAGATTTCTCCGGCTGTTTGCTGCTGGTGGGTTCTCTGGTTCGCCGGCAGTGCACCCTTCCCAGCGGGCATAGGGTGGCTCAAATGGAAATTCCTGTTGATGGCGGCGGGAGCAGAGATTCCCGCCCCAGTGAACAGTGTGCGATCACCCACCCCCGACAAACATGTGGCTGGGAAGCTGGAGAGGCTGAAGAACCCTGCCCATTATCTCCGAGATATAGGGCAGAATTGTCCAAAAACAAATTCCGAAATATCATTTCGGGCATGAAACCTGGTGCGAACTGGCACGATTCAAATAATCCCCCCCCCCCCCCCAGATGAGTGGCGCCCTGCTAGAGGGCACCAAAGGATAAGTGCCCTCCACTTGGAACTGCCCAGTTGGCACTACCAGAGTGCCCGGGTGCAGTGCCAGGGCACTGACCTGCCATGTCCCCGACCCTATGGGGGCTACAATGGCCTCTGAGCCCCCTGGCATGGTCATCATGTCTGGTTTCTGTTTGTTCAGACCAGTAGTGAATCATGCTGGCTCCATGATGCACAGGCAGGTGGGAGAATTGCAGGTGCCGGGATAATCTGATTTACAACAGATCCTCGATATTTAATCATGAATTTTAATATGCTAATCTGGTTCACTCCCTCACTGGGCATGAACCAGATTACATCTGCTGGGAGGGCCCGGGAGCATTGGAAATTGTTTGGCACCGAGCGCAAATCTCATTTCAGGCATCTCCCAGAATTTTCCCGACATAGTGGAATTGTGCTGAACTCAGCCCGGCCAGAGAATCGCCCCCAAAATTACACATTTACAGCTTTGAAATTGTCCTTTACCACGATAAGGTTTACTTTTATATCTTGTGTTTCTTTTTGCATATTGGTATTCACACTTACATCTGAATGTTACTTTTTTTGAATAGACATATTTTGAACGATTTTGTGCATTTGGAGATTGTGATGCTAACCTCCAGATGTCGGGAAAACTGCTGCTAACAGGGTGGGTAACTTGCATAATACAGTTTACTTTAATTCTTTAGCATTATTTTCCTGTTTGCTAATTTTGGTATATATTATTCCAATTGGGTACGGACAGAAGCCAGGGCTGGTTCTCTCCTTTCTACTCCTTGATTGACCATAACAGAATTTTTTCATTGGTCTTTATGAGGGTGAAGTGTCTGTACCTAACCATATATATGTTGATTGCAAATAACTCAGTCCAACAGGCTTTCGTGAGTTTAAATTCAAAGGGATATCTTTTGTTAAGTAAGAAATACACCCAGGTACATAAGTTAAAAAGGTAAATATATACATCTGACATTCACAACATGCACACATTCATGCAAAGTTACAAGTTGTACAGTAGAAGAGATTAAATTTTGGTCAAATTAACATTCAATATAAAAGTCGAAAATGGAGAGTTCACTGTTTGAGTCCTTTGCTGGTGTTCATAGCTGAGGAAGGTTTTCTTAATGGTGGTCCTAGTTTTCCCCCTGGAAATGCTACTCTGACATTATGGGATGCTCTCTGGATCTTCTCTGTCTGTTGGCCCCAGCAGAGTTCTTTTCAATTGAAACTCTCTGGGCTCAATTCAACTAAATGGGAACAAAGTCTCATAGTGAGCTAACACTGCCAGGCGGGCACCAACAGTGCCAGGGCAAAGGGCATGCAGCTGGGAACCTCTGATCCCCTGGGAGACCCCCACGCATGCCGTTCCGTCTGGTCCCTGTGGGGATCAGTGCTAAATGGTGGTTGCCCAAGGTCTGTGAGGTGAAGGGGATGAATCCCAAGCCTCGGGTACCTCTGCTCACTCTATATGCAGGTTAGCCAAAACGTTTAGCATCCAAAATGGATTCACATGACACCATCTTGCGAGATCACGTTGGATCTCATGAGGCGTTAAGAGCTGGGTAAATCCCAAGAACGGGGTCTCCCGGCTTTCATCGGCCATGAAGCGCCGCGGCGAGCTGCTTTTCGGGTGCAGCGTGGCTTTTGGATCGTGCCCCTTATCTCTGTGATCTACTCCAAAATGTAACAGACATAGGCAAGTTTAGCGAGTTAAACATCAGGAAAGCTGAAGTTATTGTCTTCAGCCCATCCCAGAAACCTTCATTGCTGCTCCGTTCCCATTCCTTGCCTTGTCTTAGACTAAACCAGACTGGTTACAAACTTGGTGTACGAATTAATCAACGCCGTATCCTTTCCATCACAAATTTGCTTTCACCTCCATAATTGTTCCTTCCTCAATATATTTAACCCCTCCTCAATTAATTTCTTCTCTTCAGATTTGACTATTCAGTACTCTGTGGTATCCTATTTTCTACCCTTAATACAATTCAGGTCATCCAAACTCTCCCATACAAACTCTGTCCATCTTGGCTGACGTACGTTGGCTCCTGGCACCCAAACCATCAAGTTTATATATTTTCATTCTCATGTTTAATTTATTTCATGGATCCCTCATCCCTTATCCCTCTGACCTTTTCCAGCCCACCAAGCCCCATCAGAACTCTTGATGCCTCTGGTGCAGTGCACCCCCCTCCCTTCCCCTACGGTTAGCTGCTGTGCCTTTGGCTGTCTGGGTCCTGTGGTCTTTCTAGGATTCCCTTCCATAGGGGCTGATTTAGCACAATGGGCTAAATAGCTGGCTTTTAAAGCAGACTCGGGCAGGCTAGCAGCACGGGTTCATTTCCCGTATCAGCCTCCCTGAACAGGCGCCGGAATGTGGCGACTAGGGGCTTTTCACAGTAACTTCATTTGAAGCCTACTTGTGACAATAAGTGATTTTCATTTCATTTCAATTGAGCAGTATGTCTGTCAACTCCATTTTGAGCCAATGTCTAACCCATTGATGTTAATTTCAATAATGTAAAATTGGCCCAAATGAATCCATAGCGAGATATTTTAAAAGACTTTTCAAAGAACTGATCATTACGTCATAATTTACTTCTTCATTCTTTATAACCTTGGGAGTGGCCTTCACTAGTTGTTGACCATGGTTTCTTAAACAAAGCGTCTTTCAGTTCCGCATGCTATGAAATCCACAGCACCAGGCAGTGTTAGGTAGCATGGACAGAAACATATTACAAGGATGCTTTTCCCACAGCTCAAAAAAGGAGGAAAACATGTTCGCTAATTTGCAAAGCATATTCCTTGGATGTTTCTGTTTAAACAGATTAGTTTTAATTTCCACATGCAAATTGCTGCACCTTCCAAACAACCCAAGTACTTTGTCTGCAATATCATGTAATATAAGAATTATTTTCTTTTTAGGTAGGATTCCACTGACACTTTTTAATGAATTGTGCATCTGTGTCCCCAAGTCCATCTGCTCTCTATTTTTAGATAAATAAAGCATACTTACATAAATATAATCCAAGCTCTGTTGTTGATGTTGCAACTTTTAAAATTTGGCTCAAATTTTCTTCCTCCAGTTCCTGATCATCGATAATATGATCCCAAAAATGTAGCAATGTCTTTCTGTTCCTCGGCTGAATCTGAAAGGATTCTATTTGGGCAACATCTTTCCGTCAAATCCTGATGGAATAATGGTGTGATGTTTTTTTCTAATAATACCACCACCAATATCCCATTTTATCCACTCCATATCATTCTGAAATTATATTCAAGAAAATGTCATTGCCCAAGCCTGACCGAGTGGACAACCATGTTTTAATTATTGCTATTATGTAATGGTTGTGTATTTTAATTAATCTTAATGCCATGATTTTATCTCTTATGGATGTGTATCAATAATGCCCCTTCTCGTTTGAATTCCCATGATTTGGCAATTTTTTCCTTTTTTCTTCTTCCATAACCTATTTTTTCCCCACTTTTTTTTTTCATGTTCAGTTTCTTTATAACCTTTAAATCTCCTTATAAGCTCTTTAGCTAAAATTTACTTTCCCTTCTAAACTGTCCATGCTCTTCTCTTGCGTTTCATCCCCGCTCCACTCCCCTTATGATTATGGCAGGTATGCAGCATTTTTTAAAAGGTGATCTTAGAACTTTTTGATATAAAATATCAAAAATCGTAGTTTAAACTAAGCACAGGGGTCACACGGTGGCGCTGCAGTTAGCACTAATGCCTCATGGCGCTGAGAACCCGGGTTTGATCCCGGCCCCGGGTCACTGTCCATGTGGAGTTTGCACATTCTCCCTGTGCCTGCGTGGGTCTCACCCCCACAACCCAAAGATGTGCCTGGTAGGTGAATTGGCCATGCTAAATTGCCCCTTAATTGAAAAAAAAAAGAATTGGGTACTCAACATTTAAAAAAAAATATATATATAAAAAAATAAATAAATAAACTAAAACACACCAGTTTCAATTATTCTTCAACCATACAACATCAGCCAACCATTTTTGGGTTGGTCACAGAAAAGAGAGGAAACGGGAACTCAGAAGTGAAAGCAGATAAAATAATCAAGCCAGTGAGAAAAATAATCAACTTTTATTTTGGGACGGCGGAAGCGGCGGAGGAGTTTGCGAAGGCAGAAGGACTGTGGCAGAATTGAGAAATGGTCATGTACCGATGTAGCCTCATGACTGTATTTTTTCTTTTCTTTTGTTTCACTGCGTGCTGGTGTATGGGCTATAGGAGCCAACGTTGTATATATTTGGACAAGGGAAGAAATGGGACTTTCAGTCGTAATGAGGGTCCTTTAGGGTGTGGATGTGTATGCGGGGTTTGTGTGCTAAAGGGAACTTCTGGGTTTTTCCTGGGACCGGGCAAGGGGGAAAGAGACCCGGGCGGGGGCATCTATGCTGGCCAGTTTAAGCCAGCCAGTGAACGGTGGGGAGGGGGAGAGGGGCTGCGGCCATCGGAGCCTGGCAGAACAGAGTCCGAGGGGTCTATCCGGGGTGGAAAGTTGGGGGGAAGGAACCGAGGTTGGAGGGGGAAGGATTTTTTTACAAGAGGAAGTGGAGGGGAGGATTTGGGGAGGGGGTTTACAACTCTTGGGTGTCATTTACGGTACTCTTTTGGAGGTTGGGTGGCATTGAGTGTCGTCGGGGAGGTCGGGGGGGAGGGGGGGGGACACTCTATAGGTTAATAGTGACCATGGGCGATTCCGGACTCCTTTGTCTTTTTCGCCTTTTTTTTTTCCACCGTGGGAGGGTTTGTTTTATTTGATGCATATATTGACAGGTGGGCCGTTGATTGGGGTGGTGGGAGGATGGGATAATTGGTGATGTTAAGGGGATTGACTTTGTATCTGGTACCATTTACTGCTTGTTGGTGGGGTGTAAATTTGAAGGAAAATGTGAAAATCGAGAATTAAAACATTTAAAAAAAAAAAAGATAGTCAAGACTTTAACTTTTCTGAAAAATAAATCAGTTTGACTGCTCTAGACAAACTAATATTTTCAAATAATAGTTGATATTGGGAGTCTGGTGTATTTTGTAAAACAAGCAGAGGGCAGCAGAGCAAAGCTACTGATCAGCTGTTCTGGGGGAATTTGCATACGTGCAGTGCGGTCAGCCTAAGTTGAAGGTGAACCGGCGAAGGAGACCCAAGGAGTTTGAGTGAAAGCAAGCATCCAGCAGAGGGCAGCAGAGCAAAGCTACTGATCAGCTGTTCTGGGGGAATTTGCATACGTGCAGTGCGGTCAGTCTAAGTTGAAGGTGGTTTGTGGAAGGGCTGTTGGCAAGTGACAGTTAAGTGTGTCTACTTCAATGCCAGGAGTATACGAAATAAGGTAGGGGAACTGGCAGCATGGGTGGGTACCTGGGACTTCGACGTTGTGGCCATTTCAGAGACATGGATAGAGCAGGGACAGGAATGGTTGTTGCAGGTTCCGGGGTTTAGGTGTTTTAGTAAGCTCAGAGAAGGGGGCAAAAGAGGGGGAGGTGTGGCGCTGCTAGTCAAGGACAGTATTACGGTGGCGGAAAGGATGCTAGATGGGGACTCTTCTTCTGAGGTAGTATGGGCTGAGGTTAGAAACAGGAAAGGAGAGGTCACCCTGTTGGGAGTTTTCTATAGGCCACCTAATAGTTCTAGGGATGTAGAGGAAAGGATGGCGAAGATGATTCTGGAAAAGAGCGAAAGTAACAGGGTAGTTGTTATGGGAGACTTTAACTTTCCAAATATTGACTGGAAAAGATATAGTTTGAGTACATTAGATGGGTCGTTCTTTGTACAATGTGTGCAGGAGGGTTTCCTGACACAATATGTTGACAGGCCAACAAGAGGCGAGGCCACATTGGATTTGGTTTTGGGTAATGAACCAGGCCAGGTGTTAGATCTGGAGGTAGGTGAGCACTTTGGAAACAGTGACCACAATTCGGTGACCTTTACGTTAGTGATGGAAAGGGATAAGTATACCCCGCAGGGCAAGAGTTATAGCTGGGGGAAGGGCAATTATGATGCCATTAGACATGACTTAGGATGTGTTGGTTGGAGAAGTAGGCTGCAAGGGTTGGGCACACTGGATATGTGGAGCTTGTTCAAGGAACAGCTATTGCATGTTCTTGATAAGTACGTACCAGTCAGGCAGGGAGGAAGGGGTCGAGCGAGGGAACCGTGGTTTACCAAAGAAGTGGAATCTCTTGTTAAGAGGAAGAAGGAGGCCTATGTGAAGATGAGGCATGAAGTTTCAGTTGGGGCGCTTGATAGTTACAAGGAAGTGAGGAAGGATCTAAAGAGAGAGCTGAGACGAGCAAGGAGGGGACATGAGAAGTCTTTGGCAGGTAGGATCAAGGAAAACCCAAAAGCTTTCTATAGGTATGTCAGGAATAAAAGAATGACTAGGGTAAGAGTTGGGCCAGTCAAGGACAGTGGTGGGAAGTTGTGTGTGGAGGCTGAGGAGATAAGCGAGATACTAAATGAATACTTTTCGTCAGTATTCACTCAAGAAAAAGATAATATTGTGGAGGAGAATGCTGAGATCCAGGCTATTAGAATAGATGGCATTGAGGTGCGTAGGGAAGAAGTGTTGGCAATTCTGGACAAGGTGAAAATAGATAAGTCCCCGGGGCCGGATGGGATTTATCCTAGGATTCTCTGGGAAGCCAGGGAAGAGATTGCTGAGCCTTTGGCTTTGATTTTTAGGTCATCATTGGCTACAGGAATAGTGCCAGAGGACTGGAGGATAGCAAATGTGGTCCCTTTGTTCAAGAAGGGGAGTAGAGATAACCCCGGTAACTATAGGCCGGTGAGCCTAACGTCTGTGGTAGGTAAGGTCTTGGAGAGGATTATAAAAGATACGATTTATAATCATCTAGATAGGAATAATATGATTAGGGATAGTCAGCATGGTTTTGTGAAGGGTAGGTCATGCCTCACAAACCTTATCGAGTTCTTTGAGAAGGTGACTGAACAGGTAGACGAGGGTAGAGCAGTTGATGTGGTGTATATGGATTTCAGTAAAGCATTTGATAAGGTTCCCCACGGTCGGCTATTGCAGAAAATACGGAGGCTGGGGATTGAGGGTGATTTAGAGATGTGGATCAGAAATTGGCTAGTTGAAAGAAGACAGAGAGTGGTAGTTGATGGGAAATGTTCAGAATGGAGTTCAGTTACGAGTGGCGTACCACAAGGATCTGTTCTGGGGCCGTTGCTGTTTGTCATTTTTATAAATGACCTAGAGGAGGGCGCAGAAGGATGGGTGAGTAAATTTGCAGACGACACTAAAGTCGGTGGAGTTGTAGACAGTGCGGAAGGATGTTGCAGGTTACAGAGGGACATAGATAAGCTGCAGAGCTGGGCTGAGAGGTGGCAAATGGAGTTTAATGTGGAGAAGTGTGAGGTGATTCACTTTGGAAAGAATAACAGGAATGCGGAATATTTGGCTAATGGTAAAATTCTTGGTAGTGTGGATGAGCAGAGGGATCTCGGTGTCCATGTACATAGATCCCTGAAAGTTGCCACCCAGGTTGATAGGGTTGTGAAGAAGACCTATGGTGTGTTGGCCTTTATTGGTAGAGGGATTGAGTTCCGGAGCCATGAGGTCATGTTGCAGTTGTACAAAACTCTAGTACGGCCGCATTTGGAGTATTGTGTACAGTTCTGGTCGCCTCATTATAGGAAGGACGTGGAAGCTTTGGAACGGGTGCAGAGGAGATTTACCAGGATGTTGCCTGGTATGGAGGGAAAATCTTATGAGGAAAGGCTGATGGACTTGAGGTTGTTTTCGTTAGAGAGAAGAAGGTTAAGAGGTGACTTAATAGAGGCATACAAAATGATCAGAGGGTTAGATAGGGTGGACAGCGAGAGCCTTCTCCCGCGGATGGGGGTGGCTAGCACGAGGGGACATAGCCTTAAATTGAGGGGTAATAGATATAGGACAGAGGTCAGAGGTGGGTTTTTTACGCAAAGAGTGGTGAGGCCGTGGAATGCCCTACCTGCAACAGTAGTGAACTCGCCAACATTGAGGGCATTTAAAAGTTTATTGGATAAGCATATGGATGATAAGGGCATAGTGTAGGTTAGATGGCCTTTAGTTTTTTTTTCCATGTCGGTGCAACATCGTGGGCCGAAGGGCCTGTACTGCGCTGTATCGTTCTATGTTCTATGTTCTAAGCGAGGATCACATACACAGGAGTAAGTTTAACTATCCATATCATTGAGTATGTACTTGATCATCCGTGCGTTTCTTTGTTGGCAACATTGTTAATTTACTAGTGCTTTGTCTAATTAAAGCAGTGTTTCATATAAAACTGCACTGGAAAAACAATTCTGTGCAGGAGCTACTGCAGCTGCTATGGAACCCAATGACCCTAATCATCTCAAATGTAGTTGATGGGTAATTTAGTTGTACCATTCCCTAGGTGCAATTTGACAAAGTTTGGCAGAGATCAGCCAAGATACAGTTTCAAAGACGGAACAATTTTAAGAGGCTCAATGGCCTATTATTTTTTCTAAATATTGTGATACTATTTTGGTGTCAAATCCCATATAATGTAAAATGTACCCTGCATCATGACAGGGTTCTCAGCTGACACTTCAGTCCAAGGTGCTGACTTTCGGATGAATTGCTAAATCATACCCTCCAATGGCTCACTCAGCTACAAGTAGAACATAGCAACTTAGGAGCAGAAGTAGGCAATTCACTCCTTCGGGCCTGCTCCGCCATTCAATCAGATCATGGCTGATTTCTTCCTGGTCTCAAATCCAACTCCCCATCTGTTCCCCATCTGTTCCCCGTATCCCTTTAATCCATTTTTAAATTCCGAAATGTATCTGTTCCTTCTTGAACCACTATGAGGCAGTGAGTTCCACAAATTCACCACCTTCAGCAAGAAGTAGGTTCCTCCTCATCTCGGTTCTAAATGTACCGCCTCTCAACCTATATCTGTGAGCTCTCTTCGGGATTGGCCTTCAAGAGGAAACATTTGGTCTGCGTATACTTTATCAATCCCTTTTTGTATTTTATATATCTTGATCAGATCCTCTCTCATCCTTCTAAACTCCAGCGAGTATAAACCCAAAATATCTCTCCTCATACATCAACCCTTTCATTCCCAGATTCAATCTGGTGAACCTCTGTGAACTGCCTCCAATGCTACCACATCCTTCCTAAAATAAGGAGACCAAAACAGGACACAATACTCCAGATGTAGTCTCACCAACACTCTATACAATTGCAACAAAACCTCTCCACTTTTATACTCCAGCCCTTTTGCAATAAACGCTAACATTTTCCTTTTTAATTACATGCTGTACCTGCATACCGACTTTCTGTGATTCATGAACGACACCAGATCCCTCTGCCCAAGCGCATTTTGAATCTGCATTCCATTTAGATTATTTGCCTTTCTATTTTTTCAGCCAAAATGGATAACCTCACACTTATCTTCATTGAACTCCATTTGCCAAATATTAGCCCAGCCTCCTAGCCTATCTATATTGTTGCTCTTTTATAACCACAGTATGTTTAACCCGTAGACGGTGGACAAATGTTCACACAAGTAGTTTACTACAATTATAGTTTATTTAACATACACAAGGTTATTTACTTAATTAATCACACATTCATGCACATTGGACTATAAACTAATACACTTAAACAACCTTAGCTTAACTTCCAGGTGACCGACACATACAGAGTAGATATGGCCTTATGTGGATCCGGTAGTCTGGCAGCACAGAAGTTCTGTAGGTGGTCCGTTTTCTGTTGTCGTCCTCTGCGGATGGTGTGGGCTCTGCTTGGCTGGTGGATTCACTGTTGTTGATGGGGCAGTTGAGAGAGAGCAAGTGAAGGCCTGCATTGCCTTTTAATCAGCTTGGAATTCCCTGCCCCTTTTGTAGGCGGTCCCTGGGTCGCTGTCAATCAGTTGATCAGGGCTCCATCCGCCTGATCAGTCAATTCCATTCAGGGGCTGCCACATCGATTTTGGGGTGGGAACTCAGTGGCCAATCCTGGGAGTGTTCCGAGCAGGGGCTTGGTGCCGCTGCCCCAGGTAGATGATGTGATGGACAGGATTGTCCTATTGTTCCTGAGAAAGCCTTTAATGGGCTTTTGCAGGTGTGAGTTTCTGCATAAAGTCTGGGCTGCAGTTTGTATATTTGCAGGCTACAGCCTGAGTGTGTTCAAGCTTGGTCGAATTTCCCATCACTTTTTGTGGGAGGCCATTTTAGATGGCCACAATATCCATCTGTAAAATCTCTATCTCCTCTTCACTGCCTGCTTTCCCACCAGTTTTAGTATAATCCACAAATTTTGCTATGTTACACTCTGTTCCTGCTCGCAGATCATTTATATAAATTGTAAACATTTGCGATCCAAGGGCTGACCCCTCTGGCACCCAGCTAGTTATAGTTCGCCAGCCAGAGAAGGACCCATTTATCCCGACCTTCTGCTTTCTGCCAGTCAGCTAATCCTCAATCCAATCCAGGTACTCTACCCCAAATCCCCTGCGATCTCACCTTCTGGATCAATCTTTTATGCGGCACCTTGTCAAAAGCCTTCTGGAAGTCTAGATATACCACATCAACAGGTTCCTCATTATCCACCTTGCTGTTACGTCCTCAAAGAACTCAAGCAAGTTTGTCAAGCATGACTTACCCTTCATAAAACCACGCCAACAATGGTGGATTGAGCTTCATCTTTCTAACTGTTCAGTCATCTCCTCCTTACTGATTGATTACAGCAACTTCCTCACCACAGAGGTCAAGCTAACTGGTCTACAGTACCCTATGTTTTGCCTCTCTCCCTCGAAGATATCCTTGAAGATCCTATGGCGTTATTTCAAAGAAGAGGAGGGAAGTTATTCCCAGTGTTCTGGTCAATAATCACATCACAAGTACAAATGATCTATCTGGCTATTGTCATATTGGTGACATTGCTGTTTGTGATAGCTGGCTGTATGCAAATTAGCTGCTCTGTTGCCTACATTTCAAAAGTGACTAAATTTTAAAATACTACTTTTCCCATAAAGTGCTTTGGAGTGTCCATATAGTCTGTGGCAGGCGCTATATAAATGCAAGGCTCGCTTTCTTTTTCTTGGTCTTTTCTTTAACGTTTTATCGTAACAAAGAATATCCCGTCAGATAGATGTCCTAAGAAGTAAATGTTACTGATGGAAGTACTGAAAAGTTATCCACAATAACATTTTGGGCAACATTTTGGCTGATTTAAAGCTTACAAATCTCAAATCGTCTCCAGTTCCCTGGTCAACACAGGCCAAATATTATGTTGCATAAAAGTAGGCGAGTAACAATCTTTGAGGCCTCTGACAATGCTAATGTCTAGAAGCTGCGGGTTGGGGCTCAGAGAGAACTGTCCCTCTCATTTCCCTTTCCTCTACGATGCCTACCCCCACTAGCCCTATAAAAGCGCATTTGAAGTTGGAAATTTAGCATAGCTGATTATTTCAGCAGTTTTAAATGCAGCTTCACAACTTACCTTTCTGCTATTGATCCTATGACTTTTAAGGTACAGCTGCATTTTCAAAGTTGCAAGGGTTAATGTGGAGCGAACGTTTCCATTTGTGGAAGACTAGATGCTACAAATAAAGGCAGCTACTATTGCATTCAATAGGAAAATACATCAATTTCTATATTAAGAGGTTAGAATGTTAGAATTCGCTATCACAGAAAATATCTTGGACACTTCCAAAAGGAAACTTGACAAATACATGAGAGTGAATAGATACGTTGAAAGATTTGGATGAAATAGATGGAATGGAAGGAGACATGTGTGACATAGTAACATCTTCACAGATGAGTTGGGCAACCAGCCTGTTTCTGTGCTATAGAAACATAGAACATTTCAGCGCAGTACAGGCCCTTCGGCCCTCGATGTTGCACCGACCTGTGAAACCAATCTAAAGCCCATCTACACAATTCCATTATCATCCATATGTTTATCCAATTACCATTTAAATGCCCTTAATGTTGGCAAGTCCACTACTGTTGCAGGCAGGGCATTCCATGCTCCTACTACTCTGTGAGTAAAGAACCTACCTCTGACATCTGTCCTATATCTATCTCCCCTCAATTTAAAGCTTTGTCCCCTCTTGCTAGCCATCACAATCCGAGGAAAAAGGCTCTCACTGTCCACCCTATCTAATCCTCTGATCATCTTGTATGCCTCTATCAAGTCATCTCTTAACCATCTTCTCTCTAACGAAAACAGCCTCAAGTCCCTCAGCCTTTCCTCATAAGATCTTCCCTCCATAACCAGGCAACATCCTGGTAAATCTCCTCTGCACCCTTTCCAATGCTTCCACATCCCTCCTATAATGCGGCGACCAGAACTGCAGGCAATATTCCGAATGCGGCCGCACCAGAGTTTTGTACAGCTGCAACATGACCTAATGGCTCCGAAACTCAATCCCTCTACCAATAAAAGCTAACACATTGTCGCCTTCTTAACAACCCTATGAACCTGGGTGGCAACTTTCAGGGATCTATGTACATAGACACCGAGATCTCTCTGCTCATCCACACTACCAAGAATCTTACCATTAGCCCAGTACTCTGTATTCATGTTATTCCTTCCAAAATGGATCACCTCAGACTTTTCTGCATTAAACTCCATTTGCCACCTCTCAGCCCCACTCTGCAGTTTATCTATATCCCTCTGTAACCTGCAACATCCTTCCACACTGTCCACAACTCCACCGATTTTAGTGTCATCTGCAAATTTACTCACCCATCCTTCTACGCCCTCCTCCAGGCCATTTATAAAAATGACAAACAGCAGAGGCCCCAAAACAGATCCTTGTGGTACACTACTAGTAACTGAACTCCAGGCTGAACATTTCCCATCAACCACCACCCTCTGTCTTCTTACAGCTAGCCAATTTCTAATCTAAACCACTAAATCACCCTCAATCCCATGCCTCCGTATTTTCTGCAATAGCCTGCCGCGGGGAACCTTATCACGGTAGCATGGTGGTTAGCATCAATGCTTCACAGCTCCAGGGTCCCAGGTTCGATTCCCGGCTGGGTCACTGTCTGTGTGGAGTCTGCACGTCCACCCCGTGTGTGCGTGGGTTTCCTCCGGGTGCTCCGGTTTCCTCCCACAGTCCAAAGATGTGCAGGTTAGGTGGATTGGCCATGCTAAATTGCCCGTAGTGTAAGGTTAATGGGGGGATTGTTGGGTTACGGGTATACGGGTTACGTGGGTTTAAGTAGGGTGATCATTGCTCGGCACAACATCGAGGGCCGAAGGGCCTGTTCTGTGCTGTACTGTTCTATGTTCTATGTTCTAAATGCTTTACTGAAATCCATCTACACCACATCAACTGCTTTACTCTCATCCACCTGTTTGGTGACCTTCTCAAAGAACTCAATAAGGTTGTGAGGCACGACCTACCTTTACAAAACCATGTTGCCTACCCGAATCAATTATTCCTGTTCTAGATGATGAGAATCATGGCGCATTCTCCCAAAACGGAGAAATCGTAAGCGCGCCCCTTCCCGACCGGAACCGTTCTGGTCCCCGGTCGGGGCTAGCAGCCCGACGCCGTAAGCTCCGGCATCACGGGCTTAACGAATTTTCGTTAAGCCCGCTTGCCGGAGTTAGCGCCGGCTGACGCGTCATATGACATCAGCCGCGCATGCGCGGATTGGAAGACCTCCAACCCGCTCATGCGCGGATGACGTCATCGCGTATTTGCGCGAAACCCGCGCATGCGCGGGCCGGGATGCCCCTCAGCCCGCCCGCGAATGGATACTGCGGGGCGGCGGAAGGAGAAATAGTGCGCGGGCATCGGGCCGGCTGCCCGCGATCGGCGGGCCACAATCGCGGGGGCCCATGGCACCCTTGGCACGGCCGTGTGTACTGCCGTGCCAATCGGTGCCATGGTTATAAAAAAAGCGATTTGTTCCCGCCGTTTTTACGAATGGCCAACCAGGGTGGTGTTTGCCGTTCGTAAAAACAGCGTAAAGGGCTGGACTTCGGCCCATCTATCAGCTGTGAATCGCTGCCGGGGCCGTAAAAAAACGGCGGCAGCGATTCGTGTCGGGAGTTTGGGCGGGAAAAAATGTCGGGAATGCCCTCCCGCTATTCTCCGACCCGTCGTGGGGGTGGAGAATCGCGCCCCATATCTTTTATAATCGTTTCCAATACTGCCCACAACAGAAGTATGGCTCACTGGTCTATAGTTACTGGGTTCGCTCTACTCCCCTTCTTGAACAAGGGGACATTTGCTATCCTCCAGTTTCTCTGGCACTATTCCTGCAGACATATATGCTATATAGTCCTTGCAAATTAACATTGTAAGAATATTTTAAAAGGATAATTTAAAGTATTTTCCTTAATCTGTAGCACAAATGAAATGTCCACATTCTCAAGTCTTGCAGCTATGTATGGATCAAACTCAATAAAACAGAAAGTCTTACTTCACATCTTTGTTTTGCTGCAGATGTATAAGAAAGTTTTAAAGATTACCACCAGCAAAGCTTTATTGGTCAAAAATGCTTTAAGCTTTTAGTATTGGAAGAATATCTAAAGCAACCATTTTTCTTACTTGTCATACATTGGGCAACGTCCATTTGGAGGTCATCTAAAATACAGTGGGTAAATGCTCCAGTCCCCACAATAGATGGGCAGGACAGAATGGTTCCGGCAGGTCATTTAAAGGCTGTTGACCCTCGGGCAGGAGTTCAGCTCCCCGGGTAGGCGGAACTGGAAGATCCAGCCCATTTGTTGTTACAGTATTTGCAGTCTTATGTAATTGATTAGGTGTGGTCATTGCAAGTAAAGCAAAATGATGTGAAAATGTTTTGCCGAATAAAGAAGCTGAACATGGCTGGACTGGTCCTAGATCCTAGAATTTACAGTGCAGAAGGAGGGCCGCTCCGGTCCATCGAGTCTGCACCGGCCCTTGGAAAGAGCATCCCACCCAAGCCCACACCTTCACCCCCTCCCTGTAACCGCAGCTAGCCTTTTTGAACACGAAGGGCAATTTAGCATAGCCAATCCACTTAGCCAGCACACATTGGACTGTGGGAGGAAACCGAAGCACCCAGAGGAAACCCACGCAGGCACTGGGAGAACGTGCTGACTCCGCACAGTCAGTGACCCAAACTGGGTATCGAACCTGGGATCGTGGAGCTGTGAAGAAACTGTGCTACCGTGCTGCCTATACTTTAATCCTGTTCAATTTCCCAGAGCCAGGTCAATTCCATACAGAGATCAGGTGCTGACCCTATTTTGTTCCCACTGCAAGCACGGAGGAAAAGAATGGCGACAATGATATTGGCTTATGTGTGAGAAAAGCTTTTAATCTTTGTCTGTTCCATTCTTCTTAGCCACTGTTGTGGTCATTAAAATCAGAGTGGACTGCTAAGCCGATCTGTAAGATCTGTCTCAGTTTTGTCTGCCGCATAATCTGTAGCACAAATGAAGTGTCACATATAATGTGATCTATGTTTTATGGGTGTGAATTTCTTACGGCCGTATGATCTTCCAGCTGAAGGTGCACCCCCCACCCCCATCGCAGGTTTCCCAGGGAGGAGGGGTGCATGCAACAGGAGCCCTGTTCACTACGATGGGACGAAAAGATCACGGCACTGGCAAGCCGCGCACCGCTGCTGCAGAACACGCTGAGGAAGGGGAAGGAAATCCGGCCCTATATCCACAATTTGCCTGTTAATTAATGTTTAAACTCCTGCTAATTCTGGATGCTGAGGAGAGGATTTTTTTATTATTCGTTCATGGGATGTGGGCGTCATTGGTCCAGCATTTATTGCACATCCCTGAGGGCATTTAGAATTATGCCGGGGCAGAAGGAGGCCATTTGGCCCATCAAGTCTGCACCAGCCCTTGGAAAGAACACCCTACTTAAGCCCATGCCTCCACCCTAACCTCGTAAACCTACTAAGAGGCAATTTAGCATAACCAATCCACCTAACTTGCACATCTTTGGCTTGTAATCTAGAACAAGACCAGCAGCGCGGGTTCTATTCCCGTACCGGCCTCCCCAAACAGGTGCCGGAATGTGGCAAATAGGGGCTTTTCACAGTAACTTCATTGAAGCCTACTTGTGACAAGCTATTATTAATGTTATTATTATTATCTTTGGACTGCGGGAGGAAACCGGAGCACCCAAAAGGAAACCCATGTAGACACTAGGGGAAAGTGCAAACTTCACAGACAGTCACAGATGCCAGAATTGAACCCCGGTCCCCTGGAGCTGTGATGCAGCAGTGCTAATTAATGTGCCACAGTGCCGATTCAACCATGTTGCTGTGGGTCTGAGACTGGGTAAGGACAAGATATTCTTCCCTAAATTAATGTTTTTACAACAATCAACAATAGTTTCATGGTCATTAATAGACTTAGTTTTTATGTGGTCCAATTCATATTAATCACCCCATAACAAACTTAAGAGAGGGAAAACTCAGAGGGTTAATTTATTCGCACGCACTTAGCATGGGACTGGGGTATTGCTAGGTAGCCTCCTGTGCGTTCATGCAATAAAAGTGGGATAGAGAAAGAAAGATTTACAGGGGAAAGACCACAGAAAAAATATTTATTGTTTCATGTGATTCTAATGATGATTCCTTCACGGAGATCAACAGGCTTAAGACTGATGCTGGATAATTCACATGGAGATAGGCATGCAGAGATGTATTATACCTGTAGGCAATGGTATAGAAGTTCAGAAGTCCCAAAAAGACAGTGCAGATGGGGGAGGGGGGGAGCAGGCTTCAAACCGAGACAGAGTCTTTGTTCTGAGCAGCTGTTTGCTAAGATGGAAGATGACAGGCTGTCTTCCAGTCCAAAAAGATAGTATAACTGATTCTCCCAGTTCGGTTGGTGGTTGGGGGGGAGGTTCAAGACACATGACACCTCCCTCTCCAGTTTGACTTTGACAAAGGGTGTATGTTCCTTCACCTGGGTTCCTGAGGTTGTTAATGTTCCAATCATTGAGAATTTTAAAGGGAGTTTCAGGATCCTTTGTCCTAGCAGACTAGGAGATTGTGGTGGCCAGACCTAGCTTGTGAAATGTAGATGGCCTTTGTCTAATTCTCTTTGATGAACCATCAATTGAACGCGAGACGAGTTGCTGTACAAAAGTAGGCTTTAATAAGCTAGATGTTAGCCCTGCGGTCGACTACAGTAAATGGCCGACCACCGGGCGTGCTGGGTATTTATACCTCGCCCTGGAGGCGGGGTTAACTCAGCCTCTCGACCAATCGGGGCGCCGTCACATGACTGGTCTCAACCAATCAGTCGAGAGGCACATGACCGACCAGGGCCAATGGTAAGCTGGTGTTCTGCACCAATGGCAGGCAGCTATGTTAATCATACCACCACACTCTTTGAATTTGGTTCCTGCAGCAGCAGGATCATTAGAGTCCTCAGGGATGAAGAAGTATCAGCTTGTAGTGCCGAGGATCGTCAGAGGATACAACAGAATAGAGATAGATTGGAGACTTGGGCACAGAAATGGCAGATGGAGTTTAATCTGGGCAAATGCAAGGTGATACATTTTGGTATGAATTATACTGCAAATGGCAGAACTCTTAGGAACATTAACATACACAGGGATCTGGGCATGCAGGTCTACAGTTCCCGAAAAGTGGCAGCACAGGTGGCCAAGGTGATTAAGAAGGCATATGGCAGGCTTGCCTTCATCAACCAGGGCATTGAGCACAGGAGTTGGAAAATCATGTTGCAGCTACATAAAACCTTGGTTAGGCCGCATTTGGAGTATTGCGTGCAGTTCTGGCCACTACATTTACTGAAGGACATGGAAGCTTTGGAGAGAGTGCAAAGAAGGTTCACCAGGATGTTGCCTGGTCTCAAGGGTGTTGGCTATGAGGAGAGGTTGAATAAACTAGGATTGTTTTCATTGGAAAGACGGAGGCTGAGGGTAAACCTGATAGAGATCTACAAAATTATGAGGGGCATAGACAGGGTGGATAGTCAGAGGCATTTTCCAAGGGTGGAAGTATCAATTACAAGAGGGCACAGGCTAAAGTGAGAGAGGGAAAGTATAAGGAGTGCCTGGAATGAGTTGCCAGAGAATGTGGTGGAAGCAGGCACATTAGCAACATTTAAAAGGCATCTGGACGGATACATGAATAGGGAGGAAATAGAGGGATACGGTCCGAGTAAAGGTAGAAGGTTTCTTTTTAGTTGGGGCATCATGCTAAGCACAGGCTTGGAGGGCCGAAGGGCCTGTTCCTGTGCTGCACTGTTCTTTGTTCTTTGTTCTTGTCTGACACTGCCAGAAAGTTCCTTTTGTTCAGGTTTCCAGGTGGACATAGTTTCAGTCATCTTAAAAGGTCATTGTCCAGTTATAAAATTTTAAGAAGTAGCCATGATTTTATATATATAGATATTATGGGTGCGATTCTCCGAGCCCCGCGCTGGGCCTGAGAATCACCGCAACCGTGCCCCGACGCCGGCTCACGATTCTCTGAGGTGCAGAGAATCGGCGCCTTTGACGCAGCGCCAGCCGCGGCCGCTGGAATCGGCGGGGCTGCCGATTCTCAGGCCCGTATGGGCCGAGCGGCCGCGCAGAAAAAACAGAGTCCCGCCGGTGCCGTTCACCCCTGGTCGCTGCCGGCAGGAACTCTGTGCAAAGGGTCGGGGGCAGCTGTGGGGCGGGGAAAAGCACTCCTTTACCGGGGGGGAGGGGAGGGGGGGGGGGGGGGCTCCGATGTGCTCTGGCCTGCGATCGGGGCCCACCGATCGGCAGGCCGGCCTCTTCTCCCCCCGGGCCTGCTTTGTTGCACGGCCGGCTCCTGATCCCCCACGCCATGTTGCGTAGGGGCAGGCACGCTGAAGAAGTCCCCCACGTATGCGCAGGTTGGCGCATCCCAACTGCGCACGCACGGGTTGGCGTGGCGCCGGGAAGGGAGGCTGGAGCGGCATGAACCGCTCCAGTGCCGTGCTGGCCCCCGTGGGGGACAGAATCGGTCATCCCCGCGCCCGTTTCGCGCCGTCGTGAAACGCGACGGCATTCACTTAGTCCCGCGATCAGAGAATCGCCCCCAATATATATATATACACATATATTTCATCAAACATAGTGTGAGCTCTCAGCTCCATTACACTTGTCTTAACTTTACCTGCACATGAGCTGACATCTCCTTATCTCTGATGATACCAAACATCTCTGATCCACGAAGATGTTATAAAAGGGCTTAATCCGTGCTTTGAAATTTGAATTTTTTTCTTGGGGAATGAGAAATAGACAAATAGACAATGCTATGATGGTCAGATCAAAATGATAGTGGTTACAATAGTAAGAAAAATAAATTGGAGAAGTTGTGTGTAATTTATTCTCACTTTGATCACAACACTGAATTATTTTGCTGTTCCATTTAGTTTCAATTGCATCAAATTATTTCAGTGCCAGTACTTTGCATAAGGGTCTGACTTTGTGCTATGCCAAATAATTTTTGTGGAGGACAGAAAAAAGATTATTCATCAGTGGAAGTCTTTAGTGTACCCTTGTCACGCTCCCAGATGCACACCTGGTGCTCTGCTGTATGCCTGGCACCAGGCTGATGGGCATCTCAATGGCAGCACCATGGAAACACCATCACGAGCCAGATAACACATTCTCCGGGAAATAGTTGAAATGTTAATCTTTGCCACAAAAAGGAATGCAAAATTGTTGTTGGAAGTGAAAATGTATTTTCCTCTTCTGGTAAAAGTATACCTTCCTCGTATTCTGTGTTTATAATTTGCAATTATCCTGAAACCTAGTAACGTACAATTCTTTTCACCTTCTGTTTCTTGTCTATGTGCCAGGTTTCTTCCCAAAGGTGTTCAGTGACTAATGTGCTGGTTAAAAGCCAGAATATCTTACAAATGTCTTGTTTTTCTGGCAGGGAAACAGTCACGATACCTGAATTTTTGTGTCTATATTGAAACCTGTGATTTTACATTTATAGCAAATGCAAGATAAGATTGACAATATTGAAATCAAAAGTATACAAATATTAACTTTGCTTGATCATTATCAAACTGAGCATCTTTCTTGTTGATCGGCATCTGGAATGTTGTCGAGACTTTTGGGATTGTGCATTGGAAGAGGAACGTGATGGGGATAATAATTGCCTCAAAACTTTGTTAGAATAAAAGGCCAATTTTCTCACTTTACATCCCTAGCGGACAACTTTGTCCAGTGAGATGTGTATTGACATGGTCAGAAAATCTTGTGCAACATGGGGTGGGATTCTCCGGCCGCGTCCGCCCGGCGACCGGAGAATCCCACCCGAGGTCGATGGAACTCTCCATTGTATGCGGGTCTCCCGTGGGGTTCTTGCAGTGGGCGGGGCAGGAGAATCCAGCCCATAATGTTTATATCGCAATATAGATTTATGATTTTGTTTTCTAGGTCCCATGTCAACAAACCTTATCTGGCAGTTCAGGAGGTGAAGAGGATTATTCTGAATGTATCTCTGTTCAATGCAGGGGATGATGCATATTCAACTACGCTTCATATCAAATTGCCTAAGGACCTATATTTAATCAAAATGGTCAAAGTGGTCAGTACAATGTAAATTTGATTTTGTGAGTGACATTTAATAAACCTAGCTTGGCCTCTAGATGTCAAAGTTAACATGTTCTATTTAGATTATAGGGTGTTGAACATAGGCCAGGTGGTAGTATAACTAAACATAATGTGCATCATTGGCGATTGAAATGTGTCTTTGCTATTGTTTCAAATAGGCCATCGTGGTCTGAAATTCCTGTTGATGCTAAGCCTCTGAACCAGGTTTACCTGGAGCTGATGCAGTCGATAGTATGCGGTCGTGATATTCAGACTGAAATGTCAGCGACACTCCAGCAGGTCCACAGCAGATTGGAGGAGTCCCAGAGGCTACGGGTGCAGGAGATGGCGGCGACAATTGCATGGCACAGAGGCCAATGCTGCTAGGGTGGCAACCGTAGAGCCTGGTGCACGACGTCAGCCCTATGGGCGCCAACCAGGAAGAGGGGACACTCGGTGCCGACCCAGAACCACCCTATGGAGTAGTGACCACCGCCTCCAGCTCCTCACAATTCCTCCCCCCTGACAACAACGCGCTTTGGAGTCAGCACCCAGAACAGGGTGGCATGGAGGGGCATGTGCCAGTGGAAAGTGGGCCAGGGCCCTCCAACCTCAGGGCCTCCAGAGTACACCCGCCAGTGGCACCGAAGACCATGGGACGCGGCTTCTGATGTGTACCTGGGGACGCATCTGGGCAAAGCGATAAGAGCTCGGAAGGCTAAATAGGTCAAGGATTAATGAGAGGGCATGGGGTGAGGTGGGTTGGTGGTGGGGGGGAAGGGGCGGTGAAGGTGAGGCAGCACCATCGGATGATTCGGGCAGTTGGGGACATATGTATCACATTTAAAATAAGTTACACTCGAGAAATATGGTACCTCTGGCAATTTCTTCTGCCATGCAGGCCGAGCACCGATTCCATACCCCAGGCATATATCCTGGATGCCTATTCTGCCCCCCCCCCCTCTCCCTCCCCCCACGGCACACCACATGCAGGCGATGGGTGTGAGCAAGCACTCAGCGAAGAGGCAGGAGTCAGACTATGGCATAGATTGAGGAGCACCGGCTCTCAGCGGATTATTATCACCCCCTGCTTCGACAGTGACCCACTGCCTTTGCCGACACAGTCCTATCACCCTTGAGTGATGTTACACAGACCCCGGGAAGGTTGAACAGGGAGGCGGGGGGGGGGGGGGGTGCACGCCCGCCCATGCACATCCAGCTGCAGCGGGGCGCCCCTGGTCACTGGACCCCAGACCCTGTCCCCTAGACACCCACACATAACGTTACCAGATGCGGGTCCTCTCTCCGGTGCAGACACCCAACCTCTGGTGCCAAAATGTCCCCAGTGCGAGGTGCTAGGGCCCAGCCCCTGGGTGTTCGGATGTTGGCTGCTGCATTTGTGGTGTTGCCTCCTGCTGTGTCCAGGCATCACAGTCTGATTGGGATGCTAGGCAATTGCTCCCACTTGCTACACGGCACGCCCACCCACGGGAATCCACTTTGGAGCTGTGAAGTGCTCATATACCTTTGATTCCCAAATTCCAATCTATTGCACAGCCAGAAGCCTTCACTGTCAGTGGGAGTTGTGGGGGGGTCAGTGGGGCAGGCAGGCAGGGGCTGGGATTGTCCTGGATCGGGAACACACGATCCAGGGAATGGCATGGCGGACTCGCGGATGCTGAGGCATCCATTTATCTCCCCACCCCCCCTTCCAGGAGCTATGCAGGCACGCCCCCTCCCACCAGTGGTGGTATACTCTCCCCCCCCCCCCCCCCCCCCCCCCCCCCCCAGCCCCCCAGTTCCTTCCAGTGCCTTCTGGGCTCATTGCCCAGAAGCAAAGATGGCTACTCACCTCCTCAGATTCCCACAGGGGCCTTCCGCCAGCTTCATGCTCGCCTGTCCATCCATTCACTCTCACCCTCTTTATCTCTCAAATCGCCTCTCTCAATTCTCTGACATACTTTCTCACTCTCTCTGTCTCACACTTTCTGTCACACTTTCTCTCTCCCTCTCACACTTTAGGCACAATTCTCTGGCCACGTTGTGCTCTGCTTGAGCGTTACATTGCCAGAGAATGCTGGGAAAGGCTTCCAGCGAGCCTCTCGACAATCCCCGCACCTCCCGGGATTCTCCAAAGTCCCGCGAGACGTCGGGAGTCGGGGCCCGCCCCAAATGGGCGGGACCGTACGACCCTCGTGGAAGTTGGTCGTAAACCTACTTGCAACCTGCGCATGATCCACCGTCCTGCCTCGATTCCTCAGCCTCCCCAGGGAGGCTGCACCAGACGCCAATGAGTGCTGGTCCAAACAAACGTCAACCAGGCGGTACAGCACCCGGGGGGAATCTCCAGGGTTGTTAGAGATTCCAGGATGGTCAGGATAAGTGCAGGGTAGCTCCCTGGCCTTCCCCCTGGAACGCGGGCACCTAGGCACTGCACTGCCAAGTTGTCCGAATGGCACTACCAAGCCAGCAGGAGCACTGAAAGGGTGCCTGAGTGCCAGAGTGGCACTGTCAAGGGCAAGGGGGCATGAAATGAGGGTGGAGTGGGTGTTTGCTGGATGGGGAGTGCAAGGCAGGTAAATAGGGGCCTCTGGAAGGTTAGGCGGATGATGGGTGTGGGTCCTTGAAGGCAGGGGATGCTGTAAGGGGGTTTGGAGGGCCTGAAGAGGGGTGACCCCCAGGGACCCCAGAGTGGGGTGTCCTCACTTGGGGGTGTGGGGCAATGTCCATGTGTGCAGGGGTGACATTGCCAATGTGTGGTGGTGGGGGCAGGGACCCACAAGCTCACTTAGAGATCGGGACACCCTTTCAAATGGGCGGCCCTATCTCGGAGTTCAGCTCCCCAGTGTTAAAAAAAGACTCTTAAGTGTGGGTTAAACCGGTAAGAAACTCCCCAGGGCCCAAGAAAGTCTCTATGTGCCATTAAATAATGGGGGGAGGGGGGTGGGGGAGAGAGACTCACCGGCAGAGCCGATAGGAACCTCCCTGAAAAGCCTTAACTTAGAAATGTTTTGGGAGAATCACACCCTTTCTCACACTTTCTCTCTCATTTTCTCTTTCACGTTTTCTCTTTCACATTTTCTCTTCCGCACATTCTCTTTACCGCACAATCTCTCTCACACTCCCAGTTTCTCTCTCTCTCACACACACATTCTCTTGTACTCTAATTTTCACACCGTCACTGTCACATTCTCTCACTCTCACACTCTCACAAACTCTCTCACAGTCTCTCCCTTTCACACAAGGCTGAAACATTTGCGATAATATTCAGCCAGCAGTACCAAGTGGATGATCCATTTGGCCACCCCTGGATGTCCCCCGCATTACTAATGCCAGTCTTCAGACAATTGGATTCACTTGACATGATAGAAAGAAACTGCTGAAGGCACTGGATATTGCAAAGGCTATGGATCCTGACAACATTCTGACAATAGTCCTGAAAATTTGTGCTCTGAACTTGCCGCACCCCTAGCCAGGTTGTTCCAGTACAGCTACGACACTCGCATCTACCCAGCAATGTGGAAAATTGGCAGGTACGCAAAAAGCAGGACAAATCCAATCCAATCAATTAGTGCCCTATCACTAATAGTGGTGGACGGGGTCATTAACAGTGCTATCAACACTTGCTTAGCAGTAACCGGCTCAGTTTGGATTCCACCAGGGTCACTCAGCTCATGACTTCTTCCAGTCTTGGTTCAAACATGGACAGAAGAGCACAACTCCGACTGAGGTGAGAATGACTGCCCTTGCCATCACGGCAGCATTTGACCGAGTATGGCATCAAGGAGCCCGTGCAAAACTGGAGACAATGGGAATCATGGGGAAAACTCTCCCCTGGTTGGAGTCATACCTAGCATAAAAGAAGATGGTTGTGGTTGTTGGAAATCAATCATCTCAGTTCCAGGACATTACTGTAGGTGTTCTTCAGGGTAGTGTTCGAAGCCCAACCACCTTCACCTGCTTCATCAATGACCGTCTTCCATCATAAGGTCAGAATCAGAGATGTTCGCCAGTGATTACACAATGTTCAGCACCATTCACAATGCCTCAGATAATGAAGCAGTCCATGTCCAAATGCAGCAAAACCTAGACAATATCCATGCTTGGGTTGACAAGCGGCAAGTTACATTTCGCCGCACATGCTGGACAGTAAGAGAGAATCTAACCATCTCCCATGACATTCAATAGCATTATCATCGCTGAATACTGCACTATAAGCATCCTCTGGGTTACCATTTACCAGATACTGAACTGGACTAGACATGTAAATCCCGTGGCTACAAGAGCAGATCAGAGGCTCTGAATCCTGTGATGAGCAGCTCATGTCCTGACTTTCCAAAGCTTATCTATCACATACAAGACCGGGGTATGGAGTGTGATGGAATACTCTCCAATTGCCTGGATGAGTGTTGGAACCAACAATTCTACAGACACGTGCTTGTAGGATTAGAATAGCGGTTTTAATATACTCACAACAGAGCCAGCCTATTAGCCATTGAACTTTAGGTGAACTGGCCGGCTGACCATGTGGCACTGATCTTTTATACAGGAGCTTCCGGGGGAGGAGTCCTGGGCAGAGCCAAGGGAGAAGCCCCATACAACTCGAGCATTCCCAGAGCTACTCCCCCTGGAGGACAAGTAGTGCAACTGCACTTACAATACAGACACATGTATATACAGATTATAATCCGGTGTGAATCACATTCACCACAATGAGTGAAACTCAAACAGCACTCAAGAAGCTCGACAATATCCAGTACAATGCAGCCAACTTGATTGGTTGATCCCAGTCTACCAGTTTAAACATTCATTCTCACCACCACTGCATATGGCAGAAGTGTGCACGATCTACAAGATGCAATGCAGCAACTCACCAAATCTCCTTCAACTGCACCTTTCATACCCACGACCTCTACTACTTACAAGGGAAGAAGTTGCATGGGAACAAGACCAGATGCAAGTTTGCCTCCAAGTCACTCACCATCCTGTTATGGATGGGGGTTAATTTAAACAGCCGTAATTTCTCATCGCTGCCCGTTTGTGAACAGAAAGTTGTTCTGATTTGTTTCACCCTTTATAATTTACCAACCGTCGGTTTTGGTGTGATCCAATTCTGTATTCATATCGCTAAGCAAATACATGATGGGATGAACTCGAGGGTTAGTTTATTTACACACACTCAAACTGTGAAGGGGGATGGCCACATAGAAAAGGTAAAAGCTGGATAGAAAAAAGAAAAATTTAGAGTGCAAAGACCACATAGAGAAGAATTATTGTTCTGCGTGTGCCCAGTGTTGAGAATAAAAGTCCAATGAAGTATTCTTTCAGCAGGTTGAAAACCAATGGTGTATAATTCAATTTTCTTGTAGTGCTGACTTCACATGAGGTAATCGGCTACAGAGATGAATCAGTCTTCAAGACGATGGTACAGAATCTCCAGTAGAAACTGTGCCGATGGGGCCAGGCATTCAATCTGGCCCCCCTTTCCTGTGCTGCTTCATGTAGATTGTAAAATAGCAGACTGAGGTTTCTTAGTACATCAAGGCACTACTGCTGGTTACACAAGCTAGAAGATTCCATGTTATATGAATCCCACCTCTTCACAGTATCTGCGAAAAGGGTGTGTATCCAATGCCTGGGTTCCTGAGATGGTTAAATGCTCATACCATTAAGACTTGAAAAAAAAGGTTGCAGAGTCCTTTGTCCAGATAGACAGCCTCAGTTAGAGAGCCTGGCTTATGAAATGCACCTGGAATTTGTATCTTTGAATTTGTTCTTTGCAGCCCACAGGAGATCATTAGTGTCTCTTTAGAGATAACAAGGTACACGTTTCTGTGATACTGCCATGGTAGCTTATTTTGTTCAGAGGCCACAGACAGACATAGACTCAGCCATTTAAAGTTTTTTACAAGTTACCCGTGAGGAGTCAAAACTGTACAGAAAATCAGGTTGGTAGTGGATCCCAAGAAAAGGAATTTATGGAATGTCTAAGATTTTTTTTGGAGCAGCTTGTGACAGAGCCTACTTGAGAACAGGCAATTCTGGATTTGGTGATGTGTAATGAAGCAGACTTGATTAGGGAACTTAAGGTGAAGGAACCCTTAGGGAGCAGTGAGAGAGAGTAGCTAGAATCAGATCTAACGGTATTACAATTGAAAAAGGGAATTACAACGACACGAGGGAGGAGCTGGCCAGAGTTAATTGGAAAAGGAGCCTAGCAGGGAAGACAGTGGAACAGCAATGGCAGGCGTGTTTTGGGGTATTCGGGAGGCACAACATAAATTCATCCCATGTCGGTGGAAACATGCTAAAGGGAGGACGAGGCATCCATAGCTGATGAGGGAAGTCAAGGACAGCATAAAAGCAAAACGAAAAGCAGACAAGGTGGTGAGGATTAGTGCGTAGCCAGAGGATTGGGAAGCCTTTAAAAGCGAGCAGGGGACAACTAAAAAAGCAATAATGGGGAGAAGATGAAATATGAATGTACGCTAGCTAGCGATATAAAAGAAATAGCAATATTTTTTTCATAAATAAAAGGCAAGAGAGAGGCAAGAATAGACATTGGATCACTGGAAAATGAGGCTGGAGAAGTGGTAATAGGAAACCAAGAAATGGCAGAGGAACTGAATAGTTACACGGCATCAGTCTTCATGGTGGAAGACACCAGTGGGATACCAGAACTTCAGAAGAATCAGTGGGCAGAGGTGAATGTAGTGGCCATCACTAAGGAGAAGGTTCTGGGGAAACTGAAAGATCTGAAGGTGGATAAATCACGTGGACTGGATGGATTACACCCCAGGATTCTAAAGGAGATAGCTGAGGAGATTGTGGGGGCATTGGTGATGATCTTTTAGGAATCACTGGAGACAGGGAGGGCTCCAGAGGACTGTAAAATGGCTAATGTAAGACCTCTGTTTAAGAAGGGAGAGAGGCATAAGACGGGTAATTATAGTTATGGTTAGCCTGACTTCGATCATTGGTAAGATTTTAGAGTCCATTATTAAAGATGAGATTGCAGAATACTTGGAAGAGCATGATAAAGTAGTACTAAGTCAGCACGGCTTCGTCAAGGGGAAGTTGTCTGACAAATCTATTAAAATTCTCTGAGGAGGTAACAAGGAAGTTAGATAAAGAAGAACCAGTGGATGTAATCTATTTAGATTTCCAGAAGGCCTTTGAAAAGATGCCGTGTAGGAGGCTGTTAAATAAGTAAGAGCCCAAGGGTAAGATACTGGCATAGTTGAGGATTGGCTGACTGGCAGATGACAGAGAGTGGGGATAAAGGGGTCTTTTTCAGGTTGTCAGCCAGTGACTAGTGGTGTGCCTCAGGGGTCTGTGCTGCGACCACAAATTTTCACAACATACATTAATGATCTGGAAGAAGGAACAGAAGGCACTGTTGCTAAGTTTGCAGATGATACAAAGATCTGTAGAGGGGTAGGTAGTATTGAGGAAGCCGGGGGGGGGGGGGGGGGGGGGCTGCAGAAGGACATGGACAGGCTAGGAGAGTGGGCAAAAAAGTGGTAGATGGACTACAATGTGGAAAAGTGTGAGGTTATGCACTTTGGAAGGAGGAATGGAGGCATAGACTATTTTCTAAATGGGGAAATGCTTAGGAAATCCGAAACACAAAGAGACTTGGGAATCCTTGTTCAAGATTCTCTTCAGGTTAACTTGCAGGTTCAGTCGGCAGTTAGGAAGGCAAATGCAATGTTCGCATTCATGTCGAGAGGGCTTGAATGCAAGACCAGGAATGTACTTCTGAGGCTGTATAAGGCTCTGGACAGACCCCTTTTGGAGTATTGTGAGCAGGTTTGGGCCCCGTATCTAAGGAAGGATGTGCTGACCTTGGAAAGGATCCAAAGGAGATTCACAAGAATGATCCCTGGAATGAAGCGCTTGCCATATGAGGAGCAGTTGAGGACTCTGGGTCTGTACTCATTGGAGTTTCGAAGGATGAGGGTGGATCTTATTGAAACTTACAGAATACTGAGAGGCCGACATAGAGTGGACGTGGATAGGATGTTCCCACTGGTAGGATAAACTACAACCCGAGGGCACAACCACAGACTGAAGAGACGATCCTTTAAAACTGAGATGAGAATGAATCTCTTCAGCCAGAGGATGGTGAATCTGTGGAACTCTTTGCCGCAGAAGGCTGTGGAGGCCAAATCATAGAATGTCTTTAAGACAGAGATATACTAGTTCTTGATTAATAAGGGGATCAGAGGTTATGGGAAGAAAGCAGGAGAATGGGGCTGAGAAACCTCTCGGCCATGCTTGAATGGCGATGTAGACTCGATGGGCTGTTTGGCCTAATTCTGCTTCCATGTCTTATGGCCTTATGTTTGGCTGTTGATCTTTGCCACAAGCCATTTCCTGCCAAGGCAAACACTTTCAGTTTCATTAATCTGAGCAGATTATTTTTGAGAAATAATTTCTTGTATAGAATAACTTGAATATTGCAGTACTATACCACTTCAACATAACAAAGTTACTCTTACACCAAAGTGCATGAGGTACAAAATATTGGTGGTCTTTTCCCTAGAGATGCAAATCTTTGTGGGCTTTCATCTCACCTCTGCAGAGCCATGGCAAGCAATATATATATGCGGTGAGATCTTATGCCGGTGTTTGGGCCTAGAGAGTCGGGTACACTCCAAGTTGCCTCTTTGCAGGGGGCTCACCAATATTATGTGCCAAACAGACAGTTGACAGGCCACTGGCAGGTCTTTCTCCCAGGATAAGGCCCTTGGAGGCAGAAATCATGCCGACCAAGAGTTGCCAGCCAATCAGATGCTGGCAGCTGTTTTGAATGGCAGTGCCACTGGGGAGACAGTGTTTGCTGCTGGGACAACACTCACCTGAGGTCCAAGATCCAGGCCACAAGTAAGTGATGATGGAAGGGGTTTGCAGCGTGTGGATCATGGTAGAGTCAGCAGCAAGGGCAAGGGTTGTCTCTAAGCAGGCCCACCTCCCCAAGGCTGGGTCCCTTGATCAGGCACTGCTTGTCTTTGAATGAGGGATATCTCTGGCAGCTGGCAACCAGGATTTGCTTGCAATGTTCTCTGCATGGTGAGCCACCTGACCCCAGGAGCGACAGGATGAGGCCCTTATTTGGGCATTAATTGCCTACTCAAGGGCTTCTGTTGATTCTGGGATGGGATTACTTACTGATAGTAAGACTTCAATGTATCTGCAAAGTAGAATATTACTGATCAGTTACATAAAATGTTGCTTTCTTTGAAGATGTCAAAAGTGTATGGGTACGCATAACTAATTAATTAATTAAAAATAACGTGACTGTAGTTGGATGTTTAATCAGTGCTTTATGGTTGCAGGTGGAAAAGCATGTAACATGTGAAATGCTCAGTGATGAAAATTCAACAAGTCTGGAATGCACCATTGGACATTTGTATATGGATTCTTTATCAAAGGTACACAAGTTATAATTGGTAATTTTAAGGGAGAACATAATTGAGAACAATGTGGATGAATGGGTTAGTGCATTGTTATGACCATAGCAGATGTCAGTTGCTAAGCAAACCAAATCCCAGAAGGAAACTTGGCTTTTTTTGTGTGTCCTGAAAACCGTCACAGCGATTTTAAAAAGTCCAGGAACAATTTTGGAATTTAAAAGATTAAAACAAAATGTTTATTAACAGGAAAATAAAATTTAAGCACACAAGTTTACAGTTACACAGTTAACATTAGTCTTACAAAACATTCCCTCAAAAAACTTCCTACATGGTCTGACCCACAAGTAAACTCCATCCAAGCAACACTCCCTTTTATTTGTGGAACAGTACAAATTCAGTAATATTACCCAAGGCAAAGCTGCTGTCACTTTAATAAGGTATATTACATGACTTCTCCAACTCTGCTCTGCTGTGGAAATCCAATAAACCTTCAGAAACAAGACTGCTTTTTGCAACCGAAGACTTTTCTGACTTAGCTGATTCAAACTGCATCTTCTCGCAGCCAGTGCTGTTTACATCGGGAGATCATCCCCTCACAGCCAACAACCCCAAATAAAATCAACATCTCTCCTCTAATATCCTTTCCCCCTTCCATGTACATTTCTATTGTCCGTTTTTGAACTTAACTTCTCCAAAATATAAAAGATTTCCAGGTTTTCCTGTGCCCCCCCCTGCACACACACACACACACACACACACACACTTTTGGGTCAAATGAAATTTAATAACTTTCTATTGTTTACCTATGAAATCTTTGAAAGTTTTACAAATTCCTTACTCCCTTCGATAGTTGAAAAACAGGGCTCTATGTATCTCCCAATGCAAATTTGTAAACCTATTTGCACATAAAACCACTTGACCGTAGTTTCAATACAAATTCATGCATGTTGCACCTTCACCCCTTTTCATGCTTCAGTCCTTCCAAACAAATGTTCTCCATTAACCTTTTCCCAGTTTGATCAAATCATTTACACACACACAGACATACAACCTTCTTTCCAGAATAACACAATATTCCCCAAAACATATTTTAAAAACTAACATCCATTCCTTTTCACTTTTACCCAAGTCTAATCCAGGCTAGTGTGATTGAAAATTGCTCTCTTACTCCTTCCCTCTGATCTGTTATCTTGTACAAATTGATATCATAGAATCAAAGAATTTACAGTGCAGAAGGAGGCCATTCGGCCCATCAAATCTGCACCAGCCCTTGGAATGAGCACCCGACCCAAGCCCACACCTCCACCCTATCCCCGTAACCCAGGAATGCCACCCAACCTTTTTGGACACTAAGGGTAATTTATCATGGCCGATCCACCTAACCTGCACATCTTTGGACTGTGGGAGGAAACCGGAGCACTCGGAGGAACCCCACGCGCACACGGGGAAAACGTGCACACTTCACACAGACAGTGACCCAAGCTGGGAATCAAACCTTGGAGCTGTGAAGCAACTGTGCTAATCACGGTGCTACTGTGCTGCCCTCATGTGACCTGGTCTTAACTGATTTCACAGAGGCCATGGTCTGATAACACACAATTGCATACTGTTTAGTACTACTTATGAATCTCGTTCAGAAAGTCCAAAGAATATTGGTGAACAGTAAATATTCTCACTGATGGCACAAGGATACTGTATTGAGGTTAGGGTCCAGCTGAATAGTCAGAGAGAGAAAAATAGACTTTTTTTCTACATCAGCCCCTGAACTGAGACTATTTGTGCTTAAAGTAGGTGGCAGAAATAAAATATTTAGCACCTTACCTAAAAAAAAATTGAAACAGGGAAAATAAACATGAAAATATGCTGAAAGAAAAAATGCATTTTAGATATATTCTGATTATTTTACATAAATATTTTAATGACCGCAAATAATGATAACCACATACAGATGTAATGTTGCTTGCTGTGACCAGATTTTAAATGGTTTCTGTTATCTGCAAATGTATTAAAATCCTTGTCTATATATCCCATTACAGAATGTTTTGTGGTTTGAAATACATTCTATAATGTTAACAATTTAATGTTTAAAAGATACTCCTTGGGTTGCTGTCATTACTTGTATACGGTGAATTTTGATGTTGATCTTTCTACTTTTTAATTCAGCTGTCACAGGGTAGTTTACGATAAAATTTATTCTTCTGGTATTTGTTATCCAGGTGGGATTAAGTTTTTTTCTGGATGCCAGTAAATTTACCAGAGCAGAGGAAGACATTGTCATCACTGTAAATGCGACCTGGTAAGCATTTTATAAACTCCGGAAGTGCCACATTAAGGGAAAAGATGCACTGTTTGGTGAAATGCAGATGTTGGGGTAGAGTGTTTGTGTGCTTCATTAAGTCCTTGCAGGGATGCATATTTATTATATAGCCTGTAGGGAAACGTTGTAGAGAAGAGATACTTTATTGACGATAGGATGAGATGGTAACAGTTTAAGTAATGAGAATTAATTTATGCAAGGATTGCAGTGATTTCCCCCCCCCCCCCCCCAAAGATGCATATGAAATGATATACAAGTGTTCTTTCAACAAGCCGGTGGGCATGTGTAAGCTAATTATTATGCACTTTCCAGATAAACATACTTAATTTCACACATCTGAAGTTGTGTACTTCTGTTTACTTCGACAGTGAAAATGAACGGAGTCTGGATTTACTTGAAGATAACTTTGTTACTCTTAGCTTGCCCTTGAAATATGAGGTTAACGTTGCAGTCCACGGGTAAGTAATCTAACCTACAATATAAATTTCAATAAAATTGTGATCATTGTGGTGATACAGGTTAGAGCCTGAGCATATATAAACCGTTGCTCCATTTTAAACGTGTTGTCCTATCTCCAACATTCCATTCCTTTCCAAAGTCTTTGAATGTGTTGTTGCCAGTGCTCTCTTGATGCCCCACCACAGCCTCCTGACACCCCCCCCCACCCCCCCCCCCCCCCCAGTGCCCCAACTCACCAATAAAGGGGTCATCAAGCCCCCCACACCCCACCTCATAAGGGACAGGCCTGATCCCTGGCATGATGCCACCTGGACATCTTGGCATTGCTAGCCTGGCAGTTCCACCTGTGCACCTTGCACTGCCAAGGTGGCACTGTCGGGGTGCCTGGGTGACAGTGCCATGGTGCCTGGGAGGCATTGGGGTGACAGGGTACCACCCTACCCAGAGCCAGATCACCTAGGGCCCTAATCGCCTGGGAGACATCCCTCCAAGTGCCGGTACACCTTGTCCATATTTATGGTCCCGGGGGGGGGGGGGCGGACCCGGGGGGGCGGAACCGAGGGGGCGGCGGGGGGGTGGACCGAGGGGGGGCGGGGGGAGCGGACCGAGCGGGGGGCGGACCGAGGGGGGGGGGGGCCCTGGGGGAGGGCGGCTACCGCGCATGCGCTGGTTGGCACCGGCCCAACTGCGCATGCGCGGGACACGAGTCTCTGGCGGCCCCTAGCACATGGCGCCCCGGGCGACTGCCCGAGTTGCCGGTGCCTTGAGCCGGCCCTGCCCACGGGACAGGCCCGCCTGCGGATCGGTGGGCCCCGATCGCGGACCAGGCCACCGTGGGGGCACCTCCTGGGGCCAGATACCCCCGCGCATCCCCAAGAACCCCAGAAGCTGCCCGCGCCACCAGGTTCTGCCGGTAAGGACCTACTCCAACTTACGCCGGCGGGACTGGCAAACAGCAGGCGGGACTTTGGCCCATCATGGGCTGGAGAATTTGGGCCCCCCCGGGGCCCATTGAGTCACGCCAGCCCCCGCCATTCTCCGAGGCGGGCGGCGTGATTCACGCTGGGGCAATTTTTGGGGGGCCAGAGAATTCGGAGGACGGCGGGGACAGGATTCCTGCCGACCTCCGGCGATTCTCCGACCCGGCAGGGGGTTGGAGAATCCCGCCCCTTATCTCTGAGGTGAGTGTAATGATCCAGGATATCATTAAAAGCTATTATTACCGGAAAACAGAGGGCTGCACGGCGACGCGGTGGTTAGCACTGTGGCCTCATGGCGCCGAGGTCCCAGGTTCGATCCTGATTCTGGGTCACTGTCCGTATGGAGTTTGCACATTCTCCCCGTACCACGGCAGTACCACGGCCGTGCCAAGGGGGGCATGGGCCCGCGATCGGTGCCCACCGATCGCAGGCAGTGTGTCCGTAACGGACGCACTCTTTCTCTCTCCGCCGCCCCGCAGGATCAGTCCGCGGGGTGGCCGAGGGAGATGACTGCCCCGCGCATGCGCGGGTTGGAGCCGTTCAACCCGCGCATGCGCGTCTGACGTCATCGTGCGCGTCAGCCGGCGTGACGCTTGGCGCGCGGACTTAGCGATGGTTGCTAAGGCCGCGATGCCGTGCTTCACGGGGCCCCGCTGCTAGCCCCACCTGGGGGGGGGGAGAATCGGGCCCCGGGAGGGGGCGCGGAGGCTGCCGTGAAACACGGCCAGTTTCATGGCAGCCTTTACGAATCGCCGCATTTGTGGAGAATCGCGCCCTGTATTTGTTCATAGAATCCCTAACCTGCAGAAGGAGGCCATTCAGCCCATCGAGTCTGCACTGATTCACTCCACTCTATTCCTGTAAACCCATAACCTAGCCTGCTCATCCCTGGACATGAAGGGACAATTTATCATAGCCAATTAACCTAATCTGCATGTCTTTGGACTGTGGGAGGAAACCGGATCACACTGAGATGAAAGCCAAGCAGAGAGTGACCCAAGTCGGAATTGAACCTGGGTTCCTGGTGCTATGAGGCAGCAGTGCTAACTACCTGCTGCCCCCATTGCTCATGATGCCACATGCTTGTCATAGGGAAGGCCAAAGGCAGATTGAATGATCGCTTTGCTGAACCCTTCCATTCAGTTCTCTAACACGATCCTAAGCTTCTGGTTGCTTGTCATTTTAATACTCCACTCCAGGCTCTGTCTTAGTTCTTCTACCCTTTTCTTTTTTTACAAATGTATTTTATTACAAACATGTATTAAAACAGGTTACAGCGAACAAACACCCCGGGAAACATACTTCCCAACAATCAACTATACAGTCTGTACAGATTTTTCCCCTTTTTCACCCTACCCCCTGCCCACAACATGCATTCCTTGTCCACCTTTACTATCTTGAGGTCTGCTACCCTTTTCTAATGAAGTCCTGGAAGCTTGACAAATAGTACATTAGATAATAGAGCCTTCAGGACTCAACGTTGGAGTGAACAATTTCAGATCATAACCACTATTCTCATTTCTTTAGAGAGCAGCTGTTGCTGGTGATTCAGCTATTGCGATTTACACTTCCTATAGAGCCATCATTACCTGTCCTTTTACCAGGCCTCTGTTAACAATACCATAAGAAATAGGAACAGGGCTACGCTGTTCGGCCCCTGAAGCTCGGCCATTCAATGGGATCAATGCTTACCATCATCTGTATTGTCATTTAATCTCTAATGCCTTGCATCCTATAACAGATCTTCCTTTTGTTATTTTCCTGCCCCTGTACTTATTTTAAACCTGTTGCCATTCTGATGAAAGGTCCTGAAAAGTTGACTAAATATCTAGGCTGACACTTGAGTGCAATACTGAGGGAACATTGCACTTGTAGGTGAGACACTAAACTTCAATCCCCATTTGCCTGATTGGGTGGAATCTGTGACAGTATTTTGACAAAGAGCAGAGGAGTTATCCCTGGTGTCCTAGCCAATATTTATGTCTCAACTAACATCAGAAACAAACACGTCTATCTGGCCATTATCACATTTCTGTTTGTGGGAGTTCGCTGAGTGACAATTAGATGCCAGGTTTCCTACAATACAATAGTGTCTAAACTTTAAAAAGTACTTCATTGGCTGTAAAGCACTTTGAGCCATCCAGTGATCCAGCGCAAGTCTTTTTCTTTCTCCACAAATGCTGCCTTCTTTTGTATTTGATTTCCGGAATCTGCAGTATTTTGCCACGTGACTTAGTTTTTTTTAATGCACTCGTGGGATGTCGACATTGCTGGCTGGGCCATCCCTGATTGCCATGAACTGACCCTTTCAGGGTCAACCATATGGCTGTGTCCAGTGCCACATAATTTCCTTTCCTGAGGGACGTTAGTGAACTAGATGGGTTATTATGACAAACGACAATGGTTTCATGGTCATCGTTAGACTTTTAATTCCAATTTTTTTTACTGAATTCAGATTTCAACATCTGCTGTAGTGGGATTTGAACTCTGGTTACAAAGAACAAAGAAAATTACAGCACAGGAACAGGCCCTTCGGCCCTCCCAGCCTGCGCCGATCCAGATCTTTTATCTAAACCTGTTGCCTATTTTCCAAGGTCTACTTCTCTCTGTTCCCCACTCGTTCATATATCTGTCCAGATGCATCTTAAATGACGCTATCGTGCCCGCCTCTACCACCTCCACTGGCAAAGCATTCCAGGCACCCACCACCCTCTGCGTAAAAAACTTTCCACGCACATCTCCCTTAAACTTCCCCCCCTCTCACCTTGAAATCGTGACCCCTTGTAATTGACACCCCCACTCTTGGAAAAAGCTTGTTGCTATCCACCCTGTCCATACCTCTCATAATTCTGTAGACCAGTTCCCTTGGTCCCTGGATTGCTAGTCGAGTGACAATACCACTACACCAATGCCACCCTCTAATAGTTTGAGAAGGCTTCAGCAAAGGTGTTATCTCTAATCTGCATCAGCTCCCACAATTGGAACTACAATAAAGGACAGTTTTCACAATAAGCAAACTGCACATTCCTGCCATATTGATAGGACAATCTAGGCTACAATATACTGAGGTTATCAGCCAGCTGAATTATAAAATGTGGTTCTACAGAGAGATCTCGTAAATTCTTACCAACTAATTTATCCAACATGGCATCACATAGTAATATTGGCTAAAGAATTGAAGACAAACTATTACAAAAGCACAGGCAGATAATAAATTAGTGTATTGCCTTAAATATATTGCCCTTATTATTGCTTACATTTTCAGAGTTTTGTATTTCTCCTTTGTGTTTGAAGACAGGCCATGTGCATGCCTGAAGTGAAGAAAAACAAATTGCTGTGCAACATCCAGTGCATCTGTTTTGCTTCTGGCACAATTCAACATGATTTACGAAGCAAGGGCATGATTGAAAACGGGACTATAATTCTTATGGTCCCATGTCCGACTTGCATTTGTGTCTTGTGAGGATTCCCAATGAAAGGCCTTTGCAACATTAGCAGTAATTGTTTAATACTCATATTTGTATATTTATAATTATTAATGTTCCTAAAATAAGATGTTAAAAGTGACTGATAGTAATGCTAAACTTTCTTACTGCCATCACAATGGACTAATATAAGTACATTAAATCACAGGGTGGTATAAGAATAGGGATTGTTTTTAGTACGGAAAGCAATGTATATAAAACGCTCTTGTTAAAAACATGGTGATCATTATACAGCAAGGCTTCACTCAAGTGGTGGTTGCGTTCCTATAAATCGTCACTTTCAGTGAAACCACTTTGAATGAAACCTGGTTTCTCCATATATTTGCAGTGCTGTACATTTTGCTAGGGGTGCATATGGAACACTATTGAGCAACACTTGCCTCAAGTCTGTTAAAATAATACTGCACTTTTCTTTAAACAGGTCGGTGTATCCTCCTTCATTTCTGTATGAGGGAGCCATGGATGATGACGCAGTAACATTTACATACGATGATTCGCCATGTACATATCAGAGTATCAATTATTCATTCCAAGTAAGTCAGATTTTCGGATTATTGATAGATGTGCGCATGTTTGATTAGTTTTGAGGGGTTCATTCAATGGGAAACCCCGTTGACAATGGCGGCACCAGGTGATCCTGCCACTGGCCACTCTCCCTTCGCCATTGCAGAACATTCTGTGGAGGGAGAGTAAAATCTCCCCCCACCCCCATTCCGTTTCAATTCTGTCTATAGGTAAGTACCTAGAAAACACGTTCATATTTAATTTGGGAGCTGCATTTTGAGGTTTGCCACATTTTAAAAGGCTAATACTTGACATTTTTTGCATTTACTGGTAGTCAGACACTGAGAGACAGATTTCCACACAGTCCGGATGCCTTTAGAAATGGAGGGCATAGGGCGGCATGTGGTGCAGTGGTTAGCACTGGAAATACGCCGCTGAGGACCCGGGTTCGAATCCCGTCCCTGGGTCACTGTCCATGTGGAGTTTGCACATTCTCCCCGTGTCTGCGTGGGTTTCATAAGAACATAAGAACATAAGAACTAGGAGCAGGAGTAGGCCATCTGGCCCCTCGAGCCTGCTCTGCCATTCAATTAGATCATGGCTGATCTTTTGTGGACTCAGCTCCACTTTCCGGCCCGAACACCATAACCCTTAATCCCTTTATTCTTCAAAAAACTATCTATCTTTACCTTAAAAACATGTAATGAAGGAGCCTCAACTGCTTCACTGGGCAAGGAATTCCATAGATTCACAACCCTTTGGGTGAAGAAGTTCCTCCTAAACTCAGTTCTAAATCTACTTCCCCTTATTTTGAGGCTATGCCCCCTAGTTCTGCTGTCACCCGCCAGTGGAAACAACCTGCCCGCATCTATCCTATCTATTCCCTTCATAATTTTAAATGTTTCTATAAGATCCCCCCTCATCCTTCTAAATTCCAACGAGTACAGTCCCAGTCTACTCAACCTCTCCTCATAATCCAACCCCTTCAGCTCTGGGATTAACCTAGTGAATCTCCTCTGCACACCCTCCAGCGCCAGTACGTCCTTTCTCAAGTAAGGAGACCAAAACTGAACACAATACTCCAGGTGTGGCCGCACTAACACCTTATACAATTGCAACATAACCTCCCTAGTCTTAAACTCCATCCCTCTAGCAATGAAGGACAAAATTCCATTTGCCTTCTTAATCACCTGTTGCACTTGTAAACCAACCTTCTGTGACTCATGCACTAGCACACCCAAGTCTCTCTGAACAGCGGCATGCTTTAATATTTTATCGTTTAAATAATAATCCCGTTTGCTGTTATTCCTACCAAAATGGATAACCTCACATTTGTCAACATTGTATTCCATCTGCCAGACCCGAGCCCATTCACTTAACCTATCCAAATCCCTCTGCAGACTTCCAGTATCCTCTGCACTTTTCGCTTTACCACTCATCTTAATGTCATCTGCAAACTTGGACACATTGCCCTTGGTCCCCAACTCCAAATCATCAATGTAAATTGTGAACAATTGTGGGCCCAACACGGATCCCTGAGGGACACCACTAGCCACTGACTGCCAACCAGAGAAACACCCATTTATCCCAACTCTTTGCTTTCTATTAATTAACCAATCCTCTATCCATGCTACTACTTTACCCTTAATGCCATGCATCTTTATCTTATGCAGCAACCTTTTGTGTGGCACCTTGTCAAAGGCTTTCTGGAAATCCAGATATACCACATCCATCGGCTCCCCGTTATCTACTGCACTGGTAATGTCCTCAAAAAATTCCACTAAATTAGTTAGGCATGACCTGCCTTTTACGAACCCATGCTGCGTTTGCCCAATGGAACAATTTCTATCCAGATGCCTCGCAATTTCTTCCTTGATGATAGATTCCAGCATCTTCCCTATTACCGAAGTTAAACTCACTGGCCTATAATTTCCTGCTTTCTGCCTACCTCCTTTTTTAAACAGTGGCGTCACGTTTGCTAATTTCCAATCCACCGGGACCACCCCAGAGTCTAGTGAATTTCGGTAAATTATCACTAGTGCATCTGCAATTTCCCTAGCCATCTCTTTTAGCACTCTGGGATGCATTCCATCAGGGCCAGGAGACTTGTCTACCTTTAGCCCCATTAGCTTTCCCATCACTCCCTCCTTAGTGATAACAATCCTCTCAAGGTCCTCACCTGTCATAGCCTCATTTCTATCAGTCGCTGGCATGTTATTTGTGTCTTCCACTGTGAAGACCGACCCAAAAAACCTGTTCAGTTCCTCAGCCATTTCCTCATTTCCCATTATTAAAACTCCCTTCTCATCCTCTAACGGACCGATATTTACCTTAGCCACTCTTTTTGTCTTGTATATTTGTAAAAACTTTTACTGTCTGTTTTTATATTCTGAGCAAGTTTACTCTCATACTCTATCTTACTCTTCTTTATAGCTTTTTTAGTAGCTTTCTGTTGCCCCCTAAAGATTTCCCAGTCCTCTAATCTCCCAGCAATCTTTGCCACTTTATATGCTTTTTCCTTCAATTTGATACTCTCCCTTATTTCCTTAGATATCCACGGTCGATTTTCCCTCTTTCTTCCGTCCTTCCTTTTTGTTGGTATAAACCTTTGCTGAGCACTCTGAAAAATCGCTTGGAAGGTTCTCCACTGTTCCTCAACTGTTCCACCATAAAGTCTTAGCTCCCAGTCTACCTTAGCTAGTTCGTCTCTCATCCCCTTGTAATCTCCTTTGTTTAAACACAAAACACTAGTATTTGATTTTACTTTCTCACCCTCCATCTGTATTTTAAATTCCACCATATTGTGATCGCTCCTTCCGAGAGGATCCCTAACTATGAGATCATGAATCAATCCTGTCTCATTACACAGGACAAGTTCTAGGACCGCTTGTTCCCTCGTAGGTTCCATTACATACTGTTCTAGGAAACTATCGCGGATACATTCTATAAACTCCTCCTCACGGTTGCCTTGACCGACCTGGTTAAACCAATCGACATGTAGATTAAAATCCCCCATGATAACTGCTGTACCATTTCTACATGCATCAGTTATTTCTTTGTTTATTGCCTGCCCCACCATCTCGTTACTATTTGGTGGCCGATAGACTACTCCTATCAGTGACTTTTTCGCCTTACTATTCCTGATTTCCACCCAAATGGATTCAACCTTATCCTCCATAGCACCGATGTCATCCCTTACTATTGCCCGGATGTCATCCTTAAATAACAGAGCAACACCACCTCCCTTACCATCCACTCTGTCCTTCCGAATAGTTTGATACCCTCGGATATTTAACTCCCAGTCGTGACCATCCTTTAACCATGTTTCAGTAATGGCCACTAAATCATAGTCATTTACGATGATTTGTGCCACCAACTCATTTACTTTATTCCGAATACTACGAGCATTCAGGTAAAGTACACTTACGTTGGTTTTTTTACCTCTGTTTTGAATCTTAACATCTCCAGTTTTATTCCTTTTGTTATTACTGGGCCTATTCACTGTGCTCCCCTCAGTCACTGTGCCTTGTACTGTCGCCCTTATGGATTTCTGACTATGTCTTCTCTGCCTTGCACTTTTCCCCTTACTTCCTTTTGTTTCTGTCCCTGTTTTACTACCTTCCAACTTCCAGCATTGGTTCCCATCCCCCTGCCACATTAGTTTAAACCCTCCCCAACAGCTCTAGAAAACACCCCCCCTAGGACATCGGTTCCAGTCCTGCCCAAGTGCAGACCGTCCGGTTTGTACTGGTCCCACCTCCCCCAGAACCGGTCCCAATGCCCCAGGAATTTGAATCCCTCCCTCTTGCACCATCTCTCAAGCCACGCATTCATCCTATCTATCCTGAAATTCCTACTCTGACTAGCTCGTGGCACTGGTAGCAATCCTGAGATTACTACCTTTGAGGTCCTACTTTTTAGTTTAACTCCTAACTCCCTGAATTCCGCTTGTAGTACCTCATCCCGTTTTTTACCTATATCGTTGGTGCCTATGTGCACCACGACAGCTGGCTGTTCACCCTCCCCCCCCCCCCCCCCCCCCCCCCAGAATGTCCTGCAGCCGCTCCGAGACATCCTTGACCCTTGCACCAGGGAGGCAACATACCATCCTGGAGTCTCGATTGCGTCCACAGAACCGCCTGTCTATTCCCCTTACGATCGAGTCCCCTATCACTATAGCCCTGCCATTTTTCTTCCTGCCCTGCTGTGCAGCAGAGCCAGCCACGGTGCCATGAACCTGGCTGCTGCTGCCTTCCCCTGGTGAGCCATCTTCCTCAACAGTATCCAAAGCGGTATATCTGTTTTGCAGGGAGATGACCGCAGGGGACACCTGCACTGCCTTCCTACTCTTGCTCTTTCTTTTGGTCACCCATTTTCTATCTCCCTCAGTAACCTTCACCTGCGGTGTGACCAACTCGCTAAACGTGCTATCCACGACCTCCTCAGCATCGCGGATGCTCCAAAGTGAGTCCATCCGCAGCTCCAGAGCCGTCAAGCGGTCTAACAAGAGCTGCAACTGAACACACTTCTTGCACGTGAAGGAGCCAGGGACAGTGGACGTGTCCCTGAGCTCCCACATCGCACACGAGGAGCATGACACGGGTCTGGGATCTCCTGCCATGTCTTAAACCCTTGGTAAACTTAAACAACTAGAATTTCAAAATAAAAATAAATAAATTAGACAATGAAAAGAAAAAGAGAGACTACTTACCAGGGTTAAAAAGTACCTCCTCACACTCTGCACCGAATTACCTCACTGCACCAAATTACCAAGTTTCAATCCCCACTCTGTACGAGTCTCACTCCGGATGTGTCTCCTGGAAAAGTGTGCAGGTTGGGTTGATTGGCCACGCTAAATTACCTCTTAATTGGAAAACAATAATTGGCTACTCTAAATTTATTTTAAAAAAGAAATGGAGAGCATGACCCAGATGTGGAAATTCTGCCCTCCTATTTCCAGCTGTTCCCAGTTTGCTGGCAGTGGGAGTGATATCTAAGTTACATGAATCCAGAGCCCTTCAAAAGTGAATTAAAAACAAACTGCAACTTTCAGTTGGGGTAAAAAAAAAGAAGGCACCTGCTGCTGGAGTGCATTGATTGACAGGCGACCTGTCCCTGCAGGTTTAACAGCGTTCATTGTTGGCATTTTCCAAAGGTTGTTATTACTACTGACTCCTTATAGATGCTTGGCTGAGAGTTTCAGAAGCTCAGTTGGTGAATGTTTTGGACTTTACTGGGAGAACTTGCTCAGAAGAATTTTAGGATTGAGTAACAAAATAGAGTTACCATGGGCACAGTTGAAAATGAATGAACCGGGAAGCACCCTGAGTTCACGACCAAAGTTCATTTTGCAGACACACAGCTAAATAAATAATTGGAGCCAGATTACAGACACTGTCATCAATGCTCACTATTTATATAGATGCATTCAAAGTAACATTTGAGATGATGGGGAAAACAGAAGGATATTCATATTCGTTATAAAACCCTACAATAGGCTTACCTGAATTTAACAGTGAGCTGGCCTGGCTGGCCCAAATTTCTAATGGGTGCGCCTGTTGGTGTGTATTGGCTAAAAGCACGTGGAAATATTGTTTGTGGCAAGTGGTTGGGGGTAAGAAAATATAGAGGGGGAACTGCTCGTAAGCTGCTTGCCTTTGAAAGGGAAATTGTGGTGGGGATAGAAAATGGAATTTGAACATATGAAATGGGAGCAGAAGCAGGCAATTTGGCTTCTTGAGCCTGATCTACTATTCATTAAGATCATGGCTAATCTGTTTGTGTTTCTGATTCTGCATTCCCATCTCCCCCAATAATCTTTGATGCCCTTGCCTAACAAAGATCTATCTATCTCCATCTTCAAATGTTCAATGACCATGCCTCCACCACCTTGCAAAGTGGAGACTTCCAAAATCGGACAAGCCTTTGAGTGAAAAAATTCTTCTCATCTCTGTCTTAAAAGGACTACCTCTAATTTTAAAATGGTTCCCCCCTAGTTCTGGACTGAAACGTCCTTTCCATGTCCACCTTGTCAATACCGTTCAGGATCTTGTATACTTCAATAAAGTCACTCGCCCCTCATTCTTCTAAACTACAGTGGAAACAAGCCCAGTCTGTCCAACCTATGCTCGATGTGGAGATGCCAGCTTTGGACTGGGGTGAGCACAGTAAGAAGTCTCACAACAACAGTTTAAAGTCCAACAGGTTTGTTTCACACACAGGCTTTCGGAGCGCAGCTCCTTCCTCAGGTGAATGAAGAAGGAGCAGTTCAGCCTATTCTCATAAGACAACCTGATCATTCTAGTAAACCACCCTGAACTGTCTCCAATACATTTATATCCTTTGTGAAATAAGGAGACCAAAACTGCACACAGTATTCAAGATGTGGTCTCACCAATGCCCTGTACAACTGAAGCATAACATCCTTACTTTTATGTTCAATTCCTCTCATAATGAAGAACAGCATTCTATTAGCTTTCTTGATTGCTTGTTGTACCTGCATCCTACCTTTTTTGAATCATGCGGTAGGACACCTGGATCCCCCTGTACCGCTGGATTCTGCAGTCGTTCTCCATTTAAGTAATGCGCTGCCTTTTTTTTTATCCTTCCTGCCAAAGTGAACAACTTCACATTTTCCCACATTATACTCCACCTGCCAGATGTTTGTCCACTCACTCGACCATATCCTCTTTGAACCTCCTTCACAACATGTTTTCCTAACCGTTTTTGAGTCATCTTCAAATTTAGCTGAGGCCTTCACTGTCCTCATGTACGTCACTGGTATCAATTGTAAAATGTTGAGGTTTCAGCGCAGACCCCTGCAGGGCTCCATGAGTTACATACTGCCAATCAGAAAAAGACCGATCTATACATACTCTCTGTTTTCTGCCAGCCAGATGATCTTCTATTCATACTAATATGGTCCCCCTACACCATGAGCTTTTATTTTCTGCAATAGTTCTGGAATCATTCCACTGTTATAGTAGATAATATAGTAGATAACGGTAGCATGGTGGTTAGCATAAATTCTTCACAGCTCCAAGGTCCCAGGTTCGATTCCCGGCTGGGTCACTGACTGTGCGGAGTCTGCACGTCCTCCCCGTGTGTGCGTGGGTTTCCTCCGGGTGCTCCGGTTTCCTCCCACAGTTCAAAGATGTGCGGGTTAGGTGGATTGGCCATGCTAAATTGCCCGTAGTGTCCTAATAAAAGTAAGGTTGGGGGGGGGGTTGTTGGGTTACGGGTATCGGGTGGATACGTGGGTTTGAGTAGGGTGATCATGGCTCGGCACAACATCGAGGGCCGAAGGGCCTGTTCTGTGCTGTACTGTTCTATGTTCTATACAAACTTAGAATTACTTTTTGATGCAAATTCTGCTTAGGCCACTTGAACTGCTGAAAATATTTTGAGCAGAGTGTGCCCAAAGACTGCTCTGCTAATCGCTCACTACTGCCATTCCGGGGTGCTGACATCTGTTTCAGGCAGACACCACGGCTACCTGGGCAGCCTTTTATTCCAACGTAGTATTTCCCATCTCTTAGGCTAATTGGCACAGGCATTGTTCCACAGATTTAATTTGTTCTTGTTTTACATCCTACAGCCCATAAAATGGGTCAGATCATATTTCTGATCCTAAAAAGGTGAACAATCAGCCTTTGTCAGTAATGCTCTTGGAAGATTATTGACAATTCATATATAAGAAATAAAATATGAAAGGCAGCAAGAAGTCATGGATGAATATTTGTATTATAATCTATTGACCAGTATTTGTCATAACTGTGTGTGAATGTTGCAGCAAATATTCTGATATTAATGAGTTAGTACATATATTAATCTATTCATAATTAACTTATTTCAAGGTCACTAACATGGGGAACAGCATAGCTCCTAATTTTGAACTACAAATCACACAGCCCAATGCACTGAAAGAAAATAGTGTCAAGTTGTTTGAAATACTTGACATAAAGGTAGGATAATTGTTGTACTGTTTGAGATGTATATTAAAAAAATAAATTACTTCGCTGGAGCACAGTTAGATTCTCAAAATTTGATTAAGCAATTTTGTATAGAGCAAAATTGGCCATAACATGTTTTTCCAATTTCATTTCTGTAACATTGCATTCTCTAACTTGCTCTTTGGAAGTGTGTTCCTCCTGTGTACAGAGAAGCAGAGTTAATGAAGGGAATTTTAACTTTAAACAATTGAGCATTTGGGTTCTGTGCGGCTGAGGTGGTGGTGGGGGTGGTAGGTGAACTGTTAAAGTTTTAAGTGTTGGATTCCCCACAGAATCTGATAACGCCTGGTGGAAAGATGAATATACAGCCAATCTGCTTCAAGAAAGTGGGTTGATACTTTTAAATTCAATAATGAGACTCATTGCCATGGAGGCAACTTGAACTCTGGTCATTCAGGTTCCCGGCCATGGAGAAACCCAATGATTATATATAGTATAGTGGAAAGGGAGGAAGTAAAGAGCACGTGTTACATCTCGAGACCTTGTCCAGGAAGTTTTCTTTCCCCACACTGGTCCATTACATAACTGCATAGCTGGTAAAATTACTTGGCTTTCTCTCTTGCTAGTACAGTGATACAACAATTGGTAATTTCCCGAAGCTGAAGTAGTGTCTTTATTTCGATGTAATTACTATTAACGATATGATTTGACTTGATGACTTAATGAGCTGAGTGATATGCCAATGTGAAGACAAATTTCAAGTTTTTCAGTTTATGTTTCTCGGTCATGTATAAAGGTAGCATGGAATATATGCCAAATGTTGATTTGTAAATAATGCATCACCAGGATTGAAAAGAGTGAAAAATTTGGTAAATCAAATAAGTAGCCAGGTGATGCCAAAGTTGGTCTTTAAAAGTCCATAAATTGTATGTGATAGGAAGACTTATAAAGGTAAGCAGGTTCTACAATGACAGCCTAGAAAAGAAAGGGTTGGAGTAGGAACTGTTTTTTTACTTCTGTGTGACGAGGTAAAGAAAATGATTTCTGAGTAAAGAAGATGATGTTAAAGGACAGTACTTTGGAACTTTAAAGGAAGAGGAAATATTAAGAATAATGGCTAGAGGAAACGTGATACTGTCGGTAAGATTATAATGTAAAGAGATTGGAAATCAGAGGCAAGAAAGAACAATCTTTCAGTTTTTTTGATAGACCCTCTGCAAAACTATAAGAGGGATGTTAGAATATCTCGCCAGGAAGAAGCACCTGCATTTTTATAGTGGCTTATCATGGATCATAAATCAGAAGCAAATTTTGTACACCTCAAGGTCTGGATTTGCAAATCTGTTGGGCCAAATTGGAAGGAGAGCATGCCAGTTCTCTGCCTCCAAGACATTTTACAGACCTGAGATTCAGGAGGTGTGGGAAGGGGTGTACAGCGAGTTGGGAGCGTGGTACTATCTGCCTACATATGACAGTAGCTGAAATGGCAGCCACCTGAGATCACCTTAAGGAGGCTGAATGGGATAATCTAATTCATATACAGATACCTCGTGGCAGTTGAGACCAGTTTAGGAGCTTGAATACAGCTTCACAAATGGCAGCTAGCCAAAGGCTGTCCTGTGGAGGGACACCTCTCTCTCGCTCTCACGCTCTCTCTCTTCCACCCACCCCGGATGGTGGTGGCCTGGCTGTCAAAGTCTATTTTCTAACTTTAGGTTTTAAAAATTAAAGAGAAGGTGACTCCATCTTGAAATGAAAATCGCTTATTGTCACGAGTAGGCTTCAATGAAGTTACTGTGAAAAGCCCCTAGTCGCCACATTCCGGCGCCTGTCCGGGGAGGCTGGTACGGGAATCGAACCGTGCTGCTGGCCTGCTTGGTCTGCTTTAAAAGCCAGCGATTTAGCCTTGTGAGCTAAACCAGCCCCTTAGCTAAACCAGCCTCTTGAAGCACCATCTCTTACTCACCACAGCCTGATGAATTCTCCAGCTTTGATAGCCTATCTGCCTTTTTGAATTGCATGGTTGGCCTGTCTCTCGATCAATTAAAGACCCCACCCCATGAAAATCACAATAAGTGACTATGTACCGCCAGGTGGGTTTTGGTTCTGGAAACAGTCCAAAATCTGTTTCCCACCCCTCAGAAAAAATCCCCCCCCAAGTCTCAACACATAAAGAGCCACCAGCAGAGGCACATGGAATCTCAATTAATGTTTAATGTGAAGAACAACACCTCTGTCAGTACAGCACTTATTCAGTATTTTAAGATAGGCTATGACCTATAATCCAGGTGGAGCTAAAAAGTACAGCTTTCTATTCTGAATTTCACTCCCTCTGATTCTCCCACCTGAACTGTTTCCTGACTTCCTGCATGTTTGCAAAGATTGTTCTATCATGAAATTTAGTTGATGAAAATTGCTGCATATTCATGACTAATATTGATATTTGTTATGTTTTTTTAAAAATGTGATTTTATTTTTTTGCAGACCAGTGTTGGAGAATGTCTATTTGACAGCCATCCAGTAAACTGTACTGAAATGCAGAATGTAACAATATTTCATCAAATGTTTAACCTTTTCAATAAGTTTGGAAGAAAAGTATTGGTAAGGACCAATATAAATTGAACTAAGCTCTAATTGATGAAATAGAGAATTGCAAGTGATTTCAAGCCAGTAATCCAATCAAAGATATAACTAATATAGCAAAGCACTGATTATCCAGAGCTCAAGATAAAATCATACCCCTGAGATCATTTCAATAACAATTTTCAGTTTAAAAAAACACCTTAAATGTCTCCAGGCATTTCATAGAAACACTGCCAAAAAAAATACATTGATCCACATGAGGAGACTTTAGGGGCAAACGATCAAAAGCTTGGTCATAGAGTAGGGTTGGATGGATTTCTTGATGGAGGAAAGAGAGATAGAGAGGTGGAGAAGTTGAAGAATGGAATTCCAGAGCTAAAGGTCTTGGTGGCTCGAGGCAAGACCACGATGGTGGAGCGATTAAGATTGAGGGTGTATTAAGATTGAGGCCAGAATTAAGAGGAGTGCAGATATCTTGGTAGGCTGTTGGGCTAGAAGAGGTTACAGATCTAGAAATGGGTGAGGCAATGGAGTGAATTGAAAAAAAGGATAAGAATTTTAAAATAGCGGTATTGCCCAACTGAAGCCACCTGTAGATCACCAATCATGGATGAGCAGGACATGGTGTGACTTAGGAAATGGGCAGCTGAGTTTTGGATGGCCTTAGGTTTATGGAAGGTGAATGATGTGAAGCAGAGTACATTGGAATAGTCAAAAGTAGAGATAACAAAGACATGGATGAGGACTACAGGAGCACGATGAGCTAATACAACATCAGAGTTGCATAATACTATGGATGCAAATAGTCAGGTAGCTGATTCTGGCCAAACCAAAGTAAAGGACACTTCAGCATCTGGTGAGACGTTGGGGGGGGGGGGGGGGGGGGGGAGGGAGAGAGAAGAGGGCAGGGGTGGGGGGGGGGGGGTGCTGCTGGCCGAGTGTGGTGGTGTCAGCAGAGCTGGGGGGGTTCTGGCGAGGCAGTAATGATAGTGGCAGTGGGGGGCAGGGAGTTGTACCTTCACTCGTGCATGACACTAATGTGGCAGCTGTGCAACCCACTCCAAGTCTGATCATGTTGGCTCAGAAACTACTACACAACTCAGACCCCAAATCACCAACCTGCTGAGGTTGAGGCATGTGCAGAGACAGGAAATCCAGGACAAAATGAATCCCAGGATGGCCTGATCCAGGATGCAGGATGAAAGGCAGGATTAAGGCACAATCCTGGAAAATCCAGGATAGTTGGTCACCCTGGTTGAGTGGTTACATGGACATGAGGTTGACAGCTCATCTCGGGGTCAGATATAACGATGCAGTTGTGTTCATTCACAGAAGGTTTCCAGAGGGAGAGATGAAGTTGACAGCTAGTGAACAGAGTTTGCGGTAGATGCCAAAGACAATGGTTTGAGTCTTCCCAATGTTAAATTAGGGGAAATGCACATTGATCCAGAACTAGATTTCCAATAAGACGTCAGACAATTGAGAGACAGTGGAGTTGTTGTGAGAGACAGTGTTGCGATAGAGCTGGGTGATTCTGGCATATTTGTGGTAACTGTTGTTATGTTGCTGAGTGGCAGCATATATTAAGAAACAGGAGGGGTCCAAAGATAGATCCTTGCGGGGATGGGGTGGAAAACACCCGAGGTAATGGTGTGGAATCCAGAAGAGAAGCTATTGCCGCTGCTTCTTTGGCCCGGCTTAGATGGATGAGTGGAATCAGATGAGCACCGGCCCATCTGAGACGGATATGAAGTTGGAAAGCCATTGGAGGATTGTGTGGTTAACTATGCCAAAAGCTACAGATGATTTTAAAAGGATAAGAAAGGACAGTGGTCATAGTGACAATGGACATTATTTGGATGTTATTTGTGACTTTGATAAGAACTGTTTCAGTACTGCAGTAGGGGAAGTTAAACATGTGGTATAATTGGAGGGAGTTAAACATGTGGTATAATTTTACACACCCTCACCAGTGGATTTGCAGGTGGGAGGGGTTCCATAAAACTCTCCAGGTGGCTTCCCGCCAGCCCCCCACTGCAACATTACATGAGGCAGGTCACGCGTTGCCCTCATTTCAATTGAGGCCTCAAGTGGGAAGTGTATCTCCATCACGGGCCTCCTCTCTCAAGTTCTTCCCCCTGTGGGTGCTCTCTTCCCTCACCTCCTAGCCTCTTCTCAATGATCTCCAAACCCCTCTCCTCGCATGCCCTCTCCCCTGGGCCTCACAAACCCCCTTCTCCACCAGACTTGAGACCTCCCACATCTGGTTCTAGACCCAGGGGCTCAGAATCTGGGGACTGGTGGTATAATGATTTCAGGAGGCGCAGGCTCAAAGGCAAAGCAAGCGTATTCTCCAACACAAATAAAGCCACAGTCGTGGCGTACAAAACACACTTCCCAGCCCGGGACTATGGGAACTGTCAGTCAGGGTTTGGTGGTAGATATTTAAGACTCTGCTGCTGAGCGGGAACTTGTATTCTGCGAATGCCGAGGGGAGATCAATCAGTGATTCCCCCATATGTGTGAGGGTTATAACTGGCAGAATAAGGCTCTTAAATGGATATAATTGTGGTGCAGGTAGGTGGTAGGCAGGCCACCCACTGGATTTAATGTGCCCTCCACCTTCAAACCTGCCAGCAAGGAAGAGTCAAATCTATCCCATGTGCGAATTCCGGGTTTGATGGTATAAAGGAGGCTGGGAACAGAGAGATGGCTGAGAGACATAAAGGAGGCTGAGATCAAAGAGGTGGCTTTGTGATATGAAAGAGGCTGGGATCGGAGAAACAACTGAGACGTAAAAGAGACTGGGATCAGAGAGTCAATGGGAGAGCAACATAAAATGCTACACAGCAGCCTTGTGAGCAAGGTTTTTTTGTCCCTGTTTAGGTCAGCATTTACTGCTCTAACATAGTTGCCCTTCAGAAAGTGGTGGTGAGCTGCTGCCTTGAACGTCTGCAGTCCCCGGGGTGTAGGTCCACCCACAGTGCTGTTAGGGAGGTAGTTCCCAGCGACAATGAAAGAACGGCGATATATTTCCAAATCAGGGTAGTGGGTGACTTGGAGGGGAACCGCCAGGTGGTGGGGTTTCCAGGTATCTGCTGCTCTTGTCCTTCTAGATGGTAGCAGTCGTGGGTTTGGAAGGTGCTGCCGAAAGAACCCTGGTGAATTACTGCAGTGCAGCTTGTAGATGATACACACGGCTGCCACTGTTCATCGGTGGTGGAAGGTTTGAATGTTTGTAGAAGGAGGAGCACTCAAGCGACTGCTTTGTCCTGGATGGTGTTGAGCTTCTTGAGTGTTGTTGGAGCTGCACTCATTCAGGCAAGTGGAGAGTAATCCATTACACTCCTGACTTGTGGCTTGTAGATGGTGGGCAGGCTTTGGGGGTCAGGAGGTGATCTATTCACTGGAGGACCCCTAGCCTTTGACCTGCTCTGGTAGCCACAGTATTAATATGGCTCGTCAGTTCAGTTTCTGATCAATGGTAACCCCCAGGGTGTTGGTTGCGGGGGATTCAGCGATGGCAAATGTAACTTGCCACTTGCCAGCCCAAGCCTGGATATTGTCCAGTTGTTGTTGCATTTGGACATGGACTGCTTCATTATCTGAGGAACTGTGAATGGTGCTGAACATTGTGCAGTCATCTGCGAGCATCCCCACTTCTGACCTTATGGTGGGCTGAGTGGCTTACTCTAGAACAAAATAATTCTCTAATTAAAGGAGTCTGGGATCAGAGGCAGTGGCATAAAGGAGCCTGGGTTGGAGAGGTGATTGTGTAGCATAAAGGAGACTTGGATCAGAGAGATGGTTGAGTGACAGCTCTTGGACATCCGAGTGATTGATGGCAGCCATGATTGCAAGAGGTGAAGAAGAGAGAAAAAGAGAGAGAATCACACCTGGGAAATGTGATGATATGCACACCAATCATGTATATAATGATAGATATGAGCTCCAACCAGCAGGTGGCAGCAGAGAACAATTGCCTGACAGTTACCTTGGGGAGGCTGGAGATAGTTGTCATAGTGGATAGTCCCATTTGTAGTAGCTCTTAGATAATTTATAATTGTTAGTAGATTTTGATCATTTTCAGGTGGTTATCTAACCTGCGTTGGCTGGCATGGTAGCATAGTGGTTAGCACAGTTGCTTCACAGCTCAAGGGCCCCAGGTTCGATTCCCGGCTTGGGTCATTGTGTGGAATCTGCATGTTCTCCCCGTGTCTAAGTGGGTTTCCTCCGGGTGCTCTGGTTTCCTCCCACAGTCCAAAGATGTGCAAGTTAGGTGGATTGGCCATGCTAAATTGCTTTTGGGTTAGGTGGGCTACAGGGATGCGTGGACATAAGTGGGGTGCTCTTTCCAAGAGCCGGTTCAGACTCGATAGGCCGAATGGCCTCCTTCTGCACCGTAAATTCTGTTATTGTTTAACAATAAACATTTAACTAGTCACGAACTAGATGTTCTCTAGTACACTTATTCCAACCGGCCAAGCACCAGAACGTAACAGGAAGGTCAAGCAGGTGAAGCAGCAAGAGATAGCCTGCAAGACTCGAACCAGAGAGTCTAGAGATGCAGCAGTGAGAAGGATTATGGGACTCGTACCAAGGAGAGTCCAGAGGTGAGGCAGTGAGAGAGAGTGAGACTCGAACTAGGGAGAGTCTCGAGGTGAGGCAGTGAGAGAGAGAGTGAGACTCGAACCAGGGAGAGTCTAGAGGTGAGGCAGCGAGAGAGAGAGTGAGACTCGAATCAGGGAGAGTCTCGAGGTGAGACAGTGAGAGTGAGACTCGAATCAGGGAGAGGCCGGAGGTGAGGCAGCGAGAGTGGGACTCGAATCAGGGAGAGTCTCGAGGTGAGGCAGCGAGTGAGACTCGAACCAGGGAGAGTCTAGAGGTGAAGCAGTGAGAGAGAGTGAGACTCGAATCAGGGAGAGGCCGGAGGTGAGGCAGCGAGAGTGAGACTCGCATCAGGGAGAGTCTCGAGGTGAGGCAGCGAGAGAGAGAGTGGGACTCGAATCAGGGCGGGTCTCGAGGTGAGGCAGCGAGAGTGAGACTCGAATCAGGGAGAGTCTAGAGGTGAGGCGGCGAGAGAGAGTGAGACTCGAACCGGGGAGAGTCTGGAGGTGAGGCGGTGAGAGAACGGGAGACTCGAATCAGGGAGAAAGATTGCGAGAATCGAACCTTGGAGTGTCTGGGAGGTGAAGCAATGAGAAAGAGTGTGAAACCCGAACCAGGGAGAATCTAGAGGTGAGGCAGCGAGAAGGAGACTTGATAAAGGGAGAGCCGCGAGCTGAAGCAGTGAGAGAGAGTGAGACTCGATCAAGGAAGAATCTAGAGGTGAAGCAGCGAGAGAGAGCATGGGACTGAGCCATGATTGAATGGTGGAGAAGATTCGATGTGCAGAATGGCCTAATTCTGCTCCTATGTCTTATGATCTTATGGACTCGAACGAGGGTGAGTCTAGAGGAGAAGCAGTGAGAAAGAGTGTGAGACTCTAACCAGGGAGAGTCTCGAGGTGAGGCAGCGAGAGTGAGACTTGAATCAGGGAGAGGCTGGAGGTGAGGCAGTGAGAGAGAGTGAGACTCGAATCAGGGAAGGTCCAGGAGGTAAACCCGTGAGAGAGAGTGAGACTCGAATCAGGGAGAGTCCAGAGGTGAAGCAGTGAGAGAGAAAAACTGGAATCGGGGAGTCTAGAGGTGAGGCAGCGAGAGTGAGACTCGAATCAGGGAGAGGCCAGAGGTGAGGCAGCGAGAGTGAGACTCGAATCAGGGAGAGGCCGGAGGTGAGGCAGCGAGAGAGAGTGAGACTCGAATCAGGGAGAGTCTCGAGGTGAAGCAGTGAGAGAGAGAGTGGGACTCGAATCAGGGAGAGGCCGGAGGTGAGGCAGCGAGAGTGAGACTCGAATCAGGGAGAGTCTAGAGGTGAAGCAGTGAGAGAGAGTGAGACTCGAATCAGGGAGAGGCCGGAGGTGAGGCAGTGAGAGTGGGACTCGAATCAGGGAGAGTCTCGAGGTGAAGCAGTGAAAGTGGGACTCGAATCAGGGAGAGTCTCGAGGTGAGGCAGCGAGAGTGAGACTCGAACCAGGGAGAGTCTAGAGGTGAGGCAGTGAGAGAGAGTGAGACTCGAATCAGGGAGAGTCTAGAGGTGAGGCGGTGAGAGAGAGTGAGACTCGAATCAGGGAGAGGCCGGAGGTGAGGCAGTGAGAGTGAGACTCGAATCAGGGAGAGGCCGCAGGTGAGGCAGTGAGAGTGAGACTCGAATCAGGGAGAGGCCGGAGGTGAGGCAGCGAGTGAGAGTGAGACTCGAATCAGGGAGAGTCTGGAGGTGAGGCGGTGAGAGAACGGGAGACTCGAATCAGGGAGAGTTTAAAAGTGAGGCAGTGAGAGAGAGTGAGACTCGAATCAGCGAGAGTCGAGAGGAGAAGCAGTGATGATTGTGCTTGATCCAGGGTAACTCTGGGATGTGAAGCAATGATGGAGAGATCACAAAACTTAGAACAGGGAGAGTCCCGGAGATGAAGTTGCGCGTGACAGTGCAAGACCTGACCAGGGGTGAAGCGGCAAGGATCCAGGCGTTATAGTTCCGCATGGAAACCAGTGATAAAGGTAGAATAAGCAATGATGTTCTATTAAATAATTTGAGGATTGGGCCAAATTAAAACTCAGAACATCTCTATAGATCTGCAACCTGAGCCAAGCAGCACTTGGCATGCGGTCAAGCGATTAGTAAATTAAACATGTGGCTCAGAGAGTGGTGTGGGAAGAAGGGATTTTGATTCATGGGGCACTGGCATCAGTACTCCGGGAAGAGAGCCATTCCATTGCGACAAGTTTTACTTAAACCAGTGTCCTGGTATAAATAAGGCAGTAAGCATGGCTTTAAGCTAGCAAAGTGAGATAAGGGTTCGGGAGAAGGGACATTTAGAAATCCAACAGAAAGGTTGAGGCATCAGAACAGTATAATGATGGGGATAAAGGCAAGGAAAATGGGTCAGGTGGGACAGGGAGGCAACAAAAAATTTACATTCGTGAGTAAGATCATTGAGGGAATAGAAGTCCAAAACAAAAATGAAATTAAGGTTTTTTTTTATCTGAATGCACAAAGCATCTGCAATAAGATAGATGAACTGGTGGCACAAATAGAGGTAAATAATTTCAATCTAAACGGCATTACATAAATATGTTTACTAGGTGATCGAGGTTTGGGGACACAGTTAAAAATGCTCTTGGCCGAGATGAGAATTTATTTTCTCTCAGAGGGTAGTTTGTAAAATTCTCCCCTTCAGAAGGGAATGGATGCTGGGCTGTTGGATTTATACAAGGTTGGCTTAGATTTTTGATAGACAAGGGAGTCAAAGGTTATTGGGGGGGGGGGGGGGGCAGACAGGAAAGTGGAATTGAGACCACAATCAGATCAGCTTGAGGAGCCAAGTGGCCTGCTGCTATGTCACATGCTCCTGTTAATTTTCAAGTTTCCCTTTTCTCCTTCATAAAATGTCAGTTTTGTTTGGACTAACATTAATTTAACCATGCAATATCCAGAGACGACTCTACCTATTGACTAGGCACTAATATAAGTTGAAGGAAACTCTTAAAAGGACAGGAGCTTTTTAATACATGTTTTGCAGATTCTTTTAGAAGTTAACAGCAAGGAACCATTTAAAATGAGTATCCACAAGAAGGGTCTGATGAGCTTTAACAGTCAAAAAAAAGGCAAAAATAGGTTATGATAAATATGTGTAAACAAGATCCGAATTTATGAACAAGTGCACGAATGTTGCAGCATTTGAACCCACATTTGATGAATCCTCAAAGTGGTTTTAGGGATTGTCTTTTTTGGCATTTCAAGGCAGTTTCTAGAGGAGAGTAGTGCATCATGCCTGGCATGACTTGGTGACCAAGATTAATCAGTGTGCAGAAAGTCTCTGATGCATTCAAATAGGTCGAGCACACCATGTGATATTTTTGCTTATTTTTATTTCTGTTTTTGTGTCAATGAGGAAGGAGGTCTTTCTTAACTAGAACGGAGTGAACTAGCTTTGAGCTAGGAAAGCCTTCTGGCTTCAATTCCCACTACTTCTTTAATGCTCTTAGAGCAAAGATATTCATGGTGCCCTCTTCCTATTGCCACTTTGTCCTGAGATATTGTGACTTAAGAAATATATACAATGACAGGCATATACCCAATGTGCAGCCACCCTGTATGCCAGTAGCTAATGATGCTTCATGCAGCCAGACTGTGTTATAATTATTTTCTATGTGAAACCCTTCAAAGGCGTTTGTTTGTCTTTGTTGTTATGGACATCAAGTGCAATGAAAGAGGTGTCAAGTAGTTGCATGATAACTTTATGTGGGGAGCAGTAAACGTGTCACTTGGTAGCCTTACTTAATGGTCCACCATCATCTAGATTTGTTTCTTAAGTGTTGTGAATACTGCCCCCTGATTAATCTTGGTCACCAAGTCATGCCAGGCATGATGCACTACTGTCCTTTAGAAGCAGCCTTGAAATGCCAAAAAAGACGATCCTTAAAACCACTTTGAGGATCCATCAAATGTGGGTTCAAATGCTGCAACATTCATGCACTTGTTCATAAATTCAGATTCTTGTTTACACATATTTATCATAACCCATTTTTGCCTTTTTTTTTGACTGTTAAAGATCATCAGACCTTTCTTGTGGATACTCATTTTAAATGGTTCCTTCCTGTTAATTTCTAAAGGAATCTGCAAAACATGTATTAAAAATCTCCTGTCCTTTTAAGAGTTTCCTTCAACTTGTATTAGTGCCTCGTCAATAGGTAGAGTTAGAATGGAATTTCCAGCAAGTGTGAAATCCTTTTGGTTTCTTGTAGTTTATAATATGAAAATATGTGCAAAGTGAAGTACTATTGATTAATCTGCCTTTTAAGATTTTTGTTACTTTGTTATTTTGTGGAATCTACTTGCCACAAAAGACTGAGTAGTAACTTGTTTATGTGTTTCTGACACTAAGTTTTGTTGCCTTTCGTTTCCTGTTGGTGGTTATAACAAAATCTGCTGATTCCAGAGTGGTGGAAATGGATGTAAGTTACTGTAACTATCCAGTAGGAAGTGTAAAGCACCACTCTACTTTTATTCACAAAGCACACTTTCCTTGTAAGATTGCACATTGCCAGTTGGACGAGATTAGTAACTTTGCTTGGAGTATTTTGAATATGAGCATGTGTTCTGCACCTCCAGATGAGGCTTTTCATAAGTTAATAATTATCTTTATTGTCACAAGGAGGCTTACATTGCAATGAAGTTACTGTGAAAAGCCCTTAGTCGCCATATTCTGGCTCCTGTTTGGGGATACAGAGGGATAATTCAGAATATCCAAATTTCCTAACAGCACGTCTTCCGGGACCAGTGGGAGGAAACCGGAGCACCCGGAGGAAACCCAAGCAGACACTAGGGGCGCGATTCTCCGCCCCCCACACCGGGTGGGAGAATAGCGGGAGGGCCTGCCGACATTTTTCACGCCCTCCCGCTCTTCTCTCCCCCCCCCCCCCCCACGCCTGACCCACGCCACGAATCACCACTCGCTGTTTTTTACGGCGAGCGGCGAATCTCTGAGGCCGATGGGCCGAGCGACCGGGCCTTCACGTCTGTTTCAACACGGCAGCAAACACACCAGAAACAGGCGCCAGATGCCTGTTTGTGGCATCTGGGGGCCCGATTGGCACGGCTGTACCACGGCCGTGCCAAGGGGGGCATAGGCCCGCGATCGGTGGGCACTGATCGCGGGCCGTGCGTCCGTAACGGATGCACTCTTTTCCCTCCGCTGCCCCGCAAGATCAAGCTGCCACGTCTTGCGGGGCGGCTGAGGGAAAAGACACCAACTGCACATGCGCGGGTTGGCGTTGTCCAACCTGCGCATGCGCGGCTGACGTCATCGGCCGCGTCAGCCGGCGTGACGCTTGACGTGCGGCCTTGACGACCGTCGTTAAGGCCGTGACGCACGGGGCTGCGCTCCTAGCCCCGCCTGGGGGGGTGAATCGGCCCTGGAAGTGGGCGTGAAGGCTGCCGTGGGTCACGGCCTGTCCCACGGCAGCCTTTACGATTCTCCGCACTTGCAGAGAATCTCGCCCTAGGAGAATGTGCAGACTCTGCACAGACAGTGATCCAGCTGGGAAACGAACCTGGGACCCTGGCGCTGTGAAGCCACAGTGCTAACCACTGTGCTACCATGCTGCCCAGTTAGAGTATTATGGGCAATCACTTTTAAGTTTCAACCTTTTACAAATGAAATGTAACTTTTTTTTACAGTCCTGTTTCAGAGATGAAACTTCCTGTTTAAACATCAGATGCCAGTTAGGAGACATTGAACGTGGAAAAGCTGTATCCGTCCATATTGCTATGAAGCTCAATTATGCATTTTTGGCATCAGTAAGTTTTTTGTGTATATATGATCTTTGAGATCTTGTATAGTAAAAGAACATTGTATACTAAATCATCTTGGTGTTTTGAATAATGTGCAAACAAATTCTAATGATTATGGAGTGGGGAAAACAAATATCATACATATATGTATGAAGTATTTTAACAAAAACAAGATCAGGGTATTTATATCTTGTGTTTGTACTCTCCGGCTTCCCTATTGCTGTGAGGAGCACATGTCTGTTGGCATGACTACATAGTGATATTCTCGATGAGGAACACAACAACTTTTGCCTCTCCTCTCTCTCTCCTGTGGAATGTAAGCAAAACTATTTATGCATCTTGAATGTGAATTAGTAGTTATAAAGAATCTCTGTTTGAATTACAGTCTGTCCTGCTGTTTTACGCATATCTCTTTTGTCAGTTTTGTGAGATCACCCAGTCGAGGAGTGCTGTAATGAAATTAGCAGGTCCAGTTCTGCTCCCCAGAGTACACCTCCTGTCAGATAATCAGGGAATGACATCCATTCTGATGTTTGCAGTTGAGATTGCCCCATTATAACATCAATGAATAATAAGGAATAAAATTATAATTCTAACTTCAATAAATTTATGATTTACAGCATTTGCAGGCTTTGTTTTTACATTTGAAAACTATCGTACAGCATGGAGTATGACATAAAGTGCTCAATTAATATTTTTGATAAAACATAACAAAACACCTATTTTATTTTAACAGGATACCGCTTCTTCAACGTATTTTGTTACAGAAGCTGTGGCATCATCGGGACAGAATCCAAATGTTATTGAAAATGAACGAGGAACAAGCACAACTGTAAGTCTTCAAATACAACACTATATTTTTATTAGGTACAGTTCACTCCCCCTCTCCTGAATCTGTATGTGATTTCATGACCCGCGGCAGCAACTCTCCAGAACATTGCCCAATGGCCGTTCTACACGTGCAAGTCCAGTTACTAAATGGTGTTTGACTAAATTAGGCTTATCACAGCAGATCCCAGTCCTTTTCAGCAGGGGTCACTGGTTACATGACAATCAAGAACAGGCAGATTTATTGATTTTTTTTACCTGGCATAGCGAGAGCAAATCAATCAGCTGAACCAATTACCACCCTGCACATGGATTACTCAGTTTCTGATCGGGTTACAGAATATACTGAAGTTTAGAATGCAAAGGAAAGAAAACAATCCATGGCTTGTAACTTCCAAGCTCCTGAGGGTAACCCAAAGATCTGCTGATGACCTCACCCCAGAGGTCCCCAGGTAAGGATTGCTCAGCAATTGCCGGGAAGAGGTAATAAGAATTAAAGCCACTTAGAATTTCTGGGTAACTATAGTAATGAAACCTCCACTGAACACCAACCCCTGACCACTCTAACCCCACTCTTCTGTTGCCCATTCAATTACACCCCCCTCCCCCAAAGCTGATCACCCTACTACCTCACGACCGACCACCCCTGACCAAACAAGCCCCCCATTGACCACCTGACCAACTCCCCATCATTGGCTATTTAATACTCCCTGACCACCCAATATCATCCACGACAGAGCAGTCTGCTTGAACAGCACCCTGATGATCATCTTAAACATTTACTTCCACCTGTACCAGACAGTGGCAAAAAGTGTGTACCCATATACAAGATGCATTGCAGCAACTCACCAAAGCTCCTTCAACAGCTTTCTTCTTTTTTTTTTTTAAATAATTTTTATTGAAAGAGTTTTTCCATACAGACATTTACCCCTACTAATTTTTAAATTATTTACAACACAATCCCTCTAGGCAAATGTCCCTCCCTCGCCCGCCCTCTCGCGCGCACCAGTCCTCCCCCCCCCCCCCCCCCCCCCGGCAACCTTAACAACCAAGGCAGCCTACAGTTTCAGACATGAGCAGCGAGCAGGCTTGCCCGCGTTACAGTCGTGCGTGTCCCCCCACGACCCTTGCTGCCCCCCCCCCTCCCCTCCCCCCCCCCTCCCTCCCCCCCCCCCCCCTCCCCTCCCCTCCCCCCCCCTCCCTCCCCCCCCCCCCCTCCCCTCCCCCCCCCCCCCCCCCCCCCCGGGTTGCTGCTGCCACGACCCCGAACGTCTATCTCTGATCTAAAAAGTCAAGGAAAGGTTGCCACCGCCTGGCGAATCCCTGTACCGACCCTCTCAGGGCAAATTTGATCCTTTCTAGCTGAATATAGCTAGCCATATCGTTAATCCAAGTTTCAACGCTTGGAGGCCTCGCGTCCTTCCATTGAATTAATATCCTTCGTCGAGCCACTAGGGACGCAAAGGCCAGTATTCCGGCCTCCCTAGCCTCCTGTACCCCCGGTTCTACCCCGACCCCAAAGATCGCAAGCCCCCATCCTGGTTTGACCCTGGACCCCACCACCTTCGACACCGTCCTTGCCACCCCCTTCCAGAACCCTTCCAGCACCGGACATGCCCAGAACATATGCACATGGTTCGCTGGGCTTCCCAGACATCTGACACACCTGTCCTCACCCCCAAAGAACCGGCTCATCCTTGTCCCCGTCATGTGAGCTCTATGCAGCACCTTAAATTGAATGAGGCTCAGCCTCGCACACGAGGAGGAAGAATTGACCTTCTCCAGTGCATCCGCCCACGTCCCGTCTTCTATCTGCTCTCCCAGCTCCCCTTCCCACTTGGCTTTCAGCTCCTCCCCTGATGCTTCTTCCGCCTCCTGCATTATCTTGTAGATGTCTGATATCTTCCCCCCTCCGACCCAGACCCCCGAGAGCACCCTATCACTCGCCCCCTTACTGGGGAGCAGGGGAAACCCCTCCACCTGCCGCCTAGCAAATGCCTTCACTTGTAGATATCTGAACATGTTTCCCGGGGGGAGCTCAAACTTCTCCTCCAGCCCTCCCAGGCTCGCAAACCTCCCCTCTATAAACAGGTCCTTCAGCTGCCGTATGCCCACCCTGTACCAGCTCTGAAATCCCCCGTCGATGTTCCCCGGGATGAATCTATGGTTCCCTCTTATTGGCGCCGCCAACAGACCTCCCATTTCCCCCCTATGTCGCCTCCACTGCCCCCATATCTTGAGGGTGGCCGCCACCACCGGGCTCGTGGTGTACCTCGTGGGGGGGAGCGGCCATGGTGCCGTTACTAGGGCCCCCAGGCTTGTGTTGCCACAGGACGCCCTCTCCATTCGTTTCCAAGCTGCCCCCTCCCCTTCCATCATCCACTTGCGCACCATTGACACATTTGCCGCCCAGTAGTACCCCGAAAGATTGGGTAGTGCCAGCCCTCCACTGTCCCTACTCCGCTCCAAAAAGACCCTCCTCACCCTTGGGGTGCCATGCGCCCACACGTAGCTCATGATGCTACTCGTCACCTTTTTGAAGAAGGCCCTAGGGAGGAAGATGGGCAAGCACTGAAATAAAAACAAGAACCTTGGGAGGACCGTCATTTTGATTGACTGCACCCTCCCCGCCAGCGACAACGGTACCATGTCCCACCTCTTAAACTCCTCCTCCATCTGTTCCACCAGCCTGGAAAAGTTCAACTTGTGGAGGGTCCCCCAGTTCCTTGCCACCTGCACCCCTAAGTACCTAAAGCTCTTTCCTGCTCGCTTGAAGGGGAGTCTCCCAATACCCTCTCCCTGGTCCCCCGGGTGTATCACAAAAACCTCGCTTTTGCCCAAATTTAATTTGTACCCCGAAAAGTCCCCAAACTCTGCTAATAGTTCCATTATCTCCGGCATTCCCCCTTCTGGGTCTGCCACGTACAGCAGTAGATCATCCGCATACAGCGATACTCGATGTTCCTCCCCTCCCCTAGTCAGTCCTCTCCACCCCCCTGAACCCCTCAGTGCCATCGCCAACGGTTCAATCGCCAGTGCGAAAAGTAGGGGGGATAGGGGACATCCCTGCCTGGTCCCTCGGTGGAGCCCGAAATACTCCGACCTCCTCCCGTTTGTCACTACACTCGCCGTCGGGGCCGAGTAGAGCAACTTCACCCACTTAATAAACCCTTCCCCAAACCCAAACCGTTTCAACGTCTCCCACAGGTACTCCCACTCCACCCTATCGAATGCCTTCTCCGCGTCCAGCGCTACCACTATCTCAGCCTCCCCCTCCACTGCCGGCATCATAATTACATTCAGCAATCTCCGCACGTTCGTGTTGAGCTGCCGCCCCTTCACGAACCCCGTCTGGTCCTCATGGATTACCCCTGGCACACAATCCTCTATTCTAGCTGCCAGGATCTTTGCCAGCAACTTGGCATCCACGTTCAGAAGCGAGATAGGCCTGTAGGACCCGCACTGCACGGGGTCTTTATCCCGCTTCAATATCAGGGAGATCAGAGCCTGCGACATTGTCGGGGGCAGAACCCCCCCCTCTCGCGCCTCATTAAAGGCTCGTACCAGTACCGGTCCCACCAAGTCCACATTTTTCTTATAGAATTCCACCGGGAACCCATCTGGCCCCGGCGCCTTCCCCGCTTGCATCTGACCTATTCCCTTGACTAGCTCCTCTAGCCCTATTGGCGCCCCCAGCCCTTCTACCAGCCCCTCCTGGACCCTTGGGAACCTCAATTTGTTTAGGAAGTCCTCCATTCCCCCTCTCCTTGTCGGCGGCTCAGACCGATACAACTCCTTGTAAAAATCCCTGAAGACCCCGTTCACTTCTTGCCCCTTCTGCACTACCTTCCCGCCCCTCTCCTTCACTCCCCCAATCTCCCTAGCCGCATCTCGTTTGCGAAGCTGGTGTGCCAGCATCCTGCTCGCCTTTTCCCCATACTCATAGACCGCGCCCTGTGCCCTTCTCCACTGCGTCTCTGCCTTCCTGGTGGTCAGCAGGTCGAACTTGACCTGCAGGCTGCGCCGTTCTTCCAGCAGCCCCTCCTCTGGTGCCTCCGCATATCTCCTATCCACTTCCAATAGCTCCCCCACCAGCCTCTCCCTCTCCTGCCTCTCCTTTCTTTCTCTATGCGCCCTTATGGAGATCAGCTCTCCCCTGATCACTGCCTTCAGGGCCTCCCAGACCATCCCCACCTGCACCTCACCCGTGTCATTCAAGTCCAGATAGCTCTCAATGCTCTTCCGGACCCTTTTACACACCTCGTCGTCCGCTAACAGCCCCACATCCAGCCGCCACAGCGGGCGCTGGTCCCGCGCCTCCCCCATTTCCACATCCACCCAATGCGGTGCATGATCAGAGATCGCAATGGCCGAGTACTCAGCTTCCCGTACCCTCGGGATCAGCCCCCTGCTCAACACGAAGAAATCGATTCTGGAGTACACTCTATGGACGTGGGAGAAAAAGGAATACTCCCTCGCCCTCGGCCTACCAAACCTCCATGGGTCTACTCCTCCCATCTGCTCCATGTACCCCCTCAGCACTTCTGCCGCTGCCGGCCTCCTATTGGTCCTTGCGCTCGATCTGTCTAGCCCGGGGTCCAGCACTGTGTTAAAGTCCCCCCCCATGATCAAGCCCCCTGCCTCCAGTCCCGGAATGAGGCCCAATAGGCGCCTCATAAAACCCGCGTCATCCCAGTTCGGGGCATATACGTTGACCATCACCACTTTCTCCCCCTGCAGCTTACCCTTCACCATCACATACCTACCCTCCTTATCCGCCACCACCTCCTCCGCCACGAACGACACCCTCTTTCCCACCAGAATCGCCACCCCCCGGTTCTTTGCGTCCAATCCAGAGTGGAACACCTGTCCCACCCACCCCCTTCTCAGGCGAACCTGGTCCACTACCTTCAAATGGGTCTCCTGTAACATTGCTACATCAGCCTTCAGTCCCTTCAGGTGTGAGAATACCCTTGATCTCTTGACCGGCCCATTCAACCCCCTCACGTTCCAAGTGATCAGCCGGGTCGCGGGACGACCCGCCCCCTTCCCCTGCCGATTAGCCATGTCCTGTTCCCTGCTCGCCCCGGGTCGACCCTCCCCTTCTGACCCGCTCCCCATGGCGATGTCCCCCTCCCCCCACCTCTCCAGTCCTCCACTTCCCGTTTCTGGTCTTTTCAGCAGCAACCCGGTGTCCCTCCCTAACCCCCCTCCCCCCCCCCCCAGGCTAGGACCCCTCCTAGCCGCGATGTACCCTCCATCGTACTCCCGTAAGTCAGCTGGTTCACGCTGACCCGGCTGCTCCTGCCCCACTCCGACTCCCCCCGGCTCGGGGGGGGGCCTCCCCCCCCCCTTGCCACTCCTCCCTGGCCCCGCTCCAGCGCGGGAAAGGTCGCCATTGCTAGCCACGCCCCGCACTCCTCCCCTCCCCCCTCCTCTGCCCCGCGCGCGGGAAAACAGAGGAAAGCCCGCGCTTTCGCCCTGCCACACCCCACCCCGCCATCTTCAGTTCCACCCCCGTCCCCGTCCATGCCTGTAAAAGAACCCCCCCTAGGAGCCCAAATCCCCGATCTGCTCTCCCCCCCGTCCCACCTCCCCAACTTAACATTATAAATAACAGATAAATAACAAATAACAATGTACTTAACAGTCGCCCTCTACCAAACAGCATAAATAACCATAAATAACCATGAATAACCACAATAACAATAACTAAGGGAAGTTGGCAAAGGGGGAAAAAACATCAGAAGAAAAACCACAGCAAGAGTTCAAAATCCAAACAAAGAATTCAGCTGAAAGTACCCGAGCGGCTACGGCCGCCAAGTATCCCCTGGGTCTAATTCGAGTCCAGTTTCTCTTCCTGTACAAAGGCCCACGCCTCCTCTGGGGACTCAAAATAGTGGTGTTGGTTCCTGTAGGTGACCCACAAGCGCGCTGGCTGCAGCATTCCGAACCTGATCCGTTTTGCATGTAGCACCGCCTTCGTCCGGTTGTACCGGGCCCGCCGCTTTGCCACCTCCGCACTCCAGTCCTGGTAGACCCTCACCGTCGAATTCTCCCACTTGCTGCTCCTTTCCCTCTTGGCCCACTCCAGCACTCTCTCACGGTCGCTGAGTCGCTGGAACCGCACCAGCACCGCCCTCGGGGGCTCATTTGCTCTTGGCCTCCTAGCCATGACCCTGTAGGCCTCTTCCAGCTCCAGGGGCGAAGGGACGGCCCCTGCCCCCATCAGGGAGCTCAGCATTTCTGCTACATATCCCGGGAGGTCTGACCCCTCCAGGCCTTCTGCCAGGCCCAAGATCCTCAGGTTCTTCCGCCTCATTCGGGTATCCAGCTCCTCAAAACGGCTCTGCCATTTCAGGTGGAGTGCCTCGTGCACCTCTACCTTTCCCACGAGGACCGTGGCCTCCTCCTCCCTCACAGTCATCTCCTGTTGCAGCTCCCGAATCGACGCCTCTTGGGTCGCCTGGGCTCCCATCAGCCTGGTGGTCGTCGCATTCATTGACTCCAAGAGCTCCATTTTCAGCTCCGTAAAGAAGCGCAGGAGAGCGGCCTGCTGCTCCTCCGCCCATTTCCTCCATTCCTCGGGTGCTCCACCGGCCGCCATTTTGGTCTTCTTCCCCCGCTTTTTTTTGGGAGCTGCTGTTGCTTTCTTTACCACCCCACTCCGGGTACCGACCATAAAGTTGGTCTGGTTCTCTTCAGGGAGCCTTCCCCCACCGGGATTTGTCCTTACAGCGCCGTTGGGGCCCTCCAATCGGCCCGAAAACACCTTTGTAGCAGGAGCAGCCAAACGTGCGACTTAGCTGGTCATAGCCGCAACCGGAAGTCAACAGCTTTCTTCTTAACTTGCAATGACTACCATCTAAAGAACAAGGGTGGCAGACATAGAAAACAAGAGCAGAAGGAGGCCATTTGGCCTTTCAAGCTTGTTTCGCCATTCATTATGATCATGACTGATCATCGAACTCAATTGCCTAATCATGCCTTTCCCCAATATCTTTTGATCCCCCTCGGCCCAAGTGCTATATCTAACTGCTTCTTGAAAACATACATTGTTTTGGCCTCAAATACTTCCTGAGGTAATGAGCTCCACAGGCCGACGTCTCTCTGGGTGACAACATTTCTCCTTATCTCTGTCCTAAATGGTTTACCCGTATCCTCAGACTATGACTCCTGGTCTGGACACACCTACCATCGGGAACATACTTCCTGCATCTACTCTGTCCAGTGCTGTTAGAATTTTATAGGTTTTCATGAGATTCCCCTCATTCTTCTGAAGTGAATACAATCCTACCCAATTCAATCTGTCCTTATAGGTAAGTCCTGCCATCCCAAGAATTAGTCTGGTAAACCATCACTATGCTCCCTCTAGAGCAAGAGCATCCTTCCTCAGATAAGGAGACAAAAATTGCACTCAATATTCCAGGTGTGGCCTCACCAAGGCCCTGTATAATTGCAGCAAGACATCCCTGCTCTTGTACTTGAATCCTCTCGCTATGATGGCCAACATACCATTTGTCTTCTTTACCGCATGCTGCATCTGCACGCTTATCTTGAGTGACTGGTGTACAAGGAGACCAAGGTCTCATTGCACTTTCTCCCCTCCTAATTTATGGCTATTCTGATAATAGTCTACCTTCCCATTTTTGCTACCAAACTGGATAACCTTGCATTTATCCAAATTATACTGCATCTGCCATTCATTTGCCCACTTGTTCAACTTGTCCAAATCCCACTGAAGGATCTCTGCATCCTCCTCATAGCTCACCTTCCCACCCAACTTTTTGTCACCTGCAAATTTGGAGATATTACATTGTGTTCCCTTATCCAAATCATTAATATTTATTGTGAATAGTTGGGGTCCCAGTGCCTTTCATTCCTACTCATTGTTTTCATTCTGCCAACCAATTTTCTCTTCATCTCAATACACTACTCCTAATCCCATGCGCTTTAACTTTACATGATAATCTCTTACGTGCGACTTCGTCAACAACCTTCTGAAAGTCCAAATAAACCACATCCACTGGTTTCCCCTCATCAACTCTACCAGTTACTTCCTTGAAGAATTCCAGTAGATTTGTCAATCATGATTTCCCCTTCATAAATCCATGCTGACTCTGTCCAATCCTGCCACTGTTTTCTAAGTGCTCTGCTGAAAGATCTTTGATAATGGATTCTGGAATTTTCCTCACTACCAACGACAGGCTTACAGGTTCCTCTTTTCTATCTGCCCTTTCAAATAGTGGAGTTATATTAGCTATCCTCTAGTATTCAGGAACTGCAGTCTATAGAATACTGGAAGATGCCCACCAATGCATCCACTATATCTGGAGTCACTTCCTTAAGTACTCTGGGATGTAGATTATAGGCCTTTGGGATTTATCAGGCTTCAATCCCATCAATTTCCCCAATACCATTTCTCTACTAATTTTGATGTCTTTCAGTTCCTCCCTCTCACTAGCCCCTGTGTTCCCCAACATTTCTGGTATCTGATTTGTGTCCTCATCTGTGAAGACAGAACCAAAGTATGTATTTAGTTGCTCAGCCATTTCTTTGTCCGCCATTATAAATTCCCCTGTTTCTGACTGTAAGGGATCTACATTTGTCACCAATCTTTTTCTCTTCATGTACCTATCAAAACTTTTAGTCAATTTTTATGTTGCCTGCAAGCTTACTCTTGTACTCCATTTTCCCCTTCTTAACCAGTCCCTTGGTCCTCCTTTGCTGAATTCTAAATTGCTCCCAATCCTCAGACTTGTTGTTTTTCTTGGCCAATTTTGTATTCTTTTTTCCTTGGATCGAATACTATCTCTAATTTCCCTTGTAAACCGTGGTTTGGCCACATTTCACATTTTACTTTTGTGCCAGACAGGAATAAACAATTGATGCAGTTCCCCCGTGCACTCTTTGAATATTTACCATTGCCTATCCACAGTCATCCCTTTAAAGTAAAATTTCACAATCGATCATAGCCAATTTGCGCCTCATATCAATGTAATTTTCTTTATTAGGATTCAGGGCCCTAGTCTCAGAATCGACTACGTCACTCTGCATCTTGATGAAAAATACTATCATATTATGGTTGCTCATCCCCAAGAGTCCTCGCACAATTAGATTGCCAATAATTCCGTTCCCATTACACAGTACCCAGTCTAGGATGGCCTGCTCTCTAGTTGGTTCCTCAACATATTGGTCCAGAAATTCATCCTGCATACATTCCAGGAATTCCTCCTCTACAGTGTTGTGACTAATTTGATTTGCCTAGTCTATAAACAGATTAAAATCACCCATAATTACAGATGTTCCTTTATCGCATGCACCTCTAATGTCTTTTTAATGCTATTCCCAACATCAACACTACAGTTTTGAACGCTATATACAACACCCACTAATGTTTTTTGCCCCTTGGTGTTTCTCAGTTCGACCCATACAGATTCCACATTATCGGAGCTAATATCCTTCCTCACTATTGTGTTAATTTCCTCTTTAACCAGCAATGAACTCCACTGCCTTTTCCTTTTTCTCTGTCTTTCCTAAATATTGAATACCCCAGGATGTTCAATTCCCATCCCTGATCGCCCTGCAGCCATGTCTCCATAATCCCGGTTATATTGTACCCTTTGTAATGATATGTAGACAGACATGTAGGGTGCGATTCTCCGCCCCCCCCCCCCCCCCCCCCACGCCGAGTGGGAGAATAGCGGGAGGGCCTCCCGACATTTTTCACGCCATCCCACTATTCTCACCCCCCCCCCCCCCCCACGCCCGACCCATGCCACAAATTGCCGCTCGCCGCTTTTTACGCCAAGCGGCGATTCTCCGAGGCCGATGGGCCGAGCGGCCGGGCCTTCACGCCCGTTTCAACACGGCAGCGAACACACCTGCTTGCTGCCGTCGTGAAACGGGTGCCAAATGCCCGTTTGGGGCATCTGGGGGCCCGGTTGGCACGGCAGTACCACGGCCGTGCCAAGGGGGGCATAGGCCTGCGATCAGTGCCCACCGATCACGGGCCGTGCGTCCGTAACGGACGCACTCTTTTCCCTCCGCCGCTCCGCAAGATCAAGCCGCCACATCTTGCGGGACGGCTGAGGGAAAAGACGGCAACTGCGCATGCGCGGGTTGGCGTTGTCCAACCTGCGCATGCGCGGCCGACATCATCGGCCGCGTCAACCGGCGTGACGCTTGACGTGCGGCCTTGATGACCGTCATCAAGACCCCCCAGCCCGGGGGGGAGAATCGGCCCTGGAAGTGGTCGTGAAGGCTGCCGTGGGTCACGGCCTGTCCCACGGCAGCCTTTACGATTCTCCGCATTTGCGGAGAATCTCGCCCGTAATTTAGGGGTTAATCAGAACACCCAACTGTGGCATAACCACTAGAGGGCATTACATGACCACTATAAAACTACAGCTCACACAAGCTCTCGCTCTCAGTCCCAGCAGAGACTGGAGGAATAACACGAGTGTAGCAGAGATCACAGTCAAGCCACCACATGTGGCTTAGATACAGTTTGAACAGCTAGTCAAGTTTACTGTGTTGCTAGAGTTAGATCAGCAGAGTGTCAAACTCATTTATTAGCTTTGTCATTATTAAATAAATACTTTCAACTTACTTTGAGGACTGGAGTATTCTTCAACATTGTCTGCAGTTAGTAGCGACTTGTGTTACTCAAATAACATAACATAATACCCTTTACAGTTATTTGCATGATTAGTACATCCGCTTTATTACAAATGCTCCGCCCATTAAGACACAAAGCCTTTAGGCTTGTTTTTTTAACATTACTTGTCCCGTTCAAAATATTTTTCACTGGCCCTGTTTGAATCTGGCCCCTGGTTTCTCTAACTATCACTTTTCTTATTCCCCTTTTTGTCTTTTGTTTTTGTTCTTGATTCCCACTCCTCTAATTCCTTGCATAGGATCCCACCCCCCTGCCTTTTTAGTTTAAACCCTCCCCAGCCACTCTAGCAAATAAATCTAGGACATCAGTCCTGGTCCCGACCAGGTATAACCTGTCCAGTTTGTACTGGTCCCAATGCTCCAGGAATCTGAAACCCTTGCACCATCTCTTTGGCCATGTATTCATCCAATATATCCTGTTCTGACTATCATTTGGCACTGGTAGTAATCCTGAAATCACTACCTTTTGAAGTCTGACTTCTCAACTTTCTTCCAAACTCCCTATATTCTGCTTTTGGGACCTCATGCATTTTTTTAAACCTATATCGTTTGTACCAATGTGTACCATGAGCACTGGCTGTTCATCCTCTGCCTTCCAGAATGTCCTGAAACCGCTCCAAGACATCCTTGACCCTTGCACCAGGGAGGCAACATACACCTTGGAGTCCTGTTTGTGGCCACAGAAATGATTCACCTTACAATTGACCATGGGGCCCATAGGAACACCATTAGCTGCAAGTATACCAGTTTCCCTTCAAGTCTCGTACCATCCTGACTTGAAAATATGTCGAATTTACTTATTCTCAATGGGTCAAAATCCTGGAACTCACTTCTGAACAACATTGCGGGTGTACCTACACCATAAGGAGAGCTGTGTTTCAAGAAGGCAGCACCTTCTCGAGGGCAATTGGGATGGATAATAAATGCTGACATTTTCAATTATATGCACATCTCATAAACAAATAAAATGTGGTACAGGGCCATAAAGATCCTGTTTCATTCCTTCTCTTAAGTTGACGTCACTTTGAGTTAATGTAGACTGTATTAATTGCCAAATGATCTTGCAAACAGAGCAGAAGTTATGAGACATTAAATTTAAAGAGCACATAGATGTGTACTCAACCTACGGTGTGTGGCTGTAGCTGACGTTCCAATTAAATGTGATGAAAGCAAATTTCTGCAGATGCTGGAATCGGCAAGCAACAACAGAAAGTCCCAGCAGGTCTGACAGCGTGTGGAGCAGGGTTTTTCAAATACAGGGTCGTGACCTGCGGGTGGGGCACCAGCAAGTGTTGGGAGGCTCGAGGAACGATTGGGCGCGCTTTCCTGCGGTGGTCCCAATTGCAGGAGGAGAGCCTGTCTTTTACTTTGAGAATGGCGGCCAAATTGGAAAATGTCCGTAGCTGCGGCGGAGAGGACGAGACAGTAATGGGGGGTGGTCAGCGGGGTGCAGAGAGAAACCTAAATGTCCATGGCTCAGGGCTCACCCCCCGGTTTGTGTGGAGACGTCCGAGTGTCGACTGGTGTCCAGGAGGTTTCGTGCTCTGCGCTCAGGGTGAGTGGGACCACTGATTGAGGGGGAGGTGAGGCCGCTCCATCCCCACAGTCGAGAGGAAGATCGTTCCCTTTTGTGAGTATTTTGATCCGATTGCTGGTGCACCTGTGCCCGAGGCTTGGTGTGTTGCTCCCCCCACCCCGCGCGGCTCCTCTTGGTAATTTATCCGGGGAAATTAGGCTTGTGTAGGCCCGAGAGTTCATCTGCTGAGATTGCCCCTGGTGGCTGAGCACCCCTCCCTGTTCAGGGTGTGACCCAGCGCGAGTTTGGTTTTGGGGGCATAATGGGCACCAGGTTTTATTTTTTGGGGGGCTGTATTTGGTAAAGCCCTGGGCTGCATGGAGTGCCAGGCTGAGAAATTACAGTCAACGTGGTTATTCTCAGGAGTTGTGACCATGGCTCTCTATATTTTATTTTAGTATCGGAGGTCACATTTAGAAAATTAGTCCCCGTCTCTACTGAGAAGGATTTCCATCTTGTAATATAAACCAAACTGGTGTAAAGCGACATGAACCCTGAAAAGTCTACACCTTATTTTGGCATTGCGCAGGGGAGCACAAGGTTTGGGGAATACAGGCTTCAATGTTGTACCTTCGAGAATTAAACTGGTCATGTCTCAAAATTGCTATCTTGAACAAATTTAGCTTTTTTGCATTTTGACGTGAATTATAATGGAACTGCATTCTGGAAAAATAATGGATTTTTAAAGCTAGATTGCCGGACCAGAAAATAATGCTCTTTACTTTTGGTTACGTTGGGATCTCTGGTGCCTACCTGTCCAGAATAAAATATTTATTGCAAACAAACAAAAAAAGAGAACGTTGGCCGTTGCCACCTTTTAAATGAAAATAAGTCAGGCTGTGTGAAGTTTTCCAGAAAGACGCAGCAGCTGAGAACAGGTCACATGCGCCCTGCACGCACGCTTGACTTAAGCACTCACCAGGTAAGCACTTTTGGCTCCAAATCATGGAGCAGTGTTACTTCCACTTTCCAGCAGCTGGCAAGCAAGGCAAGTGAACTGTGAAGATGAAGAGATAACCAGAGACTCAAATAGGCAGTTTACCTATTGGACAGGATCACACAACAGAATCTGCTCGTCAGAGCTGTACAGGAGAGTCCAAGACAGGACAGAGCAGTGCTAGTGTGTGCTCAGCTCCAGGGCCTCTGGTTAACAGTCTACAAAGAAAAAAACTAACTTGGGAATAAAGCAATAAAAAGATGATTTCTTGAGGTATGGGTTTGTCCTTTGTGAGGGAACTGGCTGAAGTCTACACCTGATGTGCGCATTGTCCTCTCCTCTTTTGCACCTAATTCAAGTGAGATTGTGAGGACCAATGTGCTTTGCAAATGTGACCCAGTCTGCATTTAGTCTCTCCAATATAGAGTGTAGACCGCATTGGAGCAGTGAATGCAATAGATGAAACAGAAAAAAATGTATGTGAAGCGCTGCCTCACCTGAAAAGAGAATTTACGCCCTTGGATGGTGAGCAAGGAGGAGGTAAAGAGGCAGGTGTTGCACCTTCTGCAATTGCATGAGAAGAGAGTGAAGTGTTGGGGTTGATGTAAGACTGGATCAGGGTAGCCCAGAAGGGAATGGTTCCTGTGGAATTCTGACAGGGGGAGTGAGGGGAAGATGTGTTTGGTAGTGGCATCATGCTGGAGTTGATGGAACTGGTGGAGGATGATCCTTTGAATGCAGAGGCTGGTGAGGTGAAAAGTGAGGACAAGGGGGACACTATTCTGGTTCTGGGAGGGAGTGGAAGGGGTGAGGGCAGAGGTGTGGGGGATGGATCGGACATTGTTAAGAGCCCTGTCATCCACAGTGGGTGCGAAACCACAATTAAGGAAGAATAAAGACATGTCAGCAGCACCGTTTTGGAAAGTGGCTTCATCGGATCAGATGTGACACAGGTGAAGGAACTGAGAGAATGGGATGGGGTTAAACATGATTTACTGTGTGAAATCTTTTCAAAATTTCAGTATTCAGTTGTAAACTGTAACTAGGATTTGGTCATACAAAGTAAGCAATGAAAGAAGTGTAAAAGCTTTGTATGGGCCAACTGTAAATACATAGCATGTTGATGGACACTTTCCAGAATGCATGTGTAAGCTTTTTGCCTGGTATGTGATACTCTTCTGCTGCCATATCTTTCTTAATGTCTGTCTTTGCCTTCTGTCTTCAAGTGGTTATCACAGATATTATACTAACCACTAAGAAGGATGCTCTGGAATGGAGAACAGGCAACGTTCCTTGTTCCCATTCCATGCAGCAAAATATCCATTGCGAAGCATCAGGCAAGTGATTTTATGTGTTTCACTGCTTTGATACGTGCCTATAGACCTAGGTTTCTGTGGGTCTTTGGAAGCTCCATTTTTATTTTCCCTCCACTAGTTTCTGACAGCTGTTTCTCTTGGTTCAAAGAGGTAGAATATAACCCCTTGAGCTGCACCAAATATTTTGCTTTTTCCTATGTGCAAATTGGCTGCTATGATTGCCCACATTACAACAGTAATTAGGGGAAGGATTTTTAGACCCTGATGGGGAAGGCATGGAGATTTTGCTATTTCTGCCTCCAGCAACTTTCCCGAGTTGAGGGGAGGGCAAGACCTAGAAAGTTGCCCGATTTGGAAATTTGACCAGTATTCTTGTCTGCTCATTAAGTGCCAGTCTGAAATGTTGCTGGGAGCACAGGGGTTACACGTTGGGGGTGAGATTCTCTGGCCTCCCCATGGCATATTTCTCAGCAGTGGGAGATGGCATGTCACTGGCCAGATCCGCTGCTGTCAAAGAACAAAGAAAAATTACAGCACAGGAACAGGCCTTTTGGGCCTCCAACCTGTGCCGATCCAGATCCTCGATCTAAAACTGTCGCCTATTTTGTAAGGATCTGTATCCCTCTGTTCCCTGCCCATTCATGTATCTGTCTAGATACATCTTAAATCATGCTATCGTGCCTGCCTCTACCAACTTTGCCGGCAATGCATTCCAGACACCCACCACCCTCTGCGTAAAGAACTTTCCACGTATATCTCCCTGAAACTTTTCCCCTCTCACCTTGAACTCATGACCCCTAATAATTGAGTCCCCCACTCTGGGGGAAAATGCTTCTTGCTATCCACCCTGTCTATACCTCTCATGATTTTGTAGACCTCAATGAGGTTCCCCCCTCAACCTCCGTCTTTCTAATGAAAATAATCCTAATCTACTCAACCTCTCTGCATAGCTAGCGCCCTCCATGCCAGGTAACATCCTGGTGAACCTCCTCTGCACTTTCTCCCAAGCATCCACATCCTTTTGGTAATGTGGCGACCAGAACTGTATGCAGTATTCCAAATGTGGCCGAACCAACTATAACATGACCTGCCAACTCTTGTACTCAATACCCCTTCCGATGAAGGAAAGTATGGCGTATGCCTTCTTGACCACTTTATTAATGGGATTTCCCATTGAAACCACCCCATGCCACCAGGAAACCCGTGGCGTGGTGTACCATCGGCAGGATCGGATGATTATGGTAGCGTGAACAGCCAGAAGATTGCACCCTGGATGTGGAACAATGCAGAGTCATGGAGGTGGCAATACAGTGGGTCAGTTATGATTTCACCAAGAAATTAAATTGAGCCATAAGAGGGGGCACAGTTAAGAGGAGCACTTGACCGTTCACATGCAACTGCCATTGGGTGTATAAAGGCTGTGAGGGGAGTGGTCAATACACGTTTGGATGGGACATTGCAGGCACAGGGCAGTGGAATTAATCTCCATTGCTGTATTTCTCCAGGTGCAGAGCATCATTGATTACAGCCGCACAACCATTAAGGTGCTGAGTGATCGACCAATGAGATACATTAATAGGAAGGGCTTCGAATCCCTCAATGTTCAGCTGCATCAATGTCAGGGAGAATCTAGTCCAGCTGAACCCTTCTAGTGCAGGTGAACAGCATGCTTTGGCACTCATTTTGAGCTGCCTATGACAGCACTTCTATTAAAAATGCAGCCTGTTCATTTGTTACTGCCAGTGAATAGATAATAATAATCACTTATTGTCACAAGTAGGCTTCAATGAAGTTACTGTGAAAAGCCCCTAGTCGCCCCATTCCGGCGCCTGTTCGGGGAGGCCGGTACGGGAATTGAACCGACGCTGCTGGCCTTGTTCTGCATTACAAGTCAGCTGTTTAGCCCACTGTGCTAAACCAGCCCCTTTAATGACCCTTGTTTTCCTTCAAGCATAGGTGGTTCATGATGGTGCAAAATGGAAGGAGGCTCCCTCATCCTCATTGGTGACTGCCTCCGCCTTTGGCTGGTGCTCCAGATGTCTTTGGTGAGGTGTAGGTTGGGCGCATCAGCTAGGACACAATTGGCACCCACTCTATGTATGTGTGCTACAGTGCCATTGACTGATCCATACAACAGAGCATGTCAGTGACCTGCTCCTGCATCTATTCCAAGTGCTGCCCCATGTAGCTCTCTATGAAGTCGGTCACTCTCTGGCAATGGTCTCCGGTGGTGGATAATTGGCGCGGCATACTCCCTGGGTACTTCGCTTTTCGGGGGGGGGGGTGGAGAATCACTGAACCGGAGCCAGTCCTGATTTCATGTGGGAAACTGGATTCTCCGCCCCGTCGCCAAATAAGACTTCTGTGTCAGGGTGCGGAGAATCCAGCCCGTGCTGACTGTTTCGTGTGGTGGCCTAGGTGCCGTGACAGGCCTCAGGCAGTCGTCCTCCACGTTCGAATCCATGGGTGACATGAATAGGAGATTGTGAGAACTAACCTTGGACAGCAGAACCCTCTGCTGTGCTGAGGCTGAGATTTGGCAGGCTGTTGAATGGGGGTGAGTGCATTTCATAGAATTTACAGTGCAGAAGGAGGCCATTCAGCCCATCGAGTCCACACCGGCTCTTTGAAAGAGTATCCTACCCAAGCCCACATCTCCACCCTATCCCTATAACCCAGTAACCCCACCCAACACTAAGGGCAATTTTGAACACTAAGGGCAATTTAGCATAGTCAATCCCCTAACCTGGACATCTTTGGACTTATCCACTTTTTGCTATACCTTTCACTGTGTCCTTCAGGTATGCCCATCTCTTCTTCCCCGACATTATCCCGCGGGCCTTTCCAGTAATTTACATGGCTCACTCCTTCCTGAAAGTGATGATGGCAACTTGAGGCATTAAGCTCCAGTAAGAGCCCTCTGTCTGGCATAGTAAGCTCTTCGCAAGAACAAAAGAGGACAAGGCCTTGCTAACCTCTCTGACCAATGCTTGTTCACTTATATAATCTGTGTGTATCAGTGCTTGCAGGTCCTCAACAGCACTAGGGCTTGGAGCTTTGCAAAGGGACAGTAAGTACCTGGGCACCCAATCTTCTAACATTCGGGAGGTTGAATATTCAGAGGTCTGTCATCGGAGTCTTTCATTGCACTTAGTTTGCCAGGGCAAAATGAATTGAACCTCTTTTGGCATTGAATTCAATTCCTCTGGACTATGCTCCCTCTGCTGACTGTTTCAGCCAGCTTTATTTGGCTGAGTAGCCGCTGCCTTCCACTATCTTGAAAGAGGATGTCCCTCCTCTTCCTCACCACCTCCAGGAGGACTTTGATGTCAGCACCTGAGAAGCGAGGGACAGCCCTGCCCCTGGTATCAGGCTTCTGCCTCTCCTTGTTTCCTTTGTTCTTGCATTTCTCTTTTCTAATGGCTGCTGCAGTAATGGCTGCTGTACTGCCTTTGAATTGGGCCCTGTTGTGTTATGTAATTTGGAATAACACAAGCTGCCACTTGATGCAGTTTTGAGTAAAAGATGCGCCAGACTTTGAAGTGCGTTCAATGTGCTTTATTGAACTATTAGCCCAGTTCTCAAGGAGTTCGACTCTCTGCTAATCTAAATGTAGTAACTCAGTCTAACTGAACCAGCCTTGCTCTAAGCCACGTGCTGGAGTGTGAAGCTGAGGATACACCCTGTCTCACTCTGTAGATGTTGGTCTGTGGAAAAGAGGTGGGGTGTGAGTGCCTCATCCCTTTTATAGTGAGATACCACCTCTGAGTGTCCTGACTGCTCATTGGTCGTGTCCTATTCTATGTGTTCATTAGTTGCATGTTTGCATATCATGACATCTCGTCTTTTTTTTCATGTTTTGTTGGCATATGTGAATGTGTTTACATGTGAATGAGTCTGTCTGAAGTGACTGACGGAGGACAACAGAACAGAGCAAACAAAACAAACGTTCACAGGTCCAGTCTCTGATGCTTACGTCTGATCCTGGTCGACCGCCGGAGAGGTGGCGGAGGGGACGACAGCGCCTTGACAGGCATGATCGAAGCCTGACTGGTGGCCTCGTGGTGCGAGGTATCAGGAGGTGGCAATTCAACATATGGAAATGGAGGAGAAAATGGTTGCGGGCAGGCAACTTTGCGCAGTGCCCGTCGATTCCTTCGCATGATGGAGCCATCAGCCATACGCACAACATAGGGGCATGGCCTGTTAAACAACAACAGCCGGGGCAGACCGCCCACCATCCGGTATCTTGATCCTAACAGTGTCTGCCGGGGATAGCACGGCCAGATCGGTGGCATGGGCATCATAACCCTGTTTTTGACGGTCTCTGAGCTGCTGCATCTTCTGCAGCACCGGGAGGGGATCCAGGTTGGGCAGGTGTATGACTGAAAGCGTCGTCCGCAGGTCCCTGTTCATCAGGAGTTGAGCCAGCGATATGCCAGTGGACAGTGGAGTTGCCCTGTATGCGAGCAGTGCAAGGTGTATGTCGGAAGCAGAGTCCACAGCCTTGCAGATGAGCTGTTTCACAATGTGCATCTCTTTCTCGACTTTTCCATTGGATTGTGGATAGTGCAGACTGGAGGTGACATGCTGGAAATTGTATGACCTGGCAAACGTGGACCATTCTTGACTGTTAAAGCACGGGCCATTGTCGCTCATGACGGTGATTGAGATGCCATGCCTTAAACGTCTCCTTGCGGGCTTTGATGACGGTCCGGGAGGTGAGGTCCGGGAGCTTCAGCACCTCAGGGTAATTCGAGAAATAGTTGATGATCAATATGTAGTCGCAACCATTCGCGTGAAAGAGGTCGTGCCAACCTTGGACCACGGAGAGGTCACTATGTCATGCTGTTGGAGCATCTCCTTGCTCTGTGCTGGCTGGAACCGCTGACAGGTAGCACAGTTCAGGATCATGTTCGTGATGTCCAGGCTGATGCCGGGTCAGTAGACAGATTTCCGGGCTTTGCATCTGCACTTCACGACGCCTAGGTATCCCTCATGAATCTGACGCAGCACCAAGCTCTGGAGACTGAGCAGAATGACAATTCTGTCCAGCTTGAGGAGGGTACCATCAATCACCGTCAGGTCATCCTTCACATTGTAAAATTGTGGGCACTGCCCTTTCTGCCAGCCATTGGTAAGGTTGTGGATGACGCGCTGCAAGAGGGGGTCTTTGGCTGTCTCATCACGGTGAGAACTACCTTCTCATCTCTCACTGGGAGAGTGCTAGCACACAGCTGCACATGCGATTCGATGTGCTGGATGATCTCCAGTGGCTCACTGGGTGAGGTGATGGAGCGGGACAATGCATCACTGATGATGAGCTCCTTGCCAGGTGTGTACACCAAGTTGAAGTCATACCTCCTAACTTTAAGCAGGATTCTCTGCAACTGAGGCGTCATGTCGTTCAGGTCCTTGTGGATGATGAGGAGCCAGAATCTTTTCCATTGTGCTGGTATACATTTGCTGGTCGTCACGGATCTTGCTGAGTTTAACTAACTAGACTGAACAGACTCCTGGTATCATGTGTTGTGTAATTTGGAATAACACAAGCTGCCACTTGATGCAGTTTTGAGTAAAAGATGCTCCAGACTTTGAAGTGAGTTCAATGTGTTTTATTGCAGGCATTGTCAAACTCGGGGGGTGTGACCCGTGGGTCGGTCGTGGGCAGATTCCACGAGGGTCGCGGAGCCATCCATCGTGGCGCTTCCGATCGCGCAAATCTGCGCACAACAGCCGCAGCAGCCGGCTGTTAATTACGCCGGCTGCAAGCGGCCTTCAAAATGGCCGTGAACATATAAAAAAATGTGACTGCACTGCGCATGTGTGCCAGATCATCGCCGCGCATGCGCGCTGATGATCGGGCACACATGCGCAGTGCGGCCCTTTTTTAAGTGCTTCACAACAAATTAAGGTTGTGAGAGGCTCTATAAAAAGTGTAAGTTAATTTCATTATTCACCATTTAAAAATTCTCAGCCTTGTTTTAAAATCCCTCCCTGGCTTCACCCTCCCATCTCTGTAATCTCCTGCAATGCCACAATCCTTTGGGATCTTGCATGCCTCAATTCTGACCTCGGCCTATTCCCAATTTCTACTATGTGCCTTTAGGTGACAAAATTCTAAGCTATGGAATCCCTCATTAAACTCCTCTTTACTCCTTTAAACCATTCCTAAAAAGCTACTTCTTGTGTCAAATCTTATTTTGTTATGCTCCTGCGAAACACCATGGGATTTTTTATTATGTTAAAGGCACTCTATAAATACAAGTAGTTGTCGTTCATAATTGTTCTGATCATGTATACTTTCTGCCTAATCTTTCAGAATTAATGACTATCTTCCTGCTCATTAACTCAGTTTTCCTCTTTTTTTCCCTAGGTTAACATGGAAGCAATTTATAATTTTAAACCAAAACTTAAAGTAGCAATGCTACTTATCACGTTCAGTCTGATCCTGGGTATTTCGACATTGGCTATGTGTGTAGTCGTACTTTGCAAAGTAAGTTTAATATTATTCCACATCTATAACTAAAATGCACAGTTTTTTCCTTGGCTGCCTCCACTATAGCTCAATATAAGCTCATGGAACAGTACCTCACATTTCGAATTTGCATTTTATAACCTTCTGGACTCGACATCTAGTTCACGGATTTCAGATCATATAATAATTGCTCGCATTTTTCTTGGATAATAGCTGTTCAGAATGATTATATTGCCATTTGTACCTCCTCCATTCACATTTTTTTAAATGTCGCATCGATGATTCATCTTTTGCCATGCAGCATTAATCTCTCCTGCCTTCCATCCTCTTACAGACCTCCTTCTTTTATTCTATGTATCCCTTCCTCCTTCCTTACTAGTTTATTTGTTTAAAACTTACATCCATAATATTTTCTGATAAATGGTCAGCAACCTGAAACATTAACTGCTTCTTTCTCTAGGAATGCTGTGTCTCTCTCCCTGGGTACTGTGTGTTTCCACCATTTATGTTGAGTCTTCCTGCAAATACAATTTATCCAATGTTAAATGCACAGATACACCCATGTCGGAATACACACTGAACCAACAGGGATGTATTTCGAAGGAACAATAAAGTATAATAATTTGGGTGAAATGTAATTGCATACTTTAATTTATATTTTGACAAAAATGAAAATATCAATTTCTGTTCAAACCTTATTATGCCGCTCCAGGTCTCACACAGGAAAAGTAAAGGTTATCTTGAATAGCCTCTTTTGCTATCAAGCATCTTCTACCTGGCAGATAAAATCTGCAGGATTTTACACACTCAGGCCTTAAACCGTAGCTAAAACTGCAGTCATGAGTTTTTTTTTAATTGGACTTACGGAGGTGGCCATGAGCTGATCAGTCGCACACAAGGTGGCTCCTGCTTGGAGGCTTTAGTTTTGGCCCTTTCTACCCGGTAATGGGCACTTTTCCCAGACAAAATGCTAAGTAATTTGAGGGAGTTGGTTTCTCCTCCAAAGTGGAATGCCGACGAGTTACAATACCCGGCAGAAGTCGAGTAAAGCCTTGGCTCAAGAGGAGGAGGAGGATCCGTGTGGCGCAGTAATTGAGAGCATGACGGAGCCGGGAGCATCGTCATCGCCTCTCCCACTAACTGTGGAGCAGTTGATGGAGTTCACCAAGGGGGCGTTTTAGCACAATCGGCAAGAGAACTGGTCCAAGGCAATTGAGGGAGCAGTTGTCTCTCTTCGCGAGACTTTGGAATGGATGGAGAAATATTTGGAGTCACAAGGTGCGATGATCCATGAGGTGGAAAGGGCGGTATCTGATGACAGTGACTGGATCATGTCATTGGAGGCAGAGGTGGCAATGCTGGGAGTAGCCTGTAAGGTTTTGAAGGTGAAGTTGGACGATCAGGAGAATCAGTCCAGCCTAAAGAACTTAGAATTTGTGGGACTTCTAGAGGGGGTGAAGGAGTCTAGGATGTTCACGAAACTGGCTGAGGAAAGGTTCATTGAGAAACCGCCGGAGGTGGTTCGGGACCACCTCGCTGCGAGAGAGGCTGAGAGCTGGGGAGCCACCGCAGGTGCTGATCATCCGGATGCATAAGTTCCAAGAAAAGGAGAGGATTCTGAGGTGGCCGATGTTGACACGAGACTGTAATTGGGAGGGTCAGCGGATTTGGATCTACCAGGACATTGGAGCTGACCTGGCCAAGCAGTGGGTGGGTTTTAACAGGGTCAAGGTGGCACTCTTTGGAGAAAGGTCCAGTCAAACTTTGGGTGACTTACAAGGGCAAAGAACAATATTTCATGATGCCAGTGGAGGTGAATGACTTGGTTGGGGAAGTTCCAATGGGTGGAATATTTGATTTTGATATGTATGTTTAAGGTTTGTTAATGTTTTGCTTTTGCACATGCTAGTCTTTTGTTATGGTTGATGGGGGATGGTTCAGAGTCAGGGCTCCTTTCTCCTGCTGGAGTGTGGGGGTTGGTGGAGGCAGTTCTGGTGGGGAGGCAGGGGTGCCTGGGTAGGGGCTTTCTGAAGGACGAAAGTGGGGGAGGCGGAGTTGTGGGTGGTTTGGGCATTATGGGTTGGGATTCTTTGTGTAGACCTCCAGGTGGGCGTTCCCATGCTAGCAGGGATACTAGTAAACAGAAGCAGTTAGGTAAGAGATGGGAGGTAGGAGGGGATTGGTTGAAATTGGGAGAGAAACAACCAGATACAGAGGTGGAGGAGCAGGAGATTTTGTGGCTAGGTGCAGGCAAGAATGGAGGGAGCATCCATTATGGGTGGGCCCTGACAACAGGGGGGCCTGGTGGTGAGGAGAGTTTTGTGTCAAGATGGGATGGAGGACCTTATTGGGGGGGGGGGGGGGGGGGGGGGGGGTGCAGAGTTCAGAAACCCCCGGTGAGGATAGTGACGTGGAACGTGGAGGGGTTGAAATGGCTCATTAAATGGTCTTGGGTATTCACACGCCTGTAAAGCGTAAAGGTGGATGTGGTTTTCCTGCAGGAGACACATCTGTGAGTGAAGGACCAGACAAGGCTAAGAAAGAGATGGATGGGGCAGATGTTCCCCTCAAGGTTTTGCTTCTAAGTCAAGAGGGGTCATGATTTTGTTTAACAAACGTGTGGCATTTGTGGTGGCCAGCGAGGTGTGGGACCCGGGAGGGCGGGACGTGATGGTGAGGGGGCCGCTGGTTGTTCTAGTGAACTTCTATGTGCCCATTGGGACAACACGGCATTTGTTAGGAAGAAATTGGTATCCACCTTAGACTTGGATTTACATCAATTGATAACGTGGATGATTTCAACTGCATGTTCGATCCAAGGATGGATAGATTGAGACCTAAGTCATTGACCAGGTTGGGAAGGCAAAGGAGCTGTGGATATTCATGGATCAGATGGGGTGGGGGGGGGGTGGATTGATGGAGGTTTAGGCATCTAGGAGAGAGAGTTTTCCTTCTTATCCCATGTGCAGAGATTTTTTTCGTGGTGGGGAAATGAATACTCCCAGGGATTGTGCAGGCGGAATATGCAGCGATTGTGATTTCAGACCATTTTGGGAGGCATTGAAGGCAGTGGGGGAGATTATATCCTATAAGGTCCACAGAGACGAGTTTGAGAGGGTGGAGAGACGGAGGTTGGTGGATGTCATCGTGGAGGACCGGTTGTACTCGGTGACCCCGACTAGAGATTTGTTAGCAAAGAGGAAGAAGCTACAAGGGAAGTTTGATCTAGTGACGACAGGGAATGGGGTTGGCCAGCTCTATCTCACAAGGGGAGTGTTTTATGAGTATGGGGAGAAGGCCAGCCATCTGCTGTCCCATCAATTGAGGCGACAGGCGGCCATGCGGGAGATAGCGCAGGTGAGGTATGGGGCAGAAGATTGGTGACGATGCCGGAGAAGACAGGAGAATGGGGATTGGAAAAATATCATCCAGAGTGAATGGCAGAGCAGACTCGATGGGCTGAGTGCCTAATTCTGCTCCTATGTCTTATGGTCTTATTCAAGGCCTTTTACCGGGGACTGTATAGGTCCAAGCCCTGAGGGGAGGATGTGGAGATGGGCACTTTTTCGATGGGATGGTATTTCCGGAGGTGGAGAGGGGGAAGGGCCATGGATTGGAGGCACTGCGGTGACTTTAAGAGATAGATAATGACGTCCATTGGGTTGATGCAGTCCGGGAAGGAAACGGGCCGGATGACTTTCTAGTAGAATATCATAAATAATTTTTGGCAGTGTTGGTGCCCCATCTGCTGGGGATGTGTAATGATTCATTGGCATGGGGGGAGCTGCCAGCCGAGCTGGCTCAGGCATCAATCTCTTTGATCCCAAAAAAGTATAAGGACCCAGTGAAATGTGGTTGTACAGGCCAATCTTCCTGTTAAACCCTTGTTGTGAACTTGCTGGCTAAGGTAATGGCAAGGCAGCTGGAGCGGTGTGTGCTGGAAGTGGGAACTGAGGATCAGACCGGTTTTGTTAAGTGGCGGCAGTTGTCGAACATTTGGCGACTATTGATTCTGGTGATGACTCTCTCCAGGGGAAATGCGGCAGAAGTTATTATTTCAATGAACGCGCAGAAGCCTTTTGAACGGATAGAATGGAGTTACTTATTTGAGATCCTGGGGCAGTTTGGGTTTTGGCCAACATTCATTTTGTTGGTGCCATTGCTGTATGCTTTCCCCACGGCAAGTGTGAGGATGAACGTGATGAGCTCAGGATATTTTTGGCTGCATAGGAGCATGAGACAGGGATGCCCACTGACCCCGTTGCTGTTTGTGTCGGCTATTGAACCTTTGGCTATTGCATTCCGGGCATCAAGAGTAGAAGGGCATTGAAAGAGGAGGTAAGGAGCATAGAGTGTCATTGTACACAGATGATCTGTTGTTAAATGTCTTGAACGCATTGGAGTGTATGGAGAAAATAATGGACATGTTCGGGAAGTTGGCCTCTTTTCTGGGTACAAATTGAATGTGGTAAAAGTGAATTCTCAGTGAACACCCGGGGAGGAGTGCTAATTTGGGAGTCCTGCCATAGTTTTAAGATAGCTATGGATAATGATAGTCTGGTCCAAAAGTTAAAATTCTAAATTGGGGCAAAGCCAATTTCGATGGTGTTAGGCGGGAACTTTCAGAAGTTGATTGGGGAGCCTGTTTACAGACAAGGGGACAGCTGGTCAGTGGGAGTCTTTCAAAAGTGTCTTAACTAGGGTTCAGGGTGAGCACATTCCTCTTAAGAATGAAGGGCAAGGCTGGTAGAAGTAGGGAACCCTGGATGATTCAGGAAATTGAGGCCACGGTCAAAAGGAAGAAAAGGAAGGACATGCATAGGCAGCTGGGATCAAGTGGATACTTTGAAGAGTATAGGGCTTGTCGGAGTAAAGTTGAGAGAGAAATCAGGGGCAAAAATGGGACATGAGATTGTCTTGGCAGATAAGGCAAAGGAAAATCCAAAGACCTTTTACAGATACATAAAGGGCAAAAGTGTAACTAGGGAGAGGGTAGGGCCTCTTAAGGATAAACCGGGTCATCTATGTGCAGATCCACAAGGGATGGGAGAGGTCCTAAATGAATATTTCTTGTCAGTATTGCTGTTGAGAAAGGCACAAATGTTAGGGAAATAAAAAGTGATGTCTTGAGTGTACATATTACAGAGAAGGAGGTATTAAAGTGTATCAAGATAGACAAATCCTTGGAACCTGCTGAAATATATCCCGGAACGTACTGGGAGGCAAGCGAGGAAATTGCCGGCCCCCTAGCTGAGATATTTAAATCATCGACAGCCACAGGAGAGTTTCCTGAAGATTGGAGGGTAGCAAATGTTGTGCTCTTGTTTAAGAAGGGCTGTAGAGATAAGCCCGGGAACTACCGACCGGTGAGTCTTACTTCTGTCATGGCTAAGTTGTTAGAAGGTATTCTGAGGGACAGGATCTACAGGCATTTAGACAGGCAAGGGCTAATTAGGGAAAGTCAGCATGGCTTTGTAAGGGGAAAGTCATGTCTCACAAATTTGATTGAGTTTTTTGAAGGGGTTGCCAAGAAGGTAGATGAGGGCAGTGTGGTCGATGTTGTCCACATGGACTTTAGCAAGGCCTTTGACAAGGTATCGCATGGTAGGTTGTTGCAAAAGGTTAAATCTCACGGAATCCATGGCAAGGTAGCAAATTGGATACAAAATTGGCTTGGCGACCAAAGCCGAAGGGTGGTTGGGGAAGGTTGTTTTTCAAACTGGAGGCCTGTGACCAGCGGTGTGCCTCAGGGATCAGTGCTGGGTCCACTGTTAATTGTGATATATATTAATGATTTGGATGAGAATGTAGGAGGCATGGTTAATAAGTTTGCAGATGACACCAAGATTGGTGGCATAGTGAAGGTTATATAAGATTGCAACAGGATCTTGACCAATTGGGCCGATTAATGGCAGATGGTGTTTAATTTGGTTAAATGTGAGGTGATGCATTTTGGTCTATCAAATCAGGGCAGGACCTATTCAGTTAATGGTAGGGAGTTGGGCACAGTTACAGAACAAAGAGGTCTAGGAATACAAGTTCATAGCTCCTCAAAGGTGGACTCGCAGGTGGACAGGGTGGTGAAGGAGGCATTTAGCATGCTAGGTTTTATTGGTCAGAATATTGAATACAGGAGTTGGGACGTCTGGTTGAAGTTGTACAAGACATTAGTAAGACCACACATGGAATACTATGTTCAGTTCTGGTCACCCTATTATAGGAAGGATATTGTTTAACTAGAAAGAGTGCAGAAGAGATTTACGAAGATGCTACCAGGACTTGATGGTCTGAAGTTATAAGGAGAGGCTGGAACTTTTTCCCCTGGAGCGTCGGAGGCTTAGCAGTGATCTTATAGAGGTCTATAAAATGATGAGGAGCATCGATAAGGCAGACAATCAACATCTTTCCCCAAAGGTAGAGGAGTCTAGAACTAGAGGGCATAGGTTTAAGGTGCGAGGAGAGAGATACAAAAGAGACCAAACGAGAAATTTCTTCACACAAATGGTGGTGAGAATCTGGAACAGGCTGCCAGAGGCAGTGGTAGAGGTGGGTACAATTTTGTCCTTGGATATGGGCCAAATGCAGGCACGTGGGACTAGCTGAGTGCTAGAAACTGGGCGGCATGTTTCCATGCTGTAAGCATCTATGACTCATTCAAGCTGGCCAAAACAAGATTTCAATATTTGGGAATTCAGATGGCCCATGATGCATATGTGGAACTTGGCCAGGTTGGTAGAGGGGTAAAAAGGGGTCTGAAGTGGTGGAATGCTCTACTGCTGTCCTTAGCGGGCAGGGTACAGACCATACAGATGAACATTCTCCTAAGGTTTCTATTTGCTTTCCAGTCCCTTCCGATGTTCCTTCCAAAGTGATTCTTTCGGAGGGTAGAAAAGTTCATCTCGGAATTTGTATGGACAGGCAAGGTGTCCAGGATTCGGAGGACGTTTTTGCAGAGTTGACTGCGGGTGGGAGGGCTGGCACTCCCATACCTGCTATATTATTATTGAGCAGAAAATGTGGAGATGGCACAATGGTGGTCGTGGGGAGGGGAATGAATTGGTACAGGTGGAGGAAGCCTCCTGTGTGGGGGCGGGCTTATAAACTCTGGCATTAATCCCCCCCTCCCATTCTCCCCGGTTAGGTACAGTTAGCCCGCTTGTGGTGTCGTCCCTCAAGGTATAGAACCAACTGAAGTGGCACTTTGGAGTGGGGGTTGTTGCTCGTTCTGGGTGAGTGTGCTTTACACTCAATTTGGCTCTGTTTTGTTCCTTAGCTCTAGAGTCGCCAGGTATCGTTGAGATACTGCCACAAGTTTCAAGTTCAAACCAATAACTCAATACACCAGTTAGTAAGTTCAAACAAGACACGTTTATTATAATAGTTATCTACTAATTATGCGTATAAAACAACAAGACTAGGCTAATCCTACCACTAACAGGCCAACACTTATCTGGAATAAGGGAACTGCCGGATCAGGGAACAATGGCCTCTTGCTTTATCCTGGATCCGCAGGCTTCCAGTCGGTGTGGACTAAAGGGTTCAGGAGTGTCTACTCTCATAGCGTGCATTGTATGATACTTGATGGCGGCTGCTGTTGGCCAGGCCTCTCCTTCTCAAGGTTATTCGAGAGCTGCTAAGATGTTCTGCTGGGAGGGCCGGCTAAGAGAACGAATGAGTCCTGGGACCTGACTTTTATAGGTCCCAGGGGCTTCGCATCCTTCAGGGCGGACCTTCTATAAACCTGCAATCGATTGGGTCTCTTCCCAATCGATTGCTTTGAATTTCCCCAATTACGGGGCCGTTCCTCGATCACCGGGTGGTTCCTTGCACCTTATTGGTGTCTTTTGTCTTAGACTCTACTGGCGCCGGAATGTCTGGCCTTCCATAGAATGTTTAACTGTTGTGTCCATTGTGCCCGGGAATCACCGTAAATCGCTTCATTAATATGTGCAGCTTGTTAGTTACAATTCTGTCAGGTTTCTGTGGCAACTGGAATACAGGGGATTCTGCAGACTGCTGGTTTCTTTGCCAATGTCCATTTTACCCTGCAATCTTTGCGTTCTTCCATTTTGTGTGAGGAAGTGGCCAACCCAGGTGGCTACAGGGTAATTCTCTACTATCCCGATATGCGGGAATCATAGCAGGGATAGGTGCAACATACAGGAGTTGGTATAGGGAAGGAGTAGAGCGGGTCAGGGAGGTTTACGAGGTTGGCAGAGTTGCTGGAGAAGTACCAGCTGCCGTGGGAGAGTGAATTCAAGTACATACAGGTGCAGGCCGATGTGTTCAAGGAGCTCCCCTCGTTTCCCCAGCTGCCAAGGTATGCCATGTTGGATAGATTGGTAACTCAGGATGAGCTGGGGAAGGAAAGATTGTGGATATTTATGGATGGTTGTTGGAAACGGAGAAGGCACCAGTGGAGGAGATGAGACGGAAACGGGAGAAGCTGGGATAGAGCCTGGTTGGGGGGGGGGGGGGGGGGGGGGTGGTTTGGACTGAAGTTATACACTGGGTGAATTCAGCAACATCGTGTGCCAGGATGAGCCTGATCCAGTATGAGTGGTGTTCAGAGGAAAAATGACAAACTGTGGTTGTATCTTTTGCTGGCTTTGTTATTTGCTGATTGTGTTTGGAATGAAAAATATTTGTTTAAAAAAATATTTTTTTTTATCTGTGAGGTAAAGATCTAAAGACCGTTTCTGTCTTGTCATCAATATTTATTTAAATCCTTGTATTACCAATGCCACTTTTGCTTGCTTGTTTATTCTGCAAAGATGACCATGGGGGTTGGTTTAGCTCACTGAGCTAAATCGCTGGCTTTTAAAGCAGACCAAGCAGGCCAGCAGCACGGTTCGATTCCCGTACCAGCCTCCCCAGACAGGCGCCGGAATGTGGCGACTAGGGGCTTTTCACAGTAACTTAATTGAAGCCTACTCGTGACAATAAGCAATTTTCATTTTTCATGTTCTTTACCTTTGGTATTTTCTTGGGTTTTGGTGAGTACGTAGATGACTTGCAACTTGCAAGATAATGACCATTTCAGTTTCCCCTATTTTAGTTATTCTTTCAGCCATTAACTGACAAAACCCACCATTTAAGAATTTTCAGAAACCACTGTTAGAAATATATGTAACGGGCGGCACTGTTGCTTCACAGCGCCAGGGTACCAGGTTCAACTCCGGGCTTGGAGTCTGCACATTCTCCGTGTCTATGTGGGTTTCCTCCAGGTACTCTGATTTCCTCCCACAAGTCCCGAAAGACGTGATGTTAGGTAATTTGGACATTCTGAATTCTCGCTCTGTGTACCCAAACAGGTGTTGGAATGTGGCGATGAGGGGCTTTTCACAGTAACTTAATTGATTGATTGATTTGATTTATTGTCACATGTACCGAAGTACAGTGAAAAGTATTTTTCTGAAGCGAAGGGAGGGGACATACATTGACAACTGCGGTGTTAATGTAAACAATAAAGATTATTATTAAAAATGTAAGCAGTAAGAAATTGATCGATAATTTTGTGATTAATTCTCGCTCCCATCTTTAGTGTGGATTCTTTCGAAGAAGTGTAATATTGAAAGGCAACGACAATGATGAAACAGAAAAATGTAACCAGCGAGGAGGATGGAAGTCAATAAATCAAGAGGAAACTGATGAAAACATTTTCTCAGAATTCATAACTAAGAATTGAAATTTACAAGAAAAGTATATGAAATGCAAATCAAACAGCATTGGGATTATATGAAGAGTGGAAAGTATGTACATTTCAGTAAAAACATCTTAAAATTGTGCAGGAGATGATTCTGCAGAAATTCACTACGATTATTCCATATTATAATTTGTAGAGCCTAAGTATGCACTTTTTTGTGCATGCAAGTATTTTAAATTGCTTCTGTTTGAATAGATTTGTTACGTTACATATTACCTGTATTAGGGTTTATTTTAATCGAACCTTGTGTTTACAACAAACAATCAAATTTACCGAGAAATGCATTCTACCAACTTTACTCCAAAAGAATGCACCTTTCTACCTGTAACAATAAGCAGAACATTTGTTCGTTCTTTGACACAGTTATATCAGCTAAGAATCCAAGGCGTAGAGTAGATTTACCTGCTACTTAGGGTATAGAACTAGTTTTGCAGATCAGCCATCCATTAAATAAACACTTGATTTTAATTTGCATTAGCTCCAGCAGAAATTAAAACCTGGTTGTTTCTGTAATGGATGGCTAACCCACAACACCAGTTTTATGCCCAGGCAGCAAGGAATGGTATGAGTTTATTTGTAAATTTTGACTATATAACGTAAACTCTCTCCGGGAGTTGTCTGTTGTTTTAGTATCATGGTCTGTCAACGACATTGTCCAAAATTTAACTTTAAGTGGAATTTTCCCAGTGTTAGGCTCTGACTGAAAATCAGTGTGCATTGCTACTGATATTCAGACCAGACCTCGAGCCACTCTGACAAAAACAAACATCTGGGGGCATGGTTTATGCCTTCAGTTTGCTGAGCCAGAGATCGGGCACCCCGATCAGAGCTGATGTGAAACATTTCTTTCCCCCCCCCACCCCCGCACAATTACTGGTGGAAATCATGTGGCGTGTAGGCCCTCTGATAAAGGGCCTACGTCACTGGTGAGGGGTAGGAAAAATCAGAAACCGAGATGGGCCGAATGGCCTCCTTCTGTACTGTAAATTCTATGATATCACGGGCAAGGATCTCACAAAGTTTTGTGCCTGCCTTGCCGTTCTTGCTGACTGTGAATGTGGGTGCAAAATTGTCCTCTTCCTCCGAGCAATCAGCATGGAGGGTAGGAGCTAGGGCCTTCAGGTGGGATAGTCAGATTTCGGGTGGGCACAGGGAAGAATCAGGCCTTATAGTGGGCAGAGGATTGGGGGCTAGTGGAGCGTCCCATGTGCTGAGGGAAATCCCATGTGGAATCGGGGATATAGGGGAGTCCCGTAGGGGGTTGGCCGATGTCTTTACAAAAGTTACCCAGAAGTTAGAACCATAGAATCATAGAATACCTACCGGTGCAGGGGGAGGCCATTTGACCGATCAAGTCTGCACCGACCCTCTGAAAAAGCACTCCACCTCAGCCCATTTCAGTGTCCTATCCCACGTATCCCTGGACACTAAGGGCATTTGGCATGGCCGAACCACCTAACCTGCACATCTTTGGACCATGGGAAGAAAGCAGAGCATCAGGACGAAACATGCTCAAACGTGGGGAAAATGTGCAAACTCTACACAGTAACCCGAGGACGGAATTGAACCCGGGTCCCTGGCGCTATGATGGAGCAATGCTAACTGTGCGGTCTGCCTGTGTGTGCGTGGGTTTCCTCCGGGTGCTCCGGTTTCCTCCCACACTCCAAAGATGTGCAGGTTAGGTGGATTGGCCATGCTAAATTGCCCTTAATGTCCAAAATTGCCCTCCCTTAGTGTTGGGTGGGGTTATGGGGATGGGTGGAGGTGTGGGCTTGGGTAGGGTGCTGTTTCCAAGAGCTGGTGCAGACTCGATGGGCTGAATGGCCTCCTTCTGCACTGTAAATTCTATGAATAGCCACTGTGTCACCTAAGTATGTGATTTAAATTGCATTTTTAGATGGTTCCCAGTGCAAGGAAATTGTGCAGAGGAAGTTTGCACTTCTGGACAATTGCCATGTAAAGCCTTACCTGAGAACTTCTGGGAGGAGTATCCATTTAATCTTGCGGGGGGGGGGGGAGGGGATACCCAATCCGACGCTATGGAGCTTGGATGTTACAGCCCAATATGTAAGGTGTCAGCTGGCCAGTTTTGGAAATCTCTTTTGGAAGAGACTTTCTTTCATAAAAAGCACAGTTTGAGACTATTTGTCCCATCATGCTTGTGTCAGGTCAATCTTCTCCTTTGCCCAATAATTTTTTCCATTCAAGTACATATCCAATTTCACATTGAAAGTTACCATTGACTCTGCTTCCACTGCACCTTCTGCAATACATAATAATAATCTTTTATTGTCACAAGTATGAAGTTACTGGGAAGAGCACCTAGTCGCCACATTCCGGCACCTGTTCAGGTAAGCTAGTATGGGAATTGAACCCGCACTGCTGGCCTTGTTCTGCATCACAAACCAGCTGTCTAGCCCACTGACCTAAACAATACAGTCCATATCATAATTACACACTGCACATTAAAAAATATATTATTTGCCCCAACCCTGCTTCTGTTACAAATTATCTTAAATATGCGTCCTCTGGTTACTGGCACTCCTGCCAGTTGCCCCTAATTTACTCTATCAAAAAAACTATTCAAGTAGGAAACAGTGAGGAAGACTTCAAGAGTATAACTCTAGCCCTAACACAAGTTTCTTTGAACATCAACATTTACAAGTTTGTCACCCTTCAAAAATATTCTGCTTTCCTATTCTTGTGACCAAAGTGAACAACTTCACACTTCCTTTCATAATACTCCTGCTGTCATCTTGTTTCCCACTCACTTAACCTATCTATATCTCTTTGGAGCATTTCCCCATTCTCCCCACAGCTTACACCTAGCTTTGTATTGTCAGCAAACTTACTCTAAGTCATTAATAAGGATTGTAAATAGATAAGGCCCTAGCACCGATCCTTGTGGCACGACGCATTTACTTTGTCAATTTGAAAATGCTCCATTTATGCCCATTCTCAGTTAATACATTCACCTCCCATCGAGTTCATGAGCCCTTATCTTTTCTGCTAATCTTTTGAGTGGCACTTTATCAAATGCCTTTTGGAAACTTGGTATGCTACAACTACCATTTCCCTCCTGTTACCCTATTAGTTCCAGCCTCAAAAACTCTAATAAATTTGTCAAATGGGACTACCCTTTAGTAAAACCATGAAGACTTGTCCTGATCAATGATTTTCTACTTGCATTGTTAAGACTAAAATGGTAATTAAACAATGGGCTACCTTTAAAGAAGAGATAGTTCAAGTACAGTCAAGGTATATTCCCAAGAAGGGGACAGGTAGGTAATCAAATCCAGAGCTCCCTGGATGATGAAATAGAGAGGGTTTAAGCTGCAGTAGAAAAAATATGCTCTGGTGGCAGGTAGATAATACAACCAAGGACCAGGCTGAATATAGAAGGTTCAGCGGGGATGAGAATGAAAGAAACAAAGAGAAAGTATAAGAGACTGGCATCTAATGTAAAAGGGAATCCCAAAGTCTTTTATAGGATGTTAAAAGAAGTAGGGCCGATTAGGGACCATAAAGGGGATTTATGCCTGGGGAGAAGAGACATAGCTGAGATATCTTATAAATACTTTGCAAGGAAGAATGTGCTGCCCAGTTCATGGTGACAGAGAAAGTACTGAGTTGGCATTTAATTCAGTGCCATAAAAAAGATTTATGAGCAAAGTCCATAGAATAAATGGGACACTAGCAATGTGGATACAAAATTGGCTGGGTGACAGGAAATAGCGTACCAGTTAATGGATGTTTTTTGAACTGGAGGTCCCCGGGGATTGTTGTTAAGACTCTTGTTCTTCCGCATATACGTTAATGATCTAGACCTGGGTTACAGGGTGCTCTTTCAACAGTTGCATGGACAGAGTGGATAATCAGATGCTCTTCCTGGAGTAGGAGAGTTAAGTACTGGGGGAAAACTGATGTGCGAGGGAGGCAAGTTTTATTTTTATACAGAGGATGGTGAATATATAGAACGCGCTGCCTGGGGTTTAGGCAGGTACCAAGGTCAGCGCAGACTTGGTCGAAGGGCCTGTTCCTATGCTGTATTGTTCTTTGTTGCATTTAATACTAAACTTGATAGCGTAGAACCTCAATACAGAGAAGTGTGAAATTACTTATTTTATTCAGAAGAACACAGCAAGGCATTATAAAACAAAGTGAACAATTCTAAAGGGAGTGCTATATATACGTGCATGAGGTATCAAAGGTGGAATGACAGGTTAAGAGACGGGTCAATAAATTGTACAAAATGCCAGGATTATTAATTGTGGCACAGAGAACAAGGGCAAGGAGGCGATGGTAAAATAAAACATTGATTCAGCCTCGTCTGAAGTATTGTGTCCAGTTCTGGATGCCACACTTTCGGAAAGATGTAAAAGCATTAGAGAGAGTGCAGCGGTTCAAAAAGGCAATTCATCACCACCACCTTCTGAAGGGCAATTAGGGATGGGCAATAAATGCTGGCTTACGCCCATATACTGGAAACAAATAAAAATGAATGGTTTCAGGGATGAAAAACTTCAGTTAGGTAGATTGGAGAAGTTAGGATTGTTTTTCCTTTAGAAGAAATGTTAAGGGGAGATTTGATAGACATATTCTAAATCATGAGAGGCCTGGACAAAGTAGATCAGGGAAACTGTTTCCCACTGTTGGAAGGATCAAGAACACAAATTTAAGGTAATTGGCAAAAGAAGCTATGGAGACACTAGGAGAAACTTTTCGACAGTGAGTGGTTAAGATCTGGAATCATTTTGCCCAAGAATGTGGTAGAGGCAAGTTCACTTGAGGCATTCAAGAGGGAATTAGATTATTAGCTGAAAAGGAAGAATGTTTAGGGCTATGGGGAGGTGGGGGAATACTCAATTGCTCTTTTGGAGAGCTGGCGCAGACACAATGGGCCTACTCTGTAATTTTGTGATAAGCTTAAGTTTCAGAAGATGCCTACCTGGAAATGCCACATTGAAAGAGACCATTATTTAATCAAATTTAATTATGAGGTAGAAATATGTAGCTTAATTTTTGTAAGACAGACAAGTACAAAATAATTTAGATTTTCTAATGTACAGAATGTCTGATCACATTATATTCTGAAGCTCCAGAGTAAAAATCAGTCAGAAGTTTAAACTCTGAAGTGTTGTAGAACTGGACAAGTGAAACAGAATAACAAACTGATGAGGGACGTTGCTTAGAATCATGCACATATCTATTAGCTTGAAGAGTTCCACTTCTCCCTCTAGTGGATTAAAATGAATTAATAAACTATTGGAAGCCTGGAGGATTTTTTGCATTTGTACAGAAGTGACATAAATTTTAAAGACAATCTTAAACCAAATTCAATAAGTTATACCAAACATATACATGTCCCATCACAATGTGGAAATCCAAAAAATAGATAAATCTTTTATAATAGGAATAAAAGGAAGCTTAGACATTTTGTTTGGAATTTCATAATCTATATTCTGCTTGTAAAAGTCTATTGTCTTAGCCTCAAAATATAATGCATACTATAAAATACATTTCTTAAATTACCAAATTATCTTTCTGTCTGTGTTTTCAGAGTTTGCCATGAAAGGATTTTACAATTTTTTCCAATTAAGGGGAAATTTAGCATGGCCAATCCACCTACCCTACACATCTTTGGCTTGTGGGGGCCAAACCCATGCAAACACAGAGAATGTGAAAACTCCACACGGACAGTGACCCAGAGCTGGGATCGAACCTAGGATCGTGTGACATGCAGTGGTAACCACTGCACCACTGTGTTTTTACAATTTAAAAAAATTCTATGATTGAGTATTCTACCAATTTCTTACTATAATATCCCTGTAATTTTGAAGAGTGTAAAATAATCAACAGGTCATATACACAGGTCCTCATTCTTTTGATTGCAGCATGAAATTGTTTGAACTACTCTCCTAGAATGTGCAGTTCTTTTTGTGCTACAAACATATTTACAATTACAACTACACAATTCACACAAAATATTCCTCTAATATCACAAATTGGTATTCAACGAATACATTCTCAAAAGTACACTTTTCAGGAAACAAAATTTCAAAACTATAAAATTTAGACTTAAATATGTAACTTAATATCGTGCACTCATTTTATGAAAGTAAAATTAGTTGCAAGGAGCTTCACTGTGCCTATGGTCTAAAATAATCCTGATTCATCTCCTTCAGAAATATTTGATGAATATTTTGGTATTATCTTCACGTTAGGCAGCTGCACTTTACTGTATGATCATCAAATTCTTCAATATTCTTTCCATACAGAGTAATTAGCTGTGGGTGGATTCTATGAAAGTCAAGTGGAAAAAATAATTTACAAAATTCAGAAAATGTCATTGTGATCCATTATATACACTTGCCAATAATGAAAGTATAAGTCATGAACTACAAACATAAATGGCTCATTAATAAACTATGTGACAAAACATCTGCACCACTTGAATAAGTTTCAACTCACGGGATTAAACCAAGTGGTTTTGTTCTCTTTGGTTTTTGAATGTTTTACTCATAGTTATCCTCAAATGAAACTATGTAAAAATAGTGACATTAAAAGGCTGCATCAAAAATCTGACTGTTGTATCTGTAAATATTCATTGTTTACTTTATGTGTACTTCTGACGTTCCCTCCATTAAGTCACCATCAACATTCCATGGACAGCTTCCTTTCAGAGAAATCACAGACGAGTGATGTGAATGAAAATCAGCATTCTCCTCTGATTCCATGTCGGTCCATCCGCAATCAATCTTTGAACGGATTTTAACTTCCTGGACTGTATATGTCTTCACAAAGGGAAAATCAAACTATAAGGAGAGACAATGTACAAAGGCATAAATTAATGTTTGTCCAGCTTAGAATTTAAAAATTAAATAAAACAGTGATTGATCCATTGTCAATTATTTTTGGGAGTCATTTATTTTGAGTCATTAGCTTACAAATTCATTCACACTGTAGTTCATAGGGAGTGAGGACTCACTTAATGGTCACCTGAGGAAATTATCTGGTGCAAAAACCCAAAAAAGTAACAAACCAAACGGGAGATGATTACTGAAACAAAGAAAAGTACAGCACAGGAACAGGCCCTTCGGCCTTCCAAGCCTTCGCCGACCATGCTGTCCATCTAAACCAAAATCTTCTACACTTCCGGGGTCCGTGTCTCTCTATTCCCATCCTATTCATTTATTTGTCAAGACGCCCTTTAAACGTCACTATCGTCCCTGCTTCCACCATCCACTCTGGCAGCTAGTTCCAGGCATCCATTACCCTCTGTGTAAAAAACTTGCCTCGCACATCTCTAAACCTTGCCCCTCGCACCTTAAAGCTATGCTCCCTAGTAATTGACCACTCTACCCTAAACATAAATACATTAGTCTTTATAAACGTAATTTAATTTATTATTGTTTAAAAGTCATACTGCTCCATAAACAACTGTTTATAGAGTGGCAAAAGAGTGGATTGTAAACCCTTCCACTAACAGACAGCCTGAAAAGAGCTAATCTGGATTAGATTGTACCGTGTGTTATATTAAGTAACAATCCAATACCTGATGGCTTGTGACAGGAAACTAATTCCCTTTAGGAGGGAAGCACGCTAACGCAATTAGGAGAAGTCTATAGTATTTGTTATCTATTAATCCAGGAAAACTAATTAGTGGATCTAATAAAGAATGCCATATGTTTAAGTTTACCTGATTCTGTCGGTTACCATATCGTTTTAGGTGCTTTATAAAATCTGCTCGTGAACTGTTTTGCACAGCAATAAGTGACATGCTTCCATTGTCCAACCTAAAATAGAAAATTAAATACTCAAAGGCACATTACGTTCAGTTTAAATAATGAATTTAAAACTATTATTGCGGTAACGTGTTTCTGGATTGATTTGTTAATGTGTCTGGAGAAAACAAATTACTATTGGTGATATTAGTGGATGAGTATTAAAAATGAATGAATTAATGAGGCCAGTAAAATAGTGAACAGGGATGCCATACACATGTCATGAATGTGTTAAGAGTTTACTAATTATTATAAATGCACTATTGCCTCGCTAGCGACAACCACGTCATATGAACATCATAAAAATCTCTAAACAGCGGAAAAAAGAAATGCTGCAAGTTGACTACAGTATTTCAGTGTGTATTTGATATGAATAATCTGAGTCTATAACATTTTGATTTAGTGTTACAAATGGTTTATGATGTGCATTTGTTTTACCTGTAGCTTTTAAGTGCTTTGAGAGAATTGCTTTACTGGTTGAAGACTAATCATTTAAGCAGGTTTGAATGATGTCCTTGACTAATGGAAGCAGACGTGATTTTCCAAAATCTGACTTGTCATTGAGCCTAATCTGAGCATTATCCAATGATTATTTCAAACATGACCTCAGCAGACACAACCAGTAACTATTTCAAAAAACAAGATTTATGTGCCAACTGCAGTGCATGCCCTCATAAGGGTCCAGAATATCTACATCACAGTACATATTTCTAGGAAGGAATCCAAAACCTCAGAGGGAAGCCAAATATTATAGGTACTGGCCTATTTCTCTCAATCCACTGACCTGGTATTAGGTGCAAGGCCTCTTGGTGCCATAGAACAAAGACATGGAATGGCCATAACACTAATATTGAGGAAATGTGCCTGCATGGTTTGCCATTTATCTTCATCATCTGAAACGCACAGCAAAATAATGTTATTGCAGAAGAATACTACAAAGACATGGTTGCATTTCAAATTCTTTGGGTGGGGGGGGGGGAGATTTTGCACCTGCATTCCTGTGAACACAGATTTTGACGTGGGTGCAAAATCCTGCCAGAGCTGGAAAATGAGAATCTCACTGGCAAGATCTCATTTTCCACACTGCCCCGCCAGTGACATATTGAGGTTCTCACCCAGGAAGGGAACCTCATTTCAGTACATTTAAATATAATTAGAGGGGCTCCCTGCCATATCGTCCGCCATATTAGGAAATTCCCCTTTTTGACATGACATCACGTTTACAACTGGTTTTCAAAAATGGAACCAGGCGAAGGGAACCCACCAGGGAGGGAGAGGGACATATTCGGGCACTGCCCTGGTATTGCCCCCTTGCACTGCCAAGGGGCAGGGTGTTGGGTGGAGGGTTTCCCTGTATGTGGGGGGGAAAGAGGGGTGGGAAGATCTTCATCTTTAGATGTTATCGGAGGTCGGAGGCATCCTTTCTCGGGATTCCCGACATTACTGTCTTTTTCTGGCCCCATCCCGCCAGCATGGGACACACTACCATTTTTCTTTGCATCAAGTGCTGGATAATCTAGCAAGAAATGCTGGCCATACAGCCAGCGAGCTGCATGCCAGTTTTCCTGCCTGAGCCAGCAATTGATGCAATAATGATAAAATTCCACCACTGAATACATCTGTTTTTAAATTGCAGCTGACATTCAGTACTTACTACATTGTTCAATTGTATTTCTTTCATCTTCATTTCTAAAACAAATTGAAAGAATAAGAAATCTGTCACTGTTGCTATCCAAAGCAAATCCATTCAGATAGCAAAATATAATAACCTGCAATTTGTAATGAGAATAATAGCAAGGATATCATTGATCATCATTACTATGGAGGAAATTCGATGGCAATAGAAGTTTCTGCAGTACAGATAAAAAATAAATCCAAAAGTTGCCATCATAGATACTCTGCACCCCCACATTGATTTAGTATTCAAATTACTGCATCAACATTATCTTGCATTGAAAGCAGCCAAAAATGTTAACGCCAGTGTAGTCAGGAGTAAGAGAATTTTCAATTCTCCATTCCATCTGGTTTATCTACTTATCTTTACCTAAATCGTTACATTGCTCTAGGGCCTTGATTCCTCTTTTAGATTTCTAAATATTCCCTCACACGGACCCCCCCTCCACCCAACACACACTTTTTATTAAAGTGTTTTCTACCACCCTAACTATTTGGTTCGCTAGGTTCGAGCCAATTTAAGTAGAGCCTATTCCAATGGAACAGCTCACTCTTTTGCCAGTATTGCTGCCAGTCCTCTATGAATCAAACCCTTCTCTTTCACATCATTCATTCAGATATATCTGCAGCTTGGTGGCACAGTGGTTACCACTGCTGCCTCACAGCACCAGGGACAGGGGTTCAATTCCGCCTTGGGTGACTGTGTTGAGTTTCCTTCGGGTGCTCCGGTTTCCTCCCACAATCCAAAGATTTGCAAGTTAGGTGGATTGGCCATTTTGTATTTCCCCTTAGTGTCCAACGATGTGTAGGTTAGTAGGGTTATGGAGATAGGTGGGGTCAAGGGAGTGGGCCTTGGTAGGGTGCTCTTTCAGAGGTTGTTGCAGACTCGATGGGCCTAATGGCCTCCTGCTCCATAGAATCATAGAACTTACAGTGCAGAAGGAGGCCATTTGGTCCATTGTGTCTACATCGGCCCTTGCAAGAGCACCCTTCTTAAGCCCTTTCCTCCACCCTATCCCCGTAATCCAGTAACCCCACCTAACCATTTTTGACACTAAGGACAATTTAGAATAGCCAATCCAGCTAACCTGCACATCTTTGGACTGTGTGAGGAAACCAGAGCACAAGGACGAAACCCACGCAGGCATGAAGAAAACGTACAGATTCCACACAGTGACCCAAGCCGGGAATCGAACCCAGGTCCCTGGCACTGTGAAGCAACAGTGGTAATTGGCAGTGGCAGCAGTGGTAACCACTGTGCCACCAAGCCGCAGATATGTAGGAATTCTATGGTTCTGTGCCATTCAACTCTCTGATCTATTTGATACAATGCCGATCTGTGCTTGGCTCAGGTAGTAATCCAGAGATTATTACCTTTGAGATTCTGCATATTAATTTGGACTCAGTCCCTCAAACTTCCTCAACAGAATTTCAGTCCTCTTCTACTCATGTCCTTGGTTCCTACTTGGATCGCAGTATTGGATCCTCCTCCTCCACGCCAAGTTCTCCAGTTGTGAGGAGGTAGGTGTTCTCAACCGTGGCTGTGGACAGGAAACATGACCTTTAGAATTTCCAATCACAGTTGCAGAGAACAGTCTCTGTCCCCTGACTATACTGTCTCCTTACTTTTCACTCCCCATTGCCTGATTCATATCCTGGCTTGGGATCTCAATCCATCTCATATGTGGATGATCTTTCTTGGAATAGATAGATAATTCATTTGGTTCTGTTGGAATATCATGTTAACAGGAAATGTTACCTGAAAGAATTTCGCTAACTGAAGCTTGAACAGTTAATAAGCAAGCTGAACTATTTATACCTACCTTTTGCCTTTCTGATCTGCCATGTGAGCATTTTCTGTTGGTAGAAATGATAATTCACAGTCCTCCGGCCTAAAATCATGAAACACATTTAAGTATCGTGTCAAAGATTTACTTATTGAAATTAAACTCCCAGACAATGCTCAACTCTCATTCATGGATTAAATCAAACAAATAGGCTAAATTTATTTGTAGAAAGAACCAACTTGGAGCTGAAGGAAGGAAGAATTTATTTATTTTTCTCAAAATTGTGAAAAGAAGGCAACAGACACCAAATAGACCCTCTTACTTGAGATTTGTCAGTGCTTTGATAACAGCGAACTCTTTCCGCTGGTTGGAAGGCATCCAACGATATTTTTCTGCTAAGGCCAGGGTTGTCCCACCAAAGCCAAACATGGCTGAGAAACCAAATTGAAGCAGCCTGTGGCGACTACTAAAGCTGCAAACATCCACTTCCTGGAGGTTACCTAAAGCACAAGAAGAAACCAAGAATAAAAAATACAATGTTAAAACTTAGACAAAACATAGTCATTGTATATCATTAAATCCAAATGGGACAGAGATGTAGTGGTAGTGAAACAGCAGACTTCACAACAAAATATTAAGTATTCTCAGGGCAGCACGGTGGCGCAGTGGTTAGCACTGGAACTGCGGCACTGAGGACCCAGGTTCGAATCACGGCCCTGGGTCACTGTCCGTGTGGTGTTTGCACATTCTCCCCGTGCCTGCATGGGTTTCACCCCCACAACCCAAAAAAGATGTACAGGTTAGATGGATTGGCCACGCTAAATTGCCCCTTAATTGGAAAAAATATATAATTGGGTACTCTAAATTTATTTTAAAAAGAAGTATACTCAAACTGAAAGGAGATTATTAAGAACGAATAGACTGGCAGAGGCATAGTGTACAGAAGCAAGGAAGTTATGCTAAACTGTTAGAAATAACTGACTAGGCCCCAGCTGGTGAATTGTGTCCAACTCTGGGCAGCAAACCTTAGGATGGATTTCAAGGCTTAGAGATGAGCAGATATTTACTACAGGTGTTGCCTCAAAACCAGCAACCTCGGGGCCAAGTCTGCGCCAGATTTTGGATCTTGCTCCTTGTCATAGAAAAGAAAATCCGAATTAATTCAATTAATAGGAGACACTTGACAACATGTGAATATGTTTCTTTTTATTAAAGTTTGAAAAAAGAATTCAAAATAGTGAAGAAATAACATTTGGAAAAAATAAGGTAAGAAGTAAGCCTGACTTGCAGGCTGTGCTAGATTTAAAGTACTGGTTGGGCAGGTCAGGCTGGGTCAGGTGGGGTCAAGAGTTAGCTGGATTACTCAGAGAATGGGAAAAGCCCAGCATGCGATGACGATAACTAGTCCAGTGTGCCATTGCGACAATGCAGCACCCAGACGAATTGCCCTGCTAAGTTATCCTATTCATTTAATAACAATTAAATTTGATGCATACCAGCTAATAAAAATACCTGTTTTTCAGATAGCTAGTTTTGAGACACTGTACCTGTAACATGGTATCAGCAATGATGGACATCAGTTACATGAACAAACTAGAAAAGCTGGAGTCATTCTCCCCAAAAGCAGAGCAAGTCAAGGGATGATTTAATAGAGGTGTTGAAAATCATGAAGAGGGGCGGAACGGTGGAGCCGTGGTTAGCACGGCTACTTCACGGCGCCAAGGATGTGTAGGGGAGGTGGATTGGCCACCCTATATGGCCCATTAACTGGAAAAAAAGTTGAAAATCATGAAGGGTTTTTATCAAATAAAGAGAAACTGCCGTGGCAGAAGAGTCAGTAACTAGAGTGCCCGCACTTAATGTATAGGAAAAAGAACAAGAGAAATGGAGAGGAATAATAGAGAGAACTTGCAAGTGCAATCTTCTGGCCCCGTTGACCCCCCAACCCTCACGGGTTTCCCACCAGTGTGGTGTGAATTTGATGGGAAATTCCATTGACAGCGGCCGGACCAGAAGATTCCGCCACCGTCCAACAGCGGGCTGCCCCCTACCACTAAGAAACACACCACTGGGAGGCCAGAGAATCTCGTCGTTTATTGCTGAATTAGTTATTTTTAATTTCGATTACCCAGCCTGAAAGGGTGCTGGGGATTGATTTGATAGTAAATTTAAAAAGGGAGTTAAAAATATACCCAAAGAAAAAATATTTGCAGGGATATGGAAAAAGGGCTAGTAAGAGAATTGCAAATTGATTAGTTTTGGTAGAAAGAATGAGGAAAGGCAATATAAAGTAAATTGGACAAATGTTGTAATTCAGGCCAGTCTCCCAAATTTTGATAGAATCCAAATCAAGAACCCCAATTTCATTATGATCCAATTAAAGACCAGTAATCTTTTGTTAAAATTGATGAAATTTGAAATTTCAGTTACTTACTAAGGGGGTAAAGCCACAAGATTCTATGATTTTAAACAAACAGAAGACATTTTATTACTGTACAAAAATCAACAAAGCAAACAGTCAATGTTCTGTCTTACATTGTCACATCAGAATTAACATGAGGCCAACATGAATTAACAGGCAAACAAACTGTGCCTGAACACATCACAGACTGCACATTAAATGGCAGTCACCATCAAGACAAGTTCCTCGAATTTCTCAACAACCCACGCAAATGACAGTGAGTCACAAAAACGTTTAAAGCCTCTAGGCAGAATACTCCCTAAAATACTCCCGCTGAAAGGTAAGCAAATTTAAAGGCACTCACTCACCTTCACGGCAGGCCCCTGCTCCCGCTTCCCAACCCCCCAACCCCCCCACCCCACGGTGGTTGGGAAGCGGGAGCAGGGGCCTGCCGTGAAGGTGAGTGAGTGCCTTTAAATTTGCTTACCTTTCAGCGGGATCAGGGTTTGAGGTAATATCAGGTAAGCTCTTCCTTTCTTTTTCTTTTTCTTGTTTTTTTTTAATCTAGAGGGGATGTCAGGGAAGGCAGTACAATGCTCCTCCTGCAGAATGTTTGAGGTGAGGGACGCCGTCAGTGTCCCTGCTGATTTCATCTGTGGGAAGTGCACCCAACTCCAGCTCCTCAAAAACCGTGTTAGGGACCTGGAGCTTGAGCTGGATGAACTTCGGATCATTCGGGAGGCAGAGGGGGTCATAGATAGGAGCTTCAGGGAAGTAGTTACACCAAAGACTGGAGATAGATGGGTAACTGTAAGAGGGACTGGGAAGAAGCAGTCAGTGCAGGGACCCCCTGCGGTCGTTCCCCTGAGTAACAAGTATACCGTTTTGGATACTTGTGGGGGGGACGACTTACCAGGGGTAAGCCATGGGGTACGGGCCTCTGGCACGGAGTCTGTCCCTGTTGCTCAGAAGGGAAGGGGGGAAAGGAGTAGAACATTAGTAATTGGGGACTCAATAGTCAGGGGCACAGATAGGAGATTTTGTGGGAGCGAGAGAGACTCACGTTTGGTATGTTGCCTCCCAGGTGCAAGGGTACGTGATGTCTCGGATCGTGTTTTCCGGGTCCTTAAGGGGGAGGGGGAGCAGCCCCAAGTCGTAGTCCACATTGGCACTAACGACATAGGTAGGAAAGGGGACAAGGATGTCAGGCAGGCCTTTAGGGAGCTAGGATGGAAGCTCAGAGCGAGAACAAACAGAGTTGTTATCTCTGGGTTGTTGCCCGTGCCACGTGATAGTGAGATGAGGAATAGGGAGAGAGAGCAATTAAACACGTGGCTACAGGGATGGTGCAGGCGGGAGGGATTCAGATTTCTGGATAACTGGGGCTCTTTCTGGGGAAGGTGGGACCTCTATAGACAGGATGGTCTACATCTGAACCTGAGGGGCACCAATATCCTGGGGGGGAGATTTGTTAGTACTCTTTGGGGGGGTTTAAACTAATTCAGCAGGGGCATGGGAACCTGGATTGTAGTTTTGGGGTGCGAGAGATTGAGAGTAGAGAGGTCAGGAGCACAGTTTTGACTTCGCAGGAGGGCGTCAGTGTTCAGGTCTGTGGTTTGAAGTGTGTCTATTTCAATGCCAGGAGTATACGAAATAAGGTAGGGGAACTGGCAGCATGGGTTGGTACCTGGGACTTCGATGTTGTGGCCATTTCAGAGACATGGATAGAGCAGGGACAGGAATGGTTGTTGCAGGTTCCGGGGTTTAGGTGCTTTAGTAAGGTCAGAGAAGGGGGCAAAAGAGGGGGAGGTGTGGCGCTGCTAGTCAAGGACAGTATTACGGTGGTAGAAAGGATGCAAGATGGGGACTCTTCTTCCGAGGTAGTATGGGCTGAGGTTAGAAACAGGAAAGGAGAGGTCACCCTGTTGGGAGTTTTCTATAGGCCACCTAATAGTTCTAGAGATGTAGAGGAAAGGATGGCGAAGATGATTCTGGAAAAGAGCGAAAGTAACAGGGTAGTTGTTATGGGAGACTTTAACTTTCCTAATATTGACTGGAAAAGATATAGTTCGAGTACATTGGATGGGTCGTTCTTTGTACAATGTGTGCAGGAGGGTTTTCTGACACAATATGTTGACAGGCCAACAAGAGGTGAGGCCACTTTGGATTTGGTTTTGGGTAATGAACCAGGCCAGGTGTTAGATCTGGAGGTAGGTCAACACTTTGGAGACAGTGACCACAATTCGGTGACCTTTACGTTAGTGATGGAAAGGGATAAGTATACCCCGCAGAGCAAGAGTTATAGCTGGGGGAAGGGCAATTATGATGCCATTAGACATGACTTAGGATGTGTTGGTTGGAGAAGTAGGCTGCAAGGGTTGGGCACACTGGATATGTGGAGCTTGTTCAAGGAACAGCTATTGCATGTTCTTGATAAGTACGTACCAGTCAGGCAGGGAGGAAGGGGTCGAGCGAGGGAACCGTGGTTTACCAAAGAAGTGGAATCTCTTGTTAAGAGGAAGAAGGAGGCCTATGTGAAGATGAGGCGTGAAGTTTCAGTTGGGGCGCTTGATAGTTACAAGGAAGCGAGGAAGGATCTAAAGAGAGAGCTGAGACGAGCAAGGAGGGGACATGAGAAGTCCTTGGCAGGTAGGATCAAGGAAAACCCAAAAGCTTTCTATAGGTATGTCAGGAATAAAAGAATGACTAGGGTAAGAGTAGGGCCAGTCAAGGACAGTGGTGGGAAGTTGTGTGTGGAGGCTGAGGAGATAAGCGAGATACTAAATGAATACTTTTCGTCAGTATTCACTCAAGAAAAAGATAATATTGTGGAGGAGAATGCTGAGACCCAGGCTATTAGAATAGATGGCATTGAGGTGCGTAGGGAAGAAGTGTTGGCAATTCTGGACAAGGTGAAAATAGATAAGTCCCCGGGGCCGGATGGGATTTATCCTAGGATTCTCTGGGAAGCCAGGGAAGAGATTGCTGAGCCTTTGGCTTTGATTTTTAGGTCATCATTGGCTACAGGAATAGTGCCAGAGGACTGGAGGATAGCAAATGTGGTCCCTTTGTTCAAGAAGGGGAGTAGAGATAACCCCGGTAACTATAGGCCGGTGAGCCTAACGTCTGTGGTGGGTAAAGTCTTGGAGAGGATTATAAAAGATACGATTTATAATCATCTAGATAGGAATAATATGATTAGGGATAGTCAGCATGGTTTTGTGAAGGGTAGGTCATGCCTCACAAACCTTATCGAGTTCTTTGAGAAGGTGACTGAACAGGTAGACGAGGGTAGAGCAGTTGATGTGGTGTATATGGATTTCAGTAAAGCGTTTGATAAGGTTCCCCACGGTCGGCTATTGCAGAAAATACGGAGGCTGGGGATTGAGGGTGATTTAGAGATGTGGATCAGAAATTGGCTAGTTGAAAGAAGACAGAGAGTGGTAGTTGATGGGAAATGTTCAGAATGGAGTTCAGTTACGAGTGGCGTACCACAAGGGTCTGTTCTGGGGCCGTTGCTGTTTGTCATTTTTATAAATGACCTAGAGGAGGGCGCAGAAGGATGGGTGAGTAAATTTGCAGACGACACTAAAGTCGGTGGAGTTGTAGACAGTGCGGAAGGATGTTGCAGGTTACAGAGGGACATAGATAAGCTGCAGAGCTGGGCTGAGAGGTGGCAAATGGAGTTTAATGTGGAGAAGTGTGAGGTGATTCACTTTGGAAAGAATAACAGGAATGCGGAATATTTGGCTAATGGTAAAATTCTTGGTAGTGTGGATGAGCAGAGGGATCTCGGTGTCCATGTACATAGATCCCTGAAAGTTGCCACCCAGGTTGATAGGGTTGTGAAGAAGGCCTATGGTGTGTTGGCCTTTATTGGTAGAGGGATTGAGTTCCGGAGCCATGAGGTCATGATGCAGCTGTACCAAACTCTGGTACGGCCGCATTTGGAGTATTGCGTACAGTTCTGGTCGCCTCATTATAGGAAGGACGTGGAAGCTTTGGAACGGGTGCAGAGGAGATTTACCAGGATGTTGCCTGGTATGGAGGGAAAATCTTATGAGGAAAGGCTGATGGACTTGAGGTTGTTTTCGTTAGAGAGAAGAAGGTTAAGAGGTGACTTAATAGAGGCATACAAAATGATCAGAGGGTTAGATAGGGTGGACAGCGAGAGTCTTCTCCCGCGGATGGAGGTGGCTAGCACGAGGGGACATAGCCTTAAATTGAGGGGTAATAGATATAGGACAGAGGTCAGAGGTGGGTTTTTTACGCAAAGAGTGGTGAGGCCGTGGAATGCCCTACCTGCAACAGTAGTGAACTCGCCAACATTGAGGGCATTTAAAAATTTATTGGATAAGCATATGGATGATAAGGGCATAGTGTAGGTTAGATGGCCTTTAGTTTTTTTTTCCATGTCGGTGCAACATCGAGGGCCGAAGGGCCTGTACTGCGCTGTATCGTTCTATGTTCTATGTTCTATGTTCTAAATGTACATCGGGCGCAATACAGTGGCCATGTTGCCCTCGAGCGAGAGCGCAACATGGCTGTTAGATCTGAGGTGAGGCTTTCCTTGGGCCTCCCAGCAGCCTGCATGCCTCGCGGGATACACCAAAGTCTCGCGAAGCATTGGAATTAGAACTCCGCCCAAATGGGGCGAGACCAAACAGCACTTGTTTAATTAGGTCTTAAACCTACCACATGAGATCTGGCAGCCTCCCTTTATCCACCGGCCTCCCCAGGGAGGCTGTATCCATGTGCCAATCAGTACTGATCCACAAGAATATGGACCAGGCGGAACAGCACCCGGGTGGTCTCCCAGGACATTGGAGGCCCTTAGGTGGTCAGGGATAGTGCAAAATGGACCCCTGACCCTCCCCCTGGAGCATGGGTACCTTGCACCCCCAGCTGGCACTTTGGCATTGCCACCCTGGCATTGCCAAGGTACCCAGGTGGCACTGTCAAGCTGGCAGGAGCACTGCCCAGATGCCAGTTCAAGGATGCCCAGGTGCCACTGCCACGGGTTATGGCCCTTTGGGGCCATGCCAATGAAAGGAGAGTGGAGGGTGGTTTGAAGGGTGGGGGTGTGCAGGGCATGTATGTAGTGGCCTCTGGGAGATGGGGGGGGGGGGTAAAGGGTTGGGTCCTGGAAGAGGTGTGCTGTAAGGGGTCTTGGGGGGTCCTGAAGGATGGGGCCCACCAGAGACCGCATAGCGGGGTGTCCTCACTTGGGGGTTGGGGAGGTAATGCTCATGTATGTGGGGGGATGCCATTGCCAATGGGTGTCGGGTGCCCACAAGCTCACTTCGAGATTGTGGCACTCTTTCAAAATGGCGGTCCGACCTCTGAGCTCAGCTTCCCAGTGCTGAAAAAAAATTCGAAGTGTGGGCTAAACCGGTGAGAAAATCCCCAGGGCCCAAAAAAGTGAATGAAGGCATGATTCTCCAGAAAGATTTCTTGTGTGTGGTAGTGAGCGGGAACTGCCACGACATTCCCGGCATTCATCCCAACAAGGCCGGCAACGCAATTCAATGTTAATTGATCCACTTAACGAGGCCCCATGGTCTTCTCGCAGCAAATGAAAGCTCACCAGCCGATTTGCCGGGTCCGCGCTCGCCAGCTCGCAGCATGGACACCAATGCCCCCCCGCCCGAGACCTTTCCGCTCCCATACAAGCATCCACCATCTCCATACCATCCACAACCCTCTCATCGCCCCCCCCCCCCCCACCTTCAACACACTCCCAACCCTTCCTTCTCACCTCCCCCAACCATTGTGAACCGCACGTGTGGCTAATGATGCCCGTTGTGTCTCCGCAGGAAAAGCTCTCGCACAATCGATGGGCGAGGGCCCAGACTGCTGGCGGGGTGCCAGACTTAAGAACCCTCATCACCTTCGAGGAGATGACAGGGGTGGCCGAGGACAGAGTGGTCACCTACGCGGAGATTGGCGGAAGCTGCAGAGGTGAAGAACCACCAGGCCCCAACTGTCGCGCAGTGGATGAAGGCCATGGCTGAGGGTCTTGGCAGACTGTCTGACTCGCTCGGGGAAGTTACCCAGTACCAGGTCGACCTTGGTGAGGTGCTGCGGGACATGTCCCGCTCTCAGATGGGAATGGCTGAGGCCCTGCAGATCTTGCCCCAGTCACAGGTGGGCATTGCCGAGGCGCTGCAGGGTATGGCCCAATCATCGAATTTACAGTACAGAAAGAGACCATTCAGCCCATCAAGTCTGCACCGGCCCTTGGAAAGAGCACCCTACCTAGGTCCATGTCTCCACCCTATCCCCGTAACCCCACCTAATCTTTAGGGGCAATTTAGCATGGCCAATCCTCCTAACCTGCACATATTTGGACTATGACTTAAATGTTAGGATCTCTAGTCAACCACCCAAAGGTGTTAAGTTACAAAAATATTTAAGACAAAAAAATAACAAAATATTGATCCTCTCAAACAATTTTAAAGAGAGTACAGGTGCATAGAAACCTGGGTGGGCATACAGACTTTGAAGGTGGCAAGGCAATTTCAGAAGGCTGTTTATCAGGCATATTGGATCCGTGGCTTTATAAGTACAGGCATTTAGCTGAATTTTGGGTGGCCCCTCAAGGATTGGATTCTCCGCTGGCGGGATGCTCCATTTTGCTGGCAGCCTGGGGGTTTCCCGATGGGTGGGGCTGCCCCACAATGGGAAACCCTATTGAGCAGCCGCCGGAAACAGGGCATCCCGCCAGCAGGGTGAAACAGTAATGTGGCACGGCAGGGCACAGAATCCTGCCCCAGGTGAGGACAGAGGCAGGGCTCCTTGAAAATACCGCTTTGGGGGAGGTGGGAGCCTGGGATCATTGTCAATTTCAAGGTAGGGTCTGGGAGGGAAGGCAGGACAGGAATTCTGCTCTCCTCCCAATTGAGATCAATTCAGTCATCAACAAAAAAGCTTGTTGACAAGAGATGAGTTCCAGTGGAAGACTTTGGAATAATCTCTATCAAGACAACCAGCAACCTCGGTAATGACTGCTTAGAGGTGTCTAAATAAGCCCCAAATTTCATCTGACTCACCTCTATTCCAGCCCTCTCATTCTCAGTGGACAGGAAACCCTGGCATGCGCAACGTGACCAATAAATCTTGTTAGAGGCCTCTCACGCAGTTTACCCAGTTCGCGAGATTTAATGGGATCTCACAAGACTTTGCGATCCGGATCCCACCTAAATTTGCATATTTAAAGCACACTTAAATATGTCTCTTCCAGAGCAAACCAGCGTCTTGGGATCTAACGGTATCGCCAAAGAGCTCCAGCCGAGCACTTTTCGCACTGGTCTCCACAGACGTGGACCAGGCAATTGGGGGGGGATCTCCCAGGCATTCAGAGGCCCCTGCGTAGTCGGCCTCTGGGCAGGGAGGCACCCAGGCATTGCCACCCAGGAACCTTGGCAGTGCCAAGGTTTACATTTTGCCCACGTGGGGATCGGGCCCGGGGGTGCCCTTATGAGTTGGGGTGCGGGGGGAGCTCAAGGACCCTCCAACAGGTAGGTTTGGAGGGGTTCAGGGGTCATGTCAGGGGATTGATATCAGGGCACCATTCAAAAATAGCAGAGCTTCTCAGTGCAGGAAATGAAGGTTAGTGTGGCCTCGGCAGGAAAAAATAAGAGTCCCATTCGATAGCAGGATCATTCCTGGTGCTTTTGGGCCAGAACCATTCCACTGAACCAGCTCGCAACTGGATTCTTTTTTTTCGGCAAATCGTGCCCTTGTCTCCCATGGCAATTAAGGACTCACCTCATGAAAATCTGAACTGTAATCAGTTTCTTACTCGAGGTGGAATTCTGATCCAAAAAAATGACCCAGATCATGTTTCCTGTGTCCGTGGCAAGATTTCAGCCCATTCATTGAAAACGTAAGGAGTTATGCCAAGACTTTATTGACCACTTGCTAAGTCCCAGCTGGATTATTATGGTCAATTTCTTGGCACCAGACTCGAGGAAATGTCAAGCCATTGGAAAGGGTGCAGAAGAAATTTACTCGAATGAAGTCAAATCAGAGAGATTTCAGTTACATAGAGAATCGTGAGAAATTGTTTTTCTCTCCTTAGATCAGAGGAGAAAGGGGAGATTAAATGGAAGTGTTCAAAATCATGAACAGTTTTAAAGGAGAAAATAAGGAAAGTTTTGTTTCAGTGATAGAAGGATTGCGAATTAAAGTCACAGATTTAAGGTAATCGGCAAGAAAATCAGAGGTATCTTGAAGAAATAAAGATTAAGCAGCGAATAGTTATTACTTTAAATGTGCTATTTGGGAGGGTGGTGGCAAAAAAGAGGAAGCATTTGGTGGGCAGAAGGAGCAAGTGGTGAGATTAATTGGGGAGCTTTTTCAAAGGGCTAGAACAAAATAGAGCTAAAACCAAAGGCCTCCTTTTTGTATTATTCCATTATGCTATAGCCTTCGGTGAAGGAGAAAAGAAAAGAACATAGAATAGTACAGCACAGAACAGGCCCTTCGACACTCGATGTTGTGCCGAGCTTTGTCCAAAACCAAGATCAAGCTATCCCACTCCCTGTCATTCTGGTGTGCTCCATGTGCCTATCCAATAACCGCTTGAAAGTTCCTAAAGTGTCTGACTCCACTATCAAAGCAGGCAGTCGATTCCACACCCTAACCACTCTCTGAGTAAAGAACCTACCTCGGACATCCCTCCTATATCTCCCACCTTGAACCTTATAGTTATGCCCCCTTGTAACAGCTACATCCACCCGAGGAAATAGTCTCTGAACGTCACTCTATCTATGCCCCTCATCATCTTATAAACCTCTATTAAGTCACCTCTCATTCTCCTCCGCGCCAAAGAGAAAAGCCCTAGCTCCCTTAATCTTTCCTCATAAGACCTACCCTCCAAACCAGGCAGCATCCTGGTAAATCTCATTTGCACCCTTTCCAATGCTTCCACATCCTTCCTATAGTGAGGTGACCAGAACTGCACACAATATTCCAAATGTGGTCTCACCAGGGTCATGTACAGTTGCAGCATAACCCCACGGCTCTTAAACTCAAGCCCCCTGTTAATAAACGCTAACACACTATAGGCATTCTTCACGGCTCTATCCACTTGAATGGCAACCTTCAAAGATCTGTGGACATGAACTCCAAGATCTCTCTGTTCCTCCACATTCCTCAGAGCCCTGCCGTTGACCCTGTAATCTGCATTCAAATTTTTCCTACCAAAATGAGTCACCTCACACTTATCAGGGTTAAACTCCATCTGCCATTTTTCGGCCCAGCTCTGCATCCTGTCAATGTCTCTTTGCAGCCTACAACAGCCCTCCACCTCATCCACTACTCCACCAATCTTGGTGTCATCAGCAAATTTACTGGCCCACCCTTCAGCCCCCTCCTCCAAGTCATTGATAAAAATCACAAATAGCAGAGGACCCAGCACTGATCTCTGTGATACACCGCTGGTAACTGGTCTCCAGTCTGAAAATGTTCCATCCCCCACCACCCTCTGTCTTCTATGTGAAGAAGAAAATGCATTAAAATAGCGCATGTGTATATCATAAAGTTTGGCTTCATTGTAGAAATAAAAGTAAAATATTGTGGATGGTATAGAACTGAAATAAAACAGAAAATACTGGACATACTCAACAGTTTTGGCGGCATCAGTGGAATGAGAAACAGAGTAACATGTCAGGTCTTTGACCTTTCATCAGAAGCAATGTAGTACATTGTATTTGACCACTTTTTAACTTCTCCTGTTCTCATTACGAGACTGAATCCTGTCTCTCAGCCTTCAAAATATTTCATGATGTTATTGGGGTAGATTCATAACCTTTTGAATGAAGAAATTTCTCCTTACTTCAGTCCTAAATGATCAGGCCCTTATCCTAAAACTGTGTCCCCTTGTTCTAGATTCACCAGCTAGGGAAAACAATGTGATCACCTCTCATTCTTCTGAACTCCAGAGAACACAGACCCAATTTACTCAGCCTCTCAAGATAGGCCAGCTCTCTAATCCCAGGGACCAATCTAGTGAACTTTCACTGTATTGTCTCCAAGACATTTATCCTTCCTTAAATATGGAGACAAAAATTGTACACAGTATTCTAGAGATGAGCTCACCAAAGCTTTGTACAATTGTAGCAATACTTATTTATTCTAGTACTTCAATCCCCATTCAATAATGGTCAATATACCATTTACTTTGCTAATTTCTTACAGTACCTACATGTTAACTTTTTATGTTCATTGTATGAGCATAACCAAGCTTCCCTGAATATTTACAAGTTTCACGCCTTTTTATTAATATTCTGCTTTTCTATTCTTCTGACCAGTGAATAACCTCACATTTAACCACATTATACTCCATCTACAACCTTGCTGCCCACTCACTTAAGCTGTCTATCTCTTTGAAGCATCTTTGTGTCCTCGCAATTTGCATTTGCACCTGGCTTTTTATCATCAGCAAACTTGGATGCATTACTCCCTATCTTTGTCTGAGTCATTTACATAGATTGTAGCTCAGGCTGCAGCATTGATCCTTGTGCTACTCCACTAGCAACAGCTTATCAACATAAAAAGACTACACTAATCCCTACTATCTTCTTCCTGTCTGTTAATCAAATCTTTATCCATGCTAATGTACCACTTCAAACTCCAGGTGTCTTTGTCTTGTGTATTAACCTTGTGTGTGGCGCCTTAGTGAATACTTTTTGAAAATGAAAGTATACCACATCTGCTGGTATCCCTTTATCAACCCCACTAGCTGCATCCCCAAAAAACTCTAATAAATTTGTCCAACAGGATTTCCCTTTGGCAAAACCATTTTGACTTGTTCTAATTATACTATACCTTTCCAAGTGCATTGTTAAGACTTCCTTAATAATATATTTTAGCACTTTCCTGGTGACTATGTCAGGATAACTGGCCCGTAGTTTCCTGTTTTCTCTTTCCCTCTTTTCTTGAATCTAGGTCATTTTGAAAAATCATAACAAATGCACCCACTGTCCCTGATTCAAGAGATTCAAACATGAACTTCCAGGAAATAAGGCACAAGTTTAGGAGGTGACAACATGTTCAAGGACTTTGCAAAGGATGGGGTTGGTAGTTTGTAAGGACTGAGAGAGTCAAAAGTTGTTTATTTTTAAGGACGCAATGATGATGGCAGATTTGAAGGAAAGGGAACAGTACCTGATAATATGTTGAAAATAGATAAGTCCCCGGGGCCGGATGGGATGTATCCTAGGATTCTCTGGGAAGCCAGTGAAGAGATTGCTGAGCCTTTGGCTTTGATTTTTAGGTCATCATTGGCTACAGGAATAGTGCCAGAGGACTGGAGGATAGCAAATGTGGTCCCTTTGTTCAAGAAGTGGAGTAGAGATAACCCCGGTAACTATAGGCCGGTGAGCCTAACGTCTGTGGTGGGTAAGGTCTTGGAGAGGATTATAAAAGATACGATTTATAATCATCTAGATAGGAATAATATGATTAGGGATAGTCAGCATGGTTTTGTGAAGGGTAGGTCATGCCTCACAAACCTTATCGAGTTCTTTGAGAAGGTGACTGAACAGGTAGACGAGGGTAGAGCAGTTGATGTGGTGTATATGGATTTCAGTAAAGCGTTGATAAGGTTCCCCACGGTCGGCTATTGCAGAAAATACGGAGGCTGGGGATTGAGGGTGATTTAGAGATGTGGATCAGAAATTGGCTAGTTGAAAGAAGACAGAGAGTGGTAGTTGATGGGAAATGTTCAGAATGGAGTTCAGTTACGAGTGGCGTACCACAAGGATCTGTTCTGGGGCTGTTGCTGTTTGTCATTTTTATAAATGACCTAGAGGAGGGCGCAGAAGGATGGGTGAGTAAATTTGCAGACGACACTAAAGTCGGTGGAGTTGTAGACAGTGCGGAAGGATGTTGCAGGTTACAGAGGGACATAGATAAGCTGCAGAGCTGGGCTGAGAGGTGGCAAATGGAGTTTAATGTGGAGAAGTGTGAGGTGATTCACTTTGGAAAGAATAACAGGAATGCGGAATATTTGGCTAATGGTAAAATTCTTGGTAGTGTGGATGAGCAGAGGGATCTCGGTGTCCATGTACATAGATCCCTGAAAGTTGCCACCCAGGTTGATAGGGTTGTGAAGAAGGCCTATGGTGTGTTGGCCTTTATTGGTAGAGGGATTGAGTTCCGGAGCCATGAGGTCATGTTGCAGTTGTACAAAACTCTAGTACGGCCGCATTTGGAGTATTGCGTACAGTTCTGGTCGCCTCATTATAGGAAGGACGTGGAGGCTTTGGAACGGGTGCAGAGGAGATTTACCAGGATGTTGCCTGGTATGGAGGGAAAATCTTATGAGGAAAGGCTGATGGACTTGAGGTTGTTTTCGTTAGAGAGAAGAAGGTTAAGAGGTGACTTAATAGAGGCATACAAAATGATCAGAGGGTTAGATAGGGTGGACAGCGAGAGCCTTCTCCCGCGGATGGAGGTGGCTAGCACGAGGGGACATAGCCTTAAATTGAGGGGTAATAGATACAGGACAGAGGTCAGAGGTGGGTTTTTTACGCAGAGAGTGGTGAGGCCGTGGAATGCCCTACCTGCAACAGTAGTGAACTCGCCAACATTGAGGGCATTTAAAAATTTATTGGATAAGCATATGGATGATAAGGGCATAGTGTAGGTTAGATGGCCTTTAGTTTTTTTTTTCCATGTCGGTGCAACATCGAGGGCCGAAGGGCCTGTACTGCGCTGTATCGTTCTATGTTCTAATATTAAAAGCTAACACAGAAGCCAGGAAGCAAAGCTGGGTGTTCAATAGTTCAGTAGGAATATGGCCTAGAGAGCAGGAGGTTAGTCTCATTGCCAAGAATAAGCTCAGAAGGAGAGATAGGAGAGAAACTATAGAATAATACAAATACAGGATTCGGGCAGGGAATAAATGGGCTGCGCACATGAGACTGTCCCTTTATGTGTGACGTGCATCTGCATAATGCCACAAGCTTGGTGCGCACTGCATACAGAAATTAGAGCAAAAATCGGTTAGGATAGGTGGAATCTTAGAGAGGTTTCTCCTGGTGAGCTAGGGAAAAAGAGGGAAGACGATGAGCAGATGGTCTTGATCTTTGCAATAAGGAAATCCATGAGTTCCTTGCCTTTACTGTTGGAAGTGAAGGTGGAAGAAGCAAAGGAGTGTGGTTTAAGGAGGTGATTTATGGTGGAAACTAGTAGCTAGTTTCTTTGTCTTCCTGGATAATCTTTGAAAAGTGAACAGTTTTAGCATTGGAGATTAATAAAACCCGAAAATGTTGTATGTGATCCTGGCGACTGATATTGGATCATTAGAACAGTTCTCTACCAAAGATACTAAAATCTGCACTCCTGATCAATTTATCCAATAAGTCATCAAAATGTTGGCACATTTTTCTGAATGGAAGGCTGTGACTAGTGGACTTCCGCAGGGATCAGTGCTGGAACCTTTGTTGTTCATAGTATATATAAATGATTTGGAGGAAAATGTACTGGTCTGATTAGTAAGTTTGTAGACGACACAAAGATTGGTGGAGTTGCATATAGTGAAGAGGGCTGTCAGAGGATACAGCAGGAGGGGCTGGTTTAGCTCAGTAGGTTAGACAGCTGGTTTGTGATGCAGAACAAGGCCAGCAGCGTGGGTTCAATTCTTGTACCAGCTCACCCGAACAGGTGCCGGAATATGGCAACTAGGGGCTTTTCACAGTAACTTCATACTTGTGACAATAAAAGGTTATTATTAGGACATAGATCAGTGGGAGATTTTGGCGGAGAGATGGCAGATGGAGTTTAATCATGACAAATGTGAAGTAATGCATTTTGGAAGGTCTAATACAGGTGGGAATAGTACAGTAAATGGCAGAACCTTTAGGAGTATTCACAGGCGGAGAGATCTGGCTACACAGGTCCACAGATCACTGAAAGTGGCAATGCAGGTGAATAAGGTAGTCAAGAAGGCATATGGGATGTTTGCCTTCAACAGAAGGGGCCTTGAATATAAACATTGCCAAGTCATGTTGCAGCTGTACAGAACCTAAGTTAGACCACATTTGGAATATTGCATACAATTCTAGTCGCCACACTACCAGAAGGATGTGGATCCTTTGGAGAGGGTACAGAAGAAGTTTACCAAGATGTTGCCTGGTCTGGAGGGTATTAGCTATGAGGAGAGCTTGGATAAACTCAGATTGTTTTCACTGGAATAAAGGAGGTTGACGGGCGACCTGATAGAGGTTTACAAAATTATGAGTGGCATGGACAGAGTGGATAGTCAGATGCTTTTTTCCCCAGAGTGGAAAAGTCAATTATTAGAGGATTTAGATTTAAGGTATGAGGGAGAAAGTTTAGAGGAGATGTGCGAGGCAGGTTTTTTTTAAAAACAGAGGGTGGGGACTTCCTGGAACACGCTACCAGGGAAGGTGGTGGAAGCAGATACGATTGCGGCATTTAAGAGGCATCTTGACCAATACAAGAATAGGATAGGAATAGAGATATAGGAACCCCAGAAGCGCAGAATGTTTTAGTTTAGATAGGCATCATCATTGGCATAGGCGTGGAGCACCGAAGGGCCTGTTCCTGTCCTCTAATGTTCTTAGTTTTTTATCCTCTGCTGAATTCCCAAGGAAGCACCATAGACCAGAGTAAAGGTAGGAAATATAGCAGGTTAAATGACAAGGCAGAGTGCAACAGCATTCTTGGTAGCAAGGGTATTAAAGATGGCGGGAGGAGTCTGATTAGCTGGCAGTCCCAGTAGCATCAGGTTCGAACAGTGGTCACTTTCCGTGCTACGTGCAGTCCCCAAAGATGAGGAGCTAATGGAGATATCAGTGGGGCCTGGCTGGCAGACCCCAGCAGGGTGAGTGAAGGAAGTGAAGGATTGGATTGGATTGGATTTGTTTATTGTCACGTGTACCGAGGTACAGTAAAAAGTATTTTTCTGCAAGCAGCTCAACAGATCATTCAGTACATGGAAGAAAAGGGAATTAAACAAAATTCAAGAAAATACATGAGAATACATAATAGGGCAACACAAGATATACAATGTAACTACATAAGCATTGGCATCGGTTGAAGCATACAGGGTGTAGTGTTAATGAGGTCAGTCAATAATCTAAAGAGGCTAGCTTTGAAAAGATGGGTGATGAAGTAAAGGGGGAATATGGTCTTGTTGGAGGTTCAACGATGGGCAGAGGGGACCCCCGAAAGAGGTTCTCTTCCCCCTTCCCTGACACCAGCTCACCTGGTAAAAGCTGTATGGCTACTCACCTGGTATGGGCCTCTCCTGCCATGGATAAAATAGTGGCAGTGAGCGATGATGTGTTTACGTGGCCCAAGGCAGGCAAGCTGTCCGGTGCCTCCATTGTCCGCTCTGCAAAATGGGAGACAGATTGGGGATGGCAGATAGGCGGTGGGCAGGCCATACACTGCATTTTACAAGTCTTTTCCCTCCAATTTCAAACCTGCTGGTAGGTGATCATAAGAATTGAAGTGGAGATGCTCGCTGATGATTGCACAGTGTTCAGCACCATTCACGACTTCTCAGATACTGCAGAAAATGCAGCAACACATGGACAACATTCAGGCCTGGGGTGACAAGTAGCAAGTAATACGTGCCACACAACTGCCAGACAATGACGATCTCCAACAAGAGAGAATTTAACCATCACCCCTTTTTAAAATATTTATTGTCACAAGTATGCTTACATTAACACTGCAATGAAATTACTGTGAAAAGCCCTTAGTCGCCACATTCCGGCACCTGTTTGGGTACAGAGGGAGAATTCAGAATGTCCAAACTACCTACGTCTTTCGGGACTCGTGGGGAAAAACGATAGCATCCGGAGAAAACCCACACATACACAGGGAGAACGTGCAGACTCCGCTCAGACAGTGATCCAAGCCGGGAATCGAACCTGGGACCCTGGTGCCGTGTAGCAACAGTGCTAACCACTGTGCTACCGTGTCACCCTTGGCATTACCATTGCTAAATCCTTTACCATCAACATCCTGAGGGGTTACCATTGACCAGAACCTGAATTGGACTGCCATATAAATACTGTGTCTTCAAGAACCCGTCAGAGACTAGGAATCCTGCGAGGAGTAACTCACTTCCTGAACCCCAAAGCCTGCCCACCATCTACAAATCACAAGTCAAGAGTGGATGAAATTCTCTCTACCTGCCTGAACACGTGCAGCTTCATTAATATTCAAGAAGCTTGACATCATCCTGGACATAGTAGCTGTTTGATTGGCACCCCATCCACAAACATTCAATCCCTCCACCACCGACACACAGTAGCAACAGTGTGTATCATTAACAAGATGCACTACACCTTTCAAACCCATAACCATTACCATCCAGAAGGAGAAGGGAAGAAGATACATGGGAACACCACCACTTGGAAGTTCCCCTCCAAATCACACATCTTGACGTGGAAATATACTGCCATTCCTTCACTGCCGCAGGGTCAAAATTCTGGAACTCTCTCCCTAACAGCACTGTGGGTGTACCTATGACCACATGGACTGCAGCAGTTCAAGAAGGCAGCTCACACCAGCTTCTTAAGGGAAATTAAGGACGGGTAACAAATGCTGGATAACCAGAGATCCCCAGATCCCAAGAGCAAATTTTAAAAATTAAAATTTAATGTTTATTGGTCGGTGTCTTAAAGGTACACAAACATTAAATACAATTAAACACTGCCTCTCTCATTGGTTCTGTAATCTTGGAAATTTTTATCCCCTTAAATAATAGTCGAAAATAGTGTGTAGTTTGCAATGGCACTAATTCGCAAATTCATTATTTTCTCATCCTGTCCTATCTTTAATATAAATAGGGGCAGCATGGTGGCACAGTGGTTAGCATTGCTGCCTACGGCGCTGAGGACCTGGGTTCAAATCCCGGCCCTGGGTCATTGTCCGTGTGGAGTTTGCACATTCTCCCCGTGTCTGCGTGGGTTTCGCCCCCACAACCCAAAAGATGTGCAGGTTAGGTGAATTGGCCATGCTAAATTGCCCCTTAATTGGAAAAAAGTATTGGGAACTCTAAATTTATTTATTTTTAAAAAAAATCTTTAATATAAATCAAGAGACATTGGCCAGGACTTTACAGTCCCACAGAAATTACCACTTGAAGAAGTCAATGGAACTTTGGCTAGTCCGCCAAATTTTCCATCCTGCCCAAGGCGATTCCCATGAAGGACTGGACCGGAAAATCCCGGGCATAATGATTGGAAGAAAGACCTTGGCAAAACCATATTAGCAGCACATAAAATGCATCAGGCAAATTACAGGCACATGCAATTCAAATTTGTAGCAAGTGAAGAATTCAGAACTTTCTTTGTGCATGGTACAATTATCCTATTGAATAGTACTGTGGAATTACACTTTTTGAAACAAATGTCTGTAATATCTGAAGGCTTAAAGGCAAGAAATACATACCCATGATGATATGCATTGCTGCAGTACATGGATGTTTAATTCCATGGACAGAAAATGATAAGACATTAGTGGAACCTGAAAAACATAGCATTTATTATGAAAGCAAGTAATAACTGAAACACACATATAAATGCTGGTCTATAACTATCCTTTTCATATGTGGTGAATTTTACATTTTCCCCATCAGCGTATTTGAAGGCAGGGAGAGTACATAGGATTTTCTACTTCCACCAAAAATAGACTTCTCTCTGATTCATATTTTCAACAATGTTATGATCAAATGTGGAGGACTGAACTGGATCCCCTCTATTTAGCCTCCTCAGTTGGTCACAATAAAGGTTTCCACTTCCTTTTTGCGAGGGTATGCCTATTCCAAATCAAAATGTTTTTAACTATTGAGCAATAAGCAGCCAATCAAACAAGGTTTTCTTCAGTAAAAGAAAGAGTAACTTTAATAACCGTTAAATCTGAGAAAATAATTAAATAAAAATGCGATATCACACACAGATATCAGAAATAAGGGAAGTTAAGAGTCCAATAAAAGAATATACTTGATTGAAACTTGGCGAAACATATATTTCCTGAGGGGTATGGTTGCGGGAAGGATGTTTCCTCTAATGAGAGAAACTAGAACTGGGGATCACTATTTAAAAATAAGGGGTCACTCATCTGGACAGAGCCGAGAATAATGTTTTCTCTCAATTAATGGCCACTTAAGGACTTTATTCTGCCACTTTGAGGATTTAACCATCGGTTAGAGAGGTCTATGGCAAGAGTACCACCTAGCAACCCTGACTGCGCAGGCTGGTGGCGGGCAAGGGTGATGTGGAGGGTGTATCTCCTTAACAAGCCCCTTGGATCCATTGGAGGGCTGCACACCCTTACCCCACCTGTTTCCCTCCCCTGTCTGGCCTGTCTACCCTGGCGATACTCCATACCCCACTTATCTTTCACTCTAGCTCCTCCCTGTTGAGGACTGTTGCAATCTCAGCAGCGACCACTAATGCCAGTGGTGCTGTTGGAAGCAGAGAGTTGTCAGTCGTTTGATTGGTTGGCAGCTCTGAAGTGTGACTTCCTGCCCAGATGGGGCTGATCGTAAAACAATTAATGCCACTCCAAGTATCAAATGCCTGCAAAGCCGAAGTGGACATGCGCTTGCCCCCAACTAGTTTTCCGGAGGGGTGGTGGTGAGATGGCAGGATTCAATGGGCGGCAAGGTAGCCCAGTGGTTGGCACTGTTGCTTCACAGTGCCAGGGTCCCGGGTTCGAATCGCAGCTTGGGTCACTGCCTGTGCGGAGTTTGCACTTTCTCCCCATGTCTGCGCGGGTTTTCTCCGGGTGCTCCGGTTTCCTTCCACAAGTCCCAAAAGACGTGCTTGTTGGGTGAATTGGACATTCTGAATTCTCCCTCAGTGTTCCCTGACAGGCGCCGTGGTGTGGCGACTAGGAGATTTTCACAGTAACTTAATTATTTGAGTTCTGTTAAATCCAGACTTATGTGCAAGAAAATATATTGAATACATTTTGGCAGTTCTGTTTAAATCTACCTACATTAGTGGTATTTTATGGTAGAATTTGCTTTAGATTCTTCACATTTCTTGCCACTGAGGTCAAGTAGCAAATGTAGTTGTGAGGTGAATGGCCAACCCACTTTCAACCTCCATCTATGCTCAGCACTTCTGCACCGTACAACAACTGAGACTGAGAATTCACTGTAAAAGATCATTTCAATCATAAACATCCATTCCATCATTCTGCACTGCCACAAATTTGTGCTACAATGTTCCACACCATTCGGCTATCTGTTTTAGGTTAGGTATTTTCCTTCTGTAAAAATCTTCTACTCATCAAAACAGTCAGCCAAATAACAGATTACAGAAAACTTTAGTATTACTTCCAATGGTTTAAAGAAAATGCTAATATAGACATTAAAATATTTTCTTCATTATTCTAGTCTAGCTTTTTCCTGTGTACTTTACAAGAATGAAAACTATTACCAACATAAATTCTATAATCTGGAAAAATCAAGCATGAGGGCATAAAAAAAACATAAGCAAATTGTATTTTGGGGCTGCAATTTACACATTCCCATATTTGGCTAACTGCTCCACTGGAAGAATTGGGAATTTCACTAAGATTAAAAATGCTGCAATGCTAAAAATGTGATCTACCAGCCCGTAGATTTTCTGTGCCCTAATGAAATGACTCCGCAGATACTTGTCAGTCTCTTGGTTCTCAGGGAATCTCCATATGCCACATATTTTTCTTTTAAATATTGAACGCTGGTCCTACCTGCACAGACTGCACAACTGTGCTATAGAGATTGAACAGCTTGAGAGAGAGATGGGTAGTTAATTTTCTATTCAAACCACTGTGAACACTTTCAGAGCGGCAAAAATGACGCTACTCAACATGGGTGCTGATAAAGTAATTAATTTATACATTAGGAAAAAAACCTAATTGCACAAATTTTACTCAGGTGCAAGACGTAAGCTGGTATCAACACGAAAGAAACAACGGGGTCCCATCCATTTTGACCTATTTAATAGCAATCTTCTCAACTCAAACCACAGCAAAATTAAGACAAAGATTTTAATAGTTCAGGTAAAGCACGACTAATGATTGTATCAAGCAGAAATTGTTTTAAAAATTGTCCTTGGAAGTGTGAGCACTTCTGCAGAACAATTAACTTAATTAACCAGACTCATGCATATTCATAAGGCTGTTAATGTCTCCCATATTCAAGCTGATAAATGTGTTGTAATGACTTTCTACTCAAGCATATCTGAAATTCTTCTAAAAACTATGTTAATAATAGCAGATTCACCTTGGTTACTTCTCTTATTTATCAATTAAAATGGAACTAAGCAACATTTTGCACACAACATTAATTGGTAAGTAAGCAGTTATACAATGAGCTAAAAGTGTGCAAACTTTAATGTTGATAGCCTGAAATTTATAAACTCTCATGCTGGATGTTCACACATTGCTTCAGAAAGCCTTCAATTTGGTGTCAGCCTAAAACACAATGCAACTTAATTCTTCTCTCCTCATATGTCTTTATGTGAACAGAACAACTGAGAAGGGTTATGTCCTGCATATCTAAAAACAATTTCCATTCAAATTGGTCTAGTAAAATATTTATGGAAGTAAATTAAAAATTTAAGCTTTATTGTTTGTACCAGTTAACATTTTGAAGCTATTATAACAGAATGACTAAATTAAACATCTGAACCAGCATCTTATGTTCAATGCTTCGTGATCTACATTAAACAGAAATATCACTTTTGAATTCCAGTTGATAACAAGTTTACATCTACAGACCGAAAATAAGTGTTCATAATATTTGATGTGGCCAATACAATCATATAAGCACTAATTGGAAACGATACTCGCAAGTGCACATCCTGATACTACGATACTTTCTTCAAATGAGAGGGAGGGAATTCCAATAAACAACTTATTTTTGTTATTCATACCAAACAATATAATTAAATGTGTGCATACTGTGTCATTCTTTGGACATCATTCTCCCCAAAAATGACAAAGGGTGGGATTCCCCGCCCTCCCAGCCGAGTGTTTTCCGATGGGATTGTCAAATCCTGTTTTAGGCCTCTTGCCAAATTCACCTGCTCAGCGGGATTTGTGCCTAGAGCTAACAGGGCTGGAGAATCACCCTTTTTAACTTCCCAAAGCATCACAGTAGTGAAGTGTATGTCAAACTTGCACTCGACTGCCTACTATTATACTCATTTCAAAATGGCAGTCCGATCTCGGAGTTCAGCTCCACAGTGCTAAACAAAATTCTAAATGTGGGATAAACCGGTGAAAAACTCTCCAGGGCCCAAGAAAGTAACTGAGAGTCACTGAATAGCAGTGGGAAACTCACCGGCAGAGCCGGCGGCAAACTCCCTGAAAAACCCGCCACAAATTAACTCAGAAAGTTTGGGGGAGAATCATGCCCCAAGTCTCTGTAGCAATGACTGCCTCTCTGGAAGTAACCATTATCCTTAGAAGCTTTGGTGTCTTAAGGGTTGAGAAACCTCATAAATTATTTCCATTTCCAATATATTAGAAGAAATATCTAATGGCCTGCAGTATATCCTTGACTTCAATCATTTTTAGAGCATACTGCCAGTCATCAAATACTTCTTAACAATGTGTAGCTCCCTATGCTCCCTAATGATTATCTTATTGTCGAATTGGGCAGGTTTCTGGAACTAACATTCAGCCAGCTTGCTGAAACTCACCAGTAGCAGGAATGGCAACAGAAAACTGGCACGCTGGTCTGCAACGCTATTCTCAGCACCAGCCTGCCTTTGTTCCTGCACTCGACAGGACCTAAAACTCCTACCATTAATTTCTCTAACCGACTTACTGATGACTCCCCAGTTGAGTCACTGGCATTTGGTAGTTATGAAGAAAATGAACTTCTGGTTAATAAGTACATTGGGCGGGATTCTCCAATTGCCGACGACAAAATCATGTTCGGCAATTGGCCAGAGACGACAAAAAGAAAATGCACGCTCCTCCGATGCGCCGACTTCCCGACGTCGTCGATTGTGTGTCCTCTCAACCTTCGTGAACCTGGTGTGGGTCGCTGCGGACTGTGTCCAGCGACGCCACATTCGGCGGGGGGTGGGGGGTGGTCCCAGGGTGGCGAGGGGGGTTACAGAGGGGCACTATCTGGCAGGCTGGGTCCGTTCACGGCAGGCGCCATGTTGCATGACGCGGCCACCGCAGGCTGCCGCTGTGCGCATGCGTGGCCCACAGAACCGGCCATTCTGCATCCATATCTGCAGGTTAAGCGAGGGTTTTATGTAGCGCGGCTGCTAGCCCCCCACGGCACCGACGTTTTGGTCGTAAGGCCAGGTGCTTCCTCCGGATATAGTCACAAAATCAGAGAACCCAGCCCATTGTTCTTGAAATTGAGATTTTTGACATATTGAAGATTGCAGCATTTTGCAGACATAAGTGCAATACTTATACTTCAATGGCCTTGACATAAGTCCCAACCACTTACACCATCCACACTTATCATGGACAACTGTCTATAATGGGCAAATGGCATCAAATTACAAGGTCTTGTTTAAAATGTTTTTTGGCAGTTCAAGCATCTTTAATCAGCTGTTCCCACCTCATTTTGGTCAGAGAGTCAACAGTAGGGGCCTGGTTTTCCCAATGGAGGCAAGAATAAAGTTCAATTACAGGTCTTAAACCTGGCCTTGACGCAGGAGACACGATTTTTAAAGGCTTGAGGTTTTAATGACCTGACAGATTGGGGGGAGGGGGTGGGGGTGGATACCAGGAAAGTGGGCCACGATGGGACTGAAGTGGCACCATTGCTGTGGCTGCTGTCTGTCCGTGGTCTAACAAAGTAAGAAGATCTTCACTGTGAGTGGCCAAGGTTGTTGAAGAGCTGGGTTATGGGATAGGGTAGGGCAAGATTGGTTATTGAAACTTCATTACTGCTCAGGGATTTGTGGTCCAAACTTTCACTTCTTGGCATCAAATAAAACTTGCAATGCTGCCCCGCCCCCGTTCCGGCAAGGTTGCAGCTAACTGGTCAGCTTCAAAGCCACCCGGCACCATGAAAACCTTAACAAGTCAGAAAGAAAACTCTTAACGAGCTCCCCAGTGGCTTCAACATGGCCAATTAACTGGGCCGGCGACTTCACTTTCCCACCACCTGCCCTCCCCCATCGTCGAAAAACTCATCAGAGCTGGGAAAGGAGGCAGCAGACCAGCACATGCAGGCTACTTTATTTTTTTCCAGTCCCACCTCCATTGTCCCAATTCAGTTGCAATTTTCAAAATCTTTGTAAGCTTTTTTTTCTCCTCCAAGATTGAATTAATTTCTGTTCCATCAGCTTTTCTGGTTCATGTCAAATTGAATATTTAGGAAATGTGAAAATAGAATTGCCCCTGAGGATCCAAAAGGGTAGGTGGAATTACTGGGGTATGGGGATAGGGTGGGGCTCTTTCAGAGGGTCGCTGTGGACTCAATGGGCTGAATGGCCTCCTTCTGCACTGTAGGGATTCTATGAAAATCATTTCAGGTGATTTAGGATTGGCTAGTTTTCGGCTACTGCCACTGTCAGTTATATTTACATTAATTTAACGTGAAGAAAATTACTGGCAGCCATCACTTTTAATTAAGGTATTTAAGAATTTAAAAATAAATCAGGTATTATTTTTTGATGAAAGAGAAAATTTTATCTCATGAGCCTTATTTTTTTTTGTTTTATATTATCTAGCCTGTGATGATTACTATATTATCTAGCCTGTGTGGATTCCAGCTCATAATAATTTGCCAAAATTACTCTAAAATTGCCCACTTTGTGCCATGAACATTTTGGTGTAGCAGGGCAATGTATTCTCAGAACATTTCTTAGAATTGAGTAATTTTTAAACAACTATGAAACAGAACACCCGGAGGCCTTGTTCATCGTGGCCGGAAACTTCAACAAGGCCAACCTCAAGTGTACTGCCACATTTCCACCAGCACATCTCCTGTCCCACCAGGGGCAACAACACTCAAAAATCAAGGGCGCCTACCGCTCCATCCCCCGACCACACTTTGGGAAATCAGACCATAAGACGGTGCTTCTTCTCCCGGCATACAAGCAGAGACTCAAGCAGGAGAATCCAGCTAAAAAGGTCGTTCAGTGCTGGTCTGAGGAAACAGAAGAGCTCTTACGTGACTGCTTAGAGACAGTGGACTGGTCCATATTTAAGAACTCAGCAATCAACTTAAATGAGTATGCTGCCACAGTCACAGACTTAATCAGCAAATGTGTGGACGATTGCGTGCCTAAAAAAGCAGTATGTAAGTTCTCCAGCTGGAAACCAAGGCTCAATCGCGAGATTGAATCCGTACTCAAGGACAGATCTGAGGAGTGCAAGTCAGACGACCCTGACCTATATAGAAAATCCTGGTACAACCTCCACAAAGCCATCCGAGATGCCAAGAGAGAATTTCAAACCAAGCTAGAGTCACAGACAGACTCTCGCCGATTGTGGCAAGGACTAAACAGCATAACGGGGTACAAAGCAAAGCCGAGCAGTATCTCCGGCAGCAGCGCACCCCTCCCCGATGAACTCAATGCATTCTATGCTCGGTTCGAGCAGGTAACCAACAATCCGCTATAGAGTGCCCCAGCAACCCATAACTCACCCATACCCACCATCACAGCTTCCGAAGTCAGATCGGCCTTCCTGAAAGTAAACCCTCGGAAGGTGACGAGCCCGAACGGGATCCCTGGTCGTGCACTCAGAGCCTGCGCGGGTCAGCTGGCAGTTCGTCGACATCTTTAACCTGTCCTTCCTCCACTCTGAGGTCCCCATCTGCTTCAATAAGACCACCATCATACCAGTACCAAAGAAGAACCAGGCAACGTGCCTCAATTACTACTGTCCGGTGGCCCTGACTTCATTCGCAATGAAGTGCTTCGAGAGGTTGATCATGAAGCGCATCAACTCCATACTCCCAGAACGCCTTGATCCACTGCAATTTGTATACCGTCGCAACCGGTCCACAGCAGACGCCATTTCCTTAGCCCTACACTCATCCCTAGAGCATCTCGACAACAAGGACTCCTACATCAGACTCCTATTTATTGACTACAGTTCCACCTTCAACACCATAATCCCAACCAAGCTCGTATCAAAGCTCGGAAACCTAGGACTTGGCTCCTCACTCTGCAACTTGATCCTCGATTTTCTGACCAACAGACCACAATCAGTAAGAATGAAGAACAACACCTCCTCCACAATAGTCCTCAATACCGGGACCCCGCAAGGCTGCGCACTTAGCCCCCTACTCTACTCCCTGTACACACACAACTGCGAGGCAAAATGTGGTTCCAACTCCATCTAAAGATTTGCTGACAATACAACCATAGTGGGCCGGAACTCGAATAACGAGTCAGAATACAGGAGGGAGATAGAGAACCTAGTGGAGTGGTGTAGTGACAACAATCTCTCCCTCAATGCCTGCAAAGCTAAAGAGCTGGTCATTGCCTTCAGGAAGCAAAGTACTGTACACACCCGTGTCAGCATCAACGGGGCCGAGGTGGAGATGGTTAGCAGTTTCAAATTCCTAGGGGTGCACATCTCGAAACATCTGTCCTGGTCCACCCACATCGATGCTGCCACCAAGAAAGCACAACAGCGCCTATACTTCCTCAGGAAACTAAGGAAAGGGACAGCATGGTGGCACAGTGATTAGCATTGCTGCCTATGGCGCTGAGGACCCGGGTTCGAATTCCGGCCCTGGGTCACTGTCCGTGTGGAGTTTGCACATTCTCCCCGTGTCTTCACCCCCACAACCCTAAGAAGTGCAGGATAGGTGGATTGGCCACGCTAAATTGCCCCTTAATTGGAAAAAAAATAATTGGGTGCTCTAAATTTTATAAAAAAGGTAACTAAGGAAATTTGGCATGTCCACATTAACCCTTACCAACTTTTAAAGATGCACCATAGAAAGCATCCTATCTGGTTGCATCACAGTCTGGTATGGCAACTGCTCAGCCCAGGACCGCAAGAAACTTCAGAGAGTCGTGAACACCGCCCAATCCATCACACCAACCTGCCTCCCATCCATTGACTCCATCTACACCTCCCGCTGCCTGGGGTAAGCGGGCAGCATAATCAAAGACCCCTCCCACCCGGCTTACTCACTCTCCCAACTTCTTCCATCGGGCAGGAGATACAGAAGTGTGAGAACATGCACGAACAGACTCAAAAACAGCTTTTTCTCCACTGTCAACAGACTCCTAAATGACCCTCTTATGGACTGACCTCATTAACACAACACCCTGTATGCTTCATCCGATGCCAGTGCTTATGTAGTTACATTGTATATCTTGTGTTGCCCTATTATGTATTTTCTTTTATTCCTTTTTCTTCCCATGTACTTAATGATCTGTTGAGCTGCTCGCAGAAAAATACTTTTCACTGTACCTCGGTACACGTGACAATAAACAAATCCAATCCAATCCAATTTTACGGTAGTAGTGTAGCTGATGGGTAGCAGTAAGGGTGGAAAGATATCTAATTGAAAATATCCTCACTTAAGCAACTTAAGCATATTGAATTCCATTATGATGATAATATTTAATCACTATGGAAATGAATTAAGAGTCCAATCTTATAGATTTGAAAAACGCAGTCTATTGTTAGAAAACCAATATATGTTTTGGAGCAAAATCATCTTGTAATGCTTATTGAGTTCATGTTTGCAGATCAGGTCTGTACTTAAAGATTTAACATGTGTAGTACTTTCCAATTGCATATTAAACTTGGATAATTTGCTTGAACTGGAGTTTTTGGTGCCATCTATGCACAGAACTGATCCGCCTATTGCATTGAAGATTTGATGTATATCTAAAACCAACAGTTACTGTGATTTATAATGGGTCATAACTTCCTTGGGAGTGGCAATCAGCGCTGCACTGTCACTCTGTATCTACTTAACTATGTTAACTTTCTTCAGTGCCTGTCTCACTTGACCTTCCTGACCCAGGCTGGACGAGATCCAGGCAGCGCAGCATGCCCACTGTCCAGCATCTGAGTCCATATGAATCGCAGAAAAGCAGGGCATTCCCCTTTTTAAACAGCCCAAGCAGGTGAGTTGAAAGGTCCCATTGTCCCAGGGCAGCACGGTGGTGCAGTGGTTAGCACCGTTGCCTCACAGCACCGAGGTCCAGGTTCGATCCCGGCTCTGGGTCACTGTCCGTGTGAAGTTTGCACATTTTCCCCGTGTTTGCATGGGCTTCGCCCCCCACAACCCAAAAGAAGTGCAGGTTAGGTGGATTGGCCTTGCTAAATTGCCCCTTCATTGGAAAAAATGAATTGATTATTCCAAATTTAATAAAAAGAAAATATCAGCTCAAGGAGAAGATAAGTGTCTAAGGTAACTAGATGGGATTTGGGGGATGGTGTTGAGACACTGAGGGTGAGATGGGGGGAGTGTCAGACATTGGACGGGTCAGGACGGACAAGTCAGAAGGACGGGGACAAGTCAGAAGGACGGGGTCAGGTCAGGTGAGGGATAGTCCCATTGGAGGATGTGGGGACGGGGATGAAGAATCCTGTCCAGGGATTGATCTGGGCATTTTAAATGGTGATGTTTAAGTTGGAAGAGTTTTTATTTCTTCTAAATTTCTCAAAGTTATTATTAGCCTAACACTGAGCAATTCCAAAAGGAATTCCCCAGCGCTTCATTGGAGTACCCCGCCCAAATCCAACACGGGGGAGCCAGGAAGCTACAAGCCCCTTTTGTTCATTGGACATATATCTAAAGATCAGGCAAGATAGTACAAAACAAAATCAAAAGGCTCATGAGATATACCTTTCTCTTTCAGTAAAAATAAATTTATTTACTTTATTATTTTAGATTAAAAGACCTATTTCAGTATATATGCATATATATAGGCACGCACATACATAAATAAAAATATCTTTATAAAATAAATGCTAGTTGTTTAGCTTAAAGTATAAAGGGTGAAAAACAGAATAAGGACAGATGCAGAACCAAATGAGTCAGTATTTTCGAAGCCCACCTGCTGGTATTATGCCGAGAGGAAGTGATGCTCTGACAGGCATGAAGTTGGAATCGATGTCCCTCCTAGCATCAGTCTGGGCTCGGAGGAGTAAACCATGGGCCACTTCACTTACAGTCCCATCACCACCCACGCACACTACTCTGCAGAGCAACAAACAGAATATTACAAGAAATTACAGAAGAGGAAACCCTCTACATCATTTGATCAAGTAAGATTATGCGCGCGATTCTCCGGAAAGATTTCTAAGTGTGGCACCAAGCGGAACTGCCGTGAGCTTCCGCACGCTATTCAGCATTAATCTGTCCCACTTAACAAGGCCCCATGGCCTTCTCGCTGCAAATGAAGGCTCGCCAGCTGATTCCCCAGCACCACGCTCACCAACCCCCCAAGCAACAACAGCCAACCTGTCAGCTCGCCAAAATGGCACTGAGGAGACCTGCCCCACGATTTGGTGATGCGGACCTGGGGAGACTCAAAGATGTAGTGGAGCCCAAGAAAGATATCCTATTCCCCTCGGGACCCCGAGAGAGAGAGCCACAGCGCAGCCAGTGCTGCCTGGGACGAGGTGGTGGCAGCTGTAAGCTCTGGCAGTGTGAACAGGAGGACTGGCCTGCAGTGCTGAAAAAAATGGCCTACATCGGGCAACACGAGTGAGTAGAGAGTAATGCAAACCATCACCCCACCTCAAGACCTATCCGGCCCCTCACAAGCAAACCCCCAACTCTCCATGCAGCCCAAACCTTCCGTTCATCGCCCCTCTCCCTTAACACCCCTCAACCCTTCCTTCACATCCCCCTCCCACCACTGTGAACCACGCATGTGGCTAATGATGCCCTCTCTATGTCTCCTCAGGAAAAAGCACTCGCACAACCGTTGGGAGAGAGCCCAGACTGGCGGCGGGGTGCCGGACTTAAGAATCTTTACCTCCTTCGAGGAGTGTGCCATGGAGGTGACCGGAGTTGCCGAGGACAGGGCGGTCACACACGCGAAGTTTGACAGAGGCCGCAGAGGTGAGGGACCACCAGGCCCCATCTGGAGGCGCTATCAAATAGGAGGTGTTATTGCCTTACTGCCTGACCCATCCCTCCCACTGACCACATGTCCATTCCTCCGCAGGTCCTCCAGCCGACGGCGCCAGCCCATCTCAGGTGTCTCCCTCTCGAGCCTCCCATGAGACCACCTCGAAGGAGAGCTCTGAGGAAGGTACGATCGAGGCGGCACAGCTGTCACCCCAGCCTCTGCCAGCGCAGATACACGCATCTCAGTGGGAAACGTTAGTGATCAGGCTTCTGGGGCACAATCTGGTGAGCACCACACAGCTGCTGATGCCCATCAGGTGGAGGCAGGAACCCTCAGGCGAGACAGCAGTCGGAGGGCTGCTGGATCCCAGGACCAAGCTGGGTACAGGGTTACCTGGAGCTGATGGAGATGTTAGGGTGCAGTCAGGACATTCAAAAGGAAAATGTCAGCGACACTCCAGCAGGTCCGTAGCCGATTGAATGGGTCCCAGAGACTACGGGCTTTAGAGATATCGCCGACAATGCTTGGCACCGAGGCCAACACTGGGGTGTGGCCGCAGTGAAGAGCCTGGTGCACAACGTCAGCACCATTAGTGGAGGTGTCCAAGACATTGCGCAGAGGTGACGGCCATGGCTGAGGGTCTGAGCAGAATGTCCGAGTTGCTGGGGGATGTGAGAGGGCCTGAGCAGAACGTCCGAGTCGCTGGGGGATGTGACCCAGTTCCAGGTTGGTCTTGATGAGGTTCTGCGGGACATGTCTGGCTGTCAGATGGGAATGGCCGAGATGCTGCGGAGTTTGTCCCAGTCACAGACGGCATTGCTGAGGCGCTGCACAGCATAGCCCAATCACTGAGGACCATCACCGATGGCGTCGACATGATGGTGCAGACATCAGGGAGCCGCCAGGGCTGGCAGAGCCAGATGGTGCAGGGGCAGCTGGGTCTTGAACCAGCTGTCCCTCCCTCCCACGGTGAACCTCAGGGCCCTATGGGCACTGACCGTGAGGAGGGGACACTGGGTGCCAACCTGGATCCGTCCCATGGAGTGGCGACGGTGGCCACCAGCTCCCCCTGAGTTCCACCCATTGGATGAGGCCGCGTCTCACAGTCAACATCCAGAACAGGGCAGCACGGCTGTGCATGTGCTGCGACAAGCATGCAGGGGCCCACCGGCCCTAGAACCTCCATAGGATGCCAGTAAGGAGCATCGAAGTCCACCTCAGATGTGCATCCTGGGGGGATACATAGATGTAGAGTAGAGCTAGGGAGGCCTAACACATCGAGCATCATTGAGGGCACTGAGGGAGGGGAGTGGGATGGCACCATCGAGAGAGTGGGGAATGGTATTATAATGAAATGAAACTGAAATGAAAATCGCTTATTGTCACAAGTAGGCTTCAAATGAAGTTACTGTGAAAAGCCCCTAGTTGCCACATTCACACCCTTGTGCACAACCAGTATGATGCCTCTATCACTTCCATCTGGAGTGTGGGCATCCCTCCGAGCCCTTGGCCCACTTCTCCAGGCATCCGCCCTCCCCGGTGTCCGCATCTCCACGCATACCCCTCCCCCGGCACACCTCATGCAGGTGATAGGTGTGAGCGAGCACTCAGCAGACAGGCAGAGGTCAGATTATGGCAAAGATTGAGGAGCACTGGCGCTTAGCTCTCTGTGGGTTATCATCAGCCCCCTGCCCTCGACAGTACTCCGCACGCAGTGCCAACACAGTCCCAGAACCCTATAGTGATGTGCCACAGACCCTCGGAGCATAGGAGATGGGACTGGGTCAGGTAACGATAACAGACCAGGCCAGGTCCTATGTGAATTGGGTGGGTATGATGGCCTTCCTGGCCCATCAGGATTGCTGGACCCTCGCCACTGTCGCTGTCCTGCAGCCGGCTGGTCCTCCGGTTCCCCCCATGGCTCTTCCTTCAGTCCCTGCTGGTCCGGCACTGCCTCATCATCCCCGCCCTTCTCCTCGGAGCAGCCCACATGTCCCTCATCATCAACCTCCATCTCATCACACTGCTGCTGTGCGAAGTCGTGGAGGACACAGCAGAACCTCACAAAGCAGGTGACCCTCTGGAGGGTGTACAGGATTGCACCACTGAAGTGGTCGAGGCATCGGAACCACATCTTGAGGAGTCCAATGCACCGCTCAAACACAGCCCAGGTGGCCACAGGGGCCTCATTATACCGGGTCTCCACTTCAGTCTCCGGACAAACTACTGTCACCATTAGCCAGGTTCTCAGCCCTTATCCTCCAAGAGCCAGCCACCCATCCTGGGATAGTCTTCGAGGAGGCCAGGGATGACCGCCTGCCTCAGGATGTAGCTGTTGTGCACACTCCCAGGAAGCCTGCACACCCACGCATGATCTTCATCTGATGGTCGCACATGAGCTGTATGTTCAGGGAGTGGAACCCCTTTCTGTTAACATAGGTCACTCCCAGATGGCCCGGTGAGCGCAGGGCGACATGCATGCCTTCCACTACCCCCTGGTCCTGGGGCATCCCGGCGATAGCGGAGAAATCTGCTGCCCGGGCACCCTGTTGGGCTTGGTCCATGTCAAAGTTGATGTAGTTTTCCGCCCAGGCAAACAGGGAATCTGTATTCTGTCAGATGCACCTGCGGGCTGTGGCCTGCAAGATGCCACACAGGTCCCCACTCGAGCCCTGGAATGATCCTGAGGCATAAAAGTTCAGAGCTGCAGTGACCTTGACGTCCACCGGGAGCAGGTGTCCTCCTCCTCCATGAGGTGTCAAGTCCGCAAAGACATGAGACAGGTATCGCACCATCTCCTTATTGAGGCAGGGCCTCCTGCAGCACACGCTGTCCCTAATCTGTTCGAATGACCAGCAACGCCAATACACCATAGGCCAGGGAGTGACCCAGAGGCGGAGTTGCGCGATGGGCAGGACTCTACCTCTGGGTCCCTCCCTGGCCTGATGGGCGACCGGGTCCTCAGGGTTTGGAGTGGGGTCCGGCACATGGTCGGCCACCTTGAATATCTGATGATGCTGCTGTGCTGTCTCCGGCGTCTGGCTGCCCGGCCTTGCAGCATCACCACTCAGGCAAGTTCTGCTGGGTCCAAAATCCCTTCCATAGCGTTCAATATCTGGAAGGCATTGGGAGAGGGTGTTAGACCAGGGGTGGGTAAACTACGGCCCGCGGGCCGCATGCGGCCCGCCAAAGGTCTTTATGCGGCCCACCAAGATCAAGTCATAAAAAAAAAAATTTTTGTTTTTAAATTAAAAATTTTTTTTTTTTAAATAAGGTTAATGGGGGGGCTGTTGGGTTACTGGTATAGGGTGGATACGTTGACTTGAGTAGGGTGATCATTGCTCGGCACAACATGTGTTTCATGTGAAGTTTCTACTTTAAAATATTAATTAATAAAAATTAATTGCTTTTTTTTCTTTAAACTGAGATACTTTGTTTTTCAAATAAATGTGTTTCATGTAAAGTTTCTACTTTAAAATATTAATTAATAAAAATTAATTGTTTTTTTTTCTTTAAAAACCTTTTATTTTGGCTATTTTAAATATTAATTATTTTACTTAATATACTATGCGGCCCTTTAAAATTGTGAATTTCTGAATGTGGCCCTTGCACGGAAAAGTTTGCCCACCCCTGTGTTAGATTGACAAAAAGCAGCGGCTCCCACCCTGGGACCCTCCTCCTTCCGTTGATCCCCCCATCCTCACCCAGCTCGTCCTGCCCACACACACCTGGCCAGAGCGGGGTCTCCTCACTAGATCCCAGACCCTGTACCCCAGACACCCACTTAGAACGTCACCAGGACCAGGCGTTGTCCACTCCCCGTGGCACTCACCCACTCTCCGGCCGTGGAGAGTCCCCAGAGCTGTGTCCCATCCCCTTGACGTTCAGATGTTAGCTGCTCTGTGTGATGTGTTGCCTCCCACATTCTTCAGGCAGTGTACAGGTAATACGGTTTGATTGGGATGCTAGGCAATGACTCCCACCTGCTACGTGGCCCGCTCACTCACAGGAATCCACTTGGGTTGTGTGAAGTGCTCACTTAATTACAATTGCCATTTCCCTATTAGCAATAGCTTTCAGCTGCATGGCCAGAAGCCTCGGCAGTCAGTGGGGGTTTCAGGTGGTTGGTGGGGCAGACGGACAGGGACAAGGGTTGCCCCCAGAACAGATACACACATTCCAGAGGTTGGAATGGCGGTGCCTCCCCTCACCCTCCCATGGCGGTTCAACACTGCGGAGGGTCCCCTACCCACAGCAGGGGTTCCCTGCCGATCACTGGGGCGGCAAGCCCAGCACCCCCGGGGTCTTTGCCTGTGAGCAGAGATGGCTACTCACCTCCTTGGCTCCCTGCAGAAGTCTTTTCGCCAGGTTTGCGTTTCTGAAAAGGAGTACTAATCGACGCCAACGTGACCATTTGCTGGGGAGGCCGATGAATCATCGGAGGCCTTTGGATATGGGGTGGCTCCCGTTAGTTGTAAGGAAATAGGATTTAAGTGGTGATAACTGGTTTCTCGCCATGCTATGGCGAGATCCCGATTTCACCTACGAGTGCAAACTGTTCGGCGCCTTGCACAGTTCTCATTTCCGCCTCCCCCGCTATTCACTGGCCCCATTTCGCTCGAGTGAGAGTGATTTGGTTGCGTTTGGCGGGGAGTTTTGTGATAGCTGTGTTGGCAAGATTGCAGCCCATAGGCGATGGCACTTAGTACCAAAACTGAGCCCCCATGAGGTTCTTGACACGACTGGCTCCTCGCTGTCTGATTCGCCCGACTTGCACCTAAGCAGCTCACCGCCAACAAGGGTCCTTCCCCCTCCCCACCCACAATTTATTGCTGACTACTCGCATCCTCCCTACATCTGATCCTCATGCTTGTTCCTCAGAACTCCCTGGCACTCACCAGCACAACCCTTTCATATCCAGGTGCAGAGCCCACACATGCTACCTGATATAGACCCCACTGGCCTATCAAATGTGCAGCTCACTATGCCCTCTCTTTGTCCCTACAGGAAAAGATAACCCATAATAAATGGGAAAGGGCCTAGATGAGGATTGGGGAGGAATCCTAGAGATTCGAGTCTGCACCCCCGAGGATGAACGGGCCCTGTAAATCACGGGGTTGCCTGAGGAGAGAGCAGTGACCGACACCAAGATTGGCCTCCACCAGAGAGGTGAGGATCCACTGCCCTATCACCCAGATGATCTGTCTCAGTGAGTTGTTCATGTCAGACAAAATGATCCATCCCTCTCACTGACCGCATGTCCATTGTCTCACAGGATACCATCTGATGAGGACTGCCCCGCCCCCCCATTCGCCCCACCACCACTCAAGAGAGCACCTCAGAGGAGAGCTCTGAGGCGACCCCTGGTGAGACGTCACAGCTGTCACCTGCACCTTCCACCAGCGCAGAGGCACAGCTCGGTGCTCACACTCCAGCTGCCCCTCCATTCCAGTGCCTTCTTGGTTGAACGAGAGTGCTTTGGAGTTGGGTGAAAAACAGGGAGTTAATTTAAAATGGGAGAAGGTGACACTGAAAAGGCACAGTGCGGAGCTCAGTCTCAGTCGGGCTGGAAGGGGGAAAAGGGTGATCAGTGAGGTGCCGTGTGATGGGAGAGGGAGGAAAATGGTGGGGGGGGGTGGGATTTGGTCGGGGGAGGGAATTGGTAGGGAAGGGAAATGCGGGAGGGGGGGGGGGGGGGATGAAGGGAAATGCGGGTGGGGAAGGAAATGCGCGGCGGGTGGGGAAGGAAATGCGCGGGGGGCGGGGGGTGATGGCGTTGAGCTGACAGACACAGCCTTGTCCGAGGAGAAACTGCAGATAATGAGGACTCTCTGATCCTTCTGGCATGCCACCGCCTGTCCGCCATCCTCTGGCTCCCCCTCAGCCTATTCCTCCAGCCCCTCCTAGACCGCCTAATCCTCCGCCCCAGAAGAGGACACATTAAAGCCTTCTCCTTCTTCAGCATGACGTGCTGCTGTGGCAGATTGTGGAGGGCAAAGCAAACCACCACAAAGCGGGAGACGCCTTGGGCAATGTACTGCAAGACGCCCTGGGCGATGTACTGCAAGGCACAGCCAGAGGGGCCTTAACTGGTTCCTCCCCGCGCTGGAGCGGTGCCTTGAGGAGTGACAGGATGGGGGATGATCCCACTCTGGGAGGGGTCAGGTTTTTGGCGGGAGTTTCCGGGGTCAGCAGAAGTTAGCTGACCCACGGAAGTACAATGGATGACAGTTCGCGACTAGGAGGGTTCCTAGCCTGGGGGGGAGGGAGAGGGGGGGAAAGGGGAATACCGGGTTGCTGCTGGCAGGATCAGGAAGGAGCTGGTGTGGGCCGGGGGGACAGAGGTGAGGTATTGTCGCCGTGGAGACTGTGTCGGGCGGGGGGTGCTGGCCTGGGGCAAGCAGTCGACGGGCTATGGCTAGTCCACGGGGGAGGGGGGCGGGACGCCCTCTGATCCGGTTGGTCACCTGGAATGCGAGAGGACTAAATGGGCCGGTGAAGCGGTCTAGGGTACTTGCTCATCTGAGGGGGCTAAAGGCAAATGTGGCAATGCTTCAGGAGACCCACCTGAAGATGGCGGATCAGGTCCGTCTGAGGAAGGGGTGGGTGGGGCAGGTTTTCGACTCCGGGTTGGATGTGAAGAACCGGGGAGTGGCGATTCTGGTGGGGAAAAATTAGTCATTTGACGCATCTGAGGTGGTGGCGGATAAGGGGGGTAGGTTTGTTATGGTAAGGGGCAGGCGACAGGGAGAGAACGTGGTACTTGCTAGTGTGTATGCCCCAAATTGGGATGATGCGGGCTTTATGAGGCGTATGCTGGGACGTGTCCCGGATCTAGAGGCGGGAGGTCTGATTATGGGGGGGGGGGGGACTTCAATACGGTATTGGATCCTTCACTGGATCGGTCCAGTTCAAGGACGGGTAGGAGGCCGGCGGCGGACAAGGTGCTGAGGGGGTTTATGGACCAGATGGGAGGGGTGGACCCATGGAGGTTTGTGAGGCCGAGGGCACGGGAGTATTCTTTCTTCTCCCATGTACATAGGGTTTATTCTCGGATAGACTTCTTCGTGGTGAGTAGGGGACTGATTCCGAGAGTGGAGGAGGCAGAATATTCGCCTATTGCAATCTCCGACCATGCTCCGCTTTGGATGGAGTTGGAGATGGGGGAGGTGCGGGACCAGCGCCCGTTGTGGCGGTTGGATGTGGGGTTGTTGGCGGAGGAGGAGGTGTGCAGGAGGGTCCGGGCAAGTATTGAGGGGTACCTCGAGGTGAATGATACGGGGGAGGTCCGGGTGGGGATGGTCTGGGAAGCCTTGAAGGCAGTGATTCGTGGGGAGCTGATATCCATCCGGGCACACAGGGAGAGGAGCGAGAGGAGTGAGAGGGATAGACTGGTGGGGAAGATGCTGGAGGTAGATAGGAGGTACGCGGAGGCACCAGAGGAGAGATTGTTGGGGGAGAGGCACAGCCTACAGGCTAAATTTGATTTGCTGACCACTAGAAAGGCGGAGGCACAGTGGAGGAAGGCGCAAGGGGCAGTGTATGAACATGGTGAAAAGGTGAGTAGGATGCTGGCTCATCAGCTCCGCAAGCGGGATGCGGCTAGGGAAATTGCTGGAGTGAGAGATAAGAGTGGGAATGTGGTGCGGAAGGGGGTAGAGGTGAATGAGGTTTTCGAGGACTTTTATGGGGAACTGTACCGGTCGGAGCCAACGGTGGAGAGGAGGGGAATGGAGAGGTTTCTCGACGGGCTATCTTTCCCGAAGGTGCAGGAGGAGCAGGTGGAGGGGTTCGGTGAGCCGATTGAGCTGGAGGAGCTGGTTAAGGGGATCGGGCAGATGCAGTCAGGGAAGGCGCCGGGGCCAGATGGGTTCCCGGTGGAGTTTTATAAAACGTTTGTGGACCTAGTGGGCCCCTTGCTGGTGCGGACACTTAATGAGGCGTGGGAAGAGGGGACTTTGCCCCCGACGTTGTCGCGGGGGCTGATTTCTTTAATCTTAAAAAGGGACAAGGACCCCCAGCAGTGTGGTTCATACAGGCCCAATCTCTCCTTAATGTGCTGGCAAAGATCCTGGCCACCAGGATAGAGGACTGTGGGCCAGGGGTTGTACACGAGGACCAGACAGGTTTTGTTAAGGGAAGGCAGCTGAACACGAATGTGCAGAGGTTGTTGAATGTCATCATGGTGCCGGCGATTGAGGGGGAGGCTGAGATAGTGGTGGCACTGGATGCGGAGAAGTCCTTCGATAGAGTGGAGTGGTTGTACCGAGGGACCAGGCAGGGTTGCCCCCCTGTCCCGCTTGTTGCTTGCATTGGCAATCGAGCCGTTGGCGATGGCATTGAGGGATTCAGGGAGGTGGAGGAGTTTGGTGCGGGGTGGGGAGGAACATAGGGTGTCGTTGTATGCCAATGACCTGCTACTGTATGTGGCGGGCCCGGTGGGAGGGATGCCGGGGGTGATGGAGCTGCCAGCTGAGTTTGGGATCTTTTCAGGCTATAAACTAAATTTAGGCAAGAGTGAGGTGTTTGTGGTGCACCCTGGGGACCAGGAGGAGGGAATTGGTAGGCTCCCGCTTAGGAGGGCAGGGGAGAGTTTTAGGTACCTGGGGGTGCAAGTGGCCAGGGACTGGGGGACTCTTCACAAGCATAATTTCACCAGGCTTGTGGATCAGATGGAGGAGGAGTTCAAGAGGTGGGACATGCTGCCATTGTCGCTGGCGGGGAGGGGGCAGTCCGTCAAAATGACGGTGCTGCCGAGGTTCTTGTTCCTCTTTCAGTGCCTGCCCATCTTCATCCCCAGGGCCTTCTTTAGGAGAGTGACTAACAGTATTTTGAGCTTCGTGTGGGCACATGGGACTCCGAGAGTGAAGAGGGTTTTCCTGGAGTGAGGGAGGGATAGAGGCGGGCTGGCGCTGCCCAACCTTTTGGTGTACTATTGGGCGGCCAATGTGTCAATGGTGCGTCAATGGGCGATGGGGGGGGCGGCGTGGAAAAGAATGGAGATGGCGTCTTGTAGAGGTACGAGCCTGGGTGCCCTGGTAACGGCGCCGTTGCCGCTCTCTCCTAAGAGGTATACCACGAGCCCGGTGGCGGCGGCGACCCCAAGAATCTGGGGACAGTGGAGACGGCATAGGGGGGAAACAAGGGGCTCGATGGAGGCTCCATTAGGTGGAAATCATCGGTTCATCCCGGGGAACACTGATGGGGGATTTAGGGGGTGGCAAAGGGTGGGCATCAATAAATTGAGGGACCTGTTTATTGGCGGCAGGTTTGCGGGCCTGGGGGAACTGGAAGATAAATTTGGGCTCCCCCAAGGGAACATGTTTAGATAGTTGCAGGTAAAGGCGTTTGCTAGGCGACAGGTGGAGGAATTTCCTTTGCTGCCCTCGTGGGGGGCGATGGACAGAGTGTTTTCGGGGGTGTGGGTCGGAGAGGGGAAGGTGTCTGACATTTATAAGGTAATGCAGGAGGTGGAGGAGTCGTCAATGGAGGAGCTGAAGGCTAAATGGGAGGGGGAACTAGGGGAGCAGATAGAGGATGGGACTTGGGCGGATGCCTTAGAGTCAACTCTTCCTCTTCCTGTGCGAGGCTTAGTCTCATCCAATTTAAGGTGCTGCATCGGGCCCATATGTCTGTGACTCGGATGAGTAGGTTCTTTGGGGGTGAGGACTGGTGCACCAGGTGTTCGGGGAGTCCAGCAAATCATGCCCATATGTTCTGGGCATGCCCGGTACTGGAAGAATTCTGGAAGGGGGTGGCGGGAACGGTGTCGAGGGTGGTTGGATCCAGGGTCAAACCAGGTTGGGGACTCGCAATTTTTGGAGTTGCGGCGGAGCCGGGAGTGCAGGAGGCGAAAGAGGCCGGTGTTCTGCCCTTTGCGTCCCTAGTAGCCCGGCGGAGGATCTTGATGCAGTGGAAAGATGCGAGGCCCCCAAGTGTGGAGACCTGGATCAGTGACATGGCGGGATTTATAAAATTGGAGAGGGTCAAATTTGCCCTGAGAGGATCAGTACAAGGGTTCTATAAACGGTGGCAGCCTTTTCTGGACTTCCTGGCTCAAAGATAGGTATCTTGGTCAATAGCAGCAGCAACCCGGGGCGGGGGGGGGGGGGGGGGGGTGTTCCGTATTGTTTCTATTTTTTTCTATGGTTATTTAACTTAATATTGTGTTAATTTAAGTTGTTGTTAATATGTTTTGTTGTTCATTGAGGATGGGCGAATGTCTATGACTGTCATCATTATTGTTATCGTTGGTATTTTATTGCGGTTTGTTGTTATATAAATACAAAATTTTTCAATAAAAATTATTTTAAAAAAATAATAATATCCTTTCTATAATAAGGTGGCCAGAATAGTACACAGTATTGCAAGTGTGGCCTTACTGATATCTTGTGCAACTTCAGCAAGATGTCCCAACTCCTGTATTCAACATTCTGACCAATGAAACCAAGAATGCTTTCTTCTTTTTTTTTTATCAATTTAGAGTACCCAATTATTTTTTTTCCAATTAAGAGGCAATTACCGTGGGGTAGCACAGTGGGTAGCACTGTTGCTTCTCAGCTCCAGGCTCCCAGGTTTGATTCCCGGATTGGGTCACTGTGTGGAGTCTGCAAATTCTCAACTTGTCTGCATGGGTTTCCTCCAGGCGCTCCAGTTTCCTCCCACAAGTCCCGAAAGACGAGCTGTTAGGTAATTTGGACATTCTGAATTCTCCATCTGTGTACCCGAACAGGTGCTGGAATGTGGCGACTGGGACTTTTCACAGTAACTTCATTGTAGTGTTAATGTAAGCCTACTTGTGACAATAAAGATTAATATTATTAATTTAGTGTGGCCAATCCACCTAACCTGCACATCGCAGACATGGGGAGAATGTGCAACCCCCACAGACGTGATCCAAGGCCAGGATCGAACCCGGGTCCTCAGCGCCGTAGGCAGCAGTGTTAATCACTGCGATACCCTGCTGCCCCAAGAATGCCTTCTTCACCACCCTGTCCATCTGCCCACCACTTTCAATGAGCTATGAAACTGTAGTCCTCGATCTCTTTGTCCTATAACTCTCCCAAACTCCCTACCATTAATTGAGTAGGTATGGCCCCAATTCATTCTTCCAAAATGCACCACCTCGCATTTATCTAAATTAAACTGCATCTGCCATTCATCGGCCCACTGGCCCAACTGATCAAGATCCTGTTGCAATCCTAGATAATCTTCTTCACTGTCCACTATGCCACCAACCTTGATGTCATCTGCGAACTTAATAACCATGCATCCTAAATTCTCATCCAAATCATTAACAGAAACAACAAATAACAGTGGACTCAGCACTCATCCCTGAGGCACATCGCTGGTCATAGCTCTCAAGTTTGAAAAACAACCCACTACTTTGGTGAGTTTCAATCCATAGACAGTCAATTCACAGCTCTGGAACAATATCCTCTGGATATTTCGAATCTAGCACTCAATGCCCAGGTACAGTTCTAATTCTGTCTATACATCTTGCTCACTGGCTTCTCCTGTTTTAATTTTGTAGGCCTGGACATTTGGAAAGGGATGATGTTAGTGCTATTGCACCATTGGTGAGTAAATCCTTGTTCAGAATAGCAATATCTATTACCAGCTACAATATGAGATACATGCAAGCTGAAGGGAACAGAGATTTGATATTTTTATATAATCACTGAGTTTATATATTTGCCTACCTCTGTAACCCATAAAGAAAAACATATGAGTATTGCTAGCTCAATGTATTATTGCAAAATACCTGTAAGAGGGGAAATTCTTGATTATCTGCTCATTTCTATTACCCAGAAGAATTTCCTCATTGCACTATATAAAAGATGCTCCATTGAACTTCTTTTAGTTATAGAATATAACTTCTGAAATAGTAACTGATCCCACATACTGCAACAACTTACAATTATATAGTGCCATTAACATAGACAATCATCTCAAAGCATGTGGGAGAATTAGCAAAATGCATGATACTTCTGGCTGTGCAATGGAGGTGAAATTGGGAGAATTAACCAAAAAATGGTAGAAAAAGGACTTGAGGAAGACTTTTGAAGAACAAAAGAAAGAACTGTACTTCATAGAATCATGATGGGATCTATTTAGTCCATCGTAGCTGTGCTGTTTCTGTGAAAGAGCTATCGAATTAGCCTCGCTTCTCTCAATTAATTCCACTTAACGTATTCATCCAATTCCCTTGTGAAAGTAAATTTGAATTTGTTTCCACCACCTTTCTTCGACAATGTATTCCATACCCTAACAACCCATTGCACAATTTTCTTCCTCATGCTGCCTCTGATTCCTTTACCAATTATCTTAAATCTATCCTGCACCTTGTGCAAGGCTTTGGCATGTTCCTAATGCGTGGTGCCTGAAATTGGCCACAATACTCAAGCTGGGGACTAACTCTTTTATACTCTTATACCTGTACTAAACAACCATAAATCTATCATGTATTCAGCAAAATTTTCAATTTATCCTACCACCTTCAATGACTAGTGTATGTAAACCTTATGGGCGGTATTCTCCGCTACCGGGACTGTGCCCGCGCCATCGTGAACGGCGTTGCATTTCACTACGGCGCGAACAGGTTCCGGGCATGACCTATTCTGGCCCTCACAGGGGGCCAGCACGTGCTGGAGTGGTTCACGCCACTGCAGCATCTCTACGCTGCCAACCCGCACTTGCGCAGTTGGGACAGCTCATTCCTGCGCATGCGCAGTTGGGCCGCGCCATCCTGCGCATGCGCGGGAAGCTTCTTACGCGGGCCGGCCACAGAAGGAGGTAGGCCCGGAGGGGCGGGGGGGGGGGTGGACCCCCTGGTGAAGGAGCCCCCCCCTCAGGCCGCCACCCCCCCCCCCCAGCATTCCCGCCGGCAGCGACCAGGGGTGGATGGCGCCGGCGGGAACCTGTCGTGTCGGAGTGGCCGCTCGGCCCATCCGGGCCGGAAAATCACCGCTCGTGTGCGGGGGTCGGGGCGGCATGGTGCGATTCGCGTGGCGCCCCGCCAGTTCTCCCACCCGCCGTGGGGGGGGGGGGAAGAATACCATCCTCTGTACCTGCAATCCCCAGTATACAATTGTACAATTGTACCATTTAGTTTACATTGCCTGTCCTCATTTTTTTCATAGACCAAATTTATAGAATCCCTACAGTGCAGAAAGAGGCTATTTGGCCCATCGAGTCTGCATCGACCCTTGGGAAGAGCACCCTACCTAATCCCATACCACCACCCCATCATCTTAACCTAGTAAATCCACCTCAACCTTTTGGTCACTAAGGGGTAATTTACCATGTCCAATTCTCCTAACTTGCATAGTTTTTGGACTGTGGGAGGAAACCGGAGCACCTGGAGGAAACCCACACAGACACGGGGAGAAAGTGCAAACCCCACACAGACAGTCATCTGAGGCTGGAATCTTTCTGGTGCTTTGAGGCAGCAATGCTAACCACTGTGCCACTGCGCCACCCCCTTCACTTATTACTTCTTTGCATTACATTTTGTCTATCACATGTCTCCCCCATTTACCAATCTATGTTCTCCTGAAATCTGTTACTATCCTCCTGGGGCAGGATTTTTCAGATGGCGGTGTTTCCCGCTGCATCACCTGAACAGTTGATGGGAACTGCACCTTGCCCAACTGTTTTCTTTGATCAGGAGCCTTGTAACACCTGCAAACTTTGAAATTATGGCCTTTATGCCCAAGTGAAGGTTCTTAATATATAAAAATGTTCGTCCAGGTTTTTAATATATCCAAACACTTCATGGGGTGTTAATGGCTCAGGGAGGATCTGGGGAGGAAGTACCACCTTACAGAGCTAGTAGCCAATTTGATTGGCTGGTAGCTCTGTAATTTTAGCAGTGTCATGTTCAAGTGGTGGCCAATCCTGGCTTAACAGGCAGTCCACCTAGAAGGCAGCACGGTAGCATTGTGGATAGCACAATCGCTTCACAGCTCCAGGGTCCCAGGTTCGATTCCGGCTTGGGTCACTGTCTGTGTGGAGTCTGCACACCCTCCCCGTGTGTGCGTGGGTTTCCTCCGGGTGCTCCGGTTTCCTCCCACAGTCCAAAGGTGTGCGGGTTAGGTGGATTGGCCATGATAAATTGCCCTTAGTGTCCAAAATTGCCCTTAGTGTTGGGTGGGGTTACAGAGTTATGGGGATAGGGTGGAGGTGTTGACCTTGGGTAGGGGGTAGGGTGCTCTTTCCAAGAGCCGGTGCAGACTCGATGGGCCGAATGGCCTCCTTCTGCACTGTAAATTCTATGTAAGAGGAACTAATGAAGGCCGGGTGTCAGATAAGAGAGGCCAATAGGGCAGGATTAAACTTGTGAGGGGGTGCCTCCGATGGACACAGAGGATCCAATGGTGGTCACCTCCCCTCTTTCCTAACATCAGCCAGCACAGTAAAAGCTGTTGGGTGTTACTCATCTAGTGTGAGCCTCTCCTGCCACAAGCAAAATAGTGACAGGTGTAGGGCAAGGCATTTGGTGGCTATTAATTGGCCATTTAAATATCTTAATAGGCCCAAGGGTGGGTGTATAGGCCGGCACCTCCATTGCCCTCCAAACAATGGAAGACAGGTCAGGATGGGTGGTGTCCCCCCACCCTCCCCACTACCACCACCTGAATCTTGGTTGAAGATGTAGGTTTTAATGAGTATCTTAAAGGAGGAAATTTGATAGAGAAGATGGAGGAGTGTAGGGAGGGAATTCCAGAGCTTTCAGAGCTGGGCAGTCAAAGACAGTGCCTCCAATGGCAGAGCTATTAAAGTAGGGGATGTTGAAGAGTCCAGAATTAGATTTTAGATGAGTACAGATATTATGGATGGTTGTGAGCATGGAAAATATTGGAAAAAGGGAGGGGCGAAGCCATAGAGGAATTTGAAAACAAGGATTTGAATTTTAGAAAAATATATTATTTGACCGGGAGCCTATGTAGTGAGCGAGCACAGGGTGATAGGGGAACAGGACTGACTGGAGTTAAGATAGGTAGCATAATTTTGGATGATCTCAATGGTACATAGAGTTTGGAGGAGACCAGCAAGAAGTGCATTGGAATAGTCATGTTTTAAAGTAACATAGCCATAAATGCGGATTTCAGAAGCAGCTGAGCTGAGGCATGGCTGAAGTCAAGCACTGTTACAGAGTTGGAAATATGTAGTTTTGGTGATGGCGTTAATATATGGTTGGGAGCTCATCTCATGTCAAATATGGCACCAAGATTGCAAACTGGTTTCATCTCAGACTGGTGTCAGCAGAGGAATGGAGTTTGTAGTTAAGGAACAGAATTCGGAACAGAAGCTGAAATAAATGGCTGGAATTTTCCGGCCGTTCACGCTGGCGAGATCTTCCAGTCCAGACAACCCACACCACAGATTTCCTAGTGGTGAGGGATGTATTCAACAAGAAATGCCATTGACAACGGCAGGACCAGAAGACACCACCACTGGCCAATGGTCGCCTTTGCTGCCGCAAAACACGTGGCGGGTTGCATGGAAAATCCCACCCAATTGCTTTGATCTTCTAAATATTTAATTGGAGCAAATTTTTGCTCATCAAGTACTGAATGTCAGATAAGCAGCATGATTATTCAGCAAAATAAAAGCAAATTACTGCGGATGCTGGAATCTGAAACAAAAGCAGAAAATACTGGACAATCTCAGCAGGTCTGACAACATCCGTGGAGAGATATGGGAGCTAATGTTTCGAGTCTGGGTGACTCTATGTCAAAGCTAGAGAGAAATGGGAATAGGATCAGATTTATACTGTTGAGGGGGTGTGGAGCAGTGCAGCTAGATAGAGGGTCAGCAATAGAGACAGACAAAGGGAATGTAAATGGTGGTGATCAAAGCTAAGAAGAGTGCTGATAGTGGCACATTAAGACATCAGAATGTGTTAATGGCAGAACAAAGGTAAGCGTGTGTCAAAGGACAACTAGGAACAGGAACAAATGGCTCAAGTGGGGTGGAGTGATGGGGAGGGTGTTATGGGCCAGAGTTTAGAGAACCCCAAAGTGTATCATGGAGTTCACCTGACCCACAACTTTTAATAGATTGTGGTATGGGAGCACACGGCCCACTCTACAGGTGTGGTACAGCAGAAATGGAAAAGTATTTTTTTAAAGCAAAACAATGTTTATTCTATGAACTCAAGTTAACCTTTTAAAACATACAGTGAACGTCTTAGCAACCATTAATTCAAATACAACCCCCAAAGAATAGAACAATAAGTAATCCTTCATAACTTCCCAAACAACATCCAGAAGACAAAAGAAGCACCTTTTAACAGAAGCACATTAGGTTTACATTCACTACTGAGAACATTTATAATTCTGAATTCACCAAATGATCAAGAGATAGTCTTTTCATGGCAGAGAGCTCAACAGTGCACCTGCTGTCTCTGGCTTCAGCTGCAACACTGAAAACGAAACTAAAACACATCCTGCAGCAAACAGCCTGAAACGAAAGTAAAAAGCTCACAGACAGCCCAGCTCCACCCACTCTCTGACATCACTGCAGTAATAAACACCCATTTCTTAAAGGTATTCTCACTACAGATACTTATGTACACACCCATTCATATACACCCATTTCTTAAAGGTACTCTCACATGACAAGGAGTACAATGGTGAAGGGAAAATGATCGATGGAAGAAATTAAAATAAATTGATAGAAATAAAAATGGGGTGAAGGTGGAGGACAAAGTTCACAGTCTGAAGTTGTTGAACTCAATGATAAGTCCAGAAGATTGAAATGTGCATAATCGCTAGATGAGGTGCTGTTCCTCCAATTTACGTTGGGTTTCACTGGAACATTGCAGCAGATCAAGGACGGACATGGAGACATGAGAACAAGATGGTGAGTTGAAATAGCAAGCAACAAAGTCTGGGTCCTGCTTGCAGATGGACTATAGGTGTTCTGCAAAATGGTCACCCAGTCTGTATTTAGTCTCTCCAATGTAGAGCAGACCACGTTGGGAGTAAGAAATGCAATAGACCAGATTGAAGGTGGTGCACGTGAAGTGCTGCCCCACCTGAAAAGAGCGTTTAGGCCTTAATTCAGCAATAGTGCAGGAATCAAAGAAGGTGGTTAGGTAGATCTGGGTGTGCCTCACTGAGTGTACATGTGAAAACTGATACTGTGTTTCCAGATGATGTCGCCATGGGCAGTCTGTAGATGAGAAAAAGGATAGATCCGTGGAGGTAGTGGTGCCAGAGTGGAAGGAGAAGCCAATGCAACTGATACTCTGGCTAAGATAATAGTGTGCAAGAAACTGTCCTTGGTTACCATCCATGATATCAAGACAATGACGAGGACCAGAGACCACAAGGAGCACTTATCTACCTGCAGATGCCCTAGAGATGCCAGAGACGACTGAGGATTTCCCAGAAAATGATAGCTGAGATATATTAGATTGCTCTTCAAGACACGCAGCCACATATATTTAGTGGGAACCTTATGTCAGTGGCCCTCAAGGTTATAGTAGCACTCAATTTCTTCACTAGCAGTTGCCTTTAGGGTGCAAGGGGTGACATACGTGGCATCTCACAGGCTGTCACACACACCTGTATAACGGAGGCGACCAATGCCCTATTCAGGCATACAAATGACTCTCTCCGCATCCCCACCCATAATGACAGCCAGGCAGAAGAGATACCACCTTCGGTGCAAGAGGTCATCAGCTGTAACCAAGTGCTCATTAGAGTTCCCTGAGGACAGCCAGCTGTTTTTGTGAATCGGAAAAGTTTTCACTCCTTGAACTTCCAACTGGTGTGTGACCACAGGAGAAGAATCAAGGAGGTCCATGCTAGTTTCTCAGGGCGATGTCACAACACACAAATCTTACACAACTTGCAGCTCCCAGGGCAGTTTGAAGCACCATCACAGGTGGATCCTCAACTGGATCCTCAGTGACAAGGGCTTTCCCGTGTGTGCATGGCTGATGACACCAGTGAGGCATCCCCTCACTGTGGAACATAGGAGCACTACAATCAATCTCACACATCCATCAGAGCTATCATAGAGAACACCATTAGCTTACATATAATGCACTTCCAATGCCTTGACCAGTCGAGAGGGACTCTGCAATACCCAGAGGGTATCATGAGTATTGCACAACCTGGTGATGCAAGGTGGAATGTGCTGCGACAGGAAGAGTGTGGGGAGCATAATCTCTCCTCAGATGACGTTGAATTGCTGCAGTTAGAGTAGGAGGCCATGAATGCAGATGTGCCCTTAATGGTGACTAGGGCCATGGAAAGTGGTGCATGGGAATTAAAGGGACAACCTGATCTGTACAAGGTTCGCCCAACCATTTCATTGCTCCATCACCAGAACTCCATCGCCTTCCTGGGATGTTGACTTAGCCCTGCCATTCTCCTTTGTAAAGTTAACTATAAACCTACATCCGCTGCTACCTAGATTAGAACAGAGAGTGGAGCTTTGCCACACACACATTAGTGAGTGCTGGTCGCAAGGACATCTTTGAAGCACTTGGACATATATGTATCAACCTACGTTGATCAATCATTCTGATCCAACACCATCCTTAAAGTGCACCGTGCAGCTGCACCTGTCTCAGTGATACTCCTTGCGAGTTACTCCTTGAGAGTAATCTGGGCCAATCTGCTTTGTAGGACGTATAAGGGGGTGTCAGTTCACACTGCATCCAAAAGCATGTTGCACAATCTGATGAGTATCAAAGCGGAAACACACCTGAACATTCAATACCAATTGCACAAAAATGCAAAACCTTTTTATCTCCTCTGATCCATCAAAAGTGTGCCAACGTCCCCCCCACAATCAGCTCATGTGTCTCCAAGTCGGGGATGGCCCCAAACACCTTCTTCGGAAATACCACATCGTCCCAATTGGGACCGTATACACTTAACAGCGCCACTAATCTCCCCTCCAACGCCCCTGTCACAATCACATATCTACCCCCCTGGTCTGCCACCACCTTCTCCATCTGGAAGGGTACCGTTTTGCTGACCAACACCGCTACCCCTTGAGCCCTTCCATCAAATCTAGAGTGAAACACTTGGCTAACCCAGCCTTTTTTAAGTCTTACCTGGTCCTTCACCCTCAAGTGAGTCTCCTGCAGCATTGCCACATCGGCTTTCAAACTTTTAAGATGCGCAAGCACCCTTGACCGGACCTCCTAACCCTCTCACGTTCCACGTGACTATCCTTACTGGGGGTCTCTAATCTCCGGAGCATCTCACACCAGACCCCCTCCTCTATAACCTCTCCCAACTCTTCCTCCCACTTTGCTTTGATCCCTTCCAGTGGTGCCTTATCCTCTTCCAAAATAGCTCCGTACAACGCTGACACTACCCCCTTCTCCAGTCCCCTTGTCGTCAGCACCTCCTCCAGCAATGTGGAGTCAGGTTGTCCCTTTAATTCCCATGCACCACTTTCCATGGCCCTAGTCACCATTAAGGGCACATCTGCATTCATGGCCTCCTACTCTAACTGCAGCAATTCAACGTCATCTGAGGAGAGATTATGGCCTCCTACTCTAACTGCAGCAATTCAACGTCATCTGAGGAGAGATTATGCTCCCCACACTCTTCCTGTCGCAGCACATTCCACCTTGCATCACCAGGTTGTGCAATACTCATGATACCCTCTGGGTATTGCAGAGCCCCTCTCGACTGGTCAAGGCATTGGAAGGCTTCCTCCAGGAAGCTCTGTATCTCTTTCCTGGCAAAATCTCGAACCTGCATGTATCTAAACATTTCTCCATGCTCCAGCCCATACTTCGCTTCCAGCTCCCTCAATCCGAAGAAACAAATCTTTTAGCGTCTTAATCCCCTTCTCTTCCCATTTCCCTGGCTCAAATCTGTGGTTTCCCCGAATCGGCATTTCCCTTGACCCTGCCCCCAACCTGAAGTGTTGGCGAAACTGCCTCCAGATTTTCAATGAAGCTATTATTACCGGACTCTGAGTATCAACACCTTCCTCACTCTGGCCACCTTCCCTCCCCATATGAACGAGGTCATCCTTCCCTCAATCTCCCTGAAAAAAGCCTTTGAGAGAAAAATCGGTAGGCATTGAAAAATAAACAGTAATCGCGGCAACACATTCATTTTAACCGCCTGTACCCGACCCGCCTGTGACAGAGGGAGACCATACCACCTTATCAGATCGGCTTTCACTCTTCCCACCAAACTAGTGATGTTGTACCTGCAAAGCCACCCCCACTCCCAGGCAACCTGCACCCTCAGATACCTAAAGTGAGTCCCTGCCCTACAGAATGGCAGCCCCCCCCCCTCAACTAATGTTCGATGTTATCCAGTTCTTGAAAGTACAAATGAATAATGCCCATGACTTGTAGAACTCCAAGCTTCCCCTCAGTTCAAACTTAACCTTCTCAAGGGTCAAGTATTCCAACAGGTCCCCCGCCACGCCAGGGCACAGGGTGGAGAGGCCTCTCTCCATCTCAGCAGGATCCGCCTTCGGGTGATCAACGAGGCGAAGGCTACGATATCTGCCTCCGCACCCGTTTCCAACCCTGGCTGGTCCGACACCCCGAATATGGCCTCCCAGGGACCCGGGTCCAGTTTCACGTGCACCACCTTGGAAATGACCCTAAAAACCTCCTTCCAGTACTCCTTTAGCTTTGGACAAGACCAAAACAAATGAACGTGATTACCCCCCCCCCCCCCGGCAACACTCACACACATCTTCTATTCCTTCAAAGAATCGGCTCATCCTCGCCCTCGTGAGGTGCGCTCTGTATAAAGCCTTTCCCACAACAAAAAAGTCAATCCGCAAGTATACCTTATGGACTGCTGAGAAAAACGAGTACTCCCATTCCCTTGGGTGCAGGAACCTCCAAGGGTCCACCCCTCCCATTTCCACTATTAGCCCAGCCAGCGCCTTTGACCCCCCCTGATGGGACCAGCGAGCGCGGCCATGATCCCTGATTCCTTTTTGTCATTTGTTTGTGTAAACATGCGGGCTGATGTTTGGGGGTCGGTGGGAGGATGGGATTGTTGTTATTGTTATGGGGATTGACATATCTGTTTTTTTTTAAATTTAGATTACCCAATTATTTTTTTCCAATTAATGGGCAATTTAGTGTGGCCAATCCACCTACTCTGCACATTTTTGGGTTGTGGGGGCGAAACCCACGCAGACACGGGGAGAATGTGCAAACTCCACACGGACAGTGACCCAGAGCCGGGATCGAACCTGGGACCTCAGCGCCGTGAGGCTGCTATGCTAACCATTAGGCCACCGTGCTGCCCTAGATTGACATATCTGTTGCTGATTATTGTTTATTGTTGGTGGGTGTAAATCCGGGAGAAAATGTGAAAAAAGGAGAATAAAAATATTTAGCTCGGACAACAGATGACCTCAAAAATTCTGATTATGTAGACAAGAATATAACAAAAACAATATATTATACATGTATTTACAAGTGAAAAATAATTGTAAAAAGATCTGTGCCACCTCTCTGCTTATATTTTCTACCACTGTGTCTGGGTGGAGACACATCTGAGATGGAGACAGTCTGCTCAGTGTGATTGGCCCGTAGTCTTGGATGACCATGACAAGATCCTTTGGAGGCATGCGGCCTCAAAGCTCCAGCCTATGGGGCTTGAGGGCTTATCTGCTGAGGTCAATAGTGGAGAGGATGAGGAGATGCCGCTAGATCTGAAGAATCCTGAGATGAAGGCCCATTCGGCTCATCGGGTCTGCAGCGACCTATTTAAGCCTCACTTCCGATAACCCCTCCTAACCTTTTTTGGACACTAAGGGCAATTTATCATCGCCAATCCACCTAACCTGCACATCTTTGGACTGTGGGAGGAAACCGGAGCACCCGGAGAAAACCCACGCAGACACGGGGAGAACGTGCAGACTCCGCACAGACAGTGACCCAGCGGGGAATTGAACCTGGGACCCTGGCGCTGTGAAGCCACAGTGCTATCCACTTGTGTGGCTTCAACTTGGTGCACAACAGCACCTCCCTGACTCCCTTTGGGAAATGCATTCCTGGAAGGAGGTCCAAGTGCCTCGTCCCCCTCTCGCCTAGCCACTGCTGCACTGAGCCCAAATGAGTGATATGCTCAAATGCCTTAGACATGGCAGAACTGATGGCTAGCATGGGCTATCCTATACCCTGTGCAAAGCTGCACATAATTCCTGGTATATGCACTATATTTTCCCCTAACCTCTGCTACTCATCCGTTGGGCTTTGTGTGATAATGAGCAGAGGCGTGTCAGCAGTGCGAGGTTCAGCAATGTCCTGGCCCACAGTAATCTGTGGACCCACAGTCTCCCTCAGCAGCTGGTTATATCTATGTTGTGCTCAGCCGATTTTCCTCCCGAATCTGAACGCAAGCCCGCTGCAAACCAATGTGGGTATAGTAACTGCGCTGGCAGAGACTGCTGATCAAGGTGGGGGGAGGTGGCGGTACACTTCTCACCAATATCTCCATCGCCTCTACCTCTGTGGCGGGCAAATTCCTGAGGTCAAGCACACCATCACTCCATCTCCTCTCCTGAATGTTGTGGGTTGACTTTGCCCTCCATGACTAAGTGCAGAGAGATTAGCTTCCAAGGAGACAGATTAAAAAGGAAGAAACAGAGGAAGTTATGTGCTTGCTCAAGAGGGGCTCAATCCTTGAGTGGTAATAGGTTTACTAGGATGCTACCGGGACTTGATGGTTTGAGTTATCTTATTGAGGTCTATAAAATAATGAGGGCCAGATATAAGGTAGATTCCCAAAAGTAGGGGAATCTAAAACTAGAGGGCATAGGTTTAAGGTGGGAGGGGAGAGATACAAAAGGGTCCAGGAGCAATTTTTTTCACACAGAGGGTGGTGAATGTCTGGAACGAGCTGCCAGAGGCAGGAGTAGGAGTGTAAAATTTTGTCTTTTGAAAAGCATTTAGACAGTTATATGGGTATGATGGGTATAAAGGGATATGGGCCAAATGCGAGCAATTGGGACTATCATAGTGGTAAAAACTGGACGGCATGGACAAGTTGAGCCAAAGGGCCTGTTTCCATGCTGCAAACCTCTATGACTCTATGAGAGGTGAGCTGGCTGTGTTTTCAAGTGAACTGGGGTCTATGGTGCTGAAAAAGGTAAAAATGGAAGGGGACATAGTCGAGTCATATTGGAATAACACAGGGTGAGGAAATGATCAAAAATAGAAGTGCAGTTGAATCATTCTGAGTGATGATTGGACACCTTGGGGCCTAATCGTACTCTGATCCAGGGAAAACCTGACCTGCGTACTTTCGCAGCTTGCAAACTGCACACCTGACCCATGCATGACTTCCCATGCCATTTTTGCCTTTTCACACTGAGGTTAGGTCCGTGGTGCAGTTTACAAGCTGTGGTAGAGTGCATGAGGCGTGTGGGTACTCAGGCAAGCAGGTTAAAGACCCACTTTGGTTCACCAAAACAGTATTCCAGCTCCCAACAGTATTTAAAGGCCCCTAAACCCCTCTCTTCAACTTCCCAGCTACCCCCATGCCAGCCCACTACCCCCTCATAACACCCAAACCACCTTTGTGGGCAGCACGCACAAGTGAATAGCACTGTGACTTCACAGCGGCAGGGTCCCAGGTTCGATTCCCTGCTGGTTCACTGTCTGTGCGGAGTCTGCACGCTCTCCCCGCGTCTGCGTGGGTTTCCTCCAGGTACTCCGGTTTCCTCCCACAGTCCAAAGACGTGCGGGTTAGGTGGATTGGCCATGATAAATTACCCTTAGTGACCAAAAAAGGTTAGTAGAGGTTAAAGGGTTACGGGGCTAGAGTGGAAGTGAGGGCTTAAGTGGGTCGGTGCAGACTCAATGGGCCGAATGGCCTCCTTCTGCACTGTATGTTCTATGTAAAACCATGTCCCCATATTTCACCAAGCCCCCTCAGATTATCCATGCATCCTTCAGAGTTACACCTTCAGTATGAACTAAGTACAGTCCTCAGATTCCATGTAATAGCAATGGAAAATAATTTAAATTTCTTGGGAAAAACTAAACCTCTTACCACTTATTAAAAGTCTTTATAATTGAACTGAGGGAAAATTGAATTTTTCCATTGAAAAAAATATTGTCATTCTTGTAATTCTATTTGCGTGTGCCGACAAGTCAGAAACTACATCAAAAGGATAGTCTATTATTATAACTTCTGGAATGTGTCATTGTCAGATGAACGGAACACTTACTGTGTTGAAACAAATTAGCTTGAAACTCAACCAAACATTCAGAATGGCCACAGCTATCCAAACAATCAGCTGGGAAGGAAAGAACAGCAAGTGTTCATTTCAATTTCAAAGCAGCGTGCCTGCCAATCAATGTAAAGGACCAGGTGGTTAGTTTATTTTTCCAAATATAGGGTGGACTTTTCCCCAAATCTGGCAGAATGTCAGGTTCAGACTGAAAACCAGCATGCACCTCTCCAGATGCACAGCTGAGTTTTACTCCAGATTTCCTGGCACTTGGTGCACGGAAAAACTGTGGAAGTGGTTTGTGCCGTCACGCTGGTGGAGTGAGACCTGATATAGAGTTAGCAAGGCCAGCTCCAAAGAAATCAGGTACCATTTTTATAGGGCATCACAATCAGTGCTAAAAGTAAACTCCAACCCCCACAGAAATGCAGGACCCCCTATAAATTTCAGGGCACTCCTCCCTCCCCTGTAACATGGTTATCCCGGCACCCCAGCACCCCCCACGCATGTACAGGGGGACCATCCCCCATGCAAGTATCAGGGCTTTCTCCCTCCCCACAAAAGTATCGCGGAACTTCCCCATCCCCCACACAAGTACCAGGGCACTACCCTCACATGTAATGACCCTTACCCCCTCACAGGTATCGGGGTGCACACTCCCGCCGACCCCCCCCAACCACACAAATGGGAATCCCATTCCAATGGGGCTCCTCAATGGGCCAGCTCCTGGTGGCACTGCCATAGTTGCACTGTCATTGTAATGCAGTGCTGGGGGCAGTGCAGCTATACTTACTTATGCCATCATGACTTGTTTTTGTTTTTGACGTCATGCTGGCTGGGTGGGATGTTACAGTGAGGGTGGCAGTAGCGGCGTTAAGCCCTAGAGTTAGATTCAAATTTATTATAAAATATGCTAATCAGGCACTTGCTCTTCCTGGGCGTAAACCTGATCACGTCATGGGAGGGGGAGTCGGGGAAAATCCCATACCGCAATCTTGATAGTGCAAATCCTGTTTTGGGCCTCTCGGAAGGTTTAGTTGCCCTTATATGATTTGTGTCCACAGCTAACGCGGCTGCTATATGACAGCTGTAGATTTTTAAAAAATCTCTGCAACATTTTTTTTATATATCAGCTACGGCCTTTAAATCACAGTGGAAACATTGACAGCATAGGATGATGTAATTTGTCATTGCATTATAACGCTTTCTCCATTGGAAAAAACACTGTAATGTATATGAATAAATACACAATGCTGGTCAATGTAGGGGTCAACTTACCTTTAAAGGACCGATCCCGGTGACGAATCTCCACATTAAAACCACATCTACATTATTTATTTTTTTATAAATTTAGATTAGCCAATTATGTTTTCCAATTAAAGGGCAATTTAGCGTGGCCAATCCACCTACTCTGCACATTTTTGGGCTGTGGGGGCAAAACCCACGCAGACACGGGGAGAACGTGCAAACTCCACACGGACAGTGACCCAGAGCCGGGATCGAACCTGGGACCTCAGCGCCGTGAGGCGGTTGTGCTAACCACTAGGCCACCGTGCTGCCCCACATCTACATTATAATGCTGCATCTCTTGGTAACATTTGAAGGTGTGACATCACGTATACTAACTTGCAGAATATTCCAGATTCCTCAGTAGACTGTCCATTTTCTTTATGAACACTCACCCTTATACTGTTTAAATGGGCTTCCAAAAATTCCCCACCGCCAGATGGAAATAGTGTAAGGGAAGAAATCCAATTTTCATTTCCCATTTAAAATGGGGAACCCGGCCTTAGTGGGTGCGAGTGTGCATTTACATACCAAGCATTTCCAATTCACAAAAAGAACCAAAGAAAACAGCATGGACCAGGAATGCAGAGGGAAATCAGATTTCTTCCAATAGAAATGAGGTGTGGCCATTCGCACAACAAAACGCATCTCCACACCCAGACAAAAATTCAGCTCCCAAAGATCTTCTGGATTAAACAAATTTTTGATATCAGTGAGGAAAAAGTGTCTTGGGGTAAACAAGAGGTAACTGCAGGCTAAAATAATCAAAACCATGCACTAATTACTTTTTAATTGCCGTACAAAATTTCATGAAGCTGGAAAAACTATTCAGTATTCAAAGGGCTAATATGAATTATGTCAGATATGATAGACTGTCTAGAAGCACACATTGCAGAGATAAGCTCTGATGAAGTCAAAACTCAGCATTACATTTTTTCCTTTAACAAAGGATGACAATGTTTAAGTCTCAATCACATAAGATAATGAAATGAAATGAAATAAAAAAGCTTATTGTCACGATTAGGCTTCAATGAAGTTACTGTGAAATGCCCCTAGTCGCCACATTCCGGCGCCTGTTCGGGGAGGCTGGTACGGGAATTGAACCGTGCTGCTGGCCTGCCTTGGTCTACTTTAAAAGCCAACAATTTAGCCCAGTGTCATTATACATTGCAAACATGAGCTGAAAATATTAGTGAGTTAAATTTAACTCTAATATAAGCACCATGGAGATAAACTATTGTATAAAACCTTAACACCAGTTGTCCTTTGCAGAAAACTTCTTCATCAATGCTTACAGAGCAAGTAATTAAATTCGCACTTGCTGTGACTGTACACAAAGAGTTCTCTGCCTAAAATAAATTATTTCAATTGCAAATGGTTGATTATTGTCATTGAGTTATTGCATTATTGGTACATTATCAGAAAGCCATGTGGAGGAGATAATTTCAGGGGAAACCTATTATAGATTGACAGAATTCAACAAATGTTTTGACAGTTTTGGTTTAGGGTTTACATACCCATCAAATGCTTGAATATCACATTCTTTGAGAACTGAAAAAGCATGTCCTTCATGCTCCGTAACTACAAAAGAAAGACATGGTCAGGAATTGAAATTGAAGTAATCTGAAGATTTGACAACTTAAAAAAAAATGAGGTACCTTTGAACTTGCGGTTGCCATATGTATGAACATATGGTAAGGCTATAAAAGGCAAATTATATTAGAACGTGTATTTTATAATTAAGAAAAAAGCAATGCAAACACGTAATTAGATGCCAAGGCAGTCAGTACTAATTTTTACAAAATAGAATACTCCTGCGTAAAATCTTCTCAGTATCTATTTTTACAATGTATTACAACATATAACAATTTGATTTTGTGCATTTTTACTTCTAAGGTTAAGTTAAATTAAAACGAGAGAAACAAGAATAGAAATATTACTCTGAATGAACTGCATGAAAACACCAGTGACAGCATCAAATGATAGTAGGGAGAAGGTGGCAAAGCGACACACCAGAGCCTGCGCTCTCCAGAGGATCAGAATCTGTCATTCCACATTGCCATCTCTACTGTGTTTATGCCCTATGTGGCATTCTAAATGCCAATGAAAATGGAATGAGCTGGCATGCTGCAGATGGCACTAAGCATCATAACTGCATTTAGCATTTTCTAAGGCAGCTTTGCCAGAAGAGACGGCCCAGCTGGATCCACCCATCAAAGATTTCTGCTGACTGACATGACACTTGCAGATGGATTTTTTGTGTAAGAATGTGCATCATTATTTGCAAGATTACATTAATCTTTCATGCTTGCCTGTTTTCCGGTACCAGTGTGTTTTTGGTTATACCTTCAGCAATATATTACTTTAGAAATACATAAATGTTGGCCATCAGATGAGTTCAGAGAATCACTGAAGAATGAAGGATACAATGTGTGCAATGTCTGATCATCTTCATATTAAATGTACATGCATAAATGTACTTAATCTAAGTATAATAGACTATCAATACATGAACAGATCCTTGAAATTATGACATATTGAATTAGAAGTATTTTCCTTTCAGCATAAATAAGAAAAAAATTATTAACCGTCTCAGTTTAACAAACTCCATTTTACATTTAATTGCCAGTGAGTCCATCTGTATCACAGCAAAATATTCCAATCATTTCAGTGCAACTGTAGGGGGAGTAGTGAACAATTAAATAAATTGGATTATAGGACCAATCATTTCCACTGCACATGTGGCACAGTAAATAAAACTGCTCAGCAGAATATGCTGACTGACATATCTGTGGTTATCCAAGAACAGTATAATTATTCAGCATCTCAAAAAGGCAATTTATTAATCCTTTGAGGATTGCTAACTGAAACTAGATAAATTATACAAATATTGCAACTCTCTTTATTTAAAATATAAACTTTAAATTTAAACAACAAATGTTGTGGTGTAATGCATGTATTTAGTTCACTTTTTAGAATATTCTGGTTAGAATGGTAGAAAGATCTAGGGAAGTATTCTCTCCCCCCCCCCCCCCAAACGCTGGGTGGGAGAATCGCCGGGGCGCCGCGCGAATCGCGCCACGATCCCCGCACGTGATTCTCCCACACTCCCGAAACCAGCACTGCGCGAATTGTGCCGGGCCGCTTGGAGAATCGCCGCAAATGGCGAGCAGCGAATCTCCGGCCCGAATGGGCCGAGCAGCCGCTCCGACACGACAGGGTCCGCCGGCGCCGTCCATCCCTGGTCGCTACCGGCGGGAACTCTGCGGGAACGCTCGGGGGGCGGCCTGTGTGTGTGTGTGCATGTGTGTGTGTTGGGGGGGGGGGGGCTATTTCACTGGGGGGACCCACCTATCGGCGGGCCAGCCTCTTCCCCCCCCGCCCCGCCCCCAACCCTCCGGGCCTACCTCCTTCCGCGGGGAAGGGAACTCCTTACCGGGGGGGTCTCCGAAGGGGTCTGGCCCACGATCGGGGCCCACCGATTGGCGGGCCGGCCTGTCCCTGCCTGGGCCTACATTCCGCCGCGGCCGGCCCCTGAACACCCACGCCATATTGCGTTGGGGCCGCCGCACGTAAGAGGTTTCCCGCGCATGCGCAGGATGGCGCTGCCCAACTGCGCATGCGCAGGATTGAGCTGCCCCAACTGTGCATGCGTGGGTTGGTGCAGCGCCAAATGGGTGCCGCGTAGGTACGCTGGAATGGCATGAACCACTCCAGTGCCTTGCTGGCCCCCTGTGGGGGCCAGAACAGGTCGTGCGCGGGCCCTGTTTGCGCCGTCGTGAAACGCGACGGCGTTCACAATGGCGCGGGCACTTGGTCTGCAGAGCGGAGAATCGCCCCCCTAGTTCACACACATTGTATTCTAACAATAAAACATGCAAATATCATATAGTATACAAAGGGCTAATTGATTGCTGCAACATTTAGACCATATCTGAACGATCATATAATTATGTATTTCCAGTAACATCTTAAAGATAATGGAGGCACTTTTCATCTGCCTACCATTTTTCAGTGTGAACAGAAATATCAGCAGAACCATTTTAATAACTATTGCTAACTTGCCAGCTTTACTCACTCAACTTGATTTTCAGGCAGGCCTTAAAATAAGAATCAATACTCCTCTTCGAAACAAGCGCAAGCCAAGTTAAAATATTTAAATCAGCGTCCAACGTTGCATATTGGCTTTCCACTGAATGAACGCACTGTCCAGTGAAAATGAGTGTTGAGCAGCTGCACTTTAAAGTGATTAAAGAGACCACTTTAGACTGCTCACAACAATGATCCTAACCATGTCCATATTGACTCTTACCAATGTTTACAGATGCACCATAGAAAGTATTCTATCTGGCTGCATCACAGCCTGGTATGGCAACTGCTCGGCCCAAGACCATAAGATACTACACAGAGTCGTGAACACAGACCAGTCCATCACACAAACCCGCCTCCCATCCATTGACTCTGTCCACACCTCCCACTGCCTTGGGAAAGCAGGCAGCATAATCAAAGACCCCTCCCACCCCTTCCATCGGGCAGGAGATATAAATGCCTGAGAACACACAGATTCAAAAACAGCTTTTCCCCCGCTGTTACCAGACTCCTGAATGACCCTCTTATGGGCTGAACTGATCTTTCCATGCATCTTCTCTATTGAGTAGTACTACACTCCATATGCATCACCCGATGTCTGTGTCTATGTACGCACATTGTGTATCATTTGTTTTTTCATGTCTGGAATGATCTGTCTGGAATGTACGCAGAACAATAGTTTTCACTGTACCTCGTACATGTGCCAATAAATCCAAATCCAAATAAACAAGCCTTGCCAAAGATGTTTGCTCTGGCCCCCACAAAAAATTCCTACCAGCCTCTGCCCAATTGCCCCACCCATCAATGATAACCAAAACAAAAACTCATCCGCATTCCTTTTTGTTTCAGATAAAAGCCTGCAGGGACAACTTAATGGTACCTAAATCTTGGCAGTACATTATTTTCAAATCAATTCCATGAATAATAAGCAACAAGGCTGAGAGGCCTTCAGCAGACAAGTAATTACACGACAATTTAGTGCAAAGCAACCTACGTAGAGTCCTTCTCCCTCCATCAAAGGACTCAGGGTCTTGCCACCACTCCAATCTTCCCATGGTGATCTTGGGGAGTGGCAGATGGGTCAGGAACTCAGCATCTGCTTCCCCGCCAATATTTGGATGGTGAGGCCGAAGCAGCCATCAGCAGGGACTGGAGGATAGAATTTAATACTGGGGTGTGGATATTGGACTTGGTCACTGATGTCCCCACTTTTGCTGCTATCCCACATGATTTGGAACAGCATATTTGTGGTTTAGAAGCATTGAAGAGAAACAATGCAAGTTGGAACACTTCTGGCCAGTGTGGCAGCACATACTGAGAGGGTACGAGCATGGCATGATGTACATGCGCTGGAAGTATGCCTTCAGCTACATGAGATACTCAAGTAGCATCAAATAATTGGTTAACCATTCAACTTCCACGTGAGGTGCATTTGATTTAATTTTACTAGTGTAGGTTTGTGAAAGTGCTGTATTGTGATCTTGGAGGAGTTTGTCTGATTTGTTAGATTTTCAAAGGAGTAGTTCTGCATCCTGACAAGGAGCTCAGAGGATTCTTGCACATTCTTGCACACTGTCTTCAAAGCAGCCACAATGCTTTAATCCTGCGACAATCGTACAATCCCATGGCTATTAAAAGAAGTACTATGAGGATATTCTGAAGGCTTCACGCAAGGAGAAGAAATCCCAAGCCAGCTCATCCAAATTTAATTGTCTGCGGTATCCTATCCACTTTGCAGCAGATCGGACTCAGCAGTCATCCACATGCCCACTGCAACCTCACCAAATATCCCACAATTTTCCAGTGCCACTTCTGAACACTTCCCTCCTGCCTCCAACCAGTTTTGTAATCTTGCTGTGCCACCTTTAGTTTCTCCCCTTTGGGACACTTTAACCCCTGTGCCCTCACAACATTTAGCCCAATCTAGGAGACTGCAGTAGCTCACTGATAGCACTCTCACTTCTGAGTTAAGGGTTGCGGGTTGACGTTCTACTTCAAAGGCTAGAGCACAAAATGCAGGATGACATTGCAGTACAGCATTGGGGGAGGGTTGCTTTGTTAGAGGTGCTATTCTTAGATGAAATGTGAAACCAGGGTCCTCTCAAATACATGTAAATCATTCCATGGAACTATTTCCAAGAAGAGCATCATATATTGCTAATATTTATCCATCGATCAAAGTCACAAGAACAATGGTTATCTGGTCATTAACACATTGCTGTTTGTGGGCCACTGCTGTGCATCATGTGTCTGCTGTGTTTCCTACATCGCAAGAGTAACAACGGGCATGATCTAACAGCCGATAGAAGGCAGCGCGCTGCGGCGCAACGTGGCCGACAGAAGCTGGGAGAGCCCGCCTACAAGATCTACCAGGCTCGCAACGGCTCGCAAGATCAAATCCCACCCACTGTGGATGGGATCACTTTCTGGCAAATCTGCATATTAGAGCGAGGCGGCTGGTCTCACTTAATATGCAGTTTCCCAAAGCGCTGGAGTCATTGGGATCTATCCCCTTCGCCCTGGAGACATTGGACAATTGCCGTTTAGTACTGGTCTCCACAAATTTGGACAAAGGTCTCCCAAGGGATCAGAGGCCCCAGGTGCTTGCCCCCTGGGAAAGATGGCACCCTGACAGTGTCACCTGAGTGGCAGCTTGGCACTGCCAAGGTACCCAGGTGGCACCGCCAGCCTGCAAGGGCACTGCCAGGGGACCAGGTTGGCACTCCCAAGGCACCAAGCTGGCATTTTTCGCACAGCGAGAATTGGGCCAGGTGTGCTCAGTGGACATCGAGGGGGGGGGGGGGGGGGGGGGACCACTTCATAGTGAATTAAGGCTTGTGGAGGTGATCAGAGACTCCAGAGCGTCGGGGGGCCCTTTTGGTGAGTCACGGTTTGGGGAGGTGGTCCACAGCATCGGGGGTTCGCTTGCTACACTGAGGATTCCGACGAGCGGATCTCTAGTACAAAAAACGGCCTCGGCCACGTGTTCCCCACTGAGACCCCCCCCCCCCCCCCCCCCCCCCATCTAGCTGGAGGCATGTTAAACAGCGGGGTATTTCTCGGAGCTGTTTGACATCCCAATTTTCAAAGAAACTTGGCGGCACTGTCTTGCTCCAAACTTTCCACTAAATGATTATGTGACATAGGAGCAAAACTAGGCCATTAGCCCATTGAGTCTGATCTGCTATTCATTCATGAATGATATTTTTCTCATCCCCATTCTCCTGTCTTCTCCCCATAACCCCTAATCCCTTTATTAATCGGGTATCTATCTATCTCCGTCTTAAAGACACTATATGATTTGACCCCCGCAGCCTTCTGCGGCAATGGGTTCCACAGATTTACCACTGAAGAAATTCCTCCTCATCTCAGTTTCAATGGATTGTTCCTTCAGTTTGAAGCTGTGGCCTCGAGTTCTAGTTTGTCCCACTAATGGAACCATCCTCTCCACATCCACTCCTTCTAGGCCTCTCAATGTCCTATAAGTTTCAGTAAGATCCCCCTGATCCTTTTAAACTCCAACGAGTACAGCCCTAGAGTCCTCAACCACTCCTCATATGACAACCTATTAATTCCAGAGATAATTCTTGTGAACCTCCAATGGACCTTTTCCAAGGCCAGCACATCCTTCCTTAGATACAGGGCCCAAAACTTCTCATAATACTCCAAATGGGGTCTGAACAGAGCCTTATACAGCCTCAGAAGTACATCCCTGCTCTTGTATTTTAGCCCTCTCAATATGAATGCCAAGATTGCATTTGCCTTCCTAATTGCCGACTGAATCTGCACGTTAACCTGAAGAGAATCTTGAACTAGGACTCCCAAGCCCCTTTGTGCTTCAGATTTCCAAAGCCGTTTCCCAATTAGAAAATAGTCTATGCCTCCATTCTTCCTACTAAAGTGCATAATCTCACACTTTTCCACACTGTATTCCATCTGCCACTCCTTTTCCCACTCTCCTAGTATGTCCAAGTCCTTCTGCAGCCCACCCGCATCCTCAATACGACCTGTCCCTCTGCATATCCTTGTATCATCTGCAAATTTAGCAACAGTGCCCTCAGTTCCTTCTTCAGATCGTTCATGTATATTGTGAAAAGTTTTGGTCCCAACACTGACCTCTGAGGCACACCATTAGTCACCGTCTGCCATCCTGAAAAAGACTCTATTATCCCAACTCTCTGCCTTCTGCCAGTCAGCCAATCCTCTATCCATGCCAGAATCCTACCCTGAACACCATGAGCTCTTAACTTATTTAACAGTCTCCTATACGGCACCTTGTCAAGGGCCTTCTAGAAATCCAATAGATCACGTCCACCTGGTTCTCCTTTGTCTAACTTCCTTGTTACATCCTCAAAGAATTCTAACAGATTTGTCAGACATGTCCCCTTGACAAAGCCGTACTGACTCAGTCCTATTTTAATCATACATTTCCAGGTACTGCCCAATCTCATCTTTAATAATGGACTCTAAAATTCTTTTTTTTTTAAGAAAACATTTTATTGAAGCATTTGTAATTTTAACATTTTAACACTCTAAACAACAGAGCGGTCTGACACACGCAACAACCTCACAGTAACATACCCAACTTCCCCCCACTCTACCTCCTGACCACCCATGTTAGATTACCTTCCCATATTCGTCACTGCCATGCCTCCCCCCCGCACCCCCCTCCCTTCTACTGACGGTCAGTTTTCCTTAAAGAAGTCGATGAACGGCAGCCACCTCCGAGCGAACCCCTGAATTGAACCCCTTAAAGCGAACTTAATCTTCTCTAGTCTGAGGAACCCCGCCATGTCACTAACCCACACTCCCGACTTTGGAGGCTCCGAGGTTGGATTGGTCGAGTCCCAGATCTGCAAAGGTGTCAGCTATGGCAAAGGAGCTGCGGGGGTTCATGGAGCGCATGGGGGGGGGGGGGGGGGGGGGGATCCATGGAGATTCGGGAAGCCAAGGAGCAAGGAGTTTTCATTCTACTCCCATGTGCATGAGATGTATTCCCGGATAGACTTCTTTGTGCTGGACAAAACGCTGCTGGCTGAGATGGTGGATACTGAATACTCAGCAATTGTGGTGTCAGACCACTCCCCACACTGGGTAGACCTGCAAGTTAGCAAAGGAAAGACCCAGCGGCCTCAATGGAGGTAAGATGTAGGGCTACTTGTGGAAGATGAGGTGTGCGAGCGGGTGAGGGAGGCCATTCGGGGATACATAAGGATCAACGACACGGGTGAGTTCTTGGCTGGGGTGGTGTGGGAAGCACCAAAAGCGGTTATTGGGGAGAACTCATTTCAATTTGGGCCCATAAGGAAAGGGCTGAACAGGCTGAGTTGGACAGGCTGTTAGGCTAAATTTTGCTGGTGGACAGGAGGTATGCGGAATATCCGGATGATGGGCTCCTGAGGGAGCGTCAGAGACTACAGCTGGAATTTGAGCTCCTGTCCACAGACAAGGCGGAGGGACAGCTGAGGAGGGTTAAGGGGGCGGTCAGTGATTATGGGGTAAAAGCCAGCAGGATGCTGGCGCATAGGCTGAGAAAACAGAAGGCGGTGAGAGAGATTAGAAAGTAAAGGATACAAGGCGGGAAGATGGTGGTGGATCCGGCAGGGGTGAATGATGTATTTCGGAAATTTTAGAAGCGATTATATAAATCGGAACTCCCAGTCGAGGAGGAGAGTATGAATCGATTCTCGGGGTGGGGGTAGAATTCCAGAGGATAGATGAGGAGTTGGTGGAAGGCTTGGAAGCCCCAATTAGGCTTGGGGAAGTTATAGACGGGTTGGGGGCAATGCAATCGGGTAAGGCCTCGGGACCTGATGGATATTCGGTTGAGTTCTATAAAAGGTTTTTTGGGTTGCTGGGGCCGCTCAGCTTTTGGAGGCTAGCTTGGAGGCTTGCTCAGGCAACTACCGCCAGCAACCCTCCTCCTCCACCACCTTGAAAATCCCCTCCCTGTCAGCAGTCTAGTCCCCCCCCCCCCCCCCCGGACATCGGTCTTCAGCTCACCCCCCACTTTGCTTCCGTGAACAAGCCTCCAAGCTAGCCTGGCTGCACCCGCCCCTGGCGCCTAGCATCTTACTGGTTCCCCTCTCCTCAGCTCTTAGTGCAAACAATCAAAACAAAGGCAAAAAGCAAAAACAAACAACAAACCCCCACAAGGACCGAGCACAAAGGCCGACACCTCCTCCCTTAACAAAGTACTATATACTAACCTAATCCCAAACAGAACCGAAAAAACGAAAAGAAACAAACAGAACCTCTGAAATAAGTCCGAATATTGCAAATCAAAAGTTAAAAGTTTTACAAAGCACAGCTCAGTTCCCCGCAGTCAAAGTTCAAGGACCTCCTTTTCCTATCAGTTTATTCTCTTTCAAAAAGTCAACTGTATCCTCCACTGAGCCAAAGTACAGTTCCCAACCCTCATAGGTCACCCATAGGCCGGTCTGGTACAGCAGTCCAAACTTTATGCCCTTGTTCTACAGGCTGATTTGACCTTATTAAAGAGCGCCCTGCTCTTTGTGAGTTCTGCTCCCAGGTCCTGGTACACCTGGATCCCGACATCTTCGCACATACATCGCCTCGTCTGCCTGGCCCACCTCATAATACGTTCCCTGTCCAGGAACCGATGCAGTCATACCACCATCGCCCTCGGGGGCTCACCCCGCTGGATATTGCACATTAGCGCCTTGTGGGCCCGGTCCACCTCCAACAGTCTGTCGAACGCACCTTCTGCAATATCTTCCCCACAAATGCACCAGCGTCCGATCCTTCTCTTCCCTCCGGCAGACTCACAATCCGAATGTTCTGCCTCTGAGAACGGTTCACTAAGTCCTCCACTTTCTCCAGCAGTCGCTTCCACTGGTCTTGCAGCAATCCAATCTCTGCTACCATCGAGGTGGACTGTTCCTCATGCTCCCCCGCCAGCTCCACCAGCCTCTGGATCACCTGTTCCTTGGTTGTCAGTCTCGCCTTCACGCGGTCAACCACCGCCTCGATCGAGTCCAACGCCCGGGCCAGGTCCTCCGCACACTCCTTACGTTGTTGGGTGAACCTCTCGTTTAGGAAGCTCACCAACTGGTCCATCGACCACTGAGCTGACAGGGCCGGACCCTGTGCATCTGCCATTTCCACACTCGATATCTGCTCCTCACTCACCACCACCTTCTGGTTCCTCCTTTTCTGATTTTTTCTGGGCCGCAGCTCCATAAACTAGGGGTCTCCTCCTTCTGTTCTCGCTTCTACACCGTTACTTTACAAAATTCCTGCAACAATCCCGCGTAAAAGCCACAAAAAGCCCACCATGAGCGGGAGCTGCCAAAGGTGCGATCTTTCCCTCCATGGCCGCCACTGGAGTTCCGGCTCTAAAATCTTACCAGTGACCGAAGTCAGGCTAACCAGCATATCATTTCCTATCTTCTGCCTTCCTCCCTTCTTAAATGGGGGTGTCACATTAGCTGTTTGCCAGTCCTCTGGGACACTCCCTGTCTCCTGAAAGATCACAACCAATGCCTCCACAATCACCTCAGCTAACTTTTTTCGAACCTGGGGTGTAGTCCATCCGGTCCAGGTGCCATATCCACCTTCAGACCTTGCAGTTTCCCCAGAAACTTCTCCTCAGTGATGGCCACTACACTCACCTCTATCCCCTGATTCTCCTGAAGTTCTGGTGGCTTCCTCCATGAAGACTGATGCAAAGTAATATTCAGTTCCTCTGCCATTTCTTTGTCCCTATTACTACTTCTCCAGCCTCATTTTCCAGTGGTCCAAAGTATACTCTTGCCTCTCTCTTACCTTTTTAAAAATAATAACAATCTTTATTGTCACAAGGAGGCTTATATTAATACTGCAATGAAGTTACTGTGTCGCCACATTCCGGCGCCTGTTCGGGTACACAGAGGGAGAATTCAGAATGTCCAATTCACCTAACAGCACGTCTTTCGGGACTTGTGGGAGGAAACCGGAGCGCCCGGAGGAAACCCAGGCATACACAGGGAGAACGTGCAGGCTCCACACAGACAGTGACCCAAGCCGGGAATCGAACCTGGGACCCTGGCGCTGTGAAGCAATGGTGCTAACCACTGTGCTACCATGCTGCAGGGGGACTTCAATATGCAGGTGAACTGGGAAAATCAGATTGGTAGTGGATCCCAATAAAAGGAATTTGTGGAATGTCTATGAGATGTTTTTTTGGAGCAGCTTGTGACAGAGCCCACTTGGGAACAGGCAATTCTGGATTTGGTGATGTGTAATGAGGCAGACCTGATTGAGGAACTTAAGGTGAGAAACTCTTGCTATCTTATTTTATAGTGCGAGCTAGCTTACACTGATATTTCATCCCCCCCCCCCCCCCCCCCCCCCCCCCAACCACCTTATTACCTTTTTAGTTGTCCTCTGCTCACTTTTAAAAGCTTCCCAATCCTCTGGTTTCGCACTAATCCTCGCCACATTGTATGCTTTTTCTTTTACTTTTATGCTGTCCCTGACTTTCCTCGTCAGCCATGGATGCCTCGTCCTCCATGGATGCCTCGTCCTCCCCGTAGCATGTTTCCTCCTCTTTGGAATGAATTTCTTTTGTGCCTCCCGAATAACCTCCAAAAACTCCTGCCATTGCTGTTCCACTGTCTTCTCTGCTAGGCTCCCTTTCCAATCAACTCTGGCCAGCTCCTCTCTCATGTCTTTGTAGATCTAAAACCATTACACCTGACTCCAGCTTCTCCTCTCAAACTGCAGGGTAAATTCTATCAGATTGTGGTCACTGCTCCCGAAAGGTTTCTTCACCTTAATCAGATCTGCCTCATTACACATCACCAAATCCAGAATTGCATGTTCCCAAGTGGGCTCTGTCCCAAGCTGCTCCAAAAAACCATCTCGTCATTCCACAAATTCCTTTTCTTGGCATCCGCTACCAACCTGATTTTCCCGGTACACCTGCATGTTGAAGTCCCCCATGATTACTGTAATATTGCCTTTCTTATATGCCTTTTCTACCTCCTGATATATTTTCTGCCCCTCACCCTGACGACTGCTAGGGGACCTGTCCATAACCCCCATCAGGGTCTTTCTTCACTTGCGATTCCTCAACTCTACTGACACAGATTCTATGCCTTCTGACCCTATATCACATCTATGACGTGTTCTGGAAACTTTACTAACCTTTCCTGAAGAGTTAAACCCCTTTAATTAGTTTAAAGTTCTCATCATTAACTTGCACTTCTACCTTCTCCTTTAACTTTGGTTTTCTAATTCTCCATACAACTGAACCCTCCTCCCCACTATTTAGTTTAATGCCCCATCTATAGCCCTAGTTATGCGGTTCGCCAGGACACTGGTCCCATGATTCAGATGAAGACTGTCCCATCGGAACAGGTCCCCTCTTCCCCAGCACTAACGCCAATGTCTCATGAATTCAAACCATTCCTCCCACACCAATCTTTGAGACATGCATTTACCTCCTTAATCTTATTGACCCTGTGCCAATTAGCTTGTGGCTCAGGTAGTAATCCAGAGATTATTACCTTTTTGGTTCTGTTTAGAAATCAGCTCCTAGCTGTTCATACTCCCTTAGCAAAACCTCTTTCCTTGTTCTACCTATATTATTGGTACCTATGTGGATCACGACAACTGGATCTTTACCCTCTCACTCCAAGTTCCTCTGCAGCTCAGTTGAGATATCCCGAACCTGAGCACCAGGCAGGTAACAGAGCCTTCGTGATTCTCGATCTTGGTCACAGAGAACAGTGTCAATGTCCCCAACTATATTATCTCAATTACGACAACATTTCTTTTCTCTCCCGCCACTTGAACGGCTCCCTGGACCATGGTGCTGTGATCAATTTGCTCATCCTCCCTGCACTCCCTGTTCCCATCCACACAGGGAGCAAGAATCTCAAACCTGTTCGACAGAGACAAGAGCTGAGGCTCCTGCAACACTACCTGCCAGATACCTCTAAATGCCTCACTCGCAGCCACACCCTCTTGTTCCTGACTACTGGTTGAATTTAAGTTAGTTATTCTAAGAGGTGTAATTGCCTACTGAAACACAGTGTCCAGGTACCTCTCCCCTCCCTGTTGTGTCGCAGCATCCAAAGCTCAGAATCCAGCTCATCAACTCCGAGCTGGAATTCCTCAAGCAACCAACATTTAGAACAGATAGGGGCGGGATTCTCTAATCCAGAGGCTAAGTGTTGACGCCGTCGTAAATGCTGTCGCGTTTCTCGACGGCGTCAACATGGCCTCAGGAGCAGCGATTTTGACCTCTATAGGGGGTCAGCGACCCACACCACTCCAGCTGCCGATCCCGGCGTCAGATGGGCGCTGTGAGTCTGCGCATGCGCAGTGGGACCGGCGCCAATGCGCGCATGCGTAGCGCCTCCCTTCTCCACGCCTGCCCCGACGCAACATGCCGTAGGTCACAGGTGCCTGCGTGGAACAAAAGAGGCCCCCAGCCCGAGAGGCCTGCCACCGATCGGTAGGCCCCGATTGCAGGCCATGCCACATCGGAGCCACCCTCTGGGGGCGGACCCCTCTTCCCCCCCCCCCCCCCCCCCCCACCAGGCCGCCAGGTGTGAACGGCGCCAGTGTAGAGGGGCCCCCAACGCGCCGCGCTGACCGCACCGGTGCCAATGGCGCCGATTTTCCGCTCTCCGAAGAATCGGCGAACCACCATCGGGGCGGCATTGCGCGATTCGCGCCCAACCAGGCGATTCTCCGGCGCGGCCTAAGAGAATCCCGCCCATGGTCTCTGAGAACCACAATGGGGTCCAGCAGCTCCCACATCATGCAGAAATAACACATCACTTGACCCACTATCTCTATTTTATTTAATTAATTTTTAATTTGTTTTTTTTAATTAAATTTTTTTTTATAACCTTTTTTTATATCTCTCCCTATTCCCTCAGTCTGAAAGCAATTTTTAACCAGCAGCCCTTCTGCAATTGAAATAGTATCAGAATATGCTCTACCATGAGTATCTGGATGTCTGATTGGAAATTTAGAGGCATTATTTTATAGAATTAAATTTATCTAATGAGACATGGTTTTTTACTTAGCTCTTCAGCATTTAGCTGTACACAATAATATTTCAGCATCACACTTCTCAAATTACAACACATTGAGGTAATGATTGTGCTAAGCATCTGTATTTTTTTTAGTATATACACTAATTAATGAAGCCATGTGCATAGTCAAGGCAGGGATTTGGAGTTGGACTTTCGTGGAAGAGGTGGGAAAGTCAAGTCAGGAAATTTCCCAACCCATCACCATTAAAAAGGCCGCTAGCCACCATATTTTCATTCTGAGGATGTGGATCCGGGTGGAATTGAGTCCTCTGTCTCCGGAGGCAAGCCCAAGTCGACAATGGAGATGGGTGGATGGCTCAGCCAGCAGGCTAGAGTATCCTTCTGTTTACTGGGACATCAGCCCAGCTTTAATGTGAATATCAGGCCCTCAAACCCACATTGGATTGGATTTGTTTATTGTCATGTGTACCGAGGTACATTGAAAAGTATTTTTCTGCGAGCAGCTCAAACAGATTATTTAGTGCATGAAAATATTTTTTTTTAAAAAGAACATACATAATAGGGGAACACAAGGTACACAATGTAAATACATAGACAACGGCATCGGGTGAAGCATACAAAAGTGTAGTATTAATCAGGTCATAGAATCATAGAATTTACAGTGCAGAAGGAGGCCATTTGGCCTATCGAGTTTGCACCAGCCCTTGGGAAGAGCACCCTACTTAAGCCCATGCCTCCACCCTATCCCTGTAACCCAGTAGCCCACCTCACCCTTTTAGACTCTAAGAGCAATTTATCATAGCCAATCCACCTAACCTGCACATCTTTGGACTGTGGGAGGAAACCGGAGCACCCAGAGGAAACCCATGCAGACAGGGAGAGAAGGTGCAGACTCCACACTGGTCAGTTCATAATAGAGTCGTTTAGGAGTCTGGTAACAGCGGGGGAGAAGCTGTTTTTGAATCTGTTTGTGCGCGTTCTCAAGACTTTTAAAATCTTCTGCCTGATAGAAAAAGTTGGAAGAGCGAGTAAGCGGGTGGGAGGGGTCTTTGATTATGCTGCCCGCTTTACCCATGCTGCAAGAGGTGTAGGTGGAGTCAGTGAATGGGAGGAAGGTTTGTATGATGGACTGGTCTGTGTTCCCGACTCTCTGAAGTTTCTTGCGGTCTTGAGCCGAGCAGTTGCCATACCAGGCTGTGATGCAGCCAAATAGGATGCTTTCTATGGTGCATCTGCAAAAGTTGTGGACATGTTGAATTTCCTTAGATTCCAAGGAAGTATAGGCGCTGTTGTGCTTTCTTGGTGGTAGCGTTGACGTGGGTGGACCAGGACAGATTTTTGGTGATGTGCACACCTAGGAATTTGAAGCTGTCGACCATCTTCACCTCTGCCCCGTTGATTCAGACAGGGCTGTGTACAATACTTTGTATCCTGAAGTCAATGACCAGCTCTTCAGTTTTGTTGGCATTGAGGGATAGATTGTTGTTGTTGCACCACTCCAATAGGTTCTCTATCATCTTCCTGTATTCTGACTCACCGTTGTACGAGATCCGACCTACCATGGTCGTGTCATCAGCAAACTTGTAGATGGAGTTGGAACTAAATTTTCCCACGCAGTCGTGTGTATAGGGAGTATAGTAGAGGGCTAAGTATGCAGCCTTGCAGGGCCCCGGTATTGAGGACTATCGTGGAGGAGGTGTTGTTATTTATTCTTACTCATTGTGGTCTGTGGGTCAGAAAGTCGATGATCCAGTTGCAGAGTGATGAGCCGAGTCCTAGGTTTTGGAACTTTGATATGAACTTGGCTGGGTTTATGGTGTTGAAGGCGGAGTTGTAGTCAATAAATAGGATTCTGAAGTAGGAGTTCTTGTTGTCGAGATTCTCTAGGGATGAGGTTAGGGCCAGGGAGATGGCGTCTGCTGTGGAATGCAAATTGAAGTGGATCAAGGTGTTCTGGGAGTGTGGAGTTAATGCGCTTCAAGATCAACCTCTCAAAGCACTTTGTTATGATTGATGTCCGAATCACCGGACAATAGACATTGAAGCACGTTGCCTGGTTCTTCTTTGGTACCGGTATAATGGTGGTCTTCTTGAAGCAGGTGGAGACGTTGGAGCAGAATAGGGACAGGTTGAAGATGTCCGCGAACTCATCTGCCAGCTGGTCCACGCACGCTCTGAGTGCACAACCAGGGTTGGATTGGATTTGTTTATTGTCACGTGTACCGAGGTACAGTGAAAAGTATTTTTCTGCAAGCAGCTCAACAGATCATTAAGTACATGAAAAGAAAAGAAAATACATAATCGGGCAACACAAGGTACACAACGTGCCTACATAGACACCGGCATCAGGTGAAGCGTACAGGGGTGTAGTCTTGATCAGGTTAGTCCGTAAGAGTCTAACGGCGGGGAAGAAACTGTTTTTGAGTTTGTTCGTACGTGAAGAAGATGGAAGAGTGAGTACAGTGGGTGGGAGGGGTGTTTGATTATGCTGCCCACTTTCCCCAGGCAGCGGAAGGTGTAGATCGAGTCAATGGATGGGAGGCAGGCTTGTGTAATGGACTGGGCTGTGTTCACAAATCTCTGAAGTTTTTTGTGGTCTTGGGCCGAGTCGTTGCCATACCAGGCTGTGATGCAGCCAGATAGGATGCTTTCTATGGTGCATCTGTAAAAGTTGGTAAGAATTAATGTGGACATGCCGAATTTTCTTCGTTTCCTGAGGAAGTATAAGCGCTGTTATGCTTTCTTGGTGGTAGCGTCGACGTGGGTGGCCCAGGACAGATTTTTGGCAATTTGTACCCCTAGGATTTGAAGCTGTTAACCATCACCACCTCAGTCCCATTGATGCTGACACCACTCCACTAGGTTCTTTATCTCCGGAATCCCGTCCGGACCCGTCCCCTTCTGAGGGCTCACTTTCAGGAAAGTCGATCTGACTTCGGAAGCGGTGATGGTGGGTATGGGTGAGTTATGGGCTGCTGGGGCACTCAACAGTGGATTGATGGTTTCCAGCTCGAACCGAGCATAGAATGCATTGAGTTCACCGGGGAGGGGTACGCTGCTGCCAGAGATACTGCTCGGCTTCGCTTTGTTGCCTTTTATGTTGTTTAGGCCTTGCCACAACCGGCTAGTCTGTGACTCTAGCTTGGTCTGATATTCTCTCTTGGCATCCCGGATAGCTCTGCAGAAGTCGTACCTGGATTTCTTGTATCGGTCAGGGTTGCCTGACTTGAACGCCTCAGACCAGACCTTCAGTAGGGAGTCAATCTCCCAATTTAACCATGGTTTCCGGTTGGGGAACGTACATACTATTTTCTTTGGCACGCAGTCGTCCACACATTTGCTGATAAAGTCTGTGACAGTGGTGGCATATTCATTTAGATTGGTCTCGTGAGATCTTAAATATGGACCAGTCAACTATCTCCAAGCAGTCATGTAGGAGCTCTTCTGTTTCCTTGGACCAGCACTGCATGACCTTCTTAGCCGGATTCTCCCACTTAAGTTTCTACTTGTGTGCCAGGAGAAGGAGCATCATCTCATGGTCTGATTTCCCAAAGTGCGGTCGGGGAATGGAACGGTAGGCGCCTTGATTTTTTTGTAGCAGTGGTCAAGAGTCTTGTCGCTCCTGGTGGGACAGGAGATGTGCTGGTGGAATTTTGGCAGCACACTCGTGAGGCTGGCCTTGTTGAGGTCCCCGGCCACGATGAAGAAGGCCTCCATATGCTGTTCATGCCCCCACATATGCCACCACATATGCCACATGCCCCCTCCAAGCCCCTCATATTCCTCATTCCACCTCCATCCCCCCCCATACTCGTCCATAACCCCCATGCCCATCTGTGTCACTTCATATTTCCCAATGTCCTCTTCCTGACTCCACGTCCCCTTATTTACCCCATTTCACCTCCATTTCCCCATAACCCACATTTCCCCTCCATGCCCCCCACCCAGATATCATCCATATACACTCACCTAGTTTCCACTGTGGGCAGACCTCAGGAGTCAGGCCATTGAAATGGAGATGAAAAGACAACTATATAATTATTCTTATTCAAACATAGTTCATACTGAAAAGAATTCAATAAAATCCATTCTAAAAATTTTAATCCTCTCAAGTGGTCAATCTGTTGTAAAAATAAACAGACATCTATTTCACTAACCACATCAAAGACAGATAATCCTTTAGTAATGTCTTAAAACTATCAATCAAAATGTGAACACAGCTCCCCATTGAGATAAGTCATTCTTGACCTTTTCAAACCCAGCCAAGCAGTCATAATTGGCTGTTATAATAACCCCTTGAAAATATAAACAGTGGACTTTACTGAAATTGAAAAAACAGATAGCCTTTGTTTCTAAGCAAGAGCAGACATCCTGTTAATCAAAGTAGCCCATGAGTAGGCGGAGGATTTTTTTTCTCATCGTCAAAGCTGCTGAAGATTTCTTTTTCATTTTGTTAGGACTCTGAGCATTAAAATCACTTCAGATTATTACACTAGAGGTGCCATACAATGTGTTCTTCAGTTTTACATGTATTTGAGCTATTTTTCAAATGGGAAATGTACTCAAATGCATCTCAACACTTACAAAATTCTGACCAATGTATCAACTTACCGTTGCAATACAAATTCCTATAATCAATCACTGCAGTAAAACACATTTAACTTCGAATACTGTATCTAACTATTGAAATTGAAAGAACAAATATTTGTCTTATATTTCAAAGGCTTACAATGGAAGAATTCTAGAACCTAGTGACTGTTTTTTTTAGTTCCCCACTTGATGGCCATTTCGCCATGGTTCACGCCTACTCTGAAAGGCTGTGAACCACATCAATTTACTGAAGGAGCCCAACTCCACCAAAATTGCAGGATGGATTTGAATTGCCCACCCCTGCAATGGAGCTGGCAAGGGTAGGACTGGTGGGTGTGAGCTGACAACCAGCACCCAGAGCCCATGCCAGTGAAAATAGTTGGAAATGGAAATGGGGAAACAATCCCGGGATTGGTTTCCACCGGCCATTTTTACAGGGCTCCTAATTCGTCTCAATTCAGTGAAAATCCAGGCTTAGCAATCCATTCAGCTTGGCACCTTATACTAAATCATGCAGATAATGAAAGATCCCCAATGCTCAGGTACCAGTCTCAAGTATCAGATATCGAGTTGTACACGTGAAATTCTGGCTAACTTACTGGTGATGTCAGTCTTGATGTCAGCCAACTTGAAAAGAGGTGCAACTTGTTCATAGTAGACTTGCTTAGCTTCCTTTTTGTGACTATGTGGGTTAATGATAATTTTCAGGAACTTTGGTCTCTTTGGAAAATATCCTGTAAAATAAATAAAATAAATAATTCAAATCTTATTCCATTGTGGTTTGCTTAGTTATTTGCAATAATTATTAACAATAATTAGAACTATATTTTTGTTGTGTGCATAGGTCCCCTATGGATACATTTTCAATTTACCTGTCAGCAATTGCTTTATTGCATTTGCTTTTATTTTATATTTACCTACAAATTAAATTTCTAGATTGATCATACAAAATTCCAAGTTCACCCTGCAGTCACTTCCTCCGTTGACCTTCACAATTGAGTTGCAGAATTCGTTTCTTAAAACTTGCATGAATTTATAGATCAAATGTACTCTTTTCTTGAGTCAAAACAGGAACCTAGCGACAGCATTCGCAGATTTAATTCAGCAAGATTTTAAAATCTTTTTTAAAAACACAAAAGTCAATGTCAATTGGAGTGCAGATCTTTATCTCCAGAAAATATCCTCCATCCTCAGAACATATCATAACGATGTCTATAACTGCCTCAAAACCATACACAGAATATGAACAAATGATGTTAATCTTCTATCGTGAATTGAAGTATTTTCTTTGAAAGACATGGGGCACGGTTCCGCCGCAAAAAGTGTGGTAGCGAGCGGGAACTGCCACGAGCTTCCCAGCGCTTGGCCGAGCAAGACCATCACCGCAACTCACCGTTAATTGGTCCACTTAAGGAGGCCCCACGGGCTTTGCGCCGCAAATGAAGGTTTGCCAGCCGATTTACTGGGACCGTGATCGTCAGCCCCCCACTAACAAGATAGAGGAGCACATGAACTGCTCTTGCACAGCCAACCCCACTCAGCTCGCAGCCATGACGCCGAGGTGACCGGCCCCATGATTCAGGGATGCAGACCTGGGAAGGATCCTAGAAGCGGTCGAGGCCAGGAGAGATGTCCTGTCGTCCCCCGTCCCCATCCCCGCCCCGAGGGTCCCAGAAAGTCAGCAAGTGTCACCTGGGAGAAAGTGGCAGCGGTCATCAGCTCGGGCAGTGTCACTAGGAGAATACAGTGCCACAAGAACATCAACGATCTACACCGGGCCACATGGGTCAGTTGTCACCGGACCCCTCTTCCCCCCCCCCCCCCCCGCAAACAAGGCTGCAATTGACATGGCAATGCCACTGTCCAGCACCATACAGTGCCCTGCCCACGCATGCCGTACATTCACCAGAACCTTCTCCCCCTCCCCCCCCCACCCCAAGACCTCCCCCCAACCACCTACCTAGAACATCCACTCCCCCTCCGGCCCCCTGCGTTGAACCACATATGCGGCTAACGATGCCCTCTCTGTGTCTCCACGGGAGACGTTGTCCCACAACCGTCAGGAGAGGGCCCAGAATGGCGGCGGGGTGCTGGACATCAGAATCCTCACCACCTTTGAGGAATAGGCCCTTTGTGGTTGCGGGAGTGGCCGAGGACAGAGCGGTCACCAACGTGGAGGTTGGTGCATGTCACAGAGGTGAGGATCCACTGGGCCCGAGCCCCCAGAGGATGCCTGTCAGGGGCATCGAAGACCACGGGATGTGGTAAGCAGTTGCTGCGTACACCTCCGATGTGCATCCTGGAGAAACACCTAGACGCAGTGTTACAGCAAAGAAGGCTAAGAGCATAAAGGATCACCGAGAGGGCATTGGAGGAAGGGGGGGGGGGGGGGGGGAGGGGGGGGGAAAGAGGGAAGTAGGGGGTAAGCGGAGAGTGTAAGGGGTGAGGGAGCGTGAGGGTGGTGGAGAGTGAGGCGGCACCATTGGGAGAATGGGGCAGTGGTGTGGACATTTGTGTGATACATTAAAAATCCTTCACCACAAGATTGATGCCTCCATCACTTTCTTCTGCAATGTGGGCTGACCTCCAAATCCTTACCCCATCTCCCTAGGCATGGTAGTCCTGCCCCCCGACCACCCACCTTCCATTCACACTGCGTGCAGCTGATGGGTGTGAGCAAGCACTAAGCAGACAGGCAGGGGTCAGACTATGACATAGATTGAGGAGCAACAGCGCTTAGCTCTCTGTGGGTTATCATCACACCCCCTCCCCTACCCTTGACAGTGACCTCCTGGCAGTGCTGACACAGTCCCAGCACCCTGGAGTGATGTTACACAGACCGTGGGAGGGTGGGAAACGAGGGGGTGGGGTGGAAGATAGCACTGACGGACCAGACCACATCTTATGTGAAGCAGGCGAGTATGAGGGCCTCCATGGCACTCCGGGCCTGCCAGACCCTCGCCATTTCTACCTGTCCTGCAGCCTCCAGCTGGTCATCCGGTTTCTCCCTGGGATTGTGTCCAGCCCCAGCTGGTCCCGCGCCTCCTCATCGTCCTTGACGTCCTCCTCCTCGAAGGTGGCCACGTGATCCTCATCCTCCACCTCACCGCTCCGCTGCTGCGTCAGATTGTGGAGGGCATAGCAGACCGGGTGACCCTTTGGGTAGGGGTGTACTGCAGGGCACCACCAGAGCGGTCGAGGCATCAGAACCACATGTTGAGCAGTCCGATGCATCGCTCAATGATAGCCCGGGTTGCCACATGGTATCGGGTCTCTGCATTGGTCTCCGGCCTCCATACTGACACCGGCTGCAAGTGGCCTTCAAAATAGTCATGAACATATTAAAAAACTGCGGCCGCACTACACATGCATGCCCGCTCATCGTTGCGCAGCCTTTTGTTTTTTACAAGTTTGAGGGAGCTTTTATTTGTTAAAACTTACAGGAAAAAAATGCAGAAACTGAAAATGTTTTCATCCTCTAGAAATTGGAGGTTCACCACATTTTACCTAAACGTTACAAGGTAAGAGAAAATGGTGAGTCGCGAAGGGCGGCCGGCGTTGGTCGTGAAGGTCGGTCCGGCGTGGGTCATGAAGATTGGCCGGGCTGGGTCCGAAAGGTTGGCTGGTTGTAAAAATGGATCCCTGGAAAAAAAGTTTGACAAACACTGACGTAGGGTACAACCAGAAGGCCTGGAGAGCGCAAGGCATCATGTGTGCAGTCTATCAGCTCTTGATCCTGGGGTATTCTGACAATGGCAAATTCTGCTGCCCAAACATCTTGTTGGGCTTGATCTGTGTCAAAGTTTATATAAGTTTTCTGCCGGGGCAAACTGGGCATCAATGACCTGCTGGATGCACCTGTGGCTGTCGCCTGTGAGATGCCACACAGGATACAGCTGGAGACCTGGAAGGATCTCAAGGTGTAAACGTTCAGGCTGCGGTGACCTTTACGGCTTCCTCCGCCACATGATACCAAGTGCACGAGTACATGACATGGGTGCTGCACTTCCTGCTTGTTGAGGCGGATCCTTCTGCAGCACGCGCTATCCCCCATCTGCTCGAAAGATCAGCGTTGCTTGTACACCCTGGGCCATCACGGACTTCCCCTCTGGGTCTCACCCTGGCTTGATGGGCAACCGGGTCCTCAGGGTGTGGGGCAGGCCCTGTTGACGTTGCTGCTGCCGGCTTCTGGCCACCCGACCTGCCAGCAGCATCACTAGGGCAAGTTCCTTGGGGTCCAAAATTTCATCCATACCGTCCAATATCTGTAAGGAATTGGGAGAGGGTGTTAGACTGACAAATAGCGATGTCTTTCACCAGGGGCACTCCATTCCCCGATTGCTTGCCCCCCTCCTCACAGCCGGAACGCCCTGCCCACGGACCCCAGACCCGCACATAAAGTTACCTGGACTGGGCGCTGGTCCCCTCTCCATTGTACTCACCCACTCTCTGGCCATGGGCATGTCCCGAGGGCTAGGGCCCAGCCCCTGGGTGTTTGAATGTGTGGCCTCCCACTGTGTTCAGGCAGTATCCAGGCATCACGGTCTGTTTGGGTTGCAAGGCAATAACTCCCACATGCTAAATGGCACACCCACCCATGGGAATCCACTTGGGATGTGTGAAGAGCTCACTTGACCACAACTGCCAATTCCTTATTAGCAATAGCCTTCAGCCATACGACCAGAAGCTACTGCTGTCAGTGGGAGTTATGGGCGGTCGTTGGGGCAGACAGGCAGGAACAAGGGTTGCCCCCAGAATGGGTACACATGATTCTGGGGTTGGCATGGTGGTGCCGCATGTGGTTGTCTCTCCAACGGAGCACCCTCTCCCCCCATGGCAGATCACCCCAGCCAGGGACAGCCCCCCACCTCTCTTCGAGTACAGGGACAGCTAGTCTCACACTAATTTGCAGTTCCCTGAAGTAACCAAAGCATTGGGATCTAACTCCTTTGCCTTGGAGACCTCGGGAAAGCGCCGTTCAGTACTGGTCTCCACAAACAGGGACCAGATGGAACAGCACTCATGGGGTCTCCCAGGTAATTGAAGGCCCCCAGGGGCATCCCCTCTTGGCAAGGTGGTAACTTGGCACCGCCAGGATGGGTGCCAGCCAAGCACTACCAAGGTGCCCAGTGTTGGAACCAACAATTCTACGGATACGTGCTTGTAGGATTAGAATAGCGGTTTTAATATACTCACAACAGAGCCAGCCTATTAGCCATTCAACTTTCGGTGAACTGGCTGGCTGACCATGTGGCACTGATCTTTATACAGCAGCTTCCGGGGGAGGAATCTGGGCAGAGCCAAGGGAGAAGCCCCGTACAACTCGAGCATTCCCAGAGCTACTCCCCCTGGAGGACAGGTAGTGCAACTGCACTTACAATACAGACACATGTACATACAGATTATAATCCGGTGTGAATCACATTCACCAAATTCACCCCCTGTGAAAAAAATCGAGTCCAGCGGGGGTGGTGGCTCACAGAATTAGTCTGTCCGGTGGATGAATTGTTCTTTTCAATCTGCGGAGCACCGGGGTTGCAGCCTCTTGCGGTGGCTGTGTGGGTGTTGAGAGCGGAGGTACGATGGCAGACTCCGGGGTGGGTCTCGTCCGAACTTTATACACCTCTGGCTCGACCGGAGACTGGGGCGCTGGGGGCGGGCTGGTTCTGGCGCGTGGAACCGGTGGGGTGAGCGTGCGGAATCGGGGGCGCAAGGGGGCGGCAGCATAGGGAACGGGGTAAGGGGTTCCTCAGCGGGGGTAGGGGGATCCAGCGGGTGCCAGGTCCCGAAGGGATACTGTGTCCTGGCGAACGTCCGGGAACTCCACGAATGCGTACTGGGGGTTGGAATGGAGGAGGCGCATGCGGTCCGGGTCCTGGCCCAGGACTCCGTTCTCCACGACGTAGCCGAAGATGGCCAGTCTGTTTGTGCGGAAAACGCATTTCTCCTTGTTATAAGTGAGATTTAATTTCTGTGCCGTTTGGAGAAAACGGTGGAGGTTGGCGTCGTGGTCCTGCTGGTCATAGCCGCAGATGGTAACATTGTCCAGATACGGAAACGTGGCCCGCAGCCCGTACTGGTCTACCATTCGGTCCATTGCTCGTTGGAACACCGAAACCCCGTTCGTGACGCCGAAAGGGACCCGGAGGAAATGGGCGAGGCGGCCATTGGCCTCGAATGCCGTGTAGTGGCGGTCCTCCGGGCGGATTGGGAGCTGGTGGTATGCAGACTTCAGATCCACCGTGGAAAATAGCCGATATTGGGCGATCTGATTAACCACGTCTGCAATTCTGGGGAGGGGATACGTGTCTAGGAGCGTAAAGCGATTTATGGTCTGGCTATAGTCGACGACCATGCAAAATTTTTCCCCGGTCTTGACGACCACCACCTGAGCTCTCCAGGGACTATTACTGGCCTCTATGATCCCCTCACTGAGCAGCCGTCGGACCTCCGATTGGATAAAGACCCTATCCTGTAGGCTGTATCGCCTGCTGCGAGTAGCTACTGGCTTGCAATCTGGAGTGAGATTGGTGAAGAGCGGAGGGGGGAGAAGCGCAGCGTGGTTAGGCTGCAGATAGTGAGTGGGGGCAGGGGCCCGCCGAAGCTGAGGGTGAGGCTCTTGAGGTTGCACTGGAAATCCAGGCCTAATAAGAGTGGCGCGCAGAGGTCGGGCAGGACATAAAGTTTAAATTTAGAATAACTAGCGCCTCGAATTGTGAGCGTAGCAACGGTGCGTCCTTGGATTTGGACTGAGTGAGAGCCCGAAGCGAGGGCGATAGTGTGGCTCACCGGAAAAATAGAAAGCGAACAGCGTCTTACCAGCTCTGGATGTATAAAGCTCTCGGTGCTCCCGGAGTCAAAGAGGCATAGCGTGCTGTACCCGTTGATCTGGACCTCCGCCGTCGAACTTCGTAGGTGCTTGGGGCGGCATTGATCCAGGGTGACTGCGCTGAGTTGCGGGTAGTCGGCGGCTCGATCAGCTCTGCTGGAGTGGCCCCGTGATGACTGCCCTCTGAGTTCGTAGTCGTCGAGGTGAATTTCAGAGTTTGAAGGGGATGGATCCCAAGATGGCCGCCCCCATGAGTTGCACATGGCCGGCCGCATGGAGGAGGATTGCCAAGATGGCTGCCCCCATGAGTCGCACATGGCCGGCTGCATGGAGGAGGATTGCCAAGATGGCCGCCCCCATGAGTCGGGTGGGGGCAGAGTCGGCATACAGGCTGCAGCATTTCGGGGCCTGCAGGCCTGTGAATTCAGGGAACGAGTGCTTTGAGCCATGGGAGGGTTAGAGGCTGGGGCTTTCTTCGCCAGACACACTCTGGCATAGTGTCCTTTTCGCCCGCAGCTGCTGCAGGTCGCGTTACGGGCCGGGCAGTGCTGCCGCGGGTGCTGGCTTTGGCCACAGAAATGGCAGGCTGGAGCAGCTGAGTAGCTGGCTGGGGCAGCAGAGTAACTGGCTGGGGCAGCAGAGTAACTGGCTTCGGCAGCGCGGTAGCTGGGGGGCCCTGCGGCACAGGCTTGGGGGGACTGTTGGTCGGGGGTCAACGATGAGGTCGCGGGGTCCGCGGGAAACGAGGTAAGGCTGCGGAAGGAAACTTCCATAGTGGTAGCAGCCTCCACAGTAGTGTCTAAGTCCTGGGCCCCCTTTTCTAGCAGTCTTTGGCGCACATAGTTAGACCTAAGGCCCGCCACGAAAACGTCCCGCACAGCAAGCTCCCTATGTTCAGCCGCGGTAACGGCTTGATAATTACAGTCATTGGAAAGATTTTTCAATTCCCTTACAAACTCGGCTAGCGTTTCTGTAGGCCGCTGACGGCGGGTCGTAAACACGTGGCGTGCATAAACCTCGTTAATGGGCCTAACGTACATTTTGTCCAATATTGCCAGCGCTGCGGTGTAAGAACTGGCCGGATTCAGCTGTGTGGATATTCTGTGGCTTACCCTCGCGTGCAGTAGGATGAGTTTTTGTTCCTCCGTTGTTCCGGCGGTGCTGGCTTCTGCCAGGTAGGCTTTAAAACATCTCAGCCAGTGGGAGAAAATTTTCTTAGCCTCTGCATCCTCTGGGTCGAGTTCTAGGCGTACGGGCTTGAGGGCTGCTTCCATGATTTCTTCGACTGTTTCCTGAGTATATTAAATTGTTGGAACCAACAATTCTACGGACACGTGCTTGTAGGATTAGAATAGCGGTTTTAATATACTCACAACAGAGCCAGCCTATTAGCCATTGAACTTTCGGTGAACTGGCCGGCTGGCCATGTGGCACTGATCTTTATACAGCAGCTTCCGGGGGAGGAGTCCTGGGCAGAGCCAAGGGAGAAGCCCCGTACAACTCGAGCATTCCCAGAGCTACTCCCCCTGGAGGACAGGTAGTGCAACTGCACTTACAATACAGACACATGTATATACAGATTATAATCTGGTGTGAATCACATTCACCACACCCAGGTGGCACTTCCCGCTGGCAGGGGCATTGTCAGGGTGCCAGGCTGGCATTTCTTGTGTGGTGGCGAGCAGACAGGAGTGTGCCCTGCGTGGGTGTGGCCACAAAGACCCCCTTACAGTGAATTGGGGCCTGGGGGACTGGAGAGATGGGGCGCCATTTAAAATTGGCACCCCAATCTCTCCCTGCACTGAGGAGTTTTGGTGAGTGGGGCTCTTTAGTGCAGGAAATGGGACTAAGTGCGACCTCAGCCGTGCATTCCCCGCTGAGGCCCCATATCTAACCAGAGCCACATTAGATAGCGGCTCTGCGAGTGCAAGTAAACACGTGGCTAAACTCGCTCACTATGGGACATAGTTCCCATTTGATTCGATCGTACCCTTATTATCACTCATTTTTAAATCATTTTACAGAAAATGAAATAAAGGTTAAAGCTTAAATGTTGAAGTAAAGTAGAAGTGAAATACCACAAACAAATTTCAAAAGGTAATATAAAAAAGACTTTTAATTGTTTTTAAATCTATAGAATTTTTAATCACGGAATGGAGAGAATGCTGCTCAAGACTTCTAGATTTGCTTTTCAGAGTCAGAAATATTGTCCAGCAATAATCCAGATTTAGGTAAAGATAAAGTTGCCATCGTCTCAAATGACCATAGGCTGCTTTCCCTTTTGAGGGGGAGAGTTGATTGCTGGTGATTTAACCTGAGCATTACCATGCCTCAGGCGAAGGGCAAGGTTGAGAAGGCGGGCATTCATAAATAACCTCCTGATTTAATACGGTATTCAAAACTCAGACCCACTTCTTTCAAGAACATTAACTTTTTTCAATAATTTTTGCAGCAAGGTTAGTACATAAAATACTGAAGTTTACATCAAATTACTGATTCTGTGCTGATTACATTGGCATATACTCTGTGGAGTAACATGGTATTGACGACTGCAAGTTCCAAATTTTCATGTGCATCTCATGTGCCACAAATTGCTGTCAAATTTATGCAATAATGTCGGTGAAGACCGACGGTTTTTCCATTATTACAGCCAGAAATGCAAAGCCAATAAAACACTAAATACCTCAGAGACTTGTCCCAGCCTTCTTTGGGTCTCTTCAAATCATCCAAACCTCAATCCACTTCCAGATGTTTCCACATACTGCTCTGTGAATTGTGTTTGACAGGCTAGATTCAGCCTCTTCCAACCATTCACTCTCCATGTGGAAGCATGCATCAGTTCTATGGTGAACATCACCACTGAACCATAGATCGCCTGGCATGTGGATCGAAAACTAATTATGCGTAAGAATCCCAATTTAAATCCAATTACTCTGCAAACTAACGCCATTTGTAAATTGATGTGCTGCGCCGCCACACTGCCTTACACAACTAAAAATCCAGCATCCTAAAAAAAAAGTATTCAGAATTTATTCATTAATCATCGGTGCATATCACTTGTAATAAAATAGCAATTTGTGTCAAAATGTATTTTAGAATTTATTTTCACATCACAGAAAAATCAGATGTTGAGTAAATAATGCCAAAATTTCAAGACTCTGAACAACTGGAAGACGGTTGCTGAATTAGAAATGTATAATCATTTCTGGAGCGATAATAAATACAGGGAAAGAAACCTTCCTCTGTTTGAAGTGAGTTTTCAGCTTCACCAGCACGTCACATTATTATGTGCGGAGGCAAGAAATGCCTCTAAATTTTCTAATTGGTTAAGGTTCTTAAGATTTAACAATTTCAATTTCAATACAGCTTGAGAAAATCTGCAAAGTGTAATAAACTTTAAGTACATTTCCTCTAATTCACTAAGAGCATCTTTGTTTTTTTAAATATTTTTATTCTCCTTTTTCACACTTTCTCCAAGAGCATCTTTGTTACATGTCTCTGGCACTTGAATGATCTTCTGGCTGATGAAGTCCTGACCAGCTAATGAGTACAGGAAGATGTTAGAAGAGCTGGAATGACTCATTCCACCATCTCTATAGAATTATGGAGGGGCAAATAAGGGAAAATACTGGGATCACAGATCAGATTTAAAACAAAAGGCAACAGAAAAAAATCCTCTCTTGGGGAATGGAAGGGAACGCCTCTCAACAGGGATTCAATGATAACCTTGGCGCACAGTTGGTGATGAGATCTGATACTACAATTTGCTGCATTCTAGTCTGCCAAACACTGGGGCCACAGCAGGAGCAGGTGCAAAAAGGAGATTCTCTGCTGTTAGTCAGACTCTGATAGGGGAAAACTTCAAGAGGATATAAAAGAAAATAAATATTGTGAAATTAGTTAAATTTTGAATGTATTCTAATTAAAATGTTATAGTTTACATGTCTTTTCGATATTTTGGATACTCTGTAAAATGTATATATTTCAAAAGGTTTGTCGACAATTAATGTCCCAATAATGTTTATTGAAATACATAGCATTTTACATTTCATGAGTCATATCTTTGAGTTGTTTGGTCATTAAAAAAATGACTATTGCCAGTATTTTAATAGAGAAAATATTACTTGTCTTCAGGAAATGAAGAAATATTAACCCTTTCACCTTTAAAATAGATTGCACGGATTTGAAAATGCCCATCTAAGATTGACTAACCCACAGTTAATTGTTTGTAACTATTAAAACTACAAATTCTCAGGTAATAGGTATGGGGATGAGAATAGTGGTATAACACAAATAATGTACCTTAGTTTAATTCCCAGCCATCACTGGTATTTGCACCAGGGTTCAGAATTTAAATCTTGACTTGGGTTTCAGATTCAACTTTAAGTAAAGTAAGTTAGGCACTTTTGACTTGTTAATAATGTATATGGAAGCATCATGGGCGAATATGTTTCGCCACATGGCTATGAACAGTTATTCTGGGCATGAATTTAAAGGCAACATTTACAGGGTGGAAATAATTGATCTGTTGCAACTGGCACAAATCAAGATATACTCCACATGAATATATTAATGGCAGCAGGACACCAAGGATAAAACAGCACCACAGCTGACTGAAAAATCCCAGGAGCTGTTACAGCCAGGAGGGTGAACAAACAACGTGCCACAGTGTTCTAATCTGCATACGAATTGGATTTGAAAGACTGGCATGAATAGGGGAAATACAACACTGGAGTCTTAAGTGATTAAAAAAAACATATTTTACTGAGTTGAGAAAATGGAAAGGGGGAGCTAGTCCCTTGCACAAAGTTCCAGAACTGGTCAGATTATTTAGAGCTCCATCAACACATCAATTCGTGCAGCCATTGAAGGCTTCCTACAGCTCCTCAACTTGTCTACCTTGTCATCAAGAACAATAGCTTTTACTCCAATTTTTAAGTGAATCTCAAGAAAAACACAGCTAAACCAGACAGTGAAAGAACGAAAAGAATTGAGAAATTGTAGAAAAGGACTCTCTCCTGCGTAATATCTTCTGGGGGTCAATACATTGAGACTTTGGACCATCTTACTTCTGAAAACATCAAAATATTTGGGCATTCTGTTTAAAGGTGGGGTTCATTGGGTCTCTCACTTGAACACTTCCCACAACCTCATGCTTCTGCCTCTAGATAGGAGCCCTGCTCAAGCTGGGCTATCCAGGCTAATTACTTCCAACAAGAGGGGGTTGGGGATGGCAGCGACGAACAATATCTTATGAAGGGTTCCTTTGGAGGACGCTGCCTTTCTTTGGGTAGCAAGAAAATAGTCTTGAGAAAGTGAGGCAGCAAGGATCTGGGATTCCAGATCTGCCCCAGAGATGTACCACTGAAAACACTTTAAAATGCATGACTTTCAGTTGTAGCTTGAGTATTTGCCACAAACATAAATGATAAGAAGGGAAAGAGGTTGGATTTTCATGGATAACAGATTTTGGGAATGTATCTTTGTACCATCTACCTGATACATTATTATTCAATTGGCTTACCTTATCAACTTATTTAAAGAAGCATGCCGTGTTTTTTTCAGGAAATGTACACTCCATTGCTTTTATTTTTACATTGATTGCTTCTGAAATGTAGGGTGGAATTCTCCACCTTTGAGATGAAGTGCAGTGGTGGGTGGCTCCGGCTGCACCTTTTGTAGCCACCTAAGATGGACACTGGGCTACAAAATGGAGAACTGCTAAGGCTGCAGGGAAAAAACAGTCTTAGCAAGGACAAACAGTTTGCAGAAGACTAATTAGCATTCTGCACGTACAGAAACCAGTTTGTGGCCAGGTGCAGAGTGTCAGCCAAAGGTGTAAATGGAAACAAGATCTACATAGTAATGAGGTGATCCAGATCCAGGCCCGCACAATAGAAACATTTAAGTATGAATGGATACTTTTGAGTAGACGCCCAGACAGAACGGCACCATAGTATCCAACACAAAGAACCATAGGTACCGCCCCACCCATCGAGAAGCGACCCTCAGATTGGGGGGTTTGGAAGGTATCGATTGGGAAAAGGCCCAATCGATACATGGCAGGTAAAAGACCGCCCCGAAGGGGCACGGACTTTGGGGGACCTATAAAAGTAGACCCCGCACATGGTTCGGTCTGTTTTTGGCTCCGGCTCTCTGCTGTTTTCATCGCTTTGCTGATACATCGCATCCTGACTCCAGTTCCATCACCAGCCGTTGAGCCATCAGCCATCGAACTGTAAGTGCCACTACGACGATCGCTACGGGATCCAGACTTTGCTAGACCCTGACAACTTTAAGTACCTGAGAATTGCAGACCAAGAACGGGATGAAGGCCTTGCTCCCTGACCTTGCCTGTTCCTGTCTAGATAAGTATTTCAGTTGTTTAGTATTAGAAGTAAGTTAGTCTCTTTAGCGTATGCATGTGTATTTATTATTTGTCATAATAAATATCAATCGTTTGGACTTACTAATCGGTGTACAGATTTATTACTTTGAACCTGACCTTGATATACTTGTGAGGTGTCTAAATGCGGCACCTGGCGACTCCTGAGCATAATTACATACACAGAGCCATAGCAGTGTTAAGCACACGGCCTTTAAACGGAGGCGTGTTAATACACTCCAGTAAAACGCGCAACATTTAGTGGCGACATCCTGACGGGACGCAGTTACAAGTGGCACCCCCACTCCGTCGAGGACCCAGAAATTTGAATTAGAAAACTGAGTAAAGAAAAAGAAAAAAAAATCACAAGTAATCAAGGTGTTCAAACGAATAAACGTAATTCGGAAGTGTGTTTTGTGCATGCGTACTAACAGGGTTGTAAGGAAAACCTGAGAGCATTTTTGTTGCGACAAACTTTCGGGAGTATTGTGAACGGAACATAGCGTAAGCCTTACCCGTCTCGTAAAACATAACCTCAACACCCCCTGTTCCAAATTTAAGAGAAAGACAAAATGGCCATGCAGGCAATGGAACGCCTCATGAACCCAGAACGGTTTATGGTCGCAGCGACCAGCAGTAGCCGAGTAGGTCAGTGTCCCGTGTGGGAGCTGGAACTCCGCAAGTATCTGCAAGGAAAGGGATGGCCCCTTTGGAAAGAGTTCTGTATGAATGAGGAGACAGGTCCCGGAAGTATAGGACATACTTGGTGGGAGAACCTCTCTCAAATTCATAAGAAAAACCTTAGTAAATCACGCAAGCCGATGGCAATCGTGTCCTGTTTGGCACAGTTGCGAGGCACTGAGGAGGTCGTTCAGACGCTCCGGGCAGAATTAGAAGAACGAAATAGGATGAGCAAAGTGGATGTCAGGGACATCGAGAAAGAGAATATGGAACTTAGAGGGAAGCTGGCAGAGAAGGGTAGCGAGGTGGATGATGCCAAGAGGGCACATCAGTCATGTCTAGCCCATCTCAGCAGTTCCCAGACCCAGTACGAAAAGGCCTATCAGGACGTGCAACGTGCCGTCCTGTTAAGAGAAGAATCAGAGAAGCAGGTAGAGGCATTGCAGAGGCAATGCTCTGACCTTAAGGCAGCTTTAAGAGCACTCCATGCTGCCAACACAGAACAAAGACAGAGTACAGTGGATCATGCGAAGTGTAGAAAGCAGATTGCGGAACTGCAATCTCTGCTTTCAGTGCAGAATGGGTTTCAAAGTACTTTTGGAACACGGCTAGATGAGAATGCCCCAGACTGGCAGGAATTAAGTGGGACAGCGCAGAGTTATGTTCAGGGAACATGTGCGCCAGCAGCGCAGCAGAAAATACAAGTACCCCAACCCCCCACAGATCAGATAGTTACCGCACCAATGAATCCAGTCACCACCCAAAGGAAAGCAACCACAGAAGGCGCACCCGATATCACCTACACCACCCCCTTAACTGTAACCCAACTCAGGAACGCATGTGAGAAGATCACTCCGTTTCTCCCCACCGCAGACCCCCACCAATTTTTCGCGAAAGTGAAACAACAGGCAACCATGTACGGCCTGGACGAGAGAGAGCAGGTTAAGCTCACGGTTCTGAGCTTAGACCAGTCCGTAGTAGCAGCCCTCCCCGACCCACAGAACGTTGGCGGAGGCACCCTAGAGGAAATGCACACCTCCATTTTAGATGCCATAGGGTATAACCGAGGTGACCCAGTTGAAGGACTTAACAAATGCCGACAAAAGAAAACAGAGCACCCCACAGCATTTGCAGGAAGGCTGTGGATCCATTTTAACGCAGTTTTCGGCGATTTAAATAGAGCACATTTGAACCGTGAAAACATGGTTAAATGGACGCGCACCATAATCTCCCATGCCACAGAAGCAGGACAGAGTGCTTGCAACAGCTATGACCCCTCAGAAGAAGCCCACAATGAGAAATGGGCCCTGAAAAGATTGTCCCGCGCTTGGGAGCAATCAGTTCAGGGCAAAGGCAAAGTAAAGTCCCCAGAGGAAGTCAGGCTGCAGCGGACATTCAGGCAGTGAGAGCACACCAAAGCCCCGCATGGGTAAATGAAGGAAAGAACAGCCCTCCACAGAAGTCGCTTGAATGCTACAACTGTGGCCAGTTAGGACATTGGGCTAAGGAATGCAATGCACCCCAAAGATCGCAGAGAGGCCAGCAGACAGGCACTCTGAATAGAAACAAAGCAAAGCCGATCCATAGTATAGGGATACAGTCAGGACAGACCAATGTGGACGGGACGGACTGACGGTGTTCGGGCTCCCCCACTTGGGTCTGGACACTCTTTGGGATCAATCCGGAAGACCGGTAGTCACAGCTAAGGTTAGAGGGAAGCCCATAGAGTTACTTTGGGACACAGGAGGGTCCCGCACCACGATTAATTCCACCACCACGGCACAGGCAGACACGTGGCCGACCACCTCCACCATCACACTTAGCGGTTTCACAGGACACTCACAGCAGGGACATATTACAGCACCCGTAGCAATCCAGCTAGGGAACATTTCCACCAGACACCCAGTCGTTTTAGTAAATCTTCCCCGTTCAGCAGAACACATATTGGGTATAGATTTTATGAATGCCCATAGCCTGTCGTTCGACCCAGTTAACCAGTGTGTCTGGCGAATGGCAATATCAGACAGAGCACCCGCTACTCTCACAGTAGGAGAGTACGCTAATCGGATTAGCGCAGTAGGCGACTACTCATTTGACCTGACTACACTAAACACGGACAGACAAGTGAAAGCAGTTTTAAACAAACACAGGACAGCATTTGCCAGTCACTGGCACGACTGCGGCAGAATGACTGGACAAGTTCACGTTACCGGACCTGACCCCCGACCACAGAAACAATACAGATTTCCCCTAGAAGCAGAGGGAGAAATAGAGAAAGTGATAGGTAGCTTATTGGAGCAAGGGGTACTTAGAACAGTAGCCTCCACCAATAATGCTCCTATTTGGCCAGTGAGAAAGCCCGACGGATCATGGCGTCTGACCATCGATTATCGGGAGCTCAATAAAGTAACCCCAGCAGTAGCCCCCACGGTAGCAACAAGTCCCGAGACCATGCTCAAACAGGGACTCAACTCCAAATTCTTCACGGTATTGGACATTAGGAATGGCTTTTGGTCAATCCCATTGGCAAAAGCGTGCCAGTACAAATTTGCCTTCACGTTCAAAACACAGCAGTATACGTGGACATGCCTTCCACAAGGATTCCACAATTCCCCCTCCATTTTCCACCGACAGCTGGCGAATGGCTTAGAAACATTTTCCCGCCCCGAATGTCTGGTACAGTATGTGGACGACCTATTACTGCAGACAGACACAAAGGCAGAGCACATTACGCTTCTGGCCGAGCTCCTGGAACTTTTAACCTCGATTGGATGTAAAGTTAACCCCAGAAAGGCCCAGATTTTGGAAAATAAAGTGATGTATTTGGGTACAGTCATCACGCACGGCAAACGCGTGATCGAATTCAAAAGGATTGATTAGATTGTCAAATTGCCCCTTCCCCAGAATGTTTCAGCCCTCCGGTCGTTCTTAGGACTGGTTGGTTATTGTCGGAACCACATCAATGGATTCGCGACAAAGGCAGCCCCACTCTCAGACCTCCTTAAGAAAGGAGCCCCTTGGGAATGGCTTCCGCAGCATACAGAGGCTGTGGAAGAGTTAAAGAGAGCCCTTAGCGCAGCACCCGCGCTACAAGTCCCAGACCAACTCTCCCCCTATGCAATAGAGGTAGCGAGCACAGATCTGACCCTCTCGGCCGTGTTACTTCAGGAACGGCACGAGCAGCTAAGACCAGTGGCTTATGCCTCCCGACTTTTAGACCCAGTAGAACAAGGATTCTCAGCCTGCGAGAGGCACCTCCTAGCAGTTTTCTGGGCAGTTCAATACTTCTCCTACATTACCGGACTCAACCCCATCACCATTTTGACCGAGCACACCCCCACACAGTTACTCCTAGACGGTCGACTGAAGGACGGTTCAGTTAGCCAGATTAGGGCAGCTAGGTGGACACTACTTTTACAAGGACGCGACATTACGGTAAAACGGACCCGGACACACACATTTTTAGCCGACAACCTCCAATATCCAGGACAGCCCATGAATGTGAAATTGTAGCACCCCTACACACACAGGACCCTTCATAGCGAAGACACCCCCCAGGAAGATAGGGAACCCAAGACAAAGCCCCAACACACAGACACGTGTGGCCCACTAAGGATATACGTGGACGGTCATCCACGGTTTAGATGGTGACGTATCACTGGATGCGGCATCTATGTCGAGGACGCGCAGGGTCGCGCACTTCGAAGAAATAGCTTTAAAATTGCCAGGTCACTTAGGCGCGCAGGCAGCAGAGCTCGCAGCCATAGCTTACATAGTGGACCACCCCGATTCTTTCCCCAGCCGGCGGACATATATTCAGACAGTCTATATGTCTGCAACAGTTTGACGGATTTTTCTACCCCTGTGGAGGACACGAGGTTTTGTCTCCGCAGACGGGAAACCCCTTCCATCAGCCCCCTTACTCCGCCACATTCTAGACAAAGCGAAGGACAGGACCTTCGGCATTATAAAAGTTAGAAGCCACCATAGGTCATCCCCCCCTGGGAATGTAAAAGCCGACGCACTGGCTAAAGCAGGTTCCAGGCGAGGACACTTTTGGACACCCCCAGCTAGCGCACCAGCTAGCGCCCCTGTGAGTGCAGTTCAAGTCTCACAGACAGACATTAAGGATTTAGCAGAGGCACAGAAGCAGGATGAGGATCTCAGGGAGATTTTTAAAGGCAATTTTGTGCCTCAGTATGATAAGTTCCGACACGCTCTGACCACACATGAGGGTGTGATCATCAAGGACCAGCTTTATGTGGTCCCGCAGCAGGACAGAAACCAAATGATTGCCTTGTTCCATGACGGACACGGACATCAAGGGATCGACACGACCACGAGGCACCTCAGGCAACTCTGTTGGTGGCCTAACCTAAGGACCGATGTAACCCATTACATCGAGAATTGCCTTATTTGCGCCCAGAATAACCCGGAGAGGTATTCCAAGAAGGCACAGCTTCGGCATACTCGACCAGTTAATGGCCCTGGACAAACTCCAGATCGACTTTATAGAACCATTTGCCCCCTTGTAGGAATGGCTATAAATACGTGCTGGTGGTAATTGATACTTTTACCAAATGGGTAGAGGCATTCCCCTCACGCACGAATACAGCTAAGACAGCTGCAAAGATCCTGACCCACCGCATCTTCACGAGATGGGGTTTACCCAGAAGTATAGATTCGGACCAGGGATCTCACTTCACAGGACTTGTCATGAAGAACGTCCTGACCATATTCGGCATCAAACAAAATTTTCATATTGCGTATCACCCACAGTCCAGCGGGATTGTAGAGCGCATGAATCGGACCCTAAAATCGACCCTTAGAAAAATGGTTCAAGAGAACAATTCTACATGGGATTCAGTCTCCCATTTGCACTAATGTTTATCAGAAATACGGTTTCCACATCTACAGGTTTCACCCCACACACACTCATGACCGGACGCCCTATGAAAGGTACAGAATTCCTTTTCGGACTGGGCATGACTAGCCCCGAAGTGACGGCCTTCACCCATGAGAAAGCTGTTAAAGACCTAGTTGAGACTGTGAGGTCTGCACAGATCGCAGCTGCAGTTCAACTAGGAAAACGACGCAGACAAAGCACAGCCTGCTTTAATAAGAACGTACACCCCACAGAATTCCAGGTTGGGCAACAGGTAATGCTATCTGTGTATAACCCCAGCAGTTTTTTGGCACCAAAATTTTCAGGCCCGTATCAATTTCGGACAAAATTAGCCCCTCAGTGTACAGGATAAAATACCCCAATGGAAAGACTGCGTGGTTCCATATTAACCAACTGAAGGCATATGGAACACAGTCTAACCACGCACACCATGTCCTGCTAGACGCAGCAGAACATCTCGCCCCGCCCACTAGAGACACGTTTCCACCATCCCCCTCACAGACCAGTTCATCATCGGACTCGCCCACGACTCCGCCCACTGACCACAACAGACCACGCCCCGAAACGCCCACAAACTGCCACAGCAGAGACAGCGATACTGACACTGACTTGAGGACAGCCACAGCACACAACCCTACAGCCCACACTGTAGCGACTATGACCCCGACTCCAGTGACCCCATGGAAGTCAACCTATATCAAATATCCAGACCCACCACCCGACCCCGACTACCCCGACAATGCCCATTCAAGTTTAGACCCAACACTTTGGCCACAGGGACAATTTCATACAGACTTGTCCGTAACGACGCAAGTGACCCCCGGTCACATAATTCAAAAATTGCATGCCTGATCAACACAAGGGTGTGGGATCCGGGAGAGCAGGACGACACAGTGTCTGACTCCCGATACGGCAACCCCTTTGTGACCCTGTTCACAGAGGCAGAGGAAAAGTGAGGTGTCCAGATGATGTAAAATAGGAACCGCTTGAGGGAAGCGATATCCTTTCTGATGGAACCTGCACGTATGTTTTGTTTGTTAGTTTATGTTTGTTTGTCTTTTAATGTTAATGGTTCAGTTGGAGGTTGGACACCTTCTTTTCAGCTGAAAAGATTGTGACCACCTCGCACGCACTTTAGCTTGTCCACCGAAACCTTTGAGAACTTCAGTTCCCAATCCAATGGTTTGATTGGAGATCTTTTCAGCTGTAAGGCTTGTGACCGCCTTACACGCACACTAGTTTATCTGCAGATACCTTTGAGAACTTCAGTTGCATCCTCTGGTGAACCGACACGGTTCACGACTTGTTCCCTGTTTTTAGATGTTGGAGCATCTTGGCTCCTCCCTTGTTTTAGGTGCCCCTCTATTCGGCGAATAGAGGCTGCAAACCCATGGTAAACACATTCTTGCCCGTTCATTCCAGGTTACTCAGGCAGTGGAGAAAACGGCACTGAGGACCCGCCCTGTCTGAGAACCCACTTGGTCAGCCAAGCTCGGGTACGGCACAGCACGCCTTACCCGGGGATTCCATTCAAATCTTATCCGTAGCGGCCCATACGCAACCCATTCGACCTTTTTGTTCCAAATTTACTTTCATTTTCGTTAGGTAGCCCTTAGGCCGCCATCCCACATGCTATTTACATCAAGGACATTCGGATGGTAAATTTGCAAGGCCTGCGAGACGGCTCGCAGGAGGAAAGTTGTTAGGTGTATTCTGTTCATAAAATTCGCTTTTGAAAAAAAAAATGAGGGGAGTCACAGGGTGTGACTTGGCCAGTCATTTAATGGGTCAATTGGAATGAGAGGACAGATACACTAACAAGTACGGATATTAAACTGTGGTATGACAGATACTGTGCTGATCCATAGCTTTCGAAGAGTCGAAAGAGGGTTCAGGGCAGGGATCGGCCATACACAAGGAAGAAGACAAAGAGAACGAAGAGAAGACCATGATGGAAGCCTACCTATTACTGTTAAATGTTGTATTTGTATATGTGAAAGCAAGTCACGTTTCCCCCACAACCCCCGCCGTCAATGTTTCCCTCACACCAACTTCCCCGTGCTCAGCTCTGATCAGCGAAGTTCAGACCTGGTGCACAAAATTTATGACATGGTATTCAATGTCGTACGTGATTGAATCACTACTGGTGATTGCAATTCTCTGCGTAATTGTACAGACCCTCAGGTTGAGGAAATGGAAAAGGAGAGCCTCCCGTTCCTGCCCCTCAACCATTTACGGAGTTCAATCCCCTATTTTCGGTTTTCACCAATCCCCCCCAGCCCCTCAATGAATAAAGCAATATGTTAATAAAGGATACCAATGTATTATATTGTTCTGAACTCGACTGCCGAGTCAGAAAGTGATATGTAATGTGGTATGAATAGATAAGGTTTTTAGACTGTAATAAAATGTTTAAAGTAAGATAAGGATAGTACTTGTGATAGGTAGAGGTTCCCGGTTTTTGGTAATGCATGTCCCCTTTGACATAGGGCCAAGTAGAAATGTCAGATAAAAATTTTTTCTTCCCAAAGTTAAAGACAGCGTAGACGCCCAGGAACTTGCTAAGGTCAGGGAACCCAAAGAGGGCACCCAAAGGCACTCGAAGAAACGTGCATAGGTGATCCTTCACAATTTCTTGTGAGGATCACAAGGAGGGAATGTAGCCACCTAAGATGGACACTGGGCTACAAAATGGAGAACTGCTAAGGCTGCAGGGAAAAAACAGTCTTAGCAAGGACAAGCAGTTTGCAGAAGACTAATTAACATTCTGCACGTACAGAAACCAGTTTGTGGCCAGGTGCAGAGTGTCAGCCAAAGGTGTAAATGGCAACAAGATCTACATAGTAATGAGGTGATCCAGATCCAGGCCCGCACAATAGAAACATTTAAGTATGAATGGATACTTTTGAGTAGACGCCCAGACAGAACGGCACCATAGTATCCAACACAAAGAACCATAGGTACCGCCCCACCCATCGAGAAGCGACCCTCAGATTGGGGGGTTTGGAAGGTATCGATTGGGAAAAGGCCCAATCGATACATGGCAGGAAAAGACCGCCCCGAAGGGGCACGGACTTTGGGGGACCTATAAAAGTAGACCCCGCACATGGTTCGGTCTGTTTTTGGCTCCGGCTCTCTGCTGTTTTCATCGCTTTGCTGATACATCGCATCCTGCTCCAGTTCCATCACCAGCCGTTGAGCCATCAGCCATCGAACGGTAAGTGCCACTACGACGATCGCTACGGATATCCATACTTTGCTAGACCCTGACAACTTTAAGTACCTGAGAATTGCAGACCAAGAACGGGATGAAGGCCTTGCTCCCTGACCTTGCCTGTTCCTGTCTAGATAAGTATTTCAGTTGTTTAGTATTAGAAGTAAGTTAGTCTCTTTAGCGTATGCATGTGTATTATTATTTGTCATAATATATCATCGTTTGGACTTACTAATCGTGTACAGATTTATTACTTGAACCTGACTTGATATACTTGTGAGGTGTCTAAATACGGCACCTGGCGACTCCTGAGCATAATTACATACACAGAGCCATAGCAGTGTTAAGCACACGGCCTTTAAACGGAGGCGTGTTAATACATTCCAGTAAAACGCGCAACACTTTCCCGCTGGCGAGAATGGCCAGGTGCCACACCAGGTCTGCACTTGGAAGCTGATTAATTATGCACAGGTGAGTTCCCCTGCAAATCTCTTGTTGTGAATCGGCAGCCGATGCATATGCCTGCCATCAGCTGTCAGGTTCGAAGACCACAGCATCATATTTAAACACCAGTCGGTGACTTGACACAAAACTGGAAGTCCTGACGGAATGCTGGTGGGCAGCTGTTTTAATGAGCATTCGTGAGATGCAAATGAATACAAATGGTGTTCACACAACCAGCCAGTGAGAAGGCCAACCAGCCATTAAGAGAATTGCAACATGATTTTACACCAGTAGGTTTCAACTTTTTGGCTCCCGCTAGATAATTCTCTTCTACCACCATCAAACAGGCCGTGGGCAGGATGGGAGAATTCCACCCGCAGTCACTGTTTTAAGTCAGCAAATACAATAGACCATTCATGTAAGCAACAAAATAAATGGCTAATGAATATGTATTTAGTGGTTTTGGTTGAGGGAGAAACGTGGGCCAGGCAACTGGAACAACTTAAGTCTGCTCAAAACATCATCTGATTGGGTGGCACAGTGGTTAGTACTGCTGCCTCACAGCACCGAGGACCCAAGTTCGATCCCAGCCCCGGGTCACAGTCTGTGTGGAGTTTGCTCATTCTCCCCCTGTCTGCGTGGGTCTCACCCCTACAACCCAAGGATGTGCAGGGTAGGTGGATTGGCCATGCTAAATTGTCCCTTAATTGGAAAAAAAGAATTGGGCATTATAAATTTATTTTTTAAAAATATAATCGGAAATACAGCACTCTTAATAATTGGCAGCACGGGGTAGCACAGTGGTTAGCACTGTTGCTTCACAATGACAGGGACCCAGATTCGATTACCGGCTTGAGTCACTGTCTGTGCGTGGTCTGCATGTTCTCCACATGTCTGCATGGGTTTCCTCCGGATGCTCCAGTTTCCTCCTGCGAATCCTGAAAGATGTGCGTTAGGTGAATTGGACATTCTCAATTTTCCCTCAGTGTACCGAACAGGCGCCTGAGTGTGGCGGTGAGGGGATTTTCATAGTAACTTCATATGTTAATGTAAGCCTACTTGTGACATTAATAAAGATTATTATTATAGATTTGAATGTCAGTTCTAGATACAGAATCGAACCCACAAGGTAACAGTGCTACATTGAGGAAAAACTGGCAGATTAGGAGATATGGATCACAAGTTCACAAAGGTGTTTTTCATGCAGCAAGGGTAATCCAACCCTTCCAGCCATAATGTGTTTTTCAATATGACAAAATATTACTGTTTTTGCATATTCAATTACTGTCATTACCAATGGGTACACTGAAAGTTCAGAGATAAAAATCTGTTTTGTAGATATGCCTCTGCCACGGCATATATTAGTTGACATCCAAATACTGGATCAAGAACAACATCATTGTGTCCTTTCGCCCCTATTAAAGAAAATGACCTCAAAAAGTAAATGTTCTTCACAGTGGTGTCCTTTGCTTTCCATTAGATATTTTGGTCCAAGTGAGACATATGTGGGAGGTCTTGTTTCATGTAACAAGAAACCACAAGTGAAGAGCTTTGCTTTTGCATGGTATACATAAATTGAAATCTGTCTTTGGGAATTGTACAAGAGATACTGCAATCCCCATCTGGAGCAGTTTTTGGTCGTCCACCTTGGTTTAGAACTAAGCAATTTACAAATAATTTATGGTTTATATATTAGAAAATTGAGTCATACTGAGTGTGTATTCAAGTAGGTTTGAAATGATTCAATGAATGCTCACATTTCAAACTTCAAACATCCTAAAGTTTCATTCATCTTTATCAACTGATTTCTTAAAATTGTAAGCGCTGCATGAACCCACAAATACATTGCAATGATACATGTCTGCATATGTTCTAACGGTCATTTGCGAAAAGCAAATTACAGTACTGAATATCAAAATGGATGACAATGCAAAACGTTGTCCACATTTTTCTACAGTAGAGTTGGTGGTGAATCCAAATATTTGATGTATTTTGTTACATTTTGGTATTTTTGCTACTTAGGTTCACAAAGGGTTAAATAATTTAGCCTTTCCCACTACTGCTTCAAATTGGGGGAAAAAAAACAACAGCTCACAATGAACGACCAACTGTTCCTCTAAGAGTAACAAATGTGCTAATACCACCAGTTTATACTTGACCTATCAGGGAACTACTGAACCATGAAGACGGAGGGTTAATCAGGGTGTTGAGGAAACAAAGGCTGTCAGACCAGCAAAGACGCTAGTTTCAGCCTCACATCTGTGCCTCTCTTCACACCCTTTTCTCAATTGCACTTGGTACCTGTAGACTAAAACTGAATAAACAAATATACATAAATCACAGTGTGTAAGTTTTCCAGAATATGACAGATTTAAACAAAAACTAAACAAAGATTGAATGTATCATAGGATACAAAAACTGATTGCTGTTTTCTGTTACTATAGAAGTGACCAAAGTTATATGTATCATTCAAATGAAAAGATCATGCTTCAGTGCACTAAATGCAGGCACTAGCCTGATTTGTGTCTTGCCAATGGTAGCATATGTTGATAAAATACTCATGAAAATCAGAAATTAACACAATATATAGTAATCATATTATGACTCCATAAACATTTAAGTATCCATGGTGAAAAATTGATGCCCCAGTGTCCAGGATACCAACCAGGGAGAGAGATATAAAAGATTTAGAATTGTTTATAAAATAACAGTTCAGGAAACAATATTTGGGAACTACAAATTCATATACAAATAAATCGCCTGAATAACACTGTACTTCTATGTTTTTTAAGTCTTCCGCTAAAGGTTTACAAGAAAGTAAAACATTAATTTTATATATTTAAGTTGCATCTTCACCAATTATCTCAATTCAGTGACATTTGGACACCCAAGTTAATAATACATGCATGAGCAGCAACAGGGGCAGATAGAAAATAAACATTTTAAACGAAAATAAATACTAATCAATAGAATCGAAACTTATTAGTGTGTTGCGTTAATAAAAATTTTTGGAAGAGTATCATTCATCTTTTTCACTTGAAATCTCTGAAGACCCTTTTCATTAATTAGTGAGGTTTTAATTATTTACTGCAGAATGCTATTAGTAGAGTGACAATGGGCACGATCTTCCAGACTTGTTATGCTCTCGCTCAAGAGAAACAAGGTTGGCATTATAAACTTTTTTTTGCCAGGAAACATCAGAAAAGATTGCTCTCTAAAATGTTTTGATTGGAATAATGCCCATGTGACCCCTCCTACTCCCATGCAAATAAGGGATCCATACGGTTGGCTCCATTTATTAGGATATTATTGTGAAACCAGCAGAGACCCGCAAAACATCTGCAGTGCATCAGTGAGTTGTGGACGGGATATTCCGGCCCCGCCATCAGCCGGCATCGTCATGGGCGGGACGGGAAAATTTGGAGAGCCATTTTCCCCATCCACCCATGACGATGCTGCTGTTGTCCAGGCTGGAAAAATCCCTTGTGCTGTCTTACTTCCTCCTTGTAGGGGGCATCTTGCTTGGCAGAGTTGTATTATGCTTTCTTCCATTCAACAGGCGTTTTATGTCAGCCTTGAAAGGTGTAGATTCGAGTGACAAAAAAGGTTTGGTCTTCCTTTTCAACTCAACAATTTGTGAGGATTCTCTTGACCGTATTGCACGTGATTTCTATAAACCATGTTCCCCTGGGTAATGTGGTCATGATGAAGAACCCTACTGTTCAGTGATTCCTTAATTGTCGAGGTGAAGTGGGGTTCTATTGTCAATATTCTTCCTTCAGGAATCCCTTGCTCAGCAAACAGGGCTCACACTGTTGAGATGACTATTGTAGCTCTCAAATCATTCATATTTCCAATAAATGGTAACTTTGAGTTGTCGTCTGCAATATTGAGATAGCATTCTTGATCATGATTAATCAGTTCCCACAGTATGTCATGGTATGGGGTGGAGCTTCAGTAGTCCAGTATCTTTTCTTCTGCTATGTATTTCTGTAGGTCTGGCATAAATTGCATGTATTCATCATTATTTCAATGTTTTTGGTAGACATCTCTCCGTACAGTCAATCTAGCTTGGAGCTTACACTGATCCATTCTCATGTGGCCTACATGCATCTTCTGAGATGTCCTCCTGCATTATTTTGGGTATGATTATTCTGGATCTGGCTAGTAAGCACTGTCTTCCAGAGATATTGGGGTGAATTTTACAGGGACGCATATTCCTCGCCTCACCCCAACCCCATCAGAAAAAGTCACTCTTGAGACTATCACTTTAAAAGAAGCTGCTCTGCAGCTATATAGGTTGGGGACATGGTTAACAAGGGTATGTGTGAGGCTTCTGCACTCAGGAAAAGTCCCACCTCTGGATCTGACAGCCAATCTGATTGGTCAGCAGATGATATCCCAGCAGCACCAGAATGCACTATTTCTCTTGCTTGTGGACTACAGGCTGTCTTAAAATCTACGGACTTTTGGGAGGGAAATGGGATTGGGAGCAGGGTGGAGGGCTAGATTTTTGTGGCTGAGGCCAAATTGGGCAAGGTAGAAGCAGGGGTTGTGCTGCCCCTGATATGCACAGGGCACCCCAACCCCAAAACTTCCTTTCTGCCTTTTAGCTGGAGTTGGAAAGTAGCAGGCTGCCTCCTTCATTCCACCTTCCCCAACCACATGTATTATTGAGCAAGCAGAAACAGTCTATTAACAGTCATTAATGGCCGTGAAAAGAGTTCAAGAGGTCTAAGGGAGGGTGGGCTGCGACACCTTACCCAGCAATGTAATATGGGGGACAGCTCGGCTGATAGGCGTAGATGCAGTCGGCTAGCCACCCTTTTTATTTTACAAATACACAAATGGGAGGGTGGCAGTTTAAGTTGCTGGCTGTACGTGCCAGATCTTATCAGGCCATCCTGGATCGTTTGTTGAGAACATCTGTAACTCTTTGTCTTTTGGTCTATCTCTAATTGAGTCAGTTTCAGTGCTTATATCATTCACTAGGTAATGGATCTTTATACCTAGATTTTCTATCTCATGGTTCACTTAACTCCTGACGAGCAAGAGCATGTGATGTGGAACATAGTTACCATGGTTTCCTTTGTGTGACCCTCTGATTTGGGTGGTTCCTAGCTGTCGAATCTCAGTCTTCCCATAGGCCATTGATATGACAGTGTTCTGTTGCAGAATACCTTTCTTGGGTTCCCATTTACTTTCAAATTTCAGATAAGATCTTTTGGTGTCCTGTAAGTGGTTACCGTATGCTCAAAAAGTATCAAACTCAGTTTCAGATTAATAGTTTTGAGCTTGTTTCCGCCCATTTCCTGATCCAATGATTGTGTGCACTTCTTTTCTTTGCAAATTTTCACGACCGGCCATTTTATGCAGTTAGAACATAGAACATAAAACAGTACAGCACAGAACAGGCCCTTCGGCCCTCGATGTTGTGCCGAGCAATGATCCCCTACTCAAACCCCGTATCCACCCTAAGACCCGCACCCCAACAACCCCCCCCCCCCCCCCCCCCTTTAACCTTACTTTTTAGGACACTACGGGCAATTTAGCATGGCAATCCACCTAACCCGCACATCTTTGGACTGTGGGAGGGAAACCGGAGCACCCGGAGGAAACCCACGCACACACGGGGAGGACGTGCAGACTCCGCACAGACAGTGACCCAGCCGGGAATCGAACCTGGACCCCTGGAGCTGTGAAGCATTTATGCTAACCACCATGCTACCGTGCTGCCTAACCATAGTTGGTATGGTTGCATGCCTATGATGACTTCTATATCTTCCAGGGTTTGGATGTTTTTGTTTCTTTTACTTCTCATTCGTGCTGTTTAGCTCCGTTTCTGATAACTCATTTACCATCTTCTTTTCGTTGTTCGTATATCGTTTCCCAGTGGTTGGACTTTCCACAAACCCTGCAGTTTGATCCTTTGGCAGGACATTTCTTTCTGCTGACGGTGAACTTATGTGGTTGTCTACAGCTCCTGAACATCTTTGTCTCTGCTGGTGCACATTATTTTTTTGTTTCATTGAACCCACCTTATTAACCTTCGGTTCACTTAACTGAAAGCTAGTCGTTTAAATTGTCAGCATCTTCACCTCTCTACTCATGGCTTCATATGCTCTGGCAGTTTCTAGACAGGCTGTGATATTGTGAGTATGCCCTTTCCGATTAAATATTTTTGTACTTCAGGGTGTGCTAAAACCCATTGAGCTGATTTCGCAGCCTTTCATCTATGTCCTTAAATTAACATTTTTTTGGCTGTATTTTCCAATATTATTATGAAATGATCAACAGGGCTCAGGATTTCTACCTTCGTACTTGAAATTCATATCAGTAAGTCCAATGATTTGACTTTGGCTGGAGAAGTGTATAGAATTTTTCAAAAGTATTGTTTGGTTTATTCTGTTGTCTTCACTTAGCTCCCAGGTTATTAAATAAATTTAACCCTTTCTCTTCTGCCAAACAAGGATGTCGCTGATCCTTCCCCTTTGCTATGGCCTTTTAGAAAGCTACTGAATATCAGTCCGCACTTTTGTTTAAACTTCTTCTTAAATGTCTATGTGATACATCAGCCTCCCAATTGATTCTGGGCTGGACAGGTCTGTGTCACTGCAATGATAACTAGTTTCATTTTTGCATGATTCACACAGTTTTCTCTCTCTCTGTGACATTAATTCTATCAAGCTCTGCGTTAAATTTGTTTAAAATGTTTGCGTTTGTACTCACATACAACTGGTGCCACCTATGTTATGCCTTCTGGCTCCCATAAGTTAGGAATAAGTACACTTTAGACACAAATGCTGGAAATTCATCGTGTGTACTTCTTTTGGCTCTCAGTGTTTCTGTTAGACTGATTGATTGATATACTTTTATTCGGCATATGACTATGGTGCAATGTGATGAATGGTATCGGAATAACTGCTGTAACTGTACCTTGCTTTAATACATTGGCCCTTTAAGACCGGGCTTGGAACCCTGGGGGGACTCTGCCTCTGGCTCCGCCCCTGGAAACTGTATACAAGTGATGCTCACTGGGCGAGCATGCTGAGAGCCCACTTCTCGCAGCTGTCCGGTACTCTGGTAATTAAAGCCTTTGAATTACCAATCTTCCTCTCCCGAGTCTAATTGAGGGTATCTCAATTTAATTACCAGAAACATCACGATGGACAGCGCTCGAGAACGCTGCGGTCGAAATACTAAAGAAACGCGTTCGTAAAGCTGATTAACGAGGTACACGCCAGACATTTGCTCTCGACCTGCCACCAGCGCTCCGGGGAAACTCTAGACGAATACGTGGAGAGACACACTGCGCCTCGCGAGGAACTGCATCATAAAGAAGTGACGGCAGAAGTCCACATGAACTTACATATTCGTGATGCTTTCGTGTCCGTATCACGTCCTCGTACATCCGGCAGTGGCTCCTAGAAGACGGGGCAAAGGACCTCCAAGGCACGGTAACGATCGCCTCTTCTCTAGAGACGGCCCACCGTAACCTCCGTACATACTCCGCAGACTTGCGAACCCCTCCCGATCCCTCCATACTCGGCCACACTACAGGCCTGCGCCGCGTGGCGATCTGCTCACGTCTGGTGGCTCCCCATGCTATTTCTGTGGCAAGGCCAGCACCCACGTCAGCGTTGCCCAGCCAGCTCCGCGATCTGCAATGACTGCGGGAAGAAGGGGCAACTTCGCAAAAGTCTGCCTGGCTGGGCCCAAAGGCCACAAACAAAAGTCTCACCAGGCTCAGAAAATCAAGCTCCCGGCCTCACAGGCCCCGCAACGCGGCCGGACACGCCTATTTCCGACGCATCATCGACCTCGTGCGAGTCATGGGGCGGCCATCTTGACGGCGGTCATCTTCGAATCCCGACACGTGCGACAGACGGCGGCTGCCATTTTGTGACTCCCGGCGGCCATTTTGTGAGTCCGTGTCAACCGAGGACTCTGACTACCCGCAACTAGGAGCGATCACGCTCGTCAATCGCAGCCGAAGCACCTGCGGAACTCAATGATGCGGGTACAAATCAACGGCCACGACACTCCCTGCCTATTCGACTCCGGGAGCACGGAGAGCTTTATTCATCCGGACACAATAAGGCGCTGCTCCCTGCACACCCACCCCGCCTCCCAAACTATCGCCTTCGCTTCAGGGTCCCATTCGGGTCCAAATCACGGGGTATTGTGTCGCGGACCTCGCGATTCAGGCGCCGAATACACCCGCTTTAAACTTTACATCCCTCCCTCACCTCTGCGCCCCCCTGCTGCTCGGTCCTGGACTTTCAGTGCAGCCACTGGAGCCTGACACTGAAGTTCGGTGGACCCCTGCCCCCCACTCACGGTATGCAGTCTGGAGACACTCAAAGTTGCGCCAACCCCCTCTTCGCGGACCTCACTCCCGACTGTAGCCTGTCGCCACCAGGAGTCGGCGGTACAGTGCCCAAGACATGACTTTTACCAAGTCAGAGGTTCAGCGGCTACTAAAAGCGGGGGTCATAGAGGCCAGCAACAGGCCCTTGGAGGGCTCAAGTATTGGTAGTCCGCTCCGGGGAAAAGCAACGAATGGTAGTGGATTATAGCCAGACCATAACCCGCTTTACGCAACTCGATGCTTACCCACTTCCCCGCATAGCGGAAATGGTGAATCAAATCCGCCCAGGATCGGTATTCTCCACGGTCGACCTAAAATGGGCTTATCATCAACTCCCTATCCGCCCAGAGGACCGCCCCTACACGGCCTTCGAAGCAGCTGGTTGGCTGTTTCACTTTCTCAGGTCCCTTTGGTGTCACAAACGGAGTCCTCCGTTTTCCAAAGGGCGATGGATCAAATGGTGGACCAGTACGACTTACGGGCTACCTTCCCATACTTGAACAACGTCACCATCTACGGCCATGACCAGCAGGACCACGGCGCAAACCTGAGGAAGTTCCTCCAGACTGCCCGGGCCCTCAACCTCACATATAACAAAGAGAAATGGGTGTTCCACACAACCTGGCTAGCCATCCTCGGCTACGTCGTGGAAAACGGGGTCCTAGGCCCAGACCGCATGCATCCCCTTAAGGAACTCCCCCTTCCCCGTAGCCTTAAGGCACTCAAAAGGTGCTTGAGGCTCTTCTCCTATTACGCCCAGTGGTCCCCAGATCGCGGACAAATCCCGACCACTCATTAAGACCACGGTTTTTCCCCTGACGGCTGAGACCCATCGGCTTTCAGCCGTATCAAGGCCGACATCATCAAGGCCGCCATGCACGCGGTGGACGAAACCATTCCCTTCCAGGTAGAAAGCGACGCATCAGACGTCGCCCTGGCTGCTACCCTCAACCAGGCGGGCAGACCCAGTAGCGTTCTTCTCCCGAACCCTCACCGCCTCGGAAATTCTGCAATTCTGCAGTCGAGAAGGAGGCACAAGCCATAGTGGAGGCTGTGTGGCACTGGAGGCACTACCTAGCCGGTAGGAGGTTCACCCTCGTCACCGACCAACGGTCGGTTGCCTTTATGTTCGATAACACCCAAACGGGGCAAAATAAAGAATGACAAAATTCTGAGGTGGAGGATAGAGCTCTCCACCTATACCTACGATATTAAATATCGCCCGGGGAAGCTCAACGAGTCCCCGGATGCCCTGTCCCGCGGCACGTGCACCAATGCGCAAAAAGACCCGCCTGAGAGCCATCCACGATGACCTTCTGCCACCCAGGGGTCACCCGGCTTGCCCATTTCATCAAGTCCCGCAACCTACCTTACTCCACAGAGGAGGTCAAGGCCATGACCAGGCATGCCAGATCTGTACGGAATGCAAACCGCACTTCTATCAACCAGACAGGGCTCGTCTTATAAAGGCCTCTGGGCCCTTGAGCAACTAAGTGTGGACTTCAAAGAGCCCCTCCCGTCCACCAACTGCAACATCTATTTCCTCAAGATTATCGATGAGTTCTCCCGCTTCCCTTTTGCTATCCCCTGCCCCGATATGACCTCGGCCTCTGTGATCAAGGCACTGCACAGCAATCTTCACACTGTTTAGTTTCCCCGCTTATATCCACAGCGACCGGGGTACATCGTTCATGAGCGATGAGCTGCGTCGGTATCTGCTCAGCAAGGGCAATCGCCTCGAGCAGAACGACGAGGCTATAACCCACGGGGAAACGGGCAGTGGAGAGGGAGAACGCCACAGTTTGGAAGACTGTCCTTCTAGCCCTACGGTCAAGGAGTCTACCAATCGCCCGCTGGCAGGAGGTCCTACCCGATGACCTACATTCCATTAGGTCGCTCCTCTGTGCGTCTACGAACGAGACCCCTCACAACCGTTTGTTTGTCTTCCCCAGGAAGTCCACCTCTGGGGTCTCGCTGACGACTCCGGGACCAGTTCTACTCCGGAGACACGTGAGGAGCCATAAAACAGATCCGATAGTCGAGAGGGTCCAATTGCTACATGCAAACCCTCAATACGCCTACATCGAGCATCCCGACGGCAGGCAGGACACCGTCTCCCTGCGAGACCTGGCACCCTCGCTGGTCTCTTCCACCGACCCCGCTGGCTTCCCCACCGACCGCACCCCCTCCTACCGACGCTCCCTTCCCCTCCCCGCACCAACTGCCGACCCCGACAGCGCCCCACCCCGAGTGTCCCCTTCCCCCCAGCCGGCGACGGCACCAATCACCCTAGTCACCCCGGATACCCCCCACGCTCCAAAGCGGGCAAAGGCTCAGTCAACCTTGCTCCCGGATATACCACCACCGAAACGGACCGTATCCACGGCACCACCACCGGAACGAGAGTCAGGACGGGACGGTCAGACCAACCAAAGACTGAACTTATAACTCCACTTCACCCCCGACGGACTATGTGTTTTTTTTTTTAAACAGGGGGTGAATGTGATGAACGGTATTGGTATAACTGCTGTAACTGTACCTTGCCTTTAATACATTGGCCCTTTAAGACCGGGCTTGGAACCTGGGGTCTCCGCCCCCAAGAAACGGTATATAAGGTGATGCTTACTGGGCAGCATGCTGTGAACACACTGGCTCGGCAGCTGTCCGGTCTCTGGTAATTAAAGCCTTTGAATTACCAATCTTCTCTCCGAGTCGTAATTGAGGGTATCTCAGTGCAGCCTAAAATTTGGCACCCTGAATGTACATTTTCATAACAATCAGTCCCCATTTCTTGTACAATGATATAATAGCAAGCCTCATTCACCTGTCTCATTCCTGCCTGGCGACTTACATTGCTCCCAATTACTTTTTTTAAAAAATATTTTAGTCGTCCTTTTTCACAATTTCTCCCAAATTTACACGCAACAATAATCAGTAACAAATGCAATATCAATCCCCATATCAATAACAATGATCCCATCCGCCCCCAAACATTAGCCCACGTAACAATAAACAAATCACTAAAAGTGAATCAGGAATCACACAGTCACCATTAACACATACAGTCCCCCTCCCCCCACCCTCCCACTCTAATGTGCGATGTAATCCAATTCTCATGAATAACGCCCATGAATTGGAAACCCCTCCATCCTCCCCCTCAGTTTCAAATTTGACCTTCTCCAGCATCAAGGATTCCAGCAGGTCCCCCGTCACACCAGAGCACAGGGTGGAGAGGTTGATCTCCACCTAACAGAATCCGCCTTGGGCCGTCAACGAGTCGAAGCTACAACATCTGCCTCCGCACTCATTTCCAACCCCCGGCTGGTCTGACACCACGAATATGGCTCCCAAGAGCTCGGGTCGAGTTTCATACGCACCACTTTAGAGATTACCTAAAATCTCCTTCCAGTGATCTTCCAGCTTTGGACAAGACCGAAACATATGAACGTGGTTTGCGGGCCACCCCCCCCCGCGCAACGTTCACACACCTCTTCTACCCCCTCAAAGAGCCAGGTCATCCTCGCCCTTGTAAGGTGTGCTCTTACACCACCTCAACTGTATCAGCCTCAACCTCGCAACAAGGTGGAGGCGTGTCACCCTCTGGAGCACCTCACGCCAGAACCCCTCCTCCATAACCCTCTCCCTACTCTTCCTCCCACTTTGCCTGATCCCGTCCAGCTGCGCCTTCTCTTTCACAATAGCTACCCCCTTCTCCAATCCCTGTCTCAGCCCCTCCCCAGCAATGGGTAAGCCGACTACTGGAAGCTCTGTATCTCCCTTCTGGCAAAGGTCTCGAACCTCACGTATCTAAATATTTTCCCCTGCTCCAGCCCATACTTCCGCTCCAAGCTCCTTCAATCTGCAAACCGACCCCAAGAAACAAATCTTTTAGTGTCCCAATTCCTTTCTCCTCCCATCTCCGAAAATGTCCATCCCTCTTCCCTGGCTCAAAGCTATGGTTCCCCGAATCAGCATTTCCCTTGACCCCTACCGCCAATCTGAAGTGGTGGCGAACTGCCTTCAAATTCCCACTGAAGCTATTACTACCGGACTCCCTGATTATCTCCCCGGGGCCGTCGGGATCGGCGTTATTGCTAACTCCTTCAATCCCGAACCCCCACACAAACCCTACCTCTATTCTGGCCTATTGGGAGTCAACCCCTCTGACCCAGCTCATACCTCTCCACATTTGCCTCCCAGTAATAAATCATCAGGCTCGGAAGACCCAAACTCCCTGCATGCCCTTCCTCCCTGCAGTAGCACCTTTTAATTCTGCCACATATGAACGAGGTAATCATCCCTTCAATCTCTCTAAAAAATGCCTTTGGCAGGAAAATCGGCAGGCATTGGAAAATAAACAGGCATCGCGGCAGCACATTCATTTTATCCGCCTGTACCCGACCCACCAGTGACAGAGGGAGACCATCCCACGTTGCCAGATCAGCTTCACCCATCATCGCCAAACTAGAACGTTGTACCTACAGAGCCGCCCCCCAATCTTGAGCAACCTGCACCCCCCAGGTATCTAAAGTCAGTCACTGCCGTACAGAATGGCAGCCACCCCCCCTGCCCTCACCCTGGCCGAGGCATCACAAAATATTCACTCTTGACTGGATTAATTTGTACCCTGAGAAAGACCCCAAACCACCCGAAGCAGCTCCAGTATTCCCCCTATTGACATACCTCGATTCCGACATGTATAATAACAAGTCATCGGCATATAAGAACAGCCTATGCTCCATCCCTCCCCGCACAATTCTTTCCATACCCCCGAACTTCTTAACATGATAGCCACATGGCTCAATCGCGAGTGCAAACAGCAGGGGGGAACATAGGACATCCCTGTCTAGTCTCACGATGGAGAGGAACGTATTCTGAACTGATGTTATTGTGCAGACACTGGCCCTCGGCTCCTTATATAAATAGCTCTACCCAGTCCACAAGCCGGGTTCCATTCCAAAACCGCTCCAGAACTGCCATCAAGTACCCCATTCTACCCGGTCAAACGCTTTCCTCGCGCCCAATGCCACAACCACCTTTTTCCTTCCCCTCCGCCAGTGTCATAACCATGTTCAATACCCTCCTAATGTTCGAAAAGAGCTTCCAACCCTTTAACCCCAGCCAGCAGTGCTTCCCCACCGTGAAAAGTCAATCCGCGAGTGCACCTTGTGGACTGCTGAGAAAAATGGAGTACTCCTTCTCCGTCGGGTGCGAACCTCTCATTTCCAACATGAGACCAGCCACGCCTTCTCTCCCCGACGGGGACCAACGGACGGGCGCATCCGTGATCTGTCCATTCTTGGGCTCCTGCACCAAGTTTCAGCCCCCCCCCCCCCACTATCAGTTTGTGTGTCCACATTGGAGATGGCCCCACACACCTTCTTCGCGAATCCCACATCGTCCCAATTGGGACCATATACACTTATCAGCGTCACTAGCCTCCCTCCAGCCACCCCTGTCACAATCGCATACCTACCCCCCTGATCTGCCACCAATCTTCTCCATCTGGAAGCGTACACTTTTGCTGACCATTACCACTACCCCTCGAGCCCTCCCATCAAATCCAGAGCGAAAACACCTGACTAACACAGCCCCTTTTTAAGTCTCACTTGATCCTTCACCCTCAGGTGAGTCTCCTGCAACATTGCTACATTGGCCTTCAAACATTTAAGATGCACAAGCACCCTTGACCTCTTGACTGGGCCTCCCAGCCCCCTCACATTCCACGTAACTATCCTAATTGGGGGTCTCTCCCCCTTCTCCCCACTCTTATTCACCATCATCATAACATCGGGCCCCGCCCCATGAGCCTGACCCGTCCCTTTCCATTATTAACTTCCCCTCGAAAATATCTCACCCAGTATCGATCCTCTCCCCCACACGTGCTCACCTCATAGGCCCATCGAAACCTGCTACCCTGGCTCCAATGTCCGCAGCCCTTCTCTCACCTCACCTCCATTTACTAGCCCACTTTAGTTAGCTAGCACGGGTAGTTCCCCTCTCCCCCAAAAGGCGTACTGTTCCCACCCACCCAGTCCCAGAAGAAAAAGAAAACCAATCTAACGCATTCATTCAATAAAATAACATATAACTGTTGCAAAAAAAAAAGGAACACAAATGCCAATCGAACCAAACAAAAACTTAAATTCTATAAAAATATGAAGTCAAGTAAGTTACAATACAGGTCAATGAAAAGAAAGTTATTTATACATTTTTAAGCTCCCAATCACAGTCCACAATCTCTCTTCCAGCTCCACTCTTCACTTCTGTCCCAAGCCGTCTGCCTTCATGAACGCCTCAGTCGCCTCCACCGTTTCAAAATAAAAATCTTTGCCGTTGTACGTCACCCTCAGCTTCGCCGGGTATACCATACCAAATCGCAGTTCCTTGTTGGACAATGCCACTTCACTCTGCTGAACGCCGCTCGTCTCTTTGCCAACACCACCGTCAAGTCCTGGTAAATCCGAACTCTAACACCATCCCACTGCACCTCGTGCTTCTGCTTCGCCCAGCTTCACATCTCCTTCATGTGGTATTTATTTATGGAATATTATTTATGGAAGCAGATAATTACTGCTCTCGGCGTCTCGTTTACTTTCGGTTTCAGCCTTAACGACCGATGAGCTTGGCCCAGTTCATACCGGGAGAGGTCCTCACCCTCCTCCATCAACTCCGCCAGCATCTCAGCAAAGTACTCAGTTGGCCTTGAGCTCTCTGCCCCCTCGGGCAAACCCACAATTCTCAAATTGTGCAGCCTCAAGCGGTTCGCCAAGTCCTCATACTTTGCTTGGAGTCCTCTGTTGACTTCCACCATCCTCCGCAGTTTGTCCCCCATCGAGGTGAGCTGGTCGCTGTGCTGCGACACGGCCTCCTCCACTTCCTTCATCATTTCACCTTGTTCTCTCAACTCGGCTGATGTCCTTGCCACATCCACCCTCACTGGGACGATTGCCTCCTCCACCAATGATCTCAATGCGACCGCTATCTCCTTCCTCAACGCTTCCATGTGCCTCGCAAATTGCTTCTCCAACTCCACAGCCATCATCTTGGTCATCTTTTCCACTGTAAGTAGTGCAGCACCACCACGTGGTCCGCCATCTATCAGCGCTCTTATTGGTCGTCTCCTTCGGCGGCGAGCCCGCGTTTCCTCCCTTCTTCACAGCTGTTTTGCCATCTCTTAACCACTTAGTATTTTTCTCCTTCTTTCTTCAATCACAAGATAAATTAACAGAAAAAGAAAATTTTAATTACATTTTTTTTAAATTCAAAAACAAAGTTCAAAAAATCTCTTCCCCTGGGACCAGACTTCAAACATATCATCAGGCTATTTTCCAAAAAAAGCCTTGAAATTCTAGAGGATAGGGAATGAGACTGGGTGGAAAGAATTTGGATAGAACACAGTTCCATCAGGATTTCACCCCACGCAGAACCCTCAGGAAATTTCAGTCTGGGGGGAGGGGCAGTAGAAGAAAGTCTTCTATTTGTCCCAGGCTATGCAGGAATGCCTCGACTTTAGGTTCCAGATAGCTCAGCAATACTTGATTAGTCGAGAGCTCCTTTTTGGGTCCAGTGCAGTCTCCAGGACAGTGCTAAAGTAGTGTGATAGATGTGGCTTAAACCACAAGTTGCAAATAATAGCAGATCTTGATTTATTGATTCAGAATTGATAAACCAGTGAGACTCGCACACATCAGCATTAACCAATTAATCAGTGGGAACTTACTAAAGCCAAAACTGTTCATCTCAACACAATATGGTGCTAACAGGCACTGTGTTGGCACTAGAAACACAGATGCTGAGACAGCTACAATCACATGGGGGATACCATTTGGTGCATTTTCATAATTACAACAGCGACAGCTGAGTCCTTACTTCCTAATAATGAAAAGAAATCTTAAACATCTCAAGAGACAATAATTAGAATCTCTTGACTGTATGTACGGAAGGTGAGGTGAAAATACTGCAGTTATTTCACCTGCAGAAGGATCATTCTTTTTTTAAAGTCATTAGAGACACCAGAGAGTTTCTAATCAACATACAATCCATTTACCAGTGTCTCGCTCTTCAGAAAGCCTTTTCAGATTTGCTGGAGTCGTGTCTGGCTGTTGAAGTAAATGCACCAGAAAAGCGTCTCAGCTGAAGTTGCCAATTATGGAGTACAGCTCTAAAAATATAGGCACGTTGAGGCCATATCTCTCAAAATGTGATCTCTCCTGAAATGCATAGAATTGCCTCATGAATCTATTGATGCAGTTCTCTTAACAGGAGTTCTGTGATCATTTATTCATTACACGATAGACGACATGCTCCATCCAATTTCTATTCTTTGTCCTAACTTCTTAATTTTGAACAATTTGTCTGGATCAAATTTGCCAATTCAGGGGATCATGTGATGTGAACACGGGAGTGGCTGTATTTTCTGGATCTGCTCATCTTTCAAACCTTATTTTTATCCTTGCGCGCATTCATTTTGTCTTTTCTTGGTCTGCATGGTTAATGCAATGTACAAATAGTTGTTGGTCAGTGTTTCAGCTTTATTGAGTTGATTTGAAAGGCTTTAACCAGAGATCATAGAAGAGATCATAGAATCTCTATAGTGCAGAAGGAGGCCATTCGGCCCATCAAGTCTGCACCGACCCCTTGAAAAAGCACCCTAACCAGACTCCCACCCCATCCCTGCAACCTCAGAACCACACTTAACCTACACAGCGCTGGACACTAAGGGGAAATTTAGCATAGCCAATCCACCTAACCTGCATATCTTTGGACTGTGGGAGCACCCAGAGGAAACCCTTGCAGACATGGGGAGAATGTGAAAACTCCACACAGTCAGCCGAGGCCTGAATTGAACCTAGGTCCCTGGTGTTGTGAGGCAGCAGTGCTAACCACAGTGCCACCTTGCCCACCACAATCCTCGTTGATTCCAGCAGCTAGAAAGATTTGGGGTGGTGCCCTGCTTTGGTGATGCAGCTATGTTTGGGAGGATTCCTGCCCCTACATTATGGTGTTCACTGGCATATGATGGCTTGACTCAGCGATGCTTGTCAAAACCCAGTTTCTGGAGTTGTGGAGTGTCTTTATGATGGCGGTGGTGGTGCATTAGCAAGTTCTTGTGACAGAAAGAGCATTGTCCTTAGTGGAGGCCTGCCTCAGCATGGTTGGGGTCCTGTTGAATGGCCTGTTGTCCATCCTGAGAGGTGCAGGTAAGGACGAGGGGGAACTGCTGAGCAGTCTTGTTGGGCCTGGTGGCTCTGATGAGATAGTGATGAGGTTCCCAGCCAAGTTGGAGAACTGGTGACCATGTTTCAGGAATCTCGATCTGGAGGGCAAGCAGATCAAATTTGATGGAACACATTTAATCTTGTCTTCAAAGTCTGGGGTTGGGGTGGCCATCCACCTCTGGTTTTGTGTGGTCCTGTGTCTGGTGTCAATCAAGAGGGGTGGGGACAGCCTGAGCCAGCCAGGCTGTCCCCACTACGGGAGCCTGGGTTGTTGCCCGCTTGGGACCAGTCGAGTCAGCAGGCTGGAAGTAATGAAGCTCGTGTTCGGATCGTTGAAGTCCTTAGAAGATCCTGAAGGACGTTCTTCTGTTTTACTCTTTATACTTTATGTCTACTTTTTTTGTGCACTGGTGGAGCGATCCGTTATCCTGATGACTACCTCACTTCTCAGTTGTGATCCTGGACTTTGCTCCCTGATAATCACGATGCTGTCTGTTAATGTTATTTTATCTACTTACGAAGAAATGAATTTTTTGGGGCTGATGCTGTCACTGTCAATTATGCTGATTGATGGGGTTGTGTTGTGCTGAGCTGGATATAGAATGTGAGATTTGTGCAGTTTCTTTACCTTTTTGTATCCTTGGGAAACGGGTAAGCAGAGACAGAGTAGGGTGAGGGTTGGAGGGTGTGGGTGGTAAGGTTAGTTTTCTCCTCACTATGTTCGAGGAAGAACTCCTATAGTCAGATCTAATCCTTTTCTTTTGGCTGCGCTTATTCTTCTTCGGGTCCAGGCGGACTGCGTTTTATCCTGTTTAGGACAGGGGTTTGTTGGGGAGGGTGGGGGAGTCAGCTAGTTTTCTGGGCCTCCCTCTTTGACTGTTTTTCTGCTGTCAGAACTTTTGTGGTGAGGTTGGTCTTAGCATCCTTTATTTTTGGTGGTGGGTGGTGTGTCTGGTGGACGGGCCCTCTCGGTAGAGTTTTAGGTGCTGTGTTTCGCACGGGACTGGACGGGTCTAGCCTGGGGTGGGGTGTTGTTGTTGGATAAGGATGGTCATGGTAGTCTTAGGGGCTAGTTCTTTCATATTTTCATTCATGTGGTGGCAATGGGCAAGGCCAGGCCCGGTGTCGCGGTCATTATCCTGTTGCTCCTGAGGCAGTGGCACCTCCTTTGTGGGTGTCATGGGGGATCCCGAGGTGGGAGGTCCACATTCGGAGAGATGTTGATGTGGGGTAGGTCTGAATGTAGGTTAATTCCTCCTGAGAGTTAGGTGGTCCATTTTTGTTGTAATATGGTGGATCTTCTTCCTCATATTTCTTTGGACCAGGTGAGGGGTCAGGAGCATTCTTAGTTATTTTCTCTTATTCTTGCTCTCTTTTTATTTTCTCTATGGTAGACCATGGGTTTTTAACATGGATCTGGTTGTGTCCTGTCCTCTCCTTGAATTTGTCTTTGCCTTTTGCCATCTTCAATATGAGTGTGGCTGCCCGTTCGGTCTGGGTCTGGAGAAGAGTTCAAATTGAGCTGTAAGAGTTAGCCGAATTCCCCTTAGTACTGGGGTTCTCAGGTATTGTCTTCTTCTTCTGTAATTCTGTTTTAAGCTATGGGTGTGTAGGTATAAATTGTTGCCTATATCCTGTTTGGGTGCAGACGAGGCATTTATCCATGGAGGGAACATGTTGAGGATTTGGATTGGATTGGATTTGTTTATTGTCACGTGTACCGAGGTACAGTGAAAAGTACTTTTCTGCAAGCAGCTCAATAGATCATTCAGTACATGGAAGAAAAGGGAATTAAACAAAATTCAAGAAAATACATGAGAATGCATAATAGGGCAACACAAGATATACAATGTAACTACATAAGCATTGGCATCGGTTGAAGCATACAGGGTGTAGTGTTAATGAGGTCAGTCAGATTTTGTCCCCGATTCATTCAGTCTTGTTGTTCCTAACATTATAATGCTCCGGAAGCACGTGCGGGTGCACAAGTCCGACCCATTGGTTGAGCGAGTCCAGTTACTCCACGCCAACCCGCAGTATGCGTACGTGGAGTATCCCGACGGTCGGCAGGATACGGTCTCGCTTCGGGACCTGGCACCCGCCGGCATGCGGTCTTCTCCCCCTACATCAACACCTCCCCCCCAACCCCAATTTCCCCCAGTGCCCCCATGACCCAACGCACAAGCCCCCTCTCCCCCGATTACAGGGTCTCCACCACCGGCCCGGGGTACGGAGACACATCTACGACCGACGCTCCCGGAGGCAAGGACAACCATCGGCCCGACGTCACCGGCTCCACTGCGATGGTCCTCCAGAACACCACGGGCACCCGACAGACTGATCGTGTCCATCTGATGCGATCATGGAACATTTCTTTTGGACTTTGTTGTTATTCTGTTGCACCTTAAGTTAGTAGTAGTAGTATTGTTTTTTTGCCACGAGCCAGTGGGCAGCCCACCTTTCTCGATTTTCGCTGCTCATACCACCAGACCTCGGACCCCCCCCCCCCTCTTCCAATTACACCCCCCCCCCCCGTCTTCTTTCTCCACAAGGGGTGAATGTGGTGGTATGAATGTGAGCACTGCCATTGGTGCACAGCATGGATTTCCCATTGGCTCTGGCTGGTCATGTGCCTCTCGTCCGATTGGCTGGGACTAGTCATTTGACTGCTCGCCAATTGGTCGAGAGGCAAGTAGACCCCGCCTCCGAGGCTGGGTATAAGTACCCAGAGTTCCCGGCGGTCGGCCTTTCTCTGTAGTCGACCACCGGGCTAACAACTAGCTGATTAAAGCCACAGTTTGGATCTTAATCGTGTCTCGAGTCCAATTGATGGTACATCACAGGATAAGGTAGTTTAGATAACAGGAGTGGGGGAGGGGAAGGTCTCGGAAATTTATAAAGAGCTCATGGAGTGGGAGGGAGTCCAGATATGGGAGGTAAAGTGTAAGTGGAAAGATGAGCTGGGTAAGGAACTAGAGGCTGGTCTGTGGGAGGATGCCCTGAGTAGAGTCAACACGTCTTAATCATGTGCCACGTTCAGCCTGATAGAATTTAAGGTGGTCCACAGGGCACACATGACGGTGGCCTGGATGAGCAGGTTTTTTGAAGTGGTGGACGACAGGTGTGGGCGCAAGTCATGTCCACGAGGGCCCACAAACCATGTCCACATGCTTTGTGCATATCCAAAGCTTAGGGGATTCTGGCAGGGATTTGCCGATGTCATGTCCACGGTACTAAAAACAAGGGGGGCGCCGAGTCCAGAGGTGGCAATCTTTGGAGTGTCGGAAGACCCCGGAGCCCACGGGGCGAGAAAGGCTGATGTTTTGGCCTTTGCCTTCCTGGTAGCCCGGAGACAGATCTTATTGGCGTGGAGGGACTCGGAGCCCCTGAAATCGGAGGTTTGGGTTAGTGACATGGCTGTGTTTCTCAGGCTTGAGAAAATTAAGTTCGGCCTGGGTGGATAAGTGTTAGGGTTCGTCCGGAGATGGCAGCCAATTAATCGACTTCTTCGGGAAAATTAAACTGTTATCAGATACGATAATGGGGGGGGGGTTAGGGCAGGAGGGGGGTACGGGGAGATAATTTAGGTGTGATCAGCGAGTGGAGGAGGAGCGACTGGGGAACTGTGTGTGTAAGCCATGTTGTCTGGGTATGGTTGGGGGTGTGTGATTTACTGAGTTTTGTTTATATTTGAAACTGTTGTTATAAAATCACAAATGCCTTAATAAAATGCTTTTTTTTTTAAATGGTGCAGACTGTATTGCACAGTGCTAAATCAATCCAAGATCAGATGACAGAGACCCAATGTATTTTGTGAATGACTAACTGAAGCTACCCAAGGGCCTCAGCAGCTGTGAGCCACTGCTAACAAGTATGGAAGTTGCAAAACGGAGGCTTTGGGCAGCTTCAAATAACTGCACTGGAGGCATGGAAAACAGTTAAAAAGGGTGGACAATGCTTAAAGACACTCAGTTTCGGAAAATAGTCAACAATACGTAATTGAACTTTAAAGACAGACAAAATAAACTCACTGGATTGCTTGAAAAACTTGGCCGATACTTAATGCTCCAGGTTTAGTGGTAATTATAAAGGTGAGTTATTAGCATTCACCATTATTATGGTGTAAATTGGATAAGTAACTTCTGGCATCCACATAAGCATAGTTTAAAAACTGGAAGTTGTCAGTGATACCCTGTTCCTTTACAGGATACATACACTGTTGGAGTCCCAATCAACAGATTTGGCATTGAAACAGCTCCAATGGCGTGAACCTGTTGAAGTTGCCCAGTACTTCTCCACTAAAAGCAACAGAGTTTTTAACAGTGAGATAAATGTAATCACTGCTAAACAATCTCTCTAATCTTCAAAAAATAATTTTATGGTGCAAGCTCATTTATTCAGATAGAATCATAGATGTTTACAGCTTGGAAACAGGCCTTTTGGCCCAGCTTGTCAATGCCACCCAGTTTCTATCACTAAGCTACTCCCATTTGCCTGCATATCCCTCTATACCTACCCTGCCGATGTAATTGCCTAACAGCTTTTTATAAGACAAAATCATACCTGCCTCTACCACTGCCTCTGGCAGTCCGTTCCAGATGCTCACCATCCTCTGTATGAAGAAATGTCCCTTCTGGTCTCTTTTGTATCTCTCCCCTCTCACCTTAAATCTATGCCCTCTAGTTCTAGACTCCTCTACTTTTTGGAAAAGATGTTGACTATTTACCTTATCTATGCTCCTCATTATTTTATGGGTTTAGTACGTTTCGGCGTAGCCCATTTCGCGTAGCTGATTCAGCGTGGCCGATTCGGCGTCAGGGAAATAATTGGACTATTCGGCGCAGCCGTTTAGGTGCCAGGACATTTCGACGTCATCAGCATCTCTATATTTAAAATATTTAAACTGTCTTGAAAATTTTGCAAATACTGTATTATAAAAAACAATTAATTAAAAAACCTAGTAAAGCTATTTAATCTTAGAAATTACTTCTTCATTTCGTAATTATGAGCAATACCCCTCAGGAATTCAATAGGATCTAATGATTCAACTTCCAATATGACTTTTTTGATCCGTTCATCAGCATCTCTATATTTTTTTAGCTTTTTGGGGGGCGGATATCCAGCTGTCAACTTTTCGAGAAATGCATCACGTCCTTTGTGAACTTTCCGTAAGGCATCAATAAATTTCCAGATTGAAGGATGATGCATTCCTAGCTCATATTGCAAACGTCGATTGGCAGCTTCGGCGTGATTGTTGGTGCAATCTTCATTATTTAGAGTTCGCTCATAAAGGTTCCATATCTCGGGAGCGAAAAGAGGGGTCATCCTTGCATTTCGACGCCTATTCAGTCGTCCAATATAAGTATCCTCAAACCAATGGAACAAGACTATTAGTTCATCAGGAAGAACTGCTGCTAATGTATCCATGTATTCATCCATCTTTTCTAATGGAACGAAGGCGAGTGCTATAATCATTTTAGCCCATAACGCAAAGTCAGAATCGGTTTTATAGCGATTAGATAAACCCCATGAAATAAGATGTCTGTGCATGTTTTGGGCTAGATGGAAAAAGCATCCCTTAATGCGAACGGTGGGAAATGCATCTTGCAGAGCATGAATGGCAGCTTGTTCAAAGTCACAAATTATAGAAGTCGGTCTCAAATTAGGTTCGATGGTTTTAAGTAACTCAAATAAACAAAAATAAGTTACTCTTTGTTTGTTAGGAAGCAGAGCATAAACTATAGGATTAACTCCATCACGCTTCTTAGCCGATATAACATACACCTGATGAAAAAGAATAGGCGCAATAGTGAAAGTCCTGTCAACAAACCAAATTTCTGAGTAGACTAAATGTTGCAGCCAGCTTATTCTTCCAAATACTAATATCCTAGTATTGCTTTCTCCAGTGTCTCCCAATAAGAATTTCTCTTCCACACCCAGTTGGGGAACATATACTGTATAGGACTCAGGTATAACTAAATGCTCCAAATCAGTTGGATTAGCTGGTGCCTTGTTTAATAATTTTCGATTCCTAGCTATAAGTTTTCGCCGTGTCGCGTCTTTTCGTCCGATGTCACTTCGTCCAACGACACTTCGTCCACGTCTTTTGGTCCAACGTCTTTTTGTCCCCACGTCTTTTGGTCCAACGTCTTTTTGTCCGCACGTCTTTTGGTCCAACGTCTTTTTGTCCAATTATCCAATTACAAATTAACTCCGTATAAAACCATTTGATTGACAAAATGCAAGTACAATACAGCAAGTGAATTTAATTGCTAAAATGCAAGTAATTGATAAAATGCAAGTAAAATGCAAGTTGAAAAATGCAGTTAAAAAATCTAAAAATGCAGTTAAAAAATCTAAAAGTTTACTAGTTACTTAAAATTCCCGAAGTTACTTAAAATTGATGTAAATTGTAAGCAACATTCCTCAAGAAATCAATTTTTGTTGTAGAATCATATTCAACGACCAATCTTTTGAGGCGTTCAGTTATTTTCTTATATCGCGTACATGAAGTCGACTGATCTCCCCGAAGAATTTGAGCCTTTTTGCCTATTATGAACCCTTCCTCTTCCTTCAGAGTTTTGATTAACCTCCAGATATTCAAATGAGCTCCACCCGCCGAACGCTTTATCGCAGAATGAAACCCCTCAGCAGCATTATTTGTTCTCGGTAGATCTTGTAGAACACGCTGATTAACATTCCATACAGCTGTCGGGAATGTAGGTGTTTCTCTCCTTCGTCTGGCACCACGTCCTCTCACAATGCCTATGTAAGTCAAGTCGAAGTAAACGATGAATTCAGCAGGTATTTCTTCATCGTCTATCAAATCTTCATAAGCCTCTTCGACATCTTCAACGGGGAGGAAAGCTAATGCTGAAAAACATCGAATTTTAAGACAGAATTCAGAGTCTGTATTGTATTTTTCTTTGAGGCCTAAATCGGTAATTTTTCGAAACACAGATTGGCTCAAATGAAACAAACATGCCATGACAGATGAATTAAGGAATGATGAATTAATTGCCTTGTGAACTGCAACTTCGAAATCTGCCATGATATCAATCGGATCTGCATTAGGTTGCATAATTTTCAATTGGTCAAAAAATAATTCGTATGTCTGCTTTCTTTTATTCGGCAGTAATGCAAAGACCCGTGGAAAACTGCTTCCTTTAACTTGTACTTGAATGAAGAACAGTTGAAACCACTGTTGTGGCACAATCTTGAATGTCCCATCGCATGCCCAATGACAATATGATGCTAAATCCTGAAGAGCACTTTCTGATGCGAATACTAGTAAGCGCTGTTGATCCTCGGCGCCCGAATCGTATCTCAGAAACTGTTCGCCATTGTCAAGTTTACAATATTTGTCAGGTATTTCAAAACCGTGTCTAGCCGCTGGATTAGCGGGAAATCCAGAATTTTTTTGTCGGCACCTTTGAATAGTCCTTGAGACGATGGGCAACCTAGGGAGTTGAGAGCAGATATTTTCTGATAGCTGCGTAAACTTGGCCGCTAGTATGCTACGCGAACTTGCTGCTATGTTTTCCACTGCTTCATGCTTTATTTCTGCAACTGCTTTTCTAGCATTTAACGAATCAACATCAGCTGGATGAAGGTGCTCATTAGAGAAATAAATAATTTTCGGCTCATTGTTTTCCGTTACCGTGTGAATCCGCACTGAACACAGCCTTCTTTTCTCACATCTCCAGTATTCTTTTCCTAGGTTTGGACTGCTCGAATGAAAATCGTAGATGTAGTTATTTCCATCAGCTACCTTCCTTTTGCTCTTCGTTGACACAATGAACTTTGCCATTTCGGGATGGGCGAATTAAGAAAGAGAACGATAATATCTATCCTTTAACGAGGCTCGTTAAAGGAAAGAGAACGATAATAACTATCCTTTAACGAGGCTCGTTAAAGGAAAGAGACCGGTAATAAAAATCCTTTATTGCATATTATACCTTGCTATGTCCATTAGAGAAGATTTCTATTTACAAAAAGTTAATGTGGGGAGTGGAGTGGAGTGCTAATAAGCAAGTTACAAAAAGTCAAGTTACAAAAAGTCTTTGACAAAAAAAATCATCCGACAAAAAAACGTAACAAGTCACAAAAAGTCTTTGACGAAAAAAATCATCGGACAAAAAGACGTTGGACCAAAAGACGTGCGGACAAAAAGACGTGGACGAAGTGTCGTTGGACGAAATGACGTCGGACGAAAAGACAGCACCAGTTTTCGCATTGCAGGCAAGTCTGGAGCTAAGGCTAAACTAGCTTGAGAAGCGCCAGCCAAACATTTATTTACCACAACGGTTGGTGGCTCGAGAGTTTCAACACTTCTTTGTTTAACAGTTGTTTTTATCTTTTCAACCTCTATTTTTGCGGCATGGGTGTGTTCATTCAACTGGCGAATAACTTTTCCATCCTTCATATGCAATCTCACTTTACATCGATCTTTCTGTTCACATCGCCAAAACTTTAATTCAGGATCACCTTTGCTCGTTGCGTCAAAAATAAAAAGGTATCCATCGTGTATCACTTTGTTTCTTCCACGTTTTGATAAAATATTTGCTTCCATTTGGAATAAAAGGGTTTAGACGACTGAAAAATATTAAGCTGCACTGAAGGAAATCACTGAAGGAACTGCACTGAAGCTTATAATTGGACAATTTGGCAATTAGAATAGCTCATTTGAACGAGAGAGAGAGCTAATTAGAACTGGACTATTTGGCAAAAAACGACTATAACGACTAATTTGACGCCGAAACGTCCCTCCGCCGAAAAATTCCTCCGTCGAATCGGCTACGCCAAATGGGCCACGCCGAACTGGCCACGCCAAAACGTCCCATTCCCTTATTTTATAGACCTCTATAAGATCACCCGTAAGCCTCCTACGCTCCAGGGAAAAAAGTCCCAGCCTATCCTTATAACTCAGACCATTAAATCCTGGTAGCATCCTCATAAATCTCTTCTGCATTCCTTCCAGTTTAACAATATCCTTCCTATAATAGGGTGACCAGAACGGAACATAGTATTCCGTGTGTGTGGTCTTACTAATGTCTTGTACAACTACAACAAGATGTTCCAACTCCTGTATTCAATATTTTGACCAATAAAACTTAACATGCTGAATGCTTTCTTCACCACCCTGTCCACCTGTGAATCCACCTTCAAGGCGATGTGAACCTGTACTCCTAGATCTCTTTGTTCTGTAACTCTCCCCAACTCCCTACCATTAACTGAGTAGGTCCTGCCCTGATTTGATCTACTAAAATGAATCATCTCACATTTATCCAAATTAAACTCCATCTGACATTCATCAGCCCACTGGTCCAATTGGTCAAGATCCTGTTGTAATCTTATCTTCAATATCCATTGTGCCTCCATGCAGAGAACGTTGACCGCACTGTACTCATCTACCTTCTTGGTTACCCCTTCAAAAAACTCTTATCAAATTCGTGAGACATGACTTTCCCTAATTATTCCTTGTCTGTCTAAATGCCTGTAGATCCTGTCCCTCAGATCCTTTGTGGATCCGCACATAGATGACCCTTTTTTTCCTTAAGAGGCCCTACCCTCTCCCTAGTTACACTTTTGTCCTTATGTGTCTGGAAAAGGTCTTGGATTTTCCTTTGTCTTATTTACCAAGACAATCTCATGTCCCCTTTTTGTCCTCCTGATTTCTCTCTTAACTCAACTCCAACAAGCCCTATACTCTTCAAGGGATCCACTTGATCCCAGCTGCCTATGCATGTCATATGCCTCCTTCTTCCTTTTGACCATGGCCTCAATATCCCGAGTCATCTAGGGTTCCCTACTTCTGCCAGCCTTACCTTTCACTCTAAGAGGAATGTGCTCACCCTGAACTCTAGTTAACACCCTTTTGAAAGACTCCCACTTCCATATGTCCCCTTGCCTGTAAACAGGCTCCCCAATCAACTTCCTGCCTAATATAATCAAAATTGGCCTTGTCCCAATTTAGAATTATAATTTTTGGGCCAGAACTATCATTCTCCATAGCTATTTTATTTTTAGGATTGTGCAGACAGACGGATTCGCTAGAGGAGTGATTGCATGAGAAATAGGTTGTGATTATTTTTACAAACAAAACTTTGTTATAACAAAAGAAAAACAATATTTGAACTTTTAAATTTCAAACCTAAGAAGAACAGCTTACCTGTATCTCTTAACTCCAAAACACGTTTTTCCATTAAACTGCGCATAAAATGAACACTCACTCAGGCAGGCAAAAATTATACTTGCATTACAGAATATTTTCCTATTGTTAGTGAGGCTCCTTCAGACCATGTCCGGAAGCCTGTCCTTGTGGCAGCTTTTTCATGGTCTCTCCCAATCGTTCTCCAAATCCTTCTACCCCCACCTGTTCGAACAAGATTCTTTTATCTCTTGAGCTCCGCCGGCCCCTCAAAGAAAGTTCTGTCCAGACGTGTCCAGACTTGAACTGAACTCATGATCCCTATCTGGAATTTTGATTACCCACTCCCATTTACACAAAAAAGAGTCATGCTATGAAAATGCAACTAACCTCCAATTCATGGACAAAAGAGGCCATCAATTTCCATAATGGGCTAATCGCTGGTCAGACAAGAGCATTCCGGAGGATAATGGATCTTGAGTGAATCACCCTGGGTGAACAGGGATATCCTGTTTATTCCCATTAACCGGTTTAAGTCTGAATGGGACAATGTAACTCAGGCCAGATGTAGGAATACCTCTGACTCAGTGCTAGTAGTTTTACGCTCAGTCTGTTAACTCCTAAGTTGTCCACTACAGCTTTGATCCAATTTCGTAACATCTCCTAGTCGTCACACTGCATAGTGACTCCTAATCCACAAGAATGCAAACTGGTGAACTAGTGTTGTGGGTGGTTCAGACTGAATTTAGAAGATAAAAACACAACAGCATTTTGAATAATTACTGCAGAGTTCTGGATAATTAAACAGGATATAATTTAGAAAACATGTCTTGGTTTGATAATTAGTTTTCCTGATATTACACCAAATGAACAGCGAGAATGAAACATGTTTAGATAACCACTATAGTTCTCCTCAGCTTAAGTGATGAGTGAGTAAAATATTCAATAGCTTTGATTTTGTCTCATTTTCTAAAACTGGACAGTTCACTACGTATCTTTGTCATACCAAGTATACTTACTTACCATTCAGAATATCTTTCAAATATTTAAACCAGATGTTACAGTAGTCTTCACTTAAATTGCTCAGATGAATAGCACGATCTTTGAGCTTATTTTGTTCCTTTTTAATACACACAAAGATAGTGATTCCTAACAGAGTTCCTCCTCTTTGTTGTCCTGCAGATCGTCGACGTTTCATCTTTACAGCAAACACTTCTTTCATTTCCACAGATACCGTCTTAGGTTGAGAAATCATTTTATCGTCATCTGTATCAAAATATAGCATCGTCTTATGAATACATTTTGCCATTTAGAGATCAATAAATCACTATTTATAGTATTTCACGTTGCATTGCACTGGTCACAAAACTGTCTTCCTTACTGGTTTCCCATTGTTATTCGATCTGTCTCCCTTTGCGTTCAATTCCTCTACTTTAACTCTCTCACTGCTTCTCACACATTCACCCACTATTATCACCGAGTCCTTCTGTATATTTCACTTTTGTTCTCCCCTCTTTCCAAAGTCACTATTCTCATGTCTCTTTTCTATATCTCATGCTCCCTGTATGCATTTCATGTGGGTTGCTTTACTGATTTATTCAGTTTCTAACTTTTGCCTTTATTAAAGCCCAGATCAAACAGCAAGATTGCAGTCAGCACTTATAGTGATTATCGAGGTTGAGCAAAGGTTGCTACAACATTCACATGTTTAAACAGATGTGGGGAAGGAAGAAGCAGGGTGTTCAGACAAGGGTAAAGCAAGAGGAGGCCGGGTGCATAACTGAAATAATACGCTGTTTTCTGTACGAATTATGTAATCATATTATATAATGTATATTTTATATAACCATATTTAATTCTTAAATTGTAACAGGTTACAGAAGTGATAGCATAGAATATGTACACCGTTTGTATATTGCTACGTTATGCCAGTAAATATACAAAATCAAAAATATTTCAGCACATCAAGTAGCTAATCATCCCACTGTCCTTGTGTTGGTGCTTACTTCACAAGTGAACCATCTAATCCCATTTTGCTGCTCTTTTTCACGTGGTATGTGTTACCTTTCATGAGCATTTTAGAAACAATTCTATAATATTTCATTGATTTTGTTTTAATTTCTGTGACTATTATTATCTTCCGCTATGTTTTGCCAGAAGGCAAGAACTTTCATTTGTAAAGCAACTCATGTTCCCAAGATGTCTCAAAGCAGTTCACAAACAATGAATTACCTTTGAGATGCAATTACTGTTGGACACAGCCTTGATTACAGCCTTTGTTCAAACATGGATAAAAAAGCTGAACTCCAGAAGTCAGGTGAGAGTGACAGCCCTTGTATCAAGGCAGTATTTGACCGAGCATGGCATCAGGAGCCCTAGCTAAACTGGAGTCAGGAACAGGAACACCTCGCTCTTTCCCATGTTGAGTTTGTATCCCGAAAACAAGCCAAACTCCCTCAATATCCCTGTGATCCTATCAATGCTTTCTACCAGGTTCTTAATATACAGCAAAAGGTTATCTGCATATAGGGTGACCCGGTGATCCAACTTCCCCTCACGATACCCCTCCACTCCACCTCCCCGCCGAGGCTCTAAGTGCCATTGCCAGAGGCTCAATCATCAAAATGAAAAGCAACAGAGACAGTGACCACCCTTATCTTGTTCCCTAATGCAGACCAAAATAGCCGTGGAAGCCCTATATAGCAACCTAACCCAATCTACAAACCCTAACCCAACCTGTCCCAACACTTCAAACAAATACGTCCAATTAATCTGGTCAAACACTTTCTCCGCATCCATAGGGACTATCACCTCAGTTTCCTGCCCCTCCAAAACATCAAAATCACAAGAACGAGGTGGCGATGTTAACCCAGGTCACTTCTGTAGCCAAGCAGAAGAGAGGGGTGACATTGGCCTTGCCTTTATCGAAAAGAATCACGATCGGATTAAAGTATTTTCAGAATCGAAATGAACTGACTTCGACGTTAAATTTGGATTTCTGATTCTATGACAATTTGTGGGCAGAATTAACAAAAAAATTACTTGCCTTCTAATATTCACCGTCAGCTGCTGACCTTTCATGAACCCTATCAGCCCCGGCACACAGTCCTCTATAGGCGTTGCCAGCACCTTCACCAACAGCTCTGCATCCACGTTTAATAACAATATAGGGCGGAACGAGCCATATACCTCTGGTTCCTTCTTCTTTTTAAAATGAGCGAAATTGAAGCCTGGGAAGTGGGCTACAGCTTACCCCTACCGACCGGCTCATTATACATCTCTACTAGCAAGGGTCCCAACTTCGTGCCAAACTTTTTGTCTACCTCTGCCGGGAACCCGTCTCGACCTGGGGCCTTCCTGGACTCCATTGATCCCACTTCGGGGGCCTCGAAGATTTGGATTCAAAAATGGTGTCCAGATCTCTCGCTACACTGGGGAGCTCCATTTGCTGGATAGTCCCAGTGTACAAAACGGGGCTATGTGCGGCCTCGGCTACGCATTCCCTGTTGAGGCCGTGGCTCTTATACAACGCGGATCATGTTGCATAGCCATGTGTTTCTGAGCACTGCGTGCACCGGGAAACACGGGGCTTAGCACGCTCACTTTGGGACTTCTATCTCATTTGATTGAATCAAGCCTATTATGTTTCATATTTTTGGAATATATTGTGTTACTCTGTGAAGTAAGCTTGTGCATCCCTGTGAACATAATTTAATTAAGATGGGTACTGAATGTCTACAACGTTTGGGACATCAAAGAAGTGTGAATGGCATGTACATTAAGTAAATATAGACAAGTTGAATTTTCTAAGTAAATAAGCTGAGGGTATAAATTCGCGTTAGGAGATTAGTGAGTATTTGGATTTTTAGCTGTCAAATTCCAAAGGGAAGCAAACAACTTGGAAAAGGTTGTAAATAAATAAGGCAAGGGTTTTTTAATTTTATTTGACATGGAAGTGGGGCAATAGGGGGAACATGAAAGATTTTATACTCTTGGAAAGCCAAGTTTCAAAGATAGGTTAAGAATAATGAACTCAAACACGACAGGGGCAAAGGAATAGAGGTTGGAGCTGTGTTTGGGGAGTGGCTATGTGAGATCTCCAGGGGTTGTGCTCTGTGCTGTGAAAAGAGCTGTGAAGAGGCAAAGTGAGGCAGCTTTACAGTCAACCCAGAAAAGTGCCTGTTGTGAGGTTTCTGGAATTTCCCGAGCAGAGTAGGAGGAGTTGAGCAGCCCGGTGACATACCTTTCCTACAATCGCAGTAGGTTGCCTTGTGATAATATTACTGGATTTTCATAGTTAAACACAAAAGATTGTTACCTGAAGAGAAATTTGAGAGTCTAACCAAGTAGGAAGACCTTTTGGGGGAATGTTCTGGAAGACTAATTTTAACTGCGTAAATGTTGAGCGCAATTCAACCAAAACATTTGGAAGAGTAATTTTGGACTTGTTTGGCAGGGTGTTTGTCGCTGTCTTTTGGGTGAGATTCACACCGCTATTCAACCACACTTAAGGGTGCGATTTAACAGGGAAAAAAACAGAGTCCCATTTTGGGCGTGTTTAGCGGGGTGATCCTCGGAACCTGCAGCGCTGAGAACGACCCTGCTAATAAACAGAACTCTTTCTTTTCTGGCGTTGGCAAGGAATACCCCACTTGTCTTAATTTCCTGCACTGAAGAGCTCTCAATCCCCATCAGCCTCCAGACCTCCCCCCCCCCCCCCCCCAACTTACTTGTTCGGGATTCCTCCAGCCCCCTCATCCTACCTCACAAGGTCAGGGCCCCTCCTTGCCAGATCACCGACATGGGCAACCTACCACCCAGGCACCTTTGCACTGCCAGCATGACATTCTGGCAGTGGCCTTGCCAGCTGGGCAGTGCCATCAGGGCATCCAGGCAGTGCCAGTGTATTCAGGTGGCAGTGCCAAGGTGCCTGGGTGGTACTGGGAGTGCCAGAGTACCACTCTGCCCAGAGCCCGACTACCCAGGGCTGATGACCTGGGAGACTCCCCCAACGTGATGTCACGCCTGGTCCTAACAGCTCACTTTAATGTGCAAATCTGGATGCTGCCCAGTGACGGCATGATCGAGGTGGCGACAAATCTCGAGATCTCATTAGATCTTGCAAGGCGTCCGAGCATTGCAAATCTCGCGAGAGGCCTCTTACGAGATTTAATGGCCTTGTCGTGTCCCGGGTCGGGAGCAATGAGACTGTACAATCGTGCCCACTTAGTCATTTTCTCGGGCCTTGGGCAGCTTCCCCGCAGGCAAGCCCACAAACATTTTTTCAACACTGGGGAGCTGACCTCATCAGCGGGACTGGCTTCTCTAGAGGTCGAGCCACCATTTTAAAATGATGCCCGGATCTCTTAGTGAGCTTGAGGGTGCCCCACACCACTACCCATGATCAATGTCACCCCCTGCATACATGGGCATTACCCCACACCTCCCCAAGTGAGGACACCAGACTATGGGGTCGCTGAGGTCCCATCTCATCCTTTTCAGGTCTCCACACCTCCCCCTTTCAGGCCTTCTACCCATCACCTCCCACCCCCAACCTTTATGTGACCCTTCATCCCGCTCTTCACCCCCCCCCCCCCCACCCTTCATGGGTATGCCCCCCTGAGGGCAAGACTGGCAGGGGCACTTCAAGGTTGCCTTGGTGGCAGTGCCAGGGTTCCCAACTGCCAGCATGGCACTGGCACCCAGGCAACCTGGAAGTGCCCCTGCCAGTCTGGCACTGCCACCCAGGTACCTTGTTAGTGCCAAGGTGCCTGGGTCCAGAGGGAGCCACCCTGTCCTGTCCTTGGTCACCCAGGGATCTCCAATGGTCTGGGAGACCCCGCAAGTGCCGTTACGCCAGGTCCAGCCAGACATAATGAAATCAGCCCAATAGCACATTTAAATATGTATATCTGACACTGGGCGAGATCCAAATTGCGATGTCTCGCTGGGTTCGGACGAATCTCGCGAGACGTCACAAGTGCCATGAATCTTGTGTGGGGCCTCTCGCGAAATTCAACAGCCTCATCGCGTAAACAAGTCGTGCGCGCCGAGGCCGGTAAATTGTATCCATAATTTTGTGTCTTTTCAGTTTTCTTTGCTTTGTTAGTGATTGATTTAGTTTAGTTTTTAAAAATCCCAAAAGTGTGACTGGAATTTGTGGCTTCTGAATTCAGTAAACCTATCTTCTCATCATCAAATTACAAAAAGAAAAGTTGTGATACTTAGTCTAATTTTCTTCTTTGAAATTGTGTTTAAGCAGCAATTAACATCTTCTGGTGCATACCACAATCTTCCTCCTGTCCCTCCAAGCACAAATGAGCCATCCACAGATTTGTCATGTATTTCTGCAGTATTTTTATATTAACATGAAACTTGACGTGCTTAACACCCAGTAAATTACTTCTTATGTGTTGTAATTTTTAGGCAAATGTGGCAGCCAGTCTCTTTAAAGTTCAAATAAACAATATCATAAGTAATTTCTACATTATTTGTTACATCTTAAAGACTTTGGCTACATTCCCCAAATGAACCATCATTCTCACCACTATAAAGATTTGAATATCAGCAAGATGCACTCAAGGGGCTCCTGTATTGCCTGCTTGGTCCTCCTTTGCTGTCTACGTGCATCTCCCTTAGCTGCAGGATGACCACATCGAAAACCATGCTATCCACAAGAACAGCTCTTAGAACATAGAACAGTACAGCACAGTACAGGCCCTTTGGCCCACGATGTTGGGCCAACCATTTATCCTAATCTAAGATCAACCTATCCTACAACCCTTCAATTTACTGCTGTCCATGTGCCTGTCCAAGAGTCACTCAAATGTCCCTGGTGACTCTGACTCCACCACCTCTGCTGGCAGTGCATTCCACGCACCCACCACTCTCTGTATAAAGAACCTACATCTGACATTTCCCCTTCAGGCTGATAAATGATTATGGTAAGATATTTTAAAGATGTATAAAATATTAAATAGAAAGACATTTTAAATTAAGCTAGGCAGGCATAATGAAATTCATCACTCCACATGGAGGTTGGACACAGACCTCTTGGCCGACAAGGTCTTCTGCCAGAAAACATCACAGGCCATAGGCCACATTACTAACAACCAGAAGGGGGAAATCTCATCTTCCATATTCTGAGAGGCACTAAAGGCGGTATTTGCGGGAGAGATTATAGCCTACAAGGCTCGTAGAAACAGGGAAGAGAGGGCGGCTAGGCAGCAACCGATCGACTCCATCCTGGAGGTTGACAGAAGATACTCCGAGGCCCCGACCATAGAGCTTCTAGCGGAGAGGAAAAACTACAAATAGACTTTAACCTGCTATCCACCAGGAAATGAATGCACCAACTCCGCCAGACACGGGGGACCTTTTATGAACACGGGGAGAAGGCTAGCCGCCGACTGGCTCACCAGCTGAGAAAGCAGGCAGCCACGAGGGAAATAGCTCAGGTAAAGGACAGCAAAGGTGGACTGGTAGCCAAACCAAAAAAGGTAAACAAAGCATTTAGGCCTTCTACCGGGGACGGTACACCTCCGAACCCTCCAACAGGGCCTCAGGAATGAAAGGGTTCCTTGATGGACTGGACATGCTAGTCATTGGGGACAACAGACGGAGGGAGCTGGAAGCACAAAAGGACTGGGAGAGCTTATGGAGAGCATGAACTCCATGCAGGAGGGGAAGGTGTCGGGACAGGACGTGTTCCCAGTGGACTTCAACAATTTGCGCCGGTTCTTACCCCGCACCTACGGGAGATGTTCACAGGCTCGCTAGCGAGGGACACCCTGCCTACAACGCCAACAGGCCACCCTATCGTTGATACCCAAATAAAACAAAGACCCGACAGAATGCGGATCATAGAGGACCATTTTGCTGCTTAACGTAGATGCAAAAATACTCTTTAAAGTCCTGGTCAAGAAACTGGAGAACTACGTACCAGAAGTGGTCGCAGAGGACCAGACAGGCATTGCCAAGGGTAGACAGCTAACTGCGAACATCAGATAGCTGCTGAATGTAACACTGATCCCATTGGGGGACAGAACACCAGAGGTGATTGTCTCCCTGGATGCAGAAAAGGCCTTCGACTGAGTTGAGTGGAAGTACCTCATCGAGGTATTGGAGCGGTTTGGGCTGGGGTCAGAGTTCACCTCATGGGTGAAACTCCTGTACAACGCCCCCAAGGTGAGCGTTCAGATTAACACCACCAGCTCTGAATACATTCAGTTGCACAGAGGCACCAGGCAGGCATGCCCGTTGTCCCCGTTCTGGTTGGCCCTGGCAATTGAACCCCTGGCGATCACTCTACAAGACACTAAAGGTTGGAAGGGTATCCAAAGAGGAGGCAGACAGCACAAACTCTTACTCTATGCAGATGATCTGCTACTCTACATCTCGGACACGTAGAACGGCTTGAAAGAAATCATGAATTCCTGGAAGAGTTCGGGGCCTTCTCAGGCTACAAACTCAACATGGGCATAAGTGATGTTTTTCTGGTGAACCTGAACAGTGGCGGGACAGAGTTCGAGGGTCTCCCATTTAGAATAGCCCAAAACAAATTCTGCTATCTGGGGATTCAGATAGCCTACGACTCTCTTCAGTCTTCATGGTGAAAGACATCAGTGGGATGCCAGAGCTCCAGGTGAATCAGGTGACAGAGGTGAGTGCCGTGGCCATCACTAAGAAGGTCTGGGGAAACTGAAAGGTCTGAAGGTGGATAAGTCACCTGGACCGGATGGACAACACCCTAGGGTTCTAAAAGAGATAGCTGAGGAGATTGTGAAGGCACTGATGGTGATCTTTCAGGAATCACTGGAGGCAGGAAGGGTCCCAGAAGACTGGAAAGTGGCTAATGTCCCACTGTTTAAAAAGGGAGGGAGGCAGAAGACGGGAAATTATAGGCCGGTTAGCCTGACTTCGGTCATTGGTAAGATTTTAGAGTCTGCTATTAAAGATGAGAATGCGAAGTACTTGGAAGTGCGTGATAAAATAGGACTGGGTCAGCACGGCTTTGTCAAAGGGAGGTCATGTCTGACAAATCTGTTGGAGTTCTTTGAAGAGGTAACAAGGAAGTTAGACAAAGGTGAACCAGTGGACGTTTATTATTTAGATTTCCAGAAGGCCTCTGACAAGAGGCTGCATGGGAGATTATTAAATAAGTTAAGAGCCTATGGATTTGGACAAGCCAGGAGAGTGGGCAATGAAGTGGCAATTGAAATACAAAGTGGAAAAGTGTGAGGTCATGCACTTTGGAAGGAGGCACTTAGTCATAGACTATTTTCTAAATGGGGAAATGCTTATGAAATCACAAAGGGACTTGTTCACGATTCTCTTAAGATTAATGTGCAGATTCAGTCGGCAGTTAGAAACGCAAATGCAATGTTAGCATTCATGTCAAGAGGGTTAGAGTACAAGACATGGGATGTACTTCTGAGGCTGAATCAGGCTCTAGTCAGACCCCATTTGGAGTATTGTGATCAGTCTGAGCCCCGTATCGAAGGAAAGATCTGCTGGCCTTGGAAAGGGTCCAGAAGAGGTTCATAAGAATGATCCCTGGAATGAACAGCTTGTCATATGAGGAACTGTTGAGGATTCTGGGTCTGTACTTGTTGAAGTTTAGAAGAATGGGGGGGGGGGTGTTCTTATTGAAACATACAGGATACTGCGAGGCCTGGATAAAGTGGATGTGGAGAGGATGATTCCACTTCTGGAAAAACTAGAAACAGAGAATACAATTTCAGACTAGAGGGATGATCCTTTAAAACAGAGATGAGGAGGAATTTCTTCAGCCAGAGGGTGGTGAATCTGTGGAATTCTTTGTCGCAGAAGTGTGTGGAGACCAAAATCATTGAGTGTCTTTCAGACAGAGATAGATAGGTTCTTGATTAATATGGGGATCAGGGGATATGGGGAGAAGACTGGAGAATGAGGATGAGAAAAATATCAGCCATGATTGAATGGCGGAGCAGACTCGATGGGTCAAGTGGCCTAATTCTGCTTGTATGTCTTCTGGTCTTATGGACTAGACATGAATCCACAAGTGAAATCTGACTAGTCTGGTGGATGAAGTTAAAAAAGACCTGCAGAGATGGGATGCACTCCCACTTTCCCTGGCAGGAACGGTACTGACGATCAAGATGAACGTGCTGATGAGGTTCCTCTTCCTGTTTAGATCCATAATGATCTTCTTCCCAATGCCTTTTTCCAAAGAAAAAATGATTATGGCATTTGTATGGTGGGGGGGGAAGAATCCAAGAAACATCGCAGAGAAAAAGAAGCATGGGCGGCCTGGCCCTTACCAACTTGCAATACTACCACTGGGCAGCCACCGCCAAGAGTGAGGGGATGGATAGGGGAACTGAGCAAGGAATGGATGAGGATGAAGAAGTCCTCCTGCACAGGAACAATCCTCTGAGCCCTTCCCACGTCAACGCTCCCACCCCCACCGGCAAAACATGCATCCAGCCCAGTGTTGGTAACAGCGATAAGAACCTGGAACCAGATAACAGTTCAGCTTAATCGAGGTGTCCACCATGGCCCCCATCTGCGGCAACCACAGGTTCCCACCAACCATTTTTTTTTTTAATAATAAATTTTATTGGAATTTTTTGAAAAATGTGTATCACAGAACAATAATAACAATAACAATAATAAACACCCCCCGGCACCCGTAACAACGCATTTAACAAACTCCCCCACCCCCCCCCCCCCCAAACCCAATAAACAACAAAATAAATTAACAATAAGCAAATTAACTTAAACACTATCCCCCTAAGACCCCCCCCCCCCCCTTTCTCCCCCTCCCCTCCGGGTTTCTGCTGCTGCTGACCTAGTTCCTTATCGTTGAGCCAGAAAGTCGAGGTAAGGTTGCCACCTCCTAAAGAACCCTTGTACCGACCCCCTCAGGGCGAATTTGACCCTCTCCAGCTTAATGAATCCCGCCATGTCATTGATCCAGGTCTCCACGCTCGGAGGTCTCGCATCTTTCCACTGCAGCAAGATCCTCCGCCGGGCTACTAGGGACGCAAAGGCCAAAACACCGGCCTCTTTCACCTCCTGCACTCCCGGCTCCACCCAAACCCCAAATATTGCGAGTCCCCAGCCTGGCTTGACCCTGGATTCTACCACCCTTGACACCGTCCTCGCCACCCCCTTCCAGAACTCCTCCAGTGCCGGGCATGCCCAGAACATATGGGCATGGTTCGCTGGACTCCCCGAACACCTGACACACCTGTCTTCGCCCCCAAAGAACCTATTCATCCTAGACCCGGACATGTGGGCCCGGTGCAGCACCTTGAACTGGATGAGGCTAAGCCTCGCACATGAAGAGGAGTTCACCCTCTCCAGGGTGTCCGCCCATGTCCCCTCCTCAATCTGCTCCCCCAGCTCCACCTCCCACTTAGCCTTCAGCTCCTCTACCGACGCCTCCTCCACCTCCTGCATCACCTGGTAGATGTCAGACACCTTCCCATCCCCGACCCACACCCCCGAAAGCACCCTATCCCTTACCCCCCGCGGGGGCAGCAAAGGGAACCCCTCCACCTGCCGCCTAGCAAACGCCTTGACGTGAAGGTACCTGAACATATGCCCCGGGACGAGCTCAAACTTCTCCTCCAGTTCACCCAGGCTCGCAAACCTCCCGTCAATGAACAGGTCTCCCAACTTCCTCATGCCCGCCTTGTGCCACCCCAGGAACCCGCCATCCATGTTCCCTGGGACAAACCGGTGGTTCCCCCGCAGCGGGGCCCCCACCGGGCCCCCCACTTCCCCCCGTGTCGTCTCCACTGCCCCCAAATTTTGAGGGTAGCCGCCACCACCGGGCTCGTAGTGTACCTCGTTGGAGGGAGCGGCAACGGCGCCGTTACCAGTGCCTTCAGGCTCGTGCCTCCACAGGACGCCATCTCCATCCGTTTCCATGCTGCCCCCTCCTCATCCATTACCCACTTACGTACCATCGAGATGTTAGCCGCCCAGTAGTACCCAGAGAGGTTGGGCAGCGGCAGCCCCCCTCAATCCCTGCCCCGCTCCAAAAAGACCCTCCTTACTCTCGGAGTCCCGTGCGCCCAAACAAATCCCAGAATGCTGCTGCTCACCCTCCTAAAAAAAGGCCCTCGGAATGAAAATGGGGAGGCACTGAAACAAAAACAAAAACCTCGGGAGCACCGTCATTTTAACGGACTGTACTCTACCGGCCAACGATAACGGCAGCATGTCCCACCTTTTAAATTCCTCCTCCATCTGCTCCACCAACCTAGAAAAATTAAGCTTGTGCAGAGTCCCTCAGCTCCTAGCCACCTGAACCCCCAGGTACCTAAAACTCCTCACTGCCCTCTTTAGCGGGAGCCTACCAATCCCCTCCTCCTGATCTCCCGGGTGTACAACAAACAACTCACTCTTGCCCAGGTTCAATTTATAGCTCCCTGCGCCTTCCTCCACTGTGTCTCCACCTTTCTGGTGGTCAATAAATCAAACTTGGCCTGCAGGCTACGCCGCTCACCCAGCAATCCCTCCTCCGGGGCCTCCGCGTACCTCCTATCTACACTCAACAGCTCCCCCGCCAGTCTCTCCCTCTCCCTCCTCTCCCCCCTCTCCCTATGGGCTCGGATGGAGATCAGCTCCCCCCTAATCACTGCCTTCAGAGCCTCCCACACCATCCCCACCTGAACCCCCCCAGTATCATTGACCTCGAGGTACCTCTCGATACATCCCCGGACCCTCCTACACACCTCCTCATCAGCCAACAACCCCACGTCCAGACGCCAAAGCGGGCGCTAATCCCGCACCTCCCCCATCTCCAGATCCACCCAATGCGGAGCATGGTCCGAAATCGCAATGGCCGAATACTCGGCCTCCTCCACCCTCGGGACCAGTCCCCTACTCAGAACAAAGAAATCAATGCGGGAATAAACCCTGTGCACATGGGAGAAAAAAAAGAGTACTCCCGAGCCCTCGGCCTCCCAAACCTCCAGGGATCCACTCCTCCCATCTGGTCCATAAACCCCCTCAACACCTTGGCCGCCGCCTGTCCTTGAACTAGAACGATCCAGTAGGGGATCCAGCACCGTATTGAAGTCCCCCCCACCATGATCAAGTCCCCCACCTCCAGGCCAGGAATGCGGCCCAACATACGCCTCATGAAACCAGCATCATCCCAATTTGGGGCGTACACATTTACCAACACCACCCTCTCCCCCTGCAGCTTACCGCTCACCATCACATATCTGCCGCCACTATCAGCCACCACCTCAGACGCCTCAAACGCCACCCTCTTCCCCACCGGGATCGCCACCCCCCGGTTCTTCGAGTCGAGCCCTGAATGGAAAACCTGCCCCACCCACCCCTTCCTCAGACGGACCTGGTCTGCCACCTTCAGGTGGGTCTCCTGGAGCATGGCCACGTCCGCCTTCAGCCCCTTCAGATGAGAAAACACCCGGGCCCGCTTAACCGGCCCATTCAACCCCCTCACGTTCCACGTAATCAGCTGGATCAGGGGGCACCCCTCCCCCCTCGACTAGCCATAGCCCATCGACTGCTCGCCCCTGGCCAGCACCCATTTGGCCCGTTTCCCACGGCGACAGAACCTCACCCCGACCCCCCCGACCCACACTAACCCCTCCCTGGCCAATCCAGCAGCAACCCGGTATCCCCCCCCCCGGCTAGGACCCCTCCTAGCTGCGACGCTCCCTCCATAGTACTCCCGTGAGTTAGATGACTTCTGCTGAACCCAGCAGCTCCCGCCCAAACTCCGACCCCTCCCGATATGAGGTCACGCCTCCTCCGCGGACTCAAAATAGTAATGCCAGTCCTTGTAGGTGACCCACAGACGCGCAGGCGGCAGCATGCCGAACTTCACCTGCTTTCCGTGGAGCACCGCCTTCGTCCGGTTGAACCCGGCCCTCCGCTTAGCCACCTCCACTCCAGTCCTGGTAGATACGCACTACCGAATTCTCCCACTTGCTACTCACCTTCTTGGCCCATCGCAGAACACACTCCCGGTCACTGAACCGATGGAACCGCACCAGCACCGTCCGCGGGGGTCCATTCACCTTAGGCCGCCTGGCCAGTACTCTGTGGGCCCCCTCCAGCTCCAGGGGCAGATGGAAGGTTCCTGCCCCCACCAGCGAGTTCAGCATCACGGCCACATAGGCCGGCAGGTCCGAGGCCTCCAGCCCCTCTTCGAGGCCCAGGATCCGCAGGTTCTTCCTCCGTGATCAAAACTCCATCCCCTCAAACCGATCTTGCCACTTTTTGTGAAGCGCCTCGTGTATCTCCACCTTCCCCATGAGGGCCGAAACCTCATCCTCGCGCTCAGAGGCCTGCTGCTGCAACTCAAGTATCGCTGCACCCTGGGTTGTCTGGGTCTCCAGCAGCTTACTAGTCGTTACCTTCAGGGATTCCAACAACTCCCCTTTCAGCTCCGTAAAATAGCGCAGCAGGGCCGCCTGCTGCTCCTCCGCCCACTGCCTCAACTCCTCAGGGGCTCCACTGGCCGCCATTTTGTCCACCTTCCCCCGCTTTTTCAGGGGAGCTGCTGCCGTTTTTCTCCTCGCCCCACTCCGAGTCTGCACCATAAATCCCGGGGGGTTTTGCATCAGACCCCTTTATCTACTGGGAATCGTCGAATCAGCGCGTTTGGGGCCCTTAAAACAGCCCACAAGTCCTATTAAAGCGGGAGCTGCCGAACGTGCGGCTTAGCTCCGCATAGCCGCAACCGGAAGTCAGTTCCCACCAACCATGCTAGATGTCACCTTTCAGAGGTGGAGACAAAAGGGCAGCACGGTGGCGCAGTGGCTCACACTGCTGCCTCACGAGGCCGAGGTCCCAGGTTTGATCCCGGCTCTGGGTCACTGTGCATGTGGAGTATGCACATTCTCCCCGTGTTTGCGTGGGTTTCGCCCCCACAACCCAAAGATGTGCAGGGTAGGTGGATTGGCCACGCTAAATTGCCCCTTAATTGGAAAAAATGAATTTGGTACTCTAAAATTTTTTAAAAAGAGGTGGAGACAGGACCGGGGGGGGGGGGGGGGGGGGGGGGGGGGGGGGGACGCTTGCGATCAGGGACATCTACATCAGGGACAGACTCATGACCTTAGACGAGCTTAAAGAGCGACACAAATTACTGAACGGACAGGAACTCCGTTTACAAGTGAAAAACATTCTCCGCAAGGAGATGACGAGGTAACCCTGAGCCCCAAGAGACACAATGTTGGAGGAGCTACTGGACATACGAATGACTTTTAGAAAGGGTGGGAGCATCACTGGACGGAGCAAGACAGAAGAGGTAGGATGAACTAGGGACGCAAATAGGGTGGGGACTCTGCAGTGAAGCACTAAATAGGGCCAACTCCACCTCCATCTGTGCAAGGCTCATGCAGCTAAAGTGGTTCACAGAGCACACCTAACCAGAAGCCAAATGAGCAGGTTCTTCTAGAAGGTGGAGGACAAATGTGAACGGTGCCAGGGAGACCCGGCCAACCACACACACATGTTCTGGGCAAGCCCCAGGCTTGTCGGGTTTTTGACAGCCTTCTTCAAGGCGATGTCCAAGGTTGTGGGGGTGAGCGTAGAGGCATGCCAGAGAGTGGCAGTCTTCGGGATATCGGACAAGCCAGAACTTCATGTGGGGAAGAGAGCCAACGCCCTTGCATTTGCTTCCTTAATCCCCCGCCAGACAATCCTGCTCGGTTGGCGAACAGCAGCACAACCACAGCTGCATACTGGCTGGCAGACCTGCGGAATTTCTCCATCTGGAGAAGATCAAATACACCATCCGAGGATCAGACAATGGCTTCCACAAAGTGTGGGGGCAATTCATCAGCCTGTTTCAGGACCTGTTTGAAGCCAATAACAGATAGAAAGGGAGGGGGGTAGTTGTCTAGGAACGACAAGGGCCGCACAAAACAGACAGGAACAAGGGGGGGAGGGGACAGGAGAGGGGCCCAAGGAAACGCCAGGAGGGTACCCAGGGAGAGACCAACACATGGACCAGAGGGCCCCTCACAAAGCTCTAAGTGCAAAATGAGTGATAACTAAGCAGAAGAAAGGGCCTAAGACAGGGCCCGAAGATAGTAAGAAAGCGGAGGGGATGAGCTTGGGAGAGGAGAAACAAAGTGGGGGGGGGGGGGGGGGGGGGGGGGGGAAAGAGAGGGAGCCAAAAAGGAACAGCATATAAATTGTAAATAAAAACCGTTTTAATCATCGCCTGTAAATGTAAACTTCAATAAAAATATTTATTTAACAAAATCTGTCAGGTAGGACAGTTCATACAAAAAATATAGCAGCATTCAAAATGAAACTTAAAGCTCTAATGGCAAAACTTGACTGATGATGGCAACAATAGCCTTTCTGCTTTATTTGATAAGGATTTGAACTATCAAGCGGCAGTTACTCAGCAATAACCTGCGCACTGATGCTCAGTTTGGGTTCTGCCAAGGTCACTCAGCACCGGACCTCACCAGACCGGAGCCATGTTTGGGTCAAACATGGACAAAAGATCTGAATGCCAGAGGTGAGGTGAGAGTAACTGCCCTTGACATCAAGTCAGCATTTGATTGAGTCTGGCATCAAGGAACCCTAGCTAAACTGGAGTCATTGAGAATGAGGGGGAAAACTCTCCGCTAGCTGGAGTCATACCTGGCACAAAGAAAGATGGTTGTGGTGGTTGGAGGTCAATCATCTCAGCTCCAAGATATCACTGCAGGAGTTCCTCAGGGTAGTGTCCTAAACCCAACCATCTTGCTGCTTCATCAATGACCAATGTTGGAGGACCATCAGATGGGAAGTGGGGATTTTGTGGATGACTGCACAATGTTCAGCACCATTCACAACTCCGCAGATAATGAAGCAGTCCATGCCCAAATGCAGAAAGACCTAGACAATATCCAGGCTTGGACTGACAAGTGCAAAGTTACATTCATGCCACACAAGTGCCAGACAATGACCATCTCCTACAAGAGAGGATCTAACCCTGCCCCTTGACATTCAACGGCATTACCATCACTGAACCCCCACAATCAACATCATGGGAGTAACCATTGATCAGACACTGACCTGGACTAGCCATATTAATAATGTGGCTATCAGGGCAGGTCAAAGGCTAGGAATCCTATGGAGAGTAACTCACCTCCTGACTCCCCCCCCCCCCCCCCCCCCCCTCAAAGCCTGTCCACCACCTACAAGGCACAAGTCAGAGTGTAATGGAATACTCTCCACTTGCCTGGATGAGTGCAGCTCCAACAACACTCAGGAAGCTCGACATCCAGGACAAAACAGCCCACTTGATTGGTCCTCCTTCCACAAATATTCAAACCCTTCACCACCAACAAACAGTGGCAGCCGTGTGTACCATCTGTAAGGTGCACTGCAGCAACTCACCAAGGGTTCTTAGACAGCACCTTCCAAACCCACGACCACTACAATCTAGAAGGTCAAGAGCAGGAGACATCTGGGAACCCAACCACCTGGAGGTTCCACTCCAAGTCACTCACCACCCTCACTTGGAAATAATTCACCATTCCTTCACTGCCGCTGGGGCAACATTCTGGAACTCCCTCCCTAACAATAATAATCTTTATTGTCACAAGTAGGCTTACATTAACACTGCAATGAAGTTACTGTGAAAATCCCCTAGTCAACACACTCTAGCGTCTGTTCAGGTAGACTGAGGGAGAATCCAGTATTTCCAATTCACCTAACAAACAAGTCTTTCAGGACTTGTGGGAGGAAACCAGAGCACCCGGAGGAAACCCACGCAGACAAGGGGAGAACGTGCAGACTTCACACAGTGACCCAAGCCGGGAATTGAGCCCAAGTCCCTGCTGCTGTGAAGCCACCGTGCTAACCATTGTGCTACCATGCCGTACCTAAACCTTAGAGATTGTAGCGGTTTCAGAATGCAACTCACCACCACCTTCTGAAGGGCAACCAAGGATGGGCAATAAATGCTGGCCTAACTAGCAACAGCCATATCCTGTAAATGAATATTAAAAAAAACTATCCATTCTTAAATAGGATTTAGGTACATTCCTTAAATATTTTATTTATTTGAGAATCTTGTGCGTGCCTCTACCTTTTTTATTCCTTTAAATTAATCCATTTTATTACATGGAGAAACAATAATCTCCTTCAACAGACTATTTTGGGAAATTTAAACTATCTTCCACCTGGACTTTGATCATGGCTTATTAGTAATAACACTGGTAATAGCCAATCATTAAACAGGGGTGCAGCAAACAAACAATGGGCCATTGCAGGGTGAAATACGACTGTTCACTGAGGCCTTGTCTGTTCAATCTTGGCACATCTGTCTGATGTAGACCATAAACAGGATTAAAGTCGGATTTATCTGCTTGATACTAATTGTGTTTGCAGCTTTAGCACATGTCCATCCTTTGTTAAAATGGCTCATATTTGACACACAAAACTCTTTTTTTTGCAAATTACAAAATATGTGTCCACTTTGGTGCATGATTATCAGATTAGAATCTACCAGGACACCAGAGAAAAATGACTTGCATCTCAAAGTATTAAGTTTTGTGAGGGAATCTTGTGGTTTCGCTCATTGCTATCAACTAGGACTTAGGAGAGGCTCCAGGAAACAAACTGAATCAAAAAATTTTAACAGCCAGACAAACTGCCAATTCCAAGGATGTCACTTCATGGGATATTTTGGACACACATGAGGAATGAGCTGAAACAGTGCACATTTGTCATAAGGTGAGAAGGAACTTTTGCTTTATGACTTAAATCTTAGCCTTTCACACAGTACTGTGCATATTGTTAGGTACTTTTGGTCTCTCTACTGCTCCCTGTTTAGTTCAAGCATTGCATCAGATGTGTGCAGTTAAAGCAATTGCTTAGTTCAGTGCTTCAGATAATTTCATCATGATCAAACCAACACTGCCAGTTTTAAATCTGAAAAAGCAGTTTTTCATGTTCATAAAACAGCCACTTTTTCAAGAAACCAAAAAGTATGGATATACCACTTGGGCTACATAAACAAATTTACACAAACCATGCTATAGCTTTTCATTATAGATTTTTTTGAAAGACCTTTCAATTTAAATAGTCAAAACATTATTTTATCTTCCATGCACTTGTCCCAAACACATGACAATTTATGACTACAATTTTTCCTGTGCTTCATGGTTAGAGATATAACCTGGCACAAAGAAAGATGGTAATTTGTATGATTTTTGTTCAAAACAATGCAGTTTTTAAAAGAGAGACGAATTATAGCAGCTCCTTGTCCAGGAAGTAAAACAGATAGATCATTTCACCAGCATACAGCTAAGTACCTGAACTTTAAAAAATAAATTGATTTGTATCTGTCATTTTCTCAAAGTAGGTCTCCACTAAGACTCAGAAAATCTAAATATTTCTACTTAAATTTGATAAATTCAAGATATTTATTCAGAACCTCTTTTCTAACTTGAATATTATATCACTACTTCTGCTGATACTTAAAAGTTTACTTTAAGATATCCATAAATATAGACAAAATACAGCTGTCCTAACCAATTAGAATATATTCCATTTACGTTAAACAAGTACAAGATTTGTCATGCCATTCATGGCAGGACTGAAGGATATTAATAATGAAGTGCAAGCTGTATGAAACAAATTCTAGGAAAGGAGAATAATTCATGCCCGATAATTTCCAAAACATCAGCAAGTTTAGGGAAGCTTTAATAATATATAATGCATATATTTTGAGTATTACCAATCTAAATCATAACATTAATTCAAATTACTGACCAAATGGGATGTGGTCAAAATAATGTTTTGAGTTTTCTTCTCTGTGGTAGATTGCTTTATTAGAAATTGTTTGCATCACCCATGTTTAGCTCACAGGGCTAAATCGCTGGCTTTTAAAGCAGACCATGCAGGCCAGCAGCACGGTTCAATTCCTGTACCAGCCTCCCCGGGCAGGCGCCGGAATGTGGCGACTAGGGGCTTTTCACAGTTACTTCATTGAAGCCTACTCGTGAAAATAAGCGATTTTCATTTCATTATAGTAGCTCCCAGTCCAGCAATCTCTCAATTTTTAAATTATTTTCTGTATTTGCAGATCCCTTCATGGTATCTTTGATCTCTATAACGTCTGTTCAGGTCCCGTAGAGACCAATAATTTTAAAAAGCAAACAAGTTTCCCAAGAGACAACGGAAACAGTTGCACATTTTAAGACTTCTGCAAAAAAACAAAAATTAAACCGATTAAATATTACCTAGCGGTATTACTCTAAAGTACAGAAAATGGGCCCTTATACCTCTAGTACGAGACTGCGACTGCCAGACCGTCACGGCCACAGAACATTCCGATTTACTCATGCGGGATGCATTTGTTACGGGTATTGCATTGGACCCCATCCGGCAACGACTGCTGGAAGGGGCCGCTCTCGATCTCGCGGCTACAAAGACTCTGGCGCTATCAATGACGGCCGCCTCCCGTAATGCGTGATCCTACCCCGCTAGCCACTCTGCCCACCCGTCCTGACCCTCGTGGACCCCGCAACCGCCCCCCCCCCCCCCCCGACAGCCGCCCCCGCGCACTACACCTGCACTGCTCGCCGCACCGTGCACCCTGGGGGTCCCCGCTGCTACTTCTGCGGTCAGCAGAAGCACCCCCGCCAGCGCTGCCCGGCCCGCACCGCGACTTGCAAAACTTGTGGCAAGAAAGGCCACTTTGCAGCGGTGTGCCAGTCCCGAACGGTTGCCGCTATCGCGCCCAAAAAACGCCCCCTCGCCTCAGCCGATCGCACAAATGGCCCTGCCGGCCGCTGCCCCCGACCCCACGTGCGATTAGTGGGCGCCGCCATTTTTCACCGCCCCCGCCATGTGCGCACTATGGGCGCCGCCATCTTCTACCTCCGCCTCCATGTGCGTTCCATGGGCGCCACCATCTTTCCCGCCGCCATCTTCTTCCTCACAGGTACTCCAGATGCTGCCATTTTGTCCTCCCACGGGACGGGACCTTGGGACCCGGGTCGCTGCCGCTACTCGTCGGACTCGACCGACTCGTCGGCCGATCGCCCGCTACTCGCCTCCGTGACGCTCGACCAGTCCCGTCCTCGCAACCTGGCGCCCTCTTCCACGACGGTGCTCGTCAACGGCCATGTGACCTCCTGCCTCATCGACTCCGGGAGCACCGAGAGCTTCATTCACCCAGACACAGTAAGGCGCTACTCCCTTGCGGTCCATCCCGCCAACCAGCAGATCTCCCTAGCCTCCAGTTCCCACTCTGTCCCGATCCGGGGCTTCTGCCTGGTTAAACTCACTGTACAGGGCGTGGAATTCAACCGTTTCATAGATCATAGAATTTACAGTGCAGAAGGCCATTCAGCCCATCGAGTCTGCACCGGCTCTTGGAAAGAGCACCCTACCCAAGGTCAACAACTCCACCCTATCCCCCAGTAACCCCACCCAACACTAAGGGCAATTTTGGACTCTACGGGCAATTTATCATGGCCAATCCACCTAACCTGCACATCTTTGGACTGTGGGAGGAAACCAGAGCACCTGGAGGAAACCCACACACACGGGGAGGATGTGCAGACTCCGCACAGACAGTGACACAAGCCGGAATCGAACCTGGGACCCTGGAGCTGTGAAGCGATTGTGCTATCCACAATGCTACCGTGCTGCCCAGTTTCCGCCAGTACACTCTCCCCAACCTCTGCGCGTCACTCTTACTGGGCCTGGATTTTCAATGCAACCTCCAGAGCCTCACCCTCAAATTCGACGGACCTCCCCTCACTGTTTGCAGCCTCGCAACCCTCAAGGTTAAACCTCCCTCCCTCTTTGCCAATCTGACCGCAGATTGCAAGCCCGTCATCACCAGGAGCAGACGGTACAGCACCCAGGGCAAGGCCTTTATCAGGTCCGAAGTCCAGCGGCTGCTTCGGGAGGATATCATCGAAGGCCAGCAACAGTCCCTGGACAGCCCAGGTGGTGGTGGTTAAAACTGGGGAGAAACACAGGATGGTCATGAACTACAGTCAGACCATCAATCGGTACACGCAGCTCGACGCGTACCCCCTCCCTCGCATATCTGATATGGTCAATCAGATCGCACAGTACCGGGTCATCTCTACAATTGACCTGAAATCCGCTTACCACCAGCTCCCCATTCGTAAATCGGACCATCACTACACTGCCTTCGAGGCGGACGGTCGCCTATATCAATTTCTTAGGGTTCCCTTCGGCGTCACTAACGGGGTCTCGGTATTTCAACGAGAAATGGACCGAATGGTTCACCGGTACGGACTGCGGGCCACGTTTCCGTACTTAGACAATGTCACCATCTGCGGCCACGATCAGCAGGACCATGACGCCAACCGTGCCAAATTTCTCCACACCGCATCTCTCCTCAACCTCACCTATAACAAGAAGTGCGTTTTTAGCACAGACCGCTTGGCCATCCTCGGCTACATAGTCCAAAACGGACTACTGGAGCCCGATCCCGACCGCATGGGCCCCCTTCATGGAGCTTCCTCTCCCCCACTGTCCCAAGGTTCTCAGACGATGCCTGGGGTTCTTTTCTTACTACGCCCAGTGGGTCCCACAATATGCGGACAAGGCCTGCCCACTGATCCAGTCCACACAATGTCCCCTCACGGCCGAGGCACGACAAGCCTTCGATCGTATCCGCTCAGACATGGCCAGGACCGGGATGCACGCAGTAGACGAGTCACTGCCCTTCCAAGTAGAGAGCGACGCTTCAGATGTCGCCCTTGCCGCCACTCTACACCAGGCCAGCAGACCCGTGGCATTCTTCTCCCGCACCCTCCATGCCTCCGAAATCCGACACTCCTCTTTTGAAAAGGAGGCCCAGGCAATCGTTGAAGCTGTGCAGCACTGGAGGCATTACATGGCCGGCAGGAGATTCATTCTCCTCACTGACCAACGGTCGGTAGCCTTCATGTTTAACAACACGCAGCGGGGCAAGATCAAAAACGATAAAATCTTGCGGTGGAGAATCGAGCTCTCCAGCAACAATTACGAGATCTCATATCGCCCCGGCAAGCTCAACAAACCCCCAGACGCCCTCTCCCGAGGTACATGTGCCAGCGCACCAGTGAACCAGCTCCGCGCCTTGCATGAGAGCCTTTGCCATCCGGGGGTCACTCGGTTGTACCACCTAGTCAAAGCCCGCAATCTGCCCTGCTCCATTGAGGAAGTACGGACAGTAACCAGAGACTGCCAGGTCTGTGCGGAGTGCAAGCCGCACTTCTACCAGCCAGATCGCGCGCGCCTGGTGAAAGCATCCCGCCCCTATGAACGCCACAGCGTGGATTTCAAAGGGCCCCTCCCCTCCACCGACCGCAGCACCTACATTCTTAGTGTGGTCGATGAATTCTCTAGGTTCCCTTTCGCCATCCCATGCCCGGATACGACGTCTGCCACCGTCATCAAGGCCCTTGATTCCATATTCACTCTGTTCGGTTTCCCCGACTATATCCACAGTGACAGGGGATCCTCATTCATGAGCGATGAGCTGCGTCAGTTCCTGCTCAGCAGGGGCATCGCCTCCAGCAGGACGACCAGCTACAACCCACGGGGAAACGGGCAGGTAGAAAGGGAGAACGGGACGGTATGGAGGGCCGTCCAGTTGGCCCTACGGTCCAGGAACCTCCCAGCCGCTCGCTGGCAGCAGGTCCTCCCTGACGCGCTCCATTCCATTCGGTCACTGCTGTGCACCGCAACTAACCACACACCCCATGAACGTGTTTTTGCCTTCCCTAGGAAGTCTACATCCAGGGTGTCGCTCCTGACTTGGCTCACGACTCCAGGCCCAGTCCTTCTTCGTAGGCATGTCAGGCACCACAAGGCGGAGACCCCGGTGGACAAGGTGCGCCTACTTCATGCGAACCCCCAGTATGCCTACGTGGAGCTCCCCGACGGCCGCCAGGACACAGTGTCGCTCCGGAACCTGGCTCCCTCGTGTGCCGATCCCATGCCCACGCCCCTCCACACCCCCCCCCCCCCACGCCACCCTCCTTTACCCCGGCGCCCCCGTATTCGTCCCCACCAGGTCCATCCCTCATTCCCCTGCCCACGCTGGAGGACATGGAAGATTTCGGCTCGCTCCCGGAGTCATCCTGCCATTGGCCAGCACCAACACCGCCAGCACCTGCACCGTCGTCACCAACGCCGCCTGTGCAGACGTCACCAGTGCAGACGTCGCCGCCACAGCTATGTTCGACCGCCGAACCGACTCAACCTGTGACCGGATTGCCTGATGTACTCTTGGTTTTCTTTTGTTTTGCCCTTTTGTAAATAGATCACTTTATGTATTATAGTTCCACGTCACCCCCGCCGGACTCATTTTTTTACAGGGGGTGAATGTGGTGATCTAACCACTGTATATATGTGTGCTTGCAGTAGGGGATGTATGGCCGTACCTGTATTACAGGTTTCTCCGGTAAGCCCCTGCCGGCTAGCTCCGCCCACAGGGAGCAGTATAAATATTCGTACGTTTCACTGAAATGCCATTCTACAGCTGCCGCCGGAGGAATAGCATCTCACTGTAATAAAGCCTCTCTTGTACTGCACTCGAGGCTTTGTGTACAATTGTTAGCGCCACATCCCATTAAATAATGAACAACCAAAAACTATATGCCACAGCTGTATGTTGTGCTTCACTGTCAGCAGATATGTAGCCTTGTTAATAAAATCCCAAAATCCTCTTGACGATTCACCAGGCTCTCTTTTCCATGCCACACCAGGGTAAGCCTTCTTGTATTCTTCTAAAATGCCTTTCACTCAATCTGCTGAGTAACATCAAACCCACTTCCTGCAGCAAAGCATCCCTTGGCAAGTCTTTGGACTTGAAATCTTTACAAGTCCCATCTCTTCAATCAGGAGATCTGTTCTCACCAGCATTCTGCTTGGTGTTTAACTCAAAAACAATATTTTCTCTGCTTGGCACAGCAGCAGTTGTTTTTTGATATTCCTTTTTAGGTCTCTGTGCTTGTCTCAGTCTGAGAACCTGTGTCCAAAAAGAACAGCTGCCCGTCTTTTGTCTTGGATATGAAAACTGCTACTTGACTTTCAATGGGTTTGGGCCTCGACCTCGGTCCCAATGACAACCAAATCACATGGATGTGTCTCTGGGCAGAGTTCATTAAACCGTCCCCATTCCACGGCACACTGTTTGACCTCAAAGAAAGCAGTTTAAAACATAACCGTCTTATAAAGTCTCACATCGTGACAGCTTCTCCAGCCCTACAGTCCTCTGAAGCAACAGAGTCCCTCCAATTCCAAACTCTAGCACATTCACGATTTTCATCGCTTCACTAATCCAGGCTCTCTAAGTACTGGAATTCCCTCTGTAAACCTTTCCACCTCTCTCTTTCCCATTAAGACGCTTCTTAAAACCCACCACATTGACCAAAAGAGAATAGGCATCCTGCCCTATTCTATGTGATGTGGTGTCAAATTTTGTTTCATAACACTACTATGAAACACCTCAGAATATTTTACATTAAAGGCAAAATAGAAATACAAGTTGCTCGTGTAATTCGCTACCGATTTTTGAAAGGCAATTATAAGTCCTGCTTCCTATTTGCTCACTGTAACCTGTTGTCTTTAGTATGATCATCACACCTAATGGGTTCCTATTTTGAAAACATAAGGAAAGCTCATATAGCACTTAGAACATAGAACAGTACAGCACAGTACAGGCCCTTCGGCCCACGATGTTCTGCCAATCATTTATCCTAATCTAAAATCAACCTATCCTACAACCCTTCAATTTACTGCTGTCCATGTGCCTGTCCAAGAGTCGCTTAAATGTCCCTAGTCTCTCTGACTCCACCACCTCTGCTAGCAGTGCATTCCACGCACCCATCACTCTCTGTATAAAGAAACTACCTCTGACATCTCCCCTATACCTTCTTCCAATCACTTTAAAATGATGTCCCCTTGTGACAACCATTTCCACCCTGGTCAAAAGTCTCTGGCTATCCACTCTATCCATGCCTCTCATCACCTTCTACACCTCTATCAAGTCACCTTTCTTCCTTCTTCGCTCCAGTGAGAAAAGCCCTAGCTCTCTCAACCTTTCTTCATATGACATACCCTCCAGTCCAGGCAGCATCCTGGTGAACCTCCTCTGCACCCTCTCCAAAGCATCCACATCCTTCCTATAATGAGGCGATCAGAACTGGACACAATATTCCAAGTGTGGTCTAACTATGGTTTTATAAAGCTGCAGCAAAACCTCGCGGCTCTTGAACTCAATCCCCCGTTAATGAAAGCCAACAACATATGCCTTCTTAACTACCCTATCAACCTGGGTGGCAACTTTGAGGGATCTATGTATGTGGGCCAAGATCCCTCTGTTCCTCTACACTTCCAAGAATCCTGCCTTTAATCCTGTATTCAGCATTCAAATTCAACCTTCCAAAATGAATCACTTCACATTTATCTAGGTTGAACTCAATCTGCCACTTCTCAGCCCAGTTCTCATCCTGTCAATATCCTGTTGTAACCTGCAACAGTCCTCGACAACTATCTACAACTCCACCAACCTTCGTGTCATCGGCAAACTTACTAACCCACCCTTCCTCATCCAAGTAATTTATAAAAACCACAAAGAGCAGAGGTCCCAGAACAGATCCCTTCAGGAACCACTGGTTACCGACCTCCAGGCGGAATACTTTCCATCCACTGCCACTCGCTGTCTTCTTTCGGCCAGTCAATTCTGTATCCAGATAGCCAAATTTCCCTGTATCCCATGTCCCCTAACTTTCTGAATGAGTCTACCATGAGGAACCTTATCAAATGCCTTCCTGAAATCCATATACACCACATCTTCTGCCCGACCTGCATCAGTGCGTCGTGTCACATCCTCGAATAATTCAATGAGGCTTGTGAGGCATGACCTGCCCCTCACAAAGCCATGCTGACTGTCTTTAATCAAACTATGTTTTTCTAAATAATCATAAATCCTATCTCTCAGAATCCTTTCCAATATTTTGCTCACTACAGACGCAAAACTGACCGGTCTGCAATTCCTCGGCATTTCCCTATTCCCTTTCTTGAACAGGGGAACAACATTCGCCTTCCTCCAATCATCCGGTACTACTCCAGTGGAGAGTGAGGACACAAAGATCATCGCCAATGGCGCAGCAATCTCCTCCCTTGCTTCCCGTAGTAACTTTGGGTATACCCCGTCAGGCCCAGGGGACTTATCTATACTGATGCTTTTCAAAATTTCCAGCACATCTCCCTTCTTAATATCAACCTGTGTGAGTCTATTAACCTGGTTCACGCTGTTCTCATGGGTAACGAGGTCCGTCTCTCGTGAATACTGAAGAAAATACTCATTTAGGGCCTCCCCTATCTCCTATGACTCCAAGCACAAGTTCCCTCCATTCCCTCCACTATCCCTGATCGGCAATACTCTCACTCTGATCATCCTCTTATTTCTCACATAACTGTAGAACGCCTTGGGGTTTTCCGTAATCCTTCCCCCCAGGGCTTTTACATGCCCCGTTCTATTGGATTGGATTGGATTTATTGTCACGTGTACCGAGGTACAGTGAAAAGTATATTTCTGCAAGCAGCTCAACAGATCATTAAGTACATGGGCAGAAGACGACTTCCGGTGGCGGCGATGACGTAGGAAGCCGCACATTTGGGAGCTCCCGATTCAAACGGATTTTTCGGCTCTTTTTAGAGCCCAAAACGGAACTTTTTCGACGTCTCCTGGTGGGAGACGGTGTGGTGATCAACTTTCTCCACATTTCATGCCTCGAACTCGGAGTGGAAAGCGGGAAAAAACGGCAGCAGCTCCCCAGAAAAAACGGGGGAAGGATTCCAAAATGGCGGCCGGCGGAGCACCAGAGGAGTGGAGGCTGTGGGTGCAGGAGCAGCAAGCTGCTCTCCTGCGCTGTTTTGCAGATTTTAAGGCTGACGTGCTGAGCTCTCTGCAGGAAACGAATAAAAAGCTTTCGGAGATTCAGACGACCCAGGGTGCTGCCATCCAGGCGTTGCAGGCGCAGGCCGCTGAACGAGAGGAGGAGGCCGTGGTCCTCGTGAGTAAGGTGGAGGGGCACGAGGCACTCCATAAGAAGTGGCAAGACCGCTTCGAGGAGCTTGCTCTCCGCATGAGGCGGAATAATCTGAGGATCTTGGGCCTTGCGGAGGGGCTGGAGGGGTCAGATCTGACAACCTATGTGGCCATGATGCTGAACTCGCTAGTGGAAGCAGGATCTTTCCATCTGCCCCTGGAGCTGGAGGGAGCCCACAGAGTACTGGCCAGGAGGCCTAAGGAGAATGAACCCCCGCGTGCAGTGCTGGTGAGGTTCCACCGGTTCAGTGATCGGGAGTGTGTGCTGCGCTGGGCCAAGAGGGTGAAGAGCAGCAATTGGGAGAATGGGGTAGTACGGATCTACCAGGATTGGAGTGCGGAGGTGGCTAAGCGGCGGTCCGGGTTTAATTGAACGAAGGAGGTGCTCTATAAGAAGAAAATAAAGTTTGGAATGTTGCAGCCTGCGCGCTTGTGGGTAACTTATTTGGAGCGGCATTATTATTTTGATTCCCCGGAGGAGGCGTGGGCCTTTGTGCGGACAGAGAAGCTGGACGCGAACTAGGGGTTGGGGGTTGCGGGGTCGGTTGTAATGCAAGGGGAATACCGGGTTGCTGCTGGCAGGGTCAGGAAGGAGCTGGTGTGGGCCGGGGGGACAGAGGTGAGGTGTTGTCGCCGTGGGGACTGGGTCGGGCGGGGGGTGCTGGCCTGGGGCGGGCAGTCGACGGGCTATGGCTAGTCGACGGGGGAGGCGGTCAAGACGCCCTCTGATCCGGTTGGTCACCTGGAATGCGAGAGGACTGAATGGGCCGGTGAAGCGGTTTAGGGTACATGCTCATCTGAGGGGGCTAAAGGCAGATGTGGCAATGCTTCAGGAGACCCACCTGAAGGTGGCAGACCAGGTCCGTCTGAGGAAGGGGTGGGTGGGGCAGGTTTTCCACTCCGGGTTGGATGTGAAGAACCGGGAGTGGCGATTCTGGTGGGGAAAAATGTGTTGTTTGAGGCTCTGAGCTGGTGGCAGATAAGGGGGGTAGGTTTGTTATGGTAAGGGGCAGGCTACAGGGAGAGAAGGTGGTGCTTGTTAGTGTGTATGCCCCAAATTGGGATGATGCGGGCTTTATGAGGCGTATGCTGGGACGTGTCCCGGATCTAGAGGCGGGAGGTCTGATTATGGGGGGGGACTTCAATACAGTGTTGGATCCTTCACTGGATCGGTCCAGTTCAAGGACGGGTAGGAGGCCGGCGGCAGCCAAGGTGCTGAGGGGGTTTATGGACCAGATGGGAGGGGTGGACCCATGAAGGTTTGTGAGGCCGAGGGCACGGGAGTACTCTTTCTTCTCCCATGTACATAGGGTTTAATCTCGGATAGACTTCTTCATGGTGAGTAGGGGACAGATTCCGAGAGTGGAGGAGGCCGAATATTCGGCCATTGCAATCTCTGACCACGCTCCGCATTGGATGGATTTGGAGATGGGGGAGGTGCGGGACCAGCACCTCCCCCGTTGTGGCGGTTGGATGTGGGGTTGTTGGCGGAGGAGGAGGTGTGCAGGAGGGTCCGGGCAAGTATTGAGGGGTACCTCGAGGTGAATGATACGGGGGAGGTCCGGGTGGGGATGGTCTGGGAAGCCCTGAAGGCAGTGATTCGTGGGATAGACTGGTGGGGAAGATGCTGGAGGTAGATAGGAGGTACGCGGAGGCACCAGAGGAGGGATTGTTGGGGGAAGAGGCGCAGCCTACAGGCTAAATTTGATTTGTTGACCACTAGAAAGGTGGAGGCACAGTGGAGGAAGGCACAAGGGGCAGTGTATGAACATGGTGAAAAGGCGAGTAGGAAGCTGGCTCATCAGCTCCGCAAGCGGGATGCGGCTAGGGAAATTGCTGGAGTGAGAGATAAAAGAGTGGGAATGTGGTGCGGAAGGGGGTAGAGGTGAATGAGGTCTTCAAGGACTTTTACGGGGAACTGTACCGGTCGGAGCCAACAGTGGAGAGGAGGGGAATGGAGAGTTTTCTCGACGGGCTATCTTTCCCGAAGGTGCAGGAGGAGCAGGTGGAGGGGTTGGGGGCGGCAATTGAGCTGGAGGAGCTGGTTAAGGGGATCGGGCAGATGCAGTCAGGGAAGGCGCCGGGGCCGGATGGGTTCCCGGTGGAGTTTTATAAAAAGTTTGTGGACCTAGTGGGCCCCCTGCTGGTGCGGACACTTAATGAGGCGTGGGAAGGGGGGACTTTGCCCCCGACGATGTCGCGGGCGCTGATTTCTTTAATCTTAAAGAGGGGCAAGGACCCCCAGCAGTGTGCTTCATACAGGCCCATATCTCTCCTTAATGTGGATGCCAAGGTGCTGGCAAAGATCCTGGCCACCAGGATAGAGGACTGTGTGCCAGGGGTTGTACACGAGGACCAGACAGGTTTTGTTAAGGGAAGGCAGCTGAACACGAATGTGCGGAGGTTGTTGAATATCATCATGATGCCGGCGATTGAGGGGGAGGCTGAGATAGTGGTGGCGCTGGATGCGGAGAAGGCCTTTGATAGAGTGGAGTGGGGGTACTTATGGGAGGTGTTCGGGAGGTTTGGATTTGGTGAAGGGTTTATTAGATGGGTGAGGCTGCTATATGAGGCCCCGATGGCGTGTGTGGCCATGAATGGGAGGATGGTCGGAGTACTTCCGGCATTTACCGAGGGACCAGGCAGGGTTGCCCCTGTCCCCCTTGTTGCATTGGCAATCGAACCGTTGGCGATGGCGTTGAGTGATTCAGGAAGGTGGAGGGGCTTGGTGCGGGGTGGTGAGAACATAGGTGCCGTTGTATGCCGATGAACCTGCTACTGTATGTGGCGGACCCGGTGGGAGGGATGCCGGGGGTGATGGAGCTGCTAGCTGAGTTTGGGACCTTTTCAGGCTAGTGAACTAAATCTAGGCAAGAGTGAGGTGTTTGTGGTGCACCCTGGGGACCAGGAGGAGGGAATTGGTAGGCTCCCGCTAGATGGGCAGGGGAGAGTTTAGGTACCTGGGGGGCAGGTGGCCTGGGACTGGGGGCACTCTTCACAAGCGTAATTCTCAGGCTTGTGGAATCAGATGGAGGAGGAGTTCAAGAGGTGGGACGTGCTCGCCATTGTCGTTGGCGGGGAGGGGCAGTCCGTCAAAATGACTGGTTCGCCTACGAGGTTCTTGTTCCTCTTTCAGTCCCTGCCATCTTCATCCCCAGGGCCTTCTTTAGGCGGTTACTAGCAGTATTTGAGCTTTGTGTGGGCACATGGGACTCCGAGGGTGAAGAGGGTTTTCCTGGAGCGAGGGAGGGATGGAGGCGGGCTGGGCGCTGACCAACCTTTTGGGGTACTATTGGGTGGCCAATGTGTCAATGGTGCGCAAAGGGTGATGGGAGGGGAGGGGGGGCAGCGTGGAAAAGAATGGAGATTGCGTCTTGTAGAGGTACGAGCCTGGGTGCCCTGGTAATGGCGCCGTTGCTGCTCTCTCCTAAGAGGTATACACGAGCCCGGTGGTGGCGGCGACCGTAAGAATCTGGGGACAGTGGAGACGGCATAGGGGGGAAACAGTGGGCTCGATGGAGGCTCCATTAGGTGGAAATCATCGGTTCATTCCCGGGGAACACTGATGGGGGATCTCGGGGGTGGTATAGGGTGGGGTATCAGTACATTGAGGGACCTGTTTATTGGTGGGAGGTTTGCGGGCCTGGGGGAACTGAAGATAAATTTGGCTCCCCCAAGGGAACATGTTCAGATACTTGCAGGTAAAGGCGTTTTGCTAGGCGACAGGTGGAGGAATTTCCTTTGCTGCCCTCGCGGGGGGGCGATGGGACAGAGGGCTTCGGGGGGTGTGGGTCGGAGAGGGGACGAAGGTGTCGACATTCATATGGTAATGCAGGAGGTGAGGAGTCGTCAGTGGAGGGAGCTGAAGGCTAAATGGGAGGGGGAACTACGGGGAGCAGATAGAGGATGGGACTTGGGCGGATGCCTTGGAGAGAGTCAACTCTTCCTCTTCCTGTGAGAGTGGCTAGTCTCATCCAATTTAAGGTGCTGCATTGGGCCCATATGTCTGTGACTCAGATGAGTAGGATCTTTGGGGGTGAGGACAGGTGCACCAGGTGTTCGGGGAGTCCAGCGAATCAGCCCATTATGTTCTGCGCTATGCTCGCACTGGAAGAATTCTGGAAGGGGGTGGCGGGGACGGTGTCGAGGTGGTGTGGATCCAGGGTCAAACCAGGTTGGGAACTCGCGATTTTTGGAGTTGCGGCGGAGCCGGGAGTGCAGGAGGCGAAAGAGGCCAGTGTTCTGCCCTTTACGTCCCTAGTAGACCGGCGTTGGAACTTAATGCAGTGGAAAGATGCGAGGCCCCCAAGTGTGAAGACCTGGATCAGTGACATGGCGGGATTTATAAATTGGAGAGGGTCAAATTTGCCCTGAGAGGATCAGTACAAGGGTTCTATAAACGGTGGCAGCCTTTTATGGACTTTCTGCTCAAAGATAGGTATCTTGGTCAATATGCAGCAGCAACCCGTTTGGGGGGGGGGGGGGGGGGGAGGGAGGGAGGAGGGTGTTCTTTATTGTTTCTATTTTTTTCTATGGTTATTTAACTTAATATTGTGTTAATTTAAGTTGTTGTTAATATGTTTTGTTGTTCATTGAGGATGGGCGAATGTTTATGACTGTTATCATTATTGTTATTGTTGGTATTTTATTGCGGCTCGTTGTTGTTATATAAATACAAAATGTTTCAATAAAAATTATTTTTTTAGAAAAGTACATGGGCAGAAAAGGGAATAAAAGAAAATACATAATAGGGCAACACACGATATACAAAGTAACTGCATAAGCACTGGCATCGGATGAAGCATGCAGGGTGTAGTGTTAATGAGGTCAGTCAATAAGAGGGTCATTTAGGAGTCTGGTGACAGTGGGGAAGAAGCTGTTTTTGAGTCTGTTCGTGCATGTTGTCAGACTTCTGTATCTCCTGCCCGATGGAAGACTTTGGAAGAGTGAGTAAGCCGGGTGGGAGGGATCTTTGATTATGCTGCCCGCTTTCCCCAGGCAGCGGAAGGTATAGATGGAGTCAATGGATGGGAGGCAGGTTTGTGTGATGGACTGGGCCGAGCAGTTGCCATACCAGACTGTGATGCAGCATGATAGGATGCTTCCTGTGGTGCATCTGTAAAAGTTGATACGGGTTAATGTAGACATGCTGAATTTTCTTAGTTTCCTGAGGAAGTATAGGCGCTGTTGTACTTTCTTGGTGGATAGCGTCGACGTGAGTGGACCGGACAGATTTTTGGGAGATGTGTACCCCTAGGAATTTGAAACTGCTAACCATCTCCACCTCGGCCCCGTTGATGCTGACAGGGGTGTGTACAGTACTTTGCTTCCTGAAGTCAATGACCAGCTCTTTAGTTTTGCCGGCATTGAGGGAGATTGTTGTCGTTACACCACTCCACTAGGTTCTCTATCTCCCTCCTGTATTCTGACTCGTCGTTATTCGAGATCCAGCCCACTATGGTCGTATCGTCAGCAAACTTGTAGATGGAGTTGGAACCGAGTTTTGCCATGCAGTCATGTGTGTACAGGGAGTAGAGTAGGGGGCTAAGTGCGTAGCCTTGCGGGGCCCCAGTATGAGGACTATTGTGGAGGAGGTGTTGGTGTACATTCTTACTGATCGTGGTTCTGTTGGTCAGAAAATCGAGGATCCAGTTGCAGAGTGGAGAGCCAAGTCCTAGGTTTTGGAGCTTTGATATGAGCTTGGCTGGGATTATGGTGTTGAAGGCGAGCTGTAGTTAATAAATAGGAGTCTGATGTAGGAGTTCTTGTTTTCCGAGATGCTCTAGGGATGAGTGTAGGGCCAAGGAAATGGCGTCTGATGTGAACCGGTTGCAGCGGTATGCGAATTGAAGTGGATCAATGCATTCCGGGAGTATGAAGGTGATGAGCTTCTGATCAGCCTCTCGAAGCACTTCATTTACGACTGAAGTCAGGGCCACCGGACGGTAGTCATAGAGGCATGTTGCCCTGGTTTCTTCTTTGGTACTGGTATGATGGTGGTCTTCTTTAAGCAGGTGGGGACCTTGGAGTGGAGTAGGGACAGGTTAAAGATGTCTGTGAATACCTCTGCAGCTGGTCCGCGCAGGCTCTGAGTGCACGACCAGGGATCCCGTCCGGGCCCGTCGCCTTCCGCTCTAGCTCTCCTAAGTCCATTTTGAGTTCCTTCCTGGCTACCTTGTAACCCTTAGAGCCGTACCAGATCCTTGCTTCCACAACCTTATGTGAGCTTCCTTCTTCCTCTTGACTAGAAGCTCCACTCCTCGTGCCATCCAGGCTCCTTCACCTTACCATTCCTTCCTCGTCTCAGTAGGACAAAGCTATCCAGCACTCGCAGCAAGTGCTCCATAAACAACCCCATGTTACTGTTGTGCATTTCCCCAAAAAAACTGTTCCCGCTTTATGCTCCTCAGCTCCTTTCTAACAGCAGTATAATTTCCCCTCCCCCAATTTAATACCTTTCACACTGACGGTTCCTATCCCTCTCCATGACTTTGGTAAAGGTCCAGGAGTTGCGATCACTGTCACCGAATGCTCTCCCACCGAGACATATGACCTGGTTCGTTGCCAAGCAGCAAATTCAATATGCCCCCCACCCACCACGTCGACCTGATCTACATATTGAGTCAAGAATCCTTCCTGTACCCATACCTGACAAAATCTGCTCCATCCAAACCATTTGGCAGTAAGGAGGTTCCAGTCAATATTAGGGAAGTTGAAGTCCACCCATTGACCACACTTTGTTACTTCTACACCTTTCCAAGATTTGCCACCCAATCTGTTCCTCCAGCTCTCTGCTGCATATGGGGATCTATAGAAAAACTCACATTAAAGTGACTGTTCCTTCTTGTTTCTGACATTCACCCATACTGACTCGTAGACAAACCCTCCTCGACTACTCCTTTTCCGCAGGTGTGATGCACTCCCTAATTAACAGTGCCACTCCCCCCTCCTCTTTTTACCTCCCTCCCTATTCTTCTTAAAACATCTAAACCCCTGGAACATCTAACAACCATCCTGCCCCTGTGAAATCCATGTTTCCGTAATAGCCACAACATCGTAGTTCCAAGTACTGATTCCATGCTCTGAGTTCATCTCCCTTATTCCTGACACTCCTTGCATTGAAACAGATGCACTTTAACCCATTCACTGAGTGCAACTTGCCCTCTCAACAGTCTATCCTTTTGCTCAGACTCGCTGCACTACTTTTTTCTGCCTGTTTCAACAGCTACCCTATCCTATGATCCATAGCTCAGGTTCCAATCCCCCTGCCAAACTAGTTTAAAACCCTCCCAAAGAGCTCTAGCCAACCTCCCACCCAGGATATTTGTGCCTCTCCAGTTTAGGGTGTAATCCGTCCTTCATGTATAGGTCCCACCTTCCCCAGAAAGTATCCCAATGATACACATATCTGAAGCCTTTCCCTGCTGCACTAGCCCTGTCGTCACGATGTTCAACTGCGCTAGCTCTCAGTTCCTTATCTACTTGCACGTGGCATCGATAGCAATCCTGAGGATTAATACTCTGCTGGTCCTGCTCTTTAGCTTCCAACCTAACTCCCCAAAATCACTTTTTAGATCCTCATCCCTTTCTTAGCTATGTCGTTGGTGCCATGTGCACCACGATTTCTGGTTGCTCCCCCTCTCTCTTAAGAATTCTGTAGACTCGATCCGAGACATCCAGAGCCTGGGAAGCAACATACCTTCCGGAAGTCTCGTTCGCGACCACAGAATCTCCTATCCGTTCCCCTAACCATGAGTCTCCTATCACTATTGCTTCTCTATCCCCCCCCCCCCCTTTTCCCTTCTGAGCCACAGAGCCAGGCTCAGTGCCAGAGAGCCGACTACTAGGGCCTTGATTAATCTCTTCTCTTACCAGCCCATGACATTTTACGCCAATTCATTTAGTGAAAAGAAAGTTTACAAACTGCCAATCGCTGACGCGGCGAAAAAAAAAAACAAGATGCACCGGTGGCTGTCCCTGGTATTGTTCATAGAAAGTCAGAGAAATAGTTTGATAATGGCAAGAAAATTAGTTAAGTAATGAAATATAATAATTTTACAGTTTTCGTTCTAGAGTATAATTTTCCTGTCAGTTTCTCTAGTCACCAACACATAACTAATCAGGAGTATTTTTTAATGAGCAGCATGCTGGCTCAGTGGTTAGCAATTCTGCCTCACAGCTCCAGGGACCCGGGTTAAATTCTGGCCTCGGGTGACTGTGTGGAATTTGCACTTCTCCCCATGTTTGCGTGAGTTTCCTCCGGGTGCTCTGGTTTCCTCCCACAGTCCAAAGATGTGCAGGTTAGGTGGATTGGCCATACTAAATTGCCCCTTCGTGTCCAAATAGGTTAGGTGAGGTTACTAGGTCCGGGGATAGGGTGGAGGCTGGGCTTGAGCTTAGAATGCTGCTCTTTCCAAAGGCCAAATGGCGTCTCTGTCATGTAGGGATTCTATGATTCCATTTTCTAACTCTCTCAGACAAGAATAAAGCTGTAACCTGGTGCATGTTTATTAATACAGCTGAAAATGCGGTTATCACAAAGAAATATGTCTAATCAACAGTTCTAATCCACCACCTGTGAGAAGACCAATTTTAAATAATTGAAAATTACTTTTAAAAGAGCGACAGAACCATTTACTAGCTTCACTGGGATACAGTAGTTAGTTTTAGTAAATCAGAAAAACATTTGAAAGCAATTAAAAGGTGCCCAGTCGTATTACCTCTCCTAAACATGCAACATTTTAAAGCCTCCTCAAAGGCCCACAGGCGGGCATAATATGGTCATTGGCTATTTCTGTAAGCAGGCCTGGCTTCTAACAAAATGCTTCTTTTAAACTGAAGTGAAAGATCGTGGCTACTCAATCTGCAATGGCCATTAAATGCTTTTCAAATTTCGCAATCACTTCCACTGGCTGATTTTAGGCAGGAAATGTCAGGAAACATTGGGCCACATTTTTAAAAATCTATTAATACAACTCCTGAATTGTTGCTCACAGTAAATTAGGAGCTATATCAAGTTAGAAAAACAGGAATCTTAAACTATCAGAACTATTTATCTTCATCATAATTTAGTCAAATTGTATTTATTACATGGTGTTTGAGCAATTTAATTCTGTGGTTCTGCACCTTTTCCTATGGAAGCTGTGAACAAATTGGTAGTTATTACAAACCTTTTCTCCTCATGTACTCCATTCTCATAAATTTTTAAAGTCTAGAATACACGGATATTAAAAATACTGCAGCAGATACATCATAATTAACACGACTGAAGTTTAGAATATGGACTGCGTCCCCTGGTGCGAAATACCAAGGTGGCATACGTCCGCCATGTGCTACCTGGTCCTGCACGCGGCAGATCATCCCACCTATATCAGGTAGCACGAGGCTGAGATGAGTTTGGAGTCAATGATCCATAAGTAGCTCTGCCGGCGCCACACCGGTGGTCGCGTGGTGCAGTAACTGAAGAGAAAACGTGCTAAACATGTGTCAAGGAACCCCGTCATCTGATTGCACATCCCATCCTCGTTGCCAGTGTTGGATTCAAGGAAGCGACCATACAGGAGTGTAAAGGATACAAAGGTTTATTTAAACATTGAATTAAAACACTCTACAACACCACTCCGCAAAGGGACTCCACGACCGACCCACACCAGGGCCGAGGATGTTTTGTCCAGGTTTGTCCTCGCTAATCAGGAAGCCCCGCCCCCTCAGCGGGTAACTGGTATTCCTTGAAAGTCACAGGGAACCTAAATGGCCCGGTCCCGTGGCTCTCATATAGGTTATAACAGGCGACGAGGTGGCACAATGGTTAGCACTGCTGACTCACAGAGTAACGGAGCCGGGTTCAATTCCAGCCTTGGTGACTGTGTGAATTTTGCATGTTCTCCCCATGTCTGTATGGATTTCCTCTGGGTGCTCCGGTTTCCTCCCACAGTCCAAAGATGTGCAGGTTAGGTGGATTGACCATGATAATTGTTTGTTAGTTTCCAAATTTGTGCAGGTTTAGTGAGGTTACAGGGATAAGGCAGGGAATAGGACCTAGGTAGGGTGCTCTTTTGGAGGATCGGTGCAGATTCGATATGCTGAATGGCCTCCTTCTGCACTGTAGGGATTCTGGTCTCATGACTGAAGGATTGGGAGAGAGAAAATAAAAAGTTAAAGTCAAGAATAATGGGCGCGATTCTCCAAAATGGAGACTAAGTGTTTGCGCTATCGTGAATGCCGATGCGTTTCACGCCGGCGCGAAACGGGCGTGGGGATGACCGATTCTGGCCCCCACCAACCAGCGCATGCGCGGGGGACTTCTTCAGCACGCCGGCCCATACGCAACATGGCGTGGGGGTTCAGGGGCCGGCCGCGCAACAAATTATGGCCGGGGGTTGGGGGGGGGGGGGGGGGGAGAGATGCCGGCCTGCCAATCGGTGGGCCTCGATCGCGGGCCAGACCACATTGGAGGCCCCCCCCCGCCGGTGAAGGAGCGCTTTTCCCCGCCCCACAGGCCGCCCCCCGACCCTTCGCGCTAAGTTCCCGCCGGCAGCGACCAGCAGTGAACGGCACCGACGGGACTCTGCTTTATCCGTGCAGCCACTCAGCCCACCCAGGCCGGAGAATCGGTGGCCCTGTCGATTCCAGCGGCCCGCAGCCGGCTCCACGTCAAACGCACCGGCGCAAATGGCGCCAATTCTCCGCACCTCAGAGAATCGCGCGCCGACGTGGCGTGGTTGCGGCGATTCTCCGGCCCGGGTTTAGAGAATCGCGCCCAATGTGTTTAACTTTCTCAACCAATTAAAATATGAAGAAATGAGTCTTGTAAAAGTAAATTTTCAGTGGTTTCAGAGGTTTGTTTCAGGGGCTGCAAGGGACTAATTAGATTTATCATTTCATGAAAAAATGACTTGCATTTTCATGGACAAGCAATAACTTTCACAAAAGCAAAATATTGCGATACTGAAAATCTGAAATAAAACCAGAAAATGCTGGAAATACGCAGCAGGTCAAGCAGTATCTATGGAGAAAGAAACAGAGTTAACGCTTCACATCATCAGTTCTATTTCTCTTCCCAGAGATGCTGTTTGTGCTGCTGAACACGTCCAGCCCTTCTGTTTTAATTAAGCCCCAATTTCTTCTGTCATGGTTGTAAAATGCACTGGGCAAGTACAGCAACTTCACACCTGTCATGTGTTTGGATGTCAAGTCTATCAGGGAGGTACTGGTGTAACAACGTTTGTGAAGCAGCAAGACAAATTAGACCACAACTTCCAGATTTCCGCATTTAACTGCACATGTACAGAAAGTCACTGTCCAATTCACTCATAATTAATGGTGAGCACTGATAACTTCATCTTTATTCGTAACACAGAATACAATCCATTTTCTATTTGTATCTTAAATGCTTTAACCAGAAAATATTACTGTATCAGGTAATAATTTTATTATATATAGCTGTATCAATTCAGGTACAAAAAGATATTCAGCATGAGGAGCGTACCAGAGCAGAGGGACCTCAGGGTTCAAGAGCATAATTCTCTGAAGGCGGTCAGGCAAGTTGAAACAGTTGTTTGAGAAGGCTTATAGCATCGTTGGGTTTATAAATAGTGGCATAGAGTATAAAAGCAAGGAAGTGATGCAACACCTCTTCAAATTTTTGGCCAGACCACATTTGAAGTAGTGTGTCTAGTTCTGGGCACCTTATTTAAAGAAGGATGTTAAAGCCCTGGAGAGAGTGCAGAGGAGATTTATTAGAATGGATACCAGGAATGAGGAATTTTAGATACAAGGAAAGATTGGAGAAATTGGGCTTGTTCTCCTTGGAGAGAAGATTAAGAGGTGACCTTATTGAGGTGTTCAAAATTATGAACAGTTTTGACAGGGTAAATAAAGACATTCTGTTTCCACTGGCTGGTATGTCAGTGACTAGTGGGTCACAATTTCAAGATGGTCAGCAAGAGAGCGGAGAGCAAGATGAGGAGAAACTTCTTTACTCAGAGAGCTGTTGGGGTTTGGAATGCACTGCCTGGGAGAGAGGTGGAGGCGATTCCAAAGGAGGTTTCAAAAGAGAGGCTGGATATATATTTGAAAGTAATGAATTTAGAGGGCAACTTTTTTTTTTAAATCGCTTATTGTCACGAGTAGGCTTCAATGAAGTTACTGTGAAAAGCCCCTAGTCGCCACATTCCGGCGCCTGTCCGGGGAGGCTGGTACGGGAATCGAACCGTGCTGCTGGCCTGCTTGGTCTGCTTTATAAGCCAGCGATTTAGCCCAGTGAGCTAAACCAGCCCCACTTAGATGGGGCTGGGGAATGGGACTAGCAAGATAGCTCATTTAGGAGGCCAGTGCAGACGCAATGGGCCAAATGGTCTCCTTCTGTGCTGTAAATAACAAAAGAACAAAAATAACAAAAAAAGATACTTTTGAAAAAAAAAAATTGTCCTCTGTGTATTATGGACACTTCAAGGTAATCCTTCAAGTGATATAACATTTAACTTACTGTTCCTATGTTCCATGGATTACTCTTTATATTAAATTTAAGATTAACTATTGTCCAGGAACTGAGCAAAACAGAATTATTTGAAGAAATCCAGAATGGAGACTGAGAAACCCTTGATTATGGCTGGTTTTGTACGAATGTACATGGCATATACATGTTTTTTCTCCTCTCTAGGCTAAGATCCAGAGGGGAATCACGTGGAAAAGTTGCATGTTGGAGGATAACTTTGTTTGGAAATGAATGATTGCATTTACAGAGAAGTAATTTATCCTTGTAACAGTGTGAAAATGTGGATGACTAATTGAGCAGTGAAGCAGGGAAAGACCTGAAATCAGTACTTCTAAAACAAGTTTGCCCTGGCCTAGTGATGCAACAACTTGTCATATTTATATTCAGAGTCACAATCACTCAGCTTCCTTGATCTCTCCATCAATATTTTGGCTCACCAGAGATTGGCATATAGCTGGACAGGGGTGGCTGCTGAAGTTCATTACTTTAATTCCTATGAACTATATATAGGATGGAAAGAATTATCTATGGAATATTAATTCTAAAAAGTAGGATGTATTCTACCTGTGAAGTGTTGTGAAACACTCCTAGAGGAAATTTAGGGAAATTTACAAATCCTGATTACAGACTATGCATTCTGAATACACCTACAGCAAACAGTTCAAGTGTCTACCAGTGACCGTCAGTGTATAAACATGAATACATCATTCAAATCCAAATCCAAAATTCAAATTTAAATATGGAGCTTGATTCAAATCTGAAATCTGCATTCAATCTTAATCACTGTAGTATCACCGTTGCAATTCATTATACATATGCTCCATATATATTCAAATTTGGCAACAAAGTTACATTTATATCCTGTCAACCATATACAACTACACTGAAAACAGCAGGTCACTTGGACTATGCCACACATAATTCGTTAAGGGTAAATCACAACCCTAAGTGAAGAAAAGTGCAACAAAGCAGTTCCTCACAAAAGGGAATGCAAATCTTTGCCAGTTTCTAAAGTAAAAAGATCAGTTTAAATATGCTTGTTTTGATTTTTATGTTTTTTTATATAACGCGAATAGTTGATATGCAACCAAAATTATGCGAATCCAGCAGATTCTATTCAAATTCGGAATACTCCCATCTAAATTTCAAGTACTGTCATGAAAAGTTAATTTACATTTTTGGATTAAAGCATTAAATATCAAAATAAAAGTAATTGTATTACAATATTCATAACTTAGGAGATACCACTAGTATTCAAATACACAATAACCTCTCTAGTCCAAAGATCTTTGCAGGCAGGAGGGCAGGTTAAAAGGGTGCTAAAAAGGTATATGGTACACTTGCCTTTATCAATCAAGGCATAGATTACAAAAGCAGGGAATCATGTTGGAGTTGCATGGAACTTTGGTAAGGCCACATCTGGAGTAATGTGTGCAATTCTGGTCACCATATTATAGGAAGGATGCGACTGCACTAGAGGGAGTGCAGAGGAGATTCACCAGAATGTTGCCTGGGATGGAACATTTAAGTTACAAAGAGAGGTTGGATAAGGCTTAGATTTTTTTCGCTGGAGCACAGGAAGACTGAGGGGGTGACTTGATCAAGGTGTACACGATTATGAGGGGCATGGACAGGGTGGATAGGAAGCAGCTGTTCCCCTTAGTTGAAGGGTCAGTCACATGGGAACACAAGTTCAAGGTGAGGGGCAGGAGGTTTGGGGAGATTTGGAGGGGCTGGTTTAGCTCACTGAGCTAAATCGCTGGCTTTTAAAGCAGACCAAGCAGGCCAGCAGCACGGTTCGATTCCCGTACCAGCCTCCCCGGACAGGCGCTGGAATGTGGCGACTAGGGGCTTTTCACAGTAACTTCATTGAAGCCTACTCGTGACAATAAGCGATTTTCATCTCATTTCATTTGAGGCAAAGCTTGTTTACCCAGAGGGTGGTAACGTTCTGGAATGCAACTTCTGGGAATGTAGTAGAGGCGGGTTGCCTCACATCCTTTAAAAAGTACCTGCATGAGCACTTGGCACATCATCATAACATTCAAGGCTGTGGGTCAAGTGCAGGCAAATGGGATTAGGTAGGTTGGTCAGGTGTTTTCATGTGTCCCGGTGCAGACTCGATTAGCACTTATTTTTCTGTGATTTTAGTCCGAATGCTTGGGGCAAAGTCACTTCTAGATTGTGGATTTTTAGGATTATATAATTTCATTATGCCTAATCACAAGTGTTGGAACTGGAAAAACCCAGAAAGATAAATATTTACCTGAAACATAAAAGTGTTTAAAAATTGTCAGTAAAATTGTTTTACTTATCCAAATGCTGTATCTTCCAGGTTTTCACATTGCGTCTCAATTTCGTAAACTGTGGAGACACCCACACCATATGCTTGACACAAATGTTTCACTGAAGCACCCTTATCTAGTTTCTTTATGATTTCCACCTTTTCCGATATTGTGAGTATAACATGTTTATGTTTTGTTGCACTTTTGTTAAAAGTCATGGTAAGGGTTTACAAAAAACTAACTATACACAGGAAATTCTTGGGTTTGCTCAAAAGTACCATTGCAAAAGGAGGGGTAAATCAAGAGAGAGATAGATAGAGACCAACAGAGAGATGGAGAAATTAACTGACAGAGAGATAAAGACTGACAGACAGAGACAAAGGGTTTTGTAGCCAACTGCATTTTCCCACACTACCCATCCACCACATCAGGTGAGCCGATGTCTTCCCATTTGTTGCAGCGCCCGAAGAGTCACGAGTTAATGGTTCTGATAGAAACATTTGCGGGGAACTACTGTTTTGAACTTCAAATTTCCGGACTGGAGAGATTATAGTGTATTTTTGTCAGTCTTCCCTAAAATGTCCTCTCTGTTCAAGGCTATAAAATTCTCAGTTATTTTAATATATATATTTTATGTAATGTTTCATTCCCTTCAATTATTTCATCATCTTATTTTTGAGTTTTCCAACTTTTTCTATTTGCAGTGACAGACAGTGACTTTTCCCTGTCCTACATCAAAAGATGTGACAGGAGGCCTATAAATGTTTGTAATTTTCCATTATAGCATTTTAAATAAAATTGCCATTTTAATACCTATATTTTCTTTCTGCTTTTACATTAGTGTTTTTTTTGTTACATACAAGATATTTTCCAAATTAAGTAAAAGGGATGTTAGAATATGTCAAGAGAATAAAACTCTTGTTTTCATAAGGCATCAAAGGCATCAAAAAAAAATTTGACAACTTTGTGAGACAACTTGTCACATATCTGTTACATCATCGCATATAAAAAGCAATAACACAAGAGTCAGACCATTTCAAAAATGATGAAGAACTATTGTAATACAATTGTTAATATTCCTGTGAACAAATATGCTTTACAATCAACATTCCACTTCATCTATATTTTATTTAACGGATCAGCAACAGTAACTTAAAGTTCAATTGCTACTTAAAAGATTTATTCTTGGTATGCATATCCTAAAAATAAATAATAATGTTCTTAAGTGATTTTCTTTCCCATTTCATTAAAGTTTTACTTCATTTAATGAAATGTTTACATAGTGCAGTGAAAGCATAATTTTCTACTGATTTTGTAATGTTTTAGTTCTCCTGAACTCTAGACTGAATCAGTTATGGTAACTCTTGTTATTTGTAAATGTATTTTTATATATGCTACATGGCTAATATCAGAATCAAAATAAAAATAAACAAAAGGTTTTTCATTACAATAAATTACGCTTCACAATCAGGACCCCTTTAGATTAACATAATTAATATGACAGAATGGGTTTGGATCAAATCTTAATTTCAGTCACAGTGAGAAGTCTAAAGATTAAATAAAAGTGTGCAATCTTATGTAAAAAAAAGTTATTCCCTCCAGATGGATACCAGGTTCATCATAACACTAATTATGTTCACTGTATGCATGGGGTAACCAGAGCTTAATACCAAAAATTGGCAAAATACATTGCCGATGACTCACAGCAACAATTACTATCCTAATCTTCAAACACAGTTGCAGCTACCACTCAATCATGAGTAGAGTTATCATGCCAAAAACACTGCTGACATAAAGAGTTACACTGGTTTTGTAACTATATCTAAAGGGAAACTTATCATTGCATTAATGTTCAATGTTTTAGTTTGGGACACGGTTGAATAGTTAAATGAATAAATTCAGTTCCACTTGTACCATATTGTCTTGCAAATAGCAAGTCTTGAATAATATTTGACTTTTTTAAAAACGTGTCAACAAATAAAAACTAGGAAATTCTTACCATACCATTTTTCTTCTTAATGGAAGTTTTGATCAAACAATAAAAATTCCCAACCAGAGAGAGCAGTTTTAAAAAAAGAAGAAAGCTGCAAAATAGTTTATGACCAAGTTGTGGCATCCATTGTGAAACATTTGTACCACTCATGATGGAGACAGAAGTAGCATCTGCTGCTTTGAAAGCTGATTAGCAAATTGCCTTTATGCAAAACCCCTATACATTATGCATATCTTCAAGTTCACTATTTCCACAAGACCACGTTTGTTAAAAATTATTGATTAAAGTTTACAGGCAAATTACTTACATATCATATGAAAGGACAGTTAACATAATTTTGAAGGGGATTGATAATTACGACTGAATTTAGAAGAGTAAACATTCACATACAGAGCTCAGAATTATGGATGAAGCAGCGAGAGATTACAATGACAAATTCTAAAAAGATTTTACCCATGCTTTACAGTCAGGGCAACACCAGTTTTCTCCAAAACAAATCAAAAAATATACTTTTCATACAATCGACTAAACTTATAAAATGTCAACATATACCACACACTGTTATCACCCAAAACTTTCTTGTAGTTTTGCACAGTGCAGGTCATGACCCCCGGGTGGGTCGCATATGAGTGTCGGGAAGGTCGCAGCATCCCCTCAGTGGTCCTGATTGTGGGAGAAGCACTCAATTGCCGCTACCAGCTTTTACATTGAGAATGGTGGCCGCTGCCACCTTTTAAATGAAAATAAATTAGGCTCAGTGGAGTCTTCTGGCCAGAAGCGGCAGCAGAGAGCAGTTTACACATCAAGCGCCCTCCAGGTACGTGTTTTTGCTGCTAAATCATGGAGCAGTGTTGCTTCCATTTTCCAGCTGCTGGCAAGCAAGGCAAGTGAACTGTGAAGTTGAGTGGTTTTCTTAAAAGTAAGAGACAGCCAGAGCATCAACTACGCAATTTATGTATTGGACAGGATCTCACAACAGAATTTGCTAGAGAAAGCTGCTCAGAAGAGTCCAGGGCAGGATGGAGCAGTGCTAGCTCTGTACAAAACACCAGGGCTGCTGCTTACAGCCTACAATGAAGACACTTAGCTCAGGAACAAAGTAGTATAAAGATGATTTCTTGAGGTATACTTTTGTCAACTGTGCGAATAACTGTGCTATATGCAGGAAAGTATTGGGAAATGAGAGGAGACATTTCAGATTTTCAAAGAGTACTAGTGGTGGGTAAAAATTTCCTTTTGAGGTTGAAGTCCCAGATTCAGTTACTAGCTTAGAGCTGACTCCAAATTAAAAGACTACCTCATATATCAGTCCCAGGAATCCGTCTGGTCGCCCTTCTCTGCACTTCCTCTATAACAATAACATATAATAGAACATTAAAACACAACAAAAGCGCATGAGGCTGTCAGCATTTTGATGTAGCATCTCCCAGGAGTATCTAGTGCTGAGTAAAGCAAGCATTTTGTTGCTGTTGCTCTTCATGACGTCATTCAAGTGTGAGGTTGGATTTTCCGTTTTTATAAAAATGATGAATGCACAAACAAATTGGCTCAAATCTTCATCTGATATGCGCATTTCCCTCCCTTCCTGCATTTAACCTGTCTAGTCCTGTTAGAAGTTTAGAGGTTTTTGTGAGATTCCCCCTCATTCTTTGAACTCCAGTGAATACAATCCTAACCAACTCAATCTCTCCTCATATGTCAGTCCTGACATCCCAGGAATCAATCAGTTTGGTAGACCTTCTCTGCACTTCCTTTATAGCAATAACATACTTCCTCAGGTAAGGAGACCAAAACTGCACACAATATTCCAGGTGTGGCCTCACCAAGGCCCTGTGTAATTGCAGCAAGACATCCCTGTTCCTGTACTCGAAACCTCTCGCTATGAAGGCCCACATACCACTAGCCTTCTTTATCGCCTGCTACAACTGCATGCTTACCCTCAGCGGCTGGTGTACAAGGACACCAGGTCCGTTGCACATTCCCCTCTCTCAGTCTATAGCCATTCAGATAATAATCTGCCTTCTTGTTTTTTGCTACTACAGTGGATAGCCTCACATTTATCCACATTATTCTACACTTGCATTTGTGTCATGCATTTGCCCACTCACTCAACTTGCCCACATCAGACTGAAGCATCTTTGCATCCTCCGCACAGCACACCCTCCCAACTAGCTTTTTATCATCTGTAAATTTGGAGATATATTACATTTTGTTCCCTCAGCTAAATCATTAATATATATATTGTGAATAGCTGGGGTACTAGCACAGATGCCTGCAGGCCCCCACTAGTCACTGCCTGCCATTTGCAAAAAGACCCATTTATTCATATTCTTTGTTTCATGTCTGCAAGCAATTTTCTGCCCATCTCAATACACTGCTCTCAATCTTTTGCACTTCAATTTTACACACTAATCTCTAATGTGGCGCGATTATCTGGAAAGGTTTATAAATGTTGTAGCGAGCGGAACTTCTGCGCGCTTCCCAACGCTCGGCCTAGCGAGGCTGGCAACGCTATTCAACGTTAATTGATCCAATTAATGAACCCCCACGGGCTTCTCGCTGCAAATGAAGGCTCGCCAGCTGATTCGCCGGCACCGCACTTGCCATCCCCCCGCTAACAAAGTCGAGAAGCACTTATGCTGCACTAGCTCAGTCAACCCCAGCCAGCTCTCAACAATGGCGCCAGGAGATTGGCCCCATGATTCAGGGATTTGATTTTATTAACATAGAACATATACAGTGCAGAAGGAGGCCATTCGGCCTATCGAGTCTGTACCGACCCACTAAAGCCCTCACTTCCACCCCATCCCCATAACCCAATAACCTCTCCTAACCTTTTTCGACACTAAGGGCAATTTAGCATGGCCAATCCACCTAACCTGCACGTCTTTGGACTGTGGGAGGAAACCGGAGCACCCGGAGGAAACCCACACAGACACAGGGAGAACGTGCAGACTCCGCACAGGTAGTGACCCAGCAGGGAATCGAACCTGGGACCCCGGCGCTGTGAAGCCACAGTGCTATCCACTTGTGCTACTGTGCTGCCCGTGGATGCAGATCTGGGGAGACTCCTAAACGCAGTGTAGGCCAGAGGGATGTCCTGTCCCCCCGAGGGTACCAGAAGGTCAACCATAGGGCAGCCAGTGCTGCCTGGGATGAGATGGTCGCGGTTGTGAGCTCCAGGAGTGTGACCAGGAGGACTGGCATCCAGTGCCAGGAAAAGATCAACAACCCTACACCGGGCAGCACGAGTGAGTTGACACCAACAGCAACCTCACCCCACCCCCCAGATAGGAGAGCCTGGTGCATGGCGTTGGCAGCATCAGTAAAGGTGTCCAATGCGTTGCGCAGTCGGTGCCAGATGGTCTTGGCAGAATGTCCGACACTCTAGGGCATGTCACCCAGTACCAGGCCGACCTTGATGAGGTTCTGCGAGACATGTCCTGCTCTCAGATGGGAATGGCCGAGGTGGTGCGGAGCTTGTCCTAATCGCAGGTGGGCATTGCCGAGGCGTTGCAGAGCATGTCCCGGTTACTGAAAAGCATTGCTGAGGCCTTCGACACAATGGTGCAGGCGATGGGGAGTCGCCAGGGCTGGTAGTGCCAGATGATGCAGGGGCAGCCGCGGCTCAAACCAGTTGCCCCTGTATCCCAAGGTGAACCCAAGGGACCTATGGTCACTGAGCGGGAGATGGGGGCACTGGAAGCCATCCCGGACCTGTCCCATGGAGTGGCGACGGTGGCCACCAGCTCCCCAGAGTTCCACCCTATGATGAAGCAGCATCTAGAAATCAGATCATGGAACAGAGCGGCATGTGCCGCTGACAAGTGAGCCGGAGCCCTCCAGCCCCAGAGGATACCAACCAGGGCATCAAAGGACACGGGACAAGATAAGCAGCTGGCCGCCTCCACCTCTGATGTGCATCCTGAAGACACACCTAGACGTTTTGGTAGAGCTAGGAGGGCCAAACACATCGAGGATCATGGAGGGCACCGGGGGTGGGTGGAGGGGTTGGGGGGAGGTGAGGGGTTGGGGGGGGGGGGGAAGAGGTGAGTGGAGCGAAGGGTGCGGCACCATCGGGAGAGTGGGGTATTGTTACCCAAAATAAACACCTTTGTGCACTAGTATGATGCCTCTGTCACTTTCTTCCATAATGTGGGCCGACCTCCGAACCCTTGGCCCATCTCTCCAGGCATCCCCCCCCCTCCCTGTGACAGTCCCCCCCCCCACCAGCCGGTCGTGGACATGTCCCGGGACTGTGTCCCATCCCCTGGCTGTTCGGATGTTGACTGTTGCATGTGTGGTGTTGCCTCCCGCAGTGTTCAAGCACAGTGCTCAGGCATTAAGATGTGATTGGGGTACTAGGCAAAGGGACCCACAGGCTCTTTCCCTGTGAACAAAGATGGCTACTCATCTCCTCAGCTCCCCACAGAAGCCCTTCCACCAGGTTCACATTTTTCAAAAGGAGTACTAATCGGTGCCAGCATGACTACTTACTGGGGAGGCTGCAGAATGGCGGGAGGAGTTGGATAAGGGGTGGCTCCAGTAATTGTACGGAAATAGGGCTTAAGTGGTGATAAATGGTTACTCGCCACACTCCGGCGAGATCCCGATTTCGCTTACGGGAGCGGGCTGGTTGTATTGCGAACTGTTTGGTGCCTGCTGCAGTTCTCGTTTTTGGCCTCTTCCGCTATTCACCGGCTTCGTTTCGCCCGAGCGAGAGCGCAACGAGGCCAGAGAATCGCGCCCTTAGTCAAAAGCTTTCTGAAAGTCCAAATAAACCACATCCACAATGCTCCCCCTAATCAACTCTACTAGTTACATTCTCACTGAATTCCAGTAGATTTGTCAAGCATGATTTCCCTTTCATAAATCCATGCTGACTCTATCCGATTCTACCACTGCTTTCCAAGTACTCAGCTATAAAATCTTTATAATGAATTCTAGAATTTTCCCCACTACCGACGTCGGGCTGACTGGTCTATAATTCCTTGCTTTCGCTCTACCTCCCTTTTTTAAAAAATGTATTTATTCAAAATTTTTCAATAAGTTTACAAAACACTCCAAAAAGGAAAATATTACAAAGAAAGAAGGGCAACATGCCAACAAAACAAAATAATTTAACCCTCTAAACGATAAACAGTTTAACAAATTAACACCCAACTCAAAACAGAATGGGTCATGCGCCCCTTACAAAAAGGAAAAGAAGTCAGCACCCCCCCCCCCCCCCCCCCCCCCACACCCCCGGGTTGCTGCTGCCATCGACCTCCACCTAACGTTCTGCGAGAAAGTCAAGGAACGGTTGCCACCGCCCGGAGAACCCCTGCAAGGTCCCTCGCAAGGCAAACTTTATCTTCTCCAGCCTGAGAAACCCCGCCATGTCGTTGACCCAAGCCTCTACACTTGGGGGCTTTGCGTCCCTCCACATTAACAAAAAGCCTTCTCCTGGCTACCAAGGAGGCAAAGGCCAGGACTCCGGCCTCTTTCGACTCCTGCACTCCCGGATCGTTCGATACCCCAAATATCACTATCCCCCAACTCGGTTTTACCCGAGTGTCCAAGACCTTGGTCAAAGCCTTTGCAAAGCCCTTCCAAAACTCCGCAAGCGGCAGGCACGCCGAGAACATATGGGCGTGGTTTGCTGGGCTCCCCGAACACATCACACATCTGTCCTCCACCCCAAAAAACTTACTCACCCTCGCCACTGTCATATGCGCCCTATGCACCACTTTAAACTGGATCAGGCTGAGCCTGGTGCAAGATGAGGAGGAATTGACCCTGCCCAGGGCGTCTGCCCACAGGCTATCATCCAGCTCCTCACCCAGCTCCTCCTCCCACTTGCCCTTCAGCTCCTCCTCCGAGGCTTCCTCCGCCTCCTGCAGCTCCTGGTATATCTCCGAGAACTTACCCTCTCCGATCCACACGCCCAAGATCACCCTGTCCTGTATCCTCCGGGCAGGCAGCAGCGGGAATTCCCCTACCTGCTTCCGAACAAACGCCCGAAACTGCATATAACTGAAGGCATTTCCCGGAGGTAACCCAAATTTCTCCTCCAGCGCCCTCAGACTGGCAAAAGTCCCATCAATGAATAAATCCCCCATCCTTCTAATTCCCGCCCGGTGCCAGCTTAGGAACCCACCATCTATCCTGCCTGGAGCAAACCTATGGTTGTTCCATATCGGGGGCCAGACGGAAGCCCCCACCTCCCCACTGTGCCGTCTCCATTGCCCCCAAATCCTCAGTGTCGCCGCCACCACCGGGCTCGTGGTATACCGCGTCGGCGGAAGCGGCACCGGTGCCATCACCAGTGCCCCCAGGCTAGTACCTACACAGGACGCCACCCCTAGTCTTTTCCACGCCGCCCCCTCTCCCTCCATTACCCATTTCCGAATCATCGACACGTTTCCTGCCCAGTAGTTGCTGCACAGGTTCGGCAGCGCCAGCCCACCGCCCCCTGCGCTCCAAGAACAGTCTCTTAACCCTCAGGGTCTTATTTGCCCACACAAATCCCATAATACTCTTGCTCACCCACTTGAAAAAGGCCTCAGGGATGAGAATAGGCAGGAACTGAAACACGAACAAGAACCTCGGCAGGACCATCACCTTAACAGACTGTACCCTGCCCGCCAAGGAGAGTGGCAGCATGTCCCACCTCCTGAAGTCCTCCTCCATCTGGTCCACCAACCGCACCAGATTGAGCCTATGCAAGACCCCCTAACTCTTGGCCACCTGGATACCCAAATACCGAAAACTCCTCTCCACCATCTTGAGCGGCAGCTCCTCCAACCTCTTTTCCTGGCCCCTCGCATGCACCACAAAGAGCTCGCTCTTCCCAACGTTGAGCTTGTATCCCGAGAAGTCTCCAAACTCCCTAAGGAGTCTGCATGACCTCCCCCATCCCCTCCACCGGATCCACGATGTACAGAAGCAGGTCATCCGCGTATAGTGAGACACGGTGTTCCTCCCCCCACCGGACCAAACCCCTCCAGTTTCTGGACTCCCTCAGCACCATGGCCAGCGGCTCAATCGTCAGGGCAAACAGCAGGGGGGACAGGGGGCACCTCTGTCTCGTTCCACGGTACAGTCTAAAGTACTCTGACCTCAGCCGGTTCGTCGATACACTCGCCACCGGGGCCTGGTACAACAATTTAACCCACCATATGAACCCCTCCCCAAACCCAAACCTGCCCAGCACCTCCCACAGGTACTCCCACTCCACCCAGAAGGCCTTCTCCGCGTCCATTGCCGCCACCACTTCTGCCTCCCCTCCCTCCGAGGGCATTATAATCACATTCAGGAGCCGCCGCACATTTGCATTCAGCTGCCTGCCCTTCACAAACCCAGTCTGATCCTCACGTATCACTCCCGGGACACAATCCTCAATCCTAGTGGCCAGGACCTTCGGCAACAACTTGGCTTCCACATTGAGGAGTGAAATCGGCCTATACAAGCCATACTGCCGCGGGTCCTTGTCCCGCTTGGGAATAAGCGAGATCAGAGCCTACAACATCGTCGGGGAAAGAGTTCCTTTTTCTTTCGCCTCGTTAAAGGTTCTGAACAGCAACGGGCCCATCAGTTTCGAGAACTTCCTGTAGAACTCAACCGGGAACCCATCCAGTCCCCGGGCCTTGCCTGCCTGCATGCTCCACAACCCCTTAACCAGCTCCCCCATCCCCGTCGGGGCCCCCAAAACTTCTACCTGCTCCTCCTCCACCCTCGGGAACCTCAATTGGTCCAGGAACTGCCGCATCCCCTCCCCTCCCCTCCCTCCGGGGGTTCTGACTTGTACAAGTTCCCATAGAAGTCCCTAAAGACCTCATTTATTTTGGCTGGACTCTGCACCGTGTTCCCCCCCCCATTCCTGATTCCCCCAATTTCCCTAGCCGCCTCCTTCCTTCGCAGCTGATGCGCCAGCATCCGACTCGCCTTCTCCCCATACTCATACACTGCACCCTGTACCTTCCTCCACTGGGCCTCAGCTTTCCCCGTAGTCAGCAAGTCAAACTCCGTTTGGAGGCTCCGGCGCTCCTTCAGCAGCCCCTCCTTAGGGGATTCCGGATATCTCCTCTCCACCCTCAGTATCTCCCCCACCGATATCTCCCTCTCCATCCTCTCCCTCTTTTCTCTGTGAGCCCTGATTGAAATTAGCTCCCCTCTGACCACCGCCTTCAGTGCCTCCCAGACCACACTCACTGGCACCTCCCTGTTGTCATTGGCCTCCATATACCTTTGAATGCACCCCCAGACCCGTCCACAGACCTCCTCATCCGCCAACAATCCCACATCCATGCACCACAGCGGGCGCTGGCCCCTCTCTTCCCCCAACTCCAGCTCCACCCAGTGCGGGACGTGATCCGAAATCGCAATGGCCGAATACTACGTCCCCTCCACTCTCGGGATCAGCGCCCTGCTCACCACGAAAAAGTCTATTCGTGAGTGGGCCTTGTGCACGTGGGAGAAGAAGGAGAACTCCCTCGCCCTTGGCCTAGCAAATCTCCACGGGTCCACTCCCCCCATCTGATTCATCTGATCCATAAACCCCCTCTGGACCTTGGCCGCAGCCGGCATCTTACCCGACCTCGACCTAGACTGATCCAGTGCCGGGTCCAGTACCGTGTTAAAGTCTCCCCCCATCATCTGATTCCCTGCCTCCAGATCCGGGATCCGGCTTAACATCCGCTTCATGAACCCTGCATCGTCCCAATTTGGGGCATATACATTCACCAACATCACCCAGGCCCCATGCAGCCTACCACTCACCATCACATATCGGCCCCCTTTATCCGCCACAATACCCGCCGCCTCAAAAGTCACCCACTTGCTCACCAAGATTGCGACCCCCCTGCTCTTCGCGTCCAGCCCAGAGTGAAAGACCTGCCCCACCCATCCCTTCCTCAGCCTGGTCTGATGCGCAACCTTCAGGTGTGTCGCCTGTAACATGGCTACATCTGCCTTTAGTCCCTTTAAGTGTGCAAACACCCGGGCCCTCTTGACCGGCCCATTCAGGCCTCTCACGTTCCACATCAGCTGGTTCGGGGGATCAGCCGGATCGGGGGGGATCAGCCGGATCGGGGGGGATCAGCCGGATCGGGGGGGATCAGCCGGATCGGGGGGGATCAGCCGGATCGGGGGGATCAGCCGGATCGGGGGGGATCAGCCGGATCGGGGGGGATCAGCCGGATCGGGGGGGATCAGCCGGATCGGGGGGGATCAGCCGGATCGGGGGGATCAGCCGGATCGGGGGGGATCAGCCGGATCGGGGGGATCAGCCGGATCGGGGGGGATCAGCCGGATCGGGGGGGATCAGCCGGATTGGGGGGATCAGCCGGATCGGGGGACCCCCCCCCCCCCTCTAAAGGACCAATATTTACCTTAGCCACTCTTTTTTGTATTATATATTTGTAGAAACTTTTACTGTCTGTTTTTATATTACATAGAACATAGAACATAGAGCGATACAGCGCAGTACAGGCCCTTCGGCCCTCGATGTTGCACCGACATGGAAAAAATCTAAAGGCCATCTAACCTACACTATGCCCTTATCATCCATATGCTTATCCAATAAATTTTTAAATGCCCTCAATGTTGGCATGTTCACTACTGTTGCAGGTAGGGCATTCCACGGCCTCACCACTCTTTGCGTAAAAAACCCACCTCTGACCTCTGTCCTATATCTATTACCCCTCAATTTAAGGCTATGTCCCCTCGTGCTAGCCACCTCCATCCGCGGGAGAAGGCTCTCGCTGTCCACCCTATCTAACCCTCTGATCATTTTGTATGCCTCTATTAAGTCACCTCTTAACCTTCTTCTCTCTAACGAAAACAACCTCAAGTCCATCAGCCTTTCCTCATAAGATTTTCCCTCCATACCAGGCAACATCCTGGTAAATCTCCTCTGCACCCGTTCCAAAGCTTCCACGTCCTTCCTATAATGAGGCGACCAGAACTGTACGCAATACTCCAAATGCGGCCGTACTAGAGTTTTGTACAACTGCAACATGACCTCATGGCTCCGGAACTCAATCCCACTACCAATAAAGGCCAACACACCATAGGCCTTCTTCACAACCCTATCAACCTGGGTGGCAACTTTCAGGGATCTATGTACATGGACACCGAGATCCCTCTGCTCATCCACACTACCAAGAATTTTACCATTAGCCAAATATTCCGCATTTCTGTTATTCTTTCCAAAGTGAATCACCTCACACTTCTCCACATTAAACTCCATTTGCCACCTCTCAGTCCAGCTCTGCAGCTTATCTATGTCCCTCTGTAACCTGCAACATCCTTCCGCACTGTCTACAACTCCACCGACTTTAGTGTCGTCTGCAAATTTACTCACCCATCCTTCTGCGCCCTCCTCTAGGTCATTTATAAAAATGACAAACAGCAACGGCCCCAGAACAGATCCTTGTGGTACGCCACTCGTAACTGAACTCCATTCTGAACATTTCCCATCAACTACCACTCTCTGTCTTCTTTCAACTAGCCAATTTCTGATCCACATCTCTAAATCACCCTCAATCCCCAGCCTCCGTATTTTCTGCAATAGATGACCGTGGGGAACCTTATCAAACGCTTTACTGAAATCCATATACACCACATCAACTGCTCTACCCTCGTCTACCTGTTCAGTCACCTTCTCAAAGAACTCGATAAGGTTTGTGAGGCATGACCTACCCTTCACAAAACCATGCTGACTGTCCCTAATCATATTATTCCTATCTAGATGATTATAAATCGTATCTTTTATAATCCTCTCCAAGACTTTACCCACCACAGACGTTAGGCTCACCGGCCTATAGTTACCGGGGTTATCTCTACTCCCCTTCTTGAACAAAGGGACCACATTTGCTATCCTCCAGTCCTCTGGCACTATTCCTGTAGCCAATGATGACCTAAAAATCAAAGCCAAAGGCTCAGCAATCTCTTCCCTGGCTTCCCAGAGAATCCTAGGATAAATCCCATCCGGCCCCGGGGACTTATCTATTTTCACCTTGTCCAGAATTGCCAACACTTCTTCCCTACGCACCTCAATGCCATCTATTCTAATAGCCTGGGTCTCAGCATTCTCCTCCACAATATTATCTTTTTCTTGAGTGAATACTGACGAAAAGTATTCATTTAGTATCTCGCTTATCTCCTCAGCCTCCACACACAACTTCCCACCACTGTCCTTGACTGGCCCTACTCTTACCCTAGTCATTCTTTTATTCCTGACATACCTATAGAAAGCTTTTGGGTTTTCCTTGATCCTACCTGCCAAAGACTTCTCATGTCCCCTCCTTGCTCGTCTCAGCTCTCTCTTTAGATCCTTCCTCGCTTCCTTGTAAATATCAAGCGCCCCAACTGAAACTTCACGCCTCATCTTCACATAGGCCTCCTTCTTCCTCTTAACAAGAGATTCCACTTCTTTGGTAAACCACGGTTCCCTCGCTCGACCCCTTCCTCCCTGCCTGACTGGTACGTACTTATCAAGAACATGCAATAGCTGTTCCTTGAACAAGCTCCACATATCCAGTGTGCCCAACCCTTGCAGCCTACTTCTCCAACCAACACATCCTAAGTCATGTCTAATGGCATCATAATTGCCCTTCCCCCAGCTATAACTCTTGCCCTGCGGGGTATACTTATCCCTTTCCATCACTAACGTAAAGGTCACCGAATTGTGGTCACTGTTTCCAAAGTGCTCACCTACCTCCAGATCTAACACCTGGCCTGGTTCATTACCCAAAACCAAATCCAATGTGGCCTCGCCTCTTGTTGGCCTGTCAACATATTGTGTCAGGAAACCCTCCTGCACACATTGTACAAAGAATGACCCATCTAATGTACTCGAACTATATCTTTTCCAGTCAATATTTGGAAAGTTAAAGTCTCCCATAACAACTACCCTGTTACTTTCGCTCTTTTCCAGAATCATCTTCGCCATCCTTTCCTCTACATCCCTAGAACTATTAGGTGGCCTATAGAAAACTCCCAACAGGGTGACCTCTCCTTTCCTGTTTCTAACCTCAGCCCATACTACCTCAGAAGAGTCCCCATCTAGCATCCTTTCCGCCACCGTAATACTGTCCTTGACTAGCAGCGCCACACCTCCCCCTCTTTTGCCCTCTTCTCTGAACTTACTAAAACACCTAAACCCCGGAACCTGCAACAACCATTCCTGTCCCTGCTCTATCCATGTCTCTGAAATGGCCACAACATCGAAGTCCCAGGTACCAACCCATGCTGCCAGTTCCCCTACCTTATTTCGTATACTCCTGGCATTGAAGTAGACACACTTCAAACCACCTACCTGAACACTGGCACCCTCCTGCGAAGTCAAATCTGTGCTCCTGACCTCTATACTCTCAATCTCCCGTACCCTAAAACTACAATCCAGGTTCCCATGCCCCTGCTGAATTAGTTTAAACCCCCCCAAAGAGCACTAACAAATCTCCCCCCCAGGATATTGGTGCCCCTCAGGTTCAGATGTAGACCATCCTGTCTATAGAGGTCCCACCTTCCCCAGAAAGAGCCCCAGTTATCCAGAAATCTGAATCCCTCCCGCCTGCACCATCCCTGTAGCCACGTGTTTAATTGCTCTCTCTCCCTATTCCTCATCTCACTATCACGTGGCACGGGCAACAACCCAGAGATAACAACTCTGTTTGTTCTCGCTCTGAGCTTCCATCCTAGCTCCCTAAAGGCCTGCCTGACATCCTTGTCCCCTTTCCTACCTATGTCGTTAGTGCCAATGTGGACTACGACTTGGGGCTGCTCCCCCTCCCCCTTAAGGACCCGGAAAACACGATCCGAGACATCACGTACCCTTGCACCTGGGAGGCAACATACCAAACGTGAGTCTCTCTCGCTCCCACAAAATCTCCTATCTGTGCCCCTGACTATTGAGTCCCCAATTACTAATGTTCTACTCCTTTCCCCCCTTCCCTTCTGAGCAACAGGGACAGACTCCGTGCCAGAGGCCTGTACCCCATGGCTTACCCCTGGTAAGTCGTCCCCCCCACAAGTATCCAAAACGGTATACTTGTTACTCAGGGGAATGACCGCAGGGGGTCCCTGCACTGACTGCTTCTTCCCAGTCCCTCTTACAGTTACCCATCTATCTCCAGTCTTTGGTGTAACTATTTCCCTGAAGCTCCTATCTATGACCCCCTCTGCCTCCCGAATGATCCGAAGTTCATCCAGCTCAAGCTCCAGGTCCCTAACACGGTTTTTGAGGAGCTGGAGTTGGGTGCACTTCCCACAGATGAAATCAGCAGGGACACTGACGGCGTCCCTCACCTCAAACATTCTGCAGGAGGAGCATTGTACTGCCTTCCCTGACATCACCTCTAGATTTAAAAAATAACAAGAAAAAGAAAAAGAAAGGAAGAGCTTACCTGATATTACCTCAAACCCTGCTCCCGCTCAAAGGTAAGCAAATTTAAAGGCACTCACTCACCTTCACGACAGGCCCCTGCTCCCGCTTCCCAACCACCGTGGGGTGGGGGGGTTGGTTAGAGGAGGAGGTAGGGTGGGAAACACTCGCGAAGTATTGAGTAAGTTTACTCTCACAATCTATCTTACTCTTTTTTTATAGCTTTTTTAGTAGTTTTCTGTTGCCGCCTAAAGATTTCCCAGTCCTCTCGTCTCCCACTAACCTTTGCCACTTTGTATGCTTTTTCCTTCAATTTGATACTCTCCCGTATTTCCTTAGATATCCACGGTCGATTTTCCCTCTTTCTACTGTACTTCATTTTTGTTGGTATAAACCTTTGCTGAGCACTGTGAAAAATCGCTTGGAAGGGTCTCCACTGTTCCTCAACTGTTTCACTATAAAGTCTTTGCTCCCAGTCTACCTTAGCTAGCTCTTCTCTCATCCCCATGAAGAATGCACACTTTGAGTTGAAGTGCCCAAATTATTCAATTGGCATTTGAGTTTTTCTAACATGTCTCTGCTTTGCAGTGATCTCAATTTGGTAAAGTACAAATTAGAAGAGTTCCCCTTCACTCAGTCCAAAAGTGCGGTATTCAACTCTTAGCACAATCACTTAGATCCCTCCCCTGACGATTTTGCCAACATTAAATGGCAACCAACTCCCGAAAATGCATAATAAACAAACCCTAAGAATTGTAGAAGCCCTCCTGCGCCACCCTTCAGCTCAAACTTCACCTTTTCCACGGTCTAAAACTCCAGTAAGTCTCCCTGCCACGCCTAGGCACAAGGTAGAAAGACTGACCTCCACCCCAACAGGTCCCATCTCTGAGCGATCAGCGAGGTGAAGGCTAAGACATCTGCGCCTGCAACCTGGGCCAGTCTGACACACCGAAAATGGCTTCCAGGGGACTGGGCTCCACATCCGTATGCAATCCTGCCCCCCGAGATTGTGCTAAATCCCTTCCACCAAAACCTTTCCAACTTCGGGCAGGACCAAAACATCTGAATGTGGTTTGCGGGGCCCTTCCACATCGCTTACAGACATCCTCCACCCCCTCAAACAGCAGGTTCATCTTTGATTTTGAGGTGCGCTCTATGCACGACTTTCAACTGTATCAAAACCATGCCTCACACAAATGCTTGAGGCATTTACCTTCCACAGCACCTGACACCACAGTCCCTGTTCCATCGCCCCACCCCACCCCCCAGCTCCTCATCCCACTTTGCTTTAATCCCCTCCATAGACACCCTGTCCTCCTCCGGGGTCCTCCCATCATCGCTGAAACAACTCCCTCTCTAACCGTCCCACTGACACCACCGACTCCAGCAACGAGGAAGCCAGTGCTATCGGGAAAGTCAGGAAAAACTTTTCCAGAAAAATCTCGAACCTAATGGTACCTAAACCCTTCCCCCTGCACCAACCTGTACTTCTCCCCAAACTCCTCCAAGCTCACACATCGTCCCCCAAGAAACAAGTCCTTAATTTCCTTGATCTTCCTCTCGTCCCATCTCCGAAACCTCACGTACTTTCTGGCTTGAACCCAGGATTCCCCCTAATCAGCGTTCCCCCCTGACATGGCCCCCAGCTTAACATGTTGCCAAAACTGCTTCCAGATTTTCAAAGTGCCCGCCACCACCGGACTCACCGAGTACTTTCATGGAGCTATCGGGAGCGGCGCTTTGCCAGTGCCCGTAACCCCGACCCCCTGCAAGAGCCCTCCTCCATCTTAACTCATCGGGTCTCCCCCTCCTTGGTGCAGCCCCGCACCTTCCCCACATTCGCTCCCCAATAGTAGTGCAGTAGGTTTGGGAGGCCCCCACCTGCTGGCCTCTCTGTAAGACCAGCCTCCTAATCCTGGCCACATCTACCCTCCCACCCCCCCAAAAAAACTAGATCAATTTGTCCATCCCGTTGAAGAATGATTTTGGTAAAAAGGCTGACAGGCACTGGAATAGGAACAAACATCGCGGTAACACATTCATTTTAACTGCCTGCACCCGGCCCACCAACAACTGAAGGAGGTTGTCCCACCTTGCCAAATCGGCCTTTACCCTCCTCACCAAACTAGCAAAATTATACTCTCGGAGCCCACCCCAGTCTCGAGCCACCTGCACTCCCAAGTACCTAAAGCAGTTTGCCGCCAGGCGAAATGGCCGCCCTCCCACCCCCCACCCCTACTCCCAGCGAGAGATCATGAAATACTCGCTCTTGCCAGGGTTCAATTTATACCCCGAGAACGTCCCAAATCTTTGAAGCAGCTCCACCATACTTCCCATCGACGTCCTTGGTTCTGAAATGTAGAGTAACACATCATCGGCATACAAGGATACCATATACTCCACAGCCCCCTCATTATCCCCTTGCACAACCCGAGCTCCTTCGCACAATAGCCAAAGGTTCTATAGTCAGTGCAAACAACAGGCAGCCATAGGACACCCCTGCCTCATACCCCGGTGCAGAGCAACGTACTCTGAATTCATATTATCATCGGCTCCTTGTGCAACAGTCGTACCCACACCAAGAATCTAGGACCAATTCCAAATCTTTTCAATACCGCCATCAAATAACCCCTCTACCGAATCAAACGCCTTCTCTGCGACCAGTGCCACGACCACCTCCGCCTCCTTTCTCCCGCCGGAGACATGATGACATTTAGCAACCTCCTCACATTCAAAAACAGCTTCCTTCCCTTCACAAACTGATCCTCTCCTAGCACCTTCAGAGACATCCCTCCAGCTTTGCCGCCAAACCCTTTGCCAATATCTTGGCATCTACATTCAATAGGGACATGGGCCTATGCAACCCGCACTCCACCAGATCCTTATCCTTCTTTAGCAGCAGGGAAATCGAAGCCTGTCCCATCATGTGTGGCAAGATACCCCTGACTATCTCATCCTCGAACATTCCCACCATCAGCGGCACCAATGTATCCATAAATTTATAGTATTTTACTGGGAACCCGAGTGGGGGGGAACGGTCCCACCACCTTCCCTGCTTGCATCCTCCCAATTGCCTCCTTCACTGCCTCCCCTACCGGCCCCTCCAAGCCTCCTCCATCCTCTTCACCCAACCTCGGGTACTCCAATGCATCCAGGAACTCCCTCATCTCTCATTCCTCTCCCGGTGGCTGTGACTTATATGACTTCATATAGAACTCTTCAAATGGTTTAGCACAGTGGGCTAAAAAGCTGGCTTGTAGTGCAGAACAAGGCAGCAGCGCGGTTCAATTCCCGTACCGAACAAGCGCCGGAATGTGGCGACTCGGGACTTTTCACAGTAACTTCATTGAAGCCTACTTGTGACAATAAGCGATTATTATTATTAAATACTTTATTGATCTGCTCAGGGGCCACCACCGCGTTCCCCATCTTATCCCACACCTGAGCAATCTCCCTGGCCGCCACCTCCCTCCGGAACTAGCCGGCCAACATGCGCCCTGCCTTCTCCCCGTGCTTATAGAGCGACCCCCCCCACCTTCATCCTTCTCAACTGGCGCACTGCTTTCCCTGTGGAAAACTGGTCAAAGTTCGCCTGAAGCTCCTTCCTGTTGGCCAAGAGGGCCAGATCCGGGTCCTCCACTTACCTCCTATCCAACTCCAGCATATCCTCCATCAATGTTTGGCATTGCTTTCTCTCCTCCTTGTCCTTAGCCTTAAACAAAATCACCTTCCCCCTCACTACTGCCTTCAATTTGGTTCCCTGAGCTTGCTCCGCCATTCAATAAGATCATAGCTGAACTGATTGTGACCTTAACTCTATTTCCCTGATTGGCCCCATAATCCTCAACTGCCATGTTGATTAAAAATGATCTCCAACTGTTAGGGCGGGAGCTGCCAGGATCAGCAGAAGTCAGCTGGCTCACGGGAGTACTATGGAGGGAGCGTCGCGGCGAGGAGGGGTCCTAGCCTGGAGGGGGGGGATACCGGGTTGCTGCTGGATTGGCCAGGGAGGAGCTGGTGCCGGTCGGGGGGGGTCGGGGTGAGGTTCTTTCGCCGTGGGAAACGGGACGAGTGGGGGGGTGCTGGCCAGGGGCGAGCAGTCGATGGGCTATGGCTAGTCGATGGGGGAGGGGTGCCCCCGATCCGGCTGATCACGTGGAACGTGAGGGGGTTGAATGGGCCGGTTAAGCGGGCCCGGGTTTTTTCGCATCTGAAGGGGCTGAAGGCGGACGTGGCCATGCTCCAGGAGACCCACCTGAAGGTGGCGGACCAGGTTCGTCTGACGAAGGGGTGGGTGGGGCACGTTTTCCATTCAGGGCTCGACGCGAAGAACCGGGGGGTGGCGATCCTGGTGGGGAAGAGGGTGGCGTTTGAGGCGTATGAGGTGGTGGCTGATAGTGGCGGCAGATATGTGATGGTGAGCAGTAAGCTGCAGGGGGAGAGGGTGCTGTTGGTAAATGTGTATGCCCCAAATTGGGATGATGCTGGTTTCACGAGGCGTATGTTGGGCTGCATTCCTGACCTGGAGGCGGGGGGCTTGATCATGGGGGGGGGGGGGGACTTCAGTACGGTGCTGGATCCCCCACTGGATCGTTCTAGTTCTAGGACAGGCAGGAGGCCGGCGGCAGCCAAGGTGTTGAGGGGGTTTATGGACCAGATGGGAGGGGTAGATCCTTGGAGGTTTGGGAGGCCAAGGGCTCGGGAGTACTCTTTTTTTTCTCCCATGTGCACAGGGTTTATTCCCGTATTGATTTTTTTGTCCTGAGTAGGGGGCTGGTCCCGAGGGTGGAGGATGCCGAATATTCGGCTATAGCGATTTCGGACCATGCTCCGCATTGGGTGGATCTGGAGATGGGGGAGGTGTGGGACCAGCGCCCGCTTTGGCGTCTGGACGTGGGGTTGTTGGCTGATGAGGAGGTGTGCAGGAGGGTCCAGGGATGTATTGAAAGGTACCTCGAGGCCAATGATACTGGGGAGGTCCGGGTGGGGATGGTGTGGGAGGCTCTGAAGGCAGTGATTAGGGGGGAGCTGATTTCCATCCGAGCCCATAGGGAGAGGAGGGAGAGGGAGAGACTGGTGGGGGAGCTGCTGAGTGTAGATAGGAGGTATGCGGAGGCCCCGGAGGAGGGATTGCTGGGGGAGCAGCGTAGCCTGCAGGCCAAGTTTGATTTATTGACCACCAGAAAGGCGGAGACACAGTGGAGGAAGGCGCAGGGAGCGGTCTACGAATATGGAGAGAAGGCGAGCAGGATGCTGGCGCATCAGCTTCGCAAGCGGGACGCGGCTAGGGAGATTGGTGGAGTGAAGGATAGGGGTGGGAATGTGGTGCGGCAGGGGGCAGAGGTCAATGGGGTCCTTAGGGACTTTTATAGGGAACTGTACCGGTCGGAGCCGCCGGCGGTGATGGGGGGGGGGGGGGAATGGAGAGCTTTTTGAACAGGCTGCGATTTCCAAGGGTGCAGAAGGAACAGGTGGAGGGACTGGGGGCACCGATCGAGTTGGAGGAGCTGGTTAGAGGGATTGGCCACATGCAGTCGGGGAAGGCGCCGGGACCGGATGGGTTCCCGGTTGAATTTTATAAAAAATACGCGGACCTGTTGGGCCCCCTGTTGGTTCGGACCTTTAACGAGGCATGGGAGGGGGGAGTTTTGCCCCCGACGATGTCACGGGCGCTAGTTTCCCTGATCCTGAAGCGAGATAAGGACCCCTTGCAGTGTGGATCATATAGGCCAATTTCACTGCTGAATGTGGACGCCAAGTTGCTGGCGAAGATCTTGGCCACTAGAAGAGGACTGTGTGCCGGGGGTGATACATGAAGATCAGACGGGTTTTGTGAAGGGGAGGCAGCTGAACACTAACGTGCGAAGGCTGCTAAATGTGATAATGATGCCGGCGACAGAAGGAGAGGCGGAGATTGTGGTGGCATTGGATGCGGAGAAGGCCTTTGATAGGGTTGAGTGGGGGTACTTGTGGGAGATGTTAGAGAGGTTCGGGTTTGGGGAGGGGTTTATTAAATGGGTGAGGTTGCTGTACGAGGCCCCGATGGCGAGTGTAGCGACAAATGGGAGGAGGTCCGAGTACTTCAGGCTCTACTGTGGGATGAGGCAGGGGTGCCCTCTGTCCCCCTTGCTTTTTGCGTTGGCAATTGAGCCTCTGGCTGGCCATGGCGCTAAGGGAGTTGGGGAGGTGGAGAGGTCTGGTGCGGGGTGGGGAGGAGCACCGAGTGTCGCTTTATGCAGATGACTTGCTGCTGTATGTAGCAGACCCGGTGGGGGGAATGCCGGAGGTGATGGAGATTCTTGCTGAGTTTGGGAGTTTCTCGGGCTACAAGTTGAATCTGGGCAGGATCAAGCTGTTTGTTGTACACCCGGGAGATCAGGAGGAGGGGATTGGTAGGCTCCCGCTAAAAAGGGCAGTGAGGAGTTTTAGGTACCTGGGGGTTCAGGTGGCTAGGAGTTGGGGGACTTTGCATAAGCATAATTTTACTAGGTTGGTGGAGCAGATGGAGGAGGAGTTTAAAAGGTGGGACATGCTGCCGCTGTCGTTGGCAGGTAGAGTACAGTCCGTTAAAATGACGGTGCTCCCGAGGTTTTGGTTTTTGTTTCAGTGCCTCCCCATTTTCATTCCGAGGGCCTTTTTTAGGAGGGTGAACAGCAGCATCACGGGATTTGTTTGGGCGCACGGGACTCCAAGGCTGAGGAGGGTCTTTTTGGAGCGGGGCAGGGATAGAGGGGAGCTGGCGCTGCCCAACCTCTCTGGGTACTATTGGGCGGCTAATGTCTCGATGGTACGTACGTGGGTAATGGATGGGGAGGGGGCAGCATGGAAATGGATGGAGATGGCGTCCTGTGGAGGCACGAGCCTGAAGGCACTGGTAACGGCGCCGTTGCCGTTTCCTCCAGCGAGGTACACTACGAGCCCGGTGGTGGCGGCTACTCTCAAGATTTGGGGGCAGTGGAGGCGACACAGGGGGGAAGTGGGGGGCTCGGTGGAGGCCCCGCTGCGGGGGAACCACCGGTTTGTCCCAGGGAACATTGATGGCGGGTTCCTGGGGTGGCACAGGGCGGGCATAAGGAAGTTGGGAGACCTGTTCATTGATGGGAAGTTTGCGAGCCTGGGTGAGCTGGAGGAGAAGTTTGAGCTCCCCCAGGGAGTATGTTCAGGTACATTCAGGTCAAGGCGTTTGCTAGGCGGCAGGTGGAGGGGTTCCCTTTGCTGCCCCCGCGGGGGGTATGGGATAGGGTGCTTTTGGGGGTGTGGGTCGGGGATGGGAAGGTGTCTGATATCTACTAGGTGATGCAGGAGGTGGAGGAGGCGTCGGTAGAGGAGCTGAAGGCTTAGTGGGAAGTGGAGCTGGGGAGCAGATTGAGGAGGGGACATGGGCGAACGCCCTGGAGAGGGTGAACTCCTCCTCTTCATGTGCGAGGCTTAGCCTCATCCAGTTCAAGGTACTGCACAGGGCTCATATGTCCGGGACGAGGATGAGAGGGTTTTTTGGGGGTGAGGACAGGTGCATTAGGTGTTCGGGGAGCCCAGCGAACCATGCCCATATGTTTTGGGCATGCCCGGCACTGGGGGAATTCTGGAAGGGGGTAGCAAGGACGGTGTCGAGGGTGGTAGGATCCAGGGTCAAACCAGGCTGGGGACTCGCGATATTTGGGGTTGGGGTGGAGCCGGGAGTGCAGGAGGCGAAAGAGGCCGGTGTTTTGGCCTTTGCGTCCCTAGTAGCCCGGCGGAGGATCTTGTTGCAATGGAAAGATACGAGACCCCCAAGCGTGGAGACCTGGATCAATGGCGGGATTTATTAAGCTGGAGAAGGTCAAATTCGCCGAGGGGGTCGGTACAAGGGTTCTTTAGGCGGTGGCAGCCTTTCCTCGACTTTCTGGCTCAACGATAGGGAACTAGGTCAGCAGCAGCAGCAACCGGGGGGGGGGGGGGGGGGGTGTTCAGGGGGGCATTGTTTATGTTAATTTAATTTATTGTTAATTTATTTTGTTGTTTATTGGGTTTGGGGGGGTTCGTTATATGCGTTGTTACGGGTGCCGGGGGTGTTTATTATTGTTATTATTATTATTGTTCTGTTACTATACATTTGTCAAAAATTTCAATAAAAATTATTTTTTTTTAAAAATTATCTCCAATTCAGCATTGAATATGCTCATGACCTGATCTCCACTTTTCTCTGGGGTGGAGAACAACCGCAAAATTGTTTGGATACTATAATAACTTCAGTCGAAGCCAGGCTAACACAATATACTTGGGTTATTCCTGAAACAAAAAGAAGCCACTGCCGTGGCGTGCAATGCTTCCCTTCCTGCACAGGGAACACCGGCCGGGGTCTGGGTATGCTTTTTAAAGGTCTGCCAGTGAGTCCCTGTTGGGGAGCCTCCGCCTGCCCAATATGGGACCTGTACTCCACGAACCCTGTGAGGAGATCAATTGACAATCCACCATGGTCTTCATGGGCATCATAACATCCCTCCCCTCTCAAGTCCGTTTCATAACTGTCACTCTCACAGCGATAAAGGTCTCTTCTGCCTCTTTGTGCTTGGCCTCGGATCCACGGCAGGTGAATCCAGATCACGATGTGTGAAACGGATAGGTGACACTCACTTCCTCAGAGAGCGCCTGAGGGTCACCGACTCAGGTACTTTATCAGTACCGGCCACCGGGGACAAACCTGATTCCTCTGCTTTCATGCCAGAACCAGAGTCTTCACTATATGGGGAGATTGGCAAAGGAGCCCCGGTGGGCTGTAGCCCTGTGCCAGAGACGGCCGCGACTGGGGTCGGAGATGTGGTTTCAGCGAGAGTGGGCTCTTTACTTCTAAGTGGTCCAGGTGCTTCCTCAGGACTTTCGCTTGAACCTTCTTCTTGTCGGATATGGGCCCAGGCTTTTCTGGTATGACTCCAGGGACCGAGTTGGAGCCATCTTCGAAGCTCCGCACATAGCAGCGTCCTCAGTCTTAAACACTCTCTCAGATCTCATTACAACATGATTTCTTTTGTTTGATTCTCCTGTTGGACTCCACCATCCCCACTAAATTCAGAAACAGCAGGCTCAACCTGGTGCAAAGTCGTCGTCCCATCAATAGCTCAGCCGGGCTAGCAACTAGCAAGCAGGACCTCAAAAATAATAATCTTCAATTACTCCTGGTACGAAATGCAAGTGAGTATACAAAAAAAGGGATAGAGTTAATGAATGCATGGTTGGAGAGATGGTGTGTGAGGGAGAGCCTTGGGACAGCTCTTGCAGAATACCCCAGGTTTATAAACAGATGCTGCATGCCCTAATTGAATCCATGCAGCTGAATGAAGAATATATGACCAGTGCATTTCGGAAGAGACTCAATGTACAGGCAAGAGACAGCATCCAAAATTGTGCAGCATATCTTCCATATTGCACTGGAGTCACTGTTGTCAAGTCTCTGGAGTGGGGCTTGAAAGCACAACCTTCTGGCTGAGAGCCAGGAGTGCTGCCAACAAAGCCACCGCTGGCACGTAGGTCTTCTTTGGACCTTAAGACATGGGAATCAGTTTTGGGGGCAATGGACCTGCACAGGCCAGATGAGTTGCACCTATCAGAGGGTTTAAACCAACTTGGCAGACGAGTGGGAACCAGGAGGTAACACTGGAGAAAGGGATATCAAGGCACAAAGAATATTGGGAGAAACAGTAGTAGATAATGCAACAATTAGTGACCCCGGCTGGGTCACTGTCTGTGCGGAGTCTGCACGTCCTCCCCGTGTGTGCGTGGGTTTCCTCCGGGTGCTCCGGTTTCCTCCCACAGTTCAAAGATGTGCGGGTTAGGTGGATTGGCCATGCTAAATTGCCCGTAGTGTCCTAAAAAGTAAGGTTAGGGGGGGGTGGGGGGGGGGGGGGGGGGTATAGGGTGGATACGTGGGTTTGAGTAGGGTGATCATTGCTCGGCACAACATCGAGGGCCAAAGGGCCTGATCTGTGCTGTACTGTTCTATGTTCTAATTGTTGCATTGAATTGCAACAATTGTTTATTCCTGTCGGCACAAAAGTAAAATGGGAAAAGTGGCCAATCTATGGCTTACAAGGGAAATTAGAGATAGTAATCAATCTAAGGAAGAAGCATCCAAATTGGCCAAGAAAAACAACAACAGGTCTGAGGTTTGGGAGCAGTTTAAAATTCAGCAAAGAAGAACCAGGGAATTGATTAAGATGGGGAAAATAGAGGACGAGCGTAAGCATGCCGGGAACATAAAAACTGACTGTAAAAGGTTCTATATGTACATGAAAAGAAAAAAAAATTGGTGAAGATAAATATAGATTCCTTAGTCAGAAACAGGGGAATGTATAATAGGGACAAAGAATTGGCTGCTGAACTAAACATATACTTTTGTTCTGTCTTCACAAATGAGGACACAAATCAGATACCAGAAATGGTGGGAACGCAGGGTTTAGTGAGAGGGAGGAACTGAAGGAGATCAATATTAGCAGAAAAATGGTGTAGGGAAATTGATGGGATTGAAGGGTAATAAATCACGAGGGCCTGATAACCTACATCCCAGAGTACTTAAAGAAATGACTCCAGAAATAGTGGATGCATTAGTGGATATCTTCTATAGACTCTGAACAGTTCCTGCAGATTGGACGGTAGCTAATATAACTTCACTATTTAAAAAGGGAGGTAGAGAAAAATAGGGAATTATAGACCAGTAAGTCGGATAACGGTAGTGGGGAAAATTCTAGATTCCACTGTCAAAGATTTTATGGCAGAGCATTTAGAAAATAGTGGCAGGATCAGACAGAGTAAGTATAATGAAGAGGAAATCTACTGGAATTCTTCGAGGGTTTAACGAGTAGAATTGACAAGGGGGAACCAGTGGATGTGGTATATTTGGACTTTCAGAAGGTTGTCGACCAAGTCCCACGTGAGAGACCTAGACCTTGGTGTATAGGGCACAATTTCAAAATTTGCAGATGATATAAAGTATCATCTTGGAATTATTGTGAACCATGAATAGCAGAGCGTAGAATTAACTAACCAACACAATCAAAATACTTCATGACACATTTTTACTTTATGCCATGCTCCCAGCAGATATGTTAAGTTCCAAATTCCTCCCAGCTTTACAGCTGGTTCCCTTCTCCCTGCTACATCAGGGAGAGTCTTCCAGTTTCCATTAAAGGTCTCGAGCAGGCGCAGGAATTTGGCGACTTGGGGCTTGTAGCCACCTAAGATGGACACTGGGCTACAAAATGGAGAACTGCTAAGGCTGCAGGGAGAAAACAGTCTTAGCAAGGACAAGCAGTTTGCAGAAGACTAATTAGCATTCTGCACGTACAGAAACCAGTTTGTGGCCAGGTGCAGAGTGTCAGCCAAAGGTGTAAATGGCAACAAGATCTACATAGTAATGAGGTGATCCAGATCCAGACCCCACACAATAGAAACATTTAAGTATGAATGGATACTTTTGAGTAGACGCCCAGACAGAACGGCACCATAGTATCCAACACAAAGAACCATAGGTACCGCCCCACCCATCGAGAAGCGACCCTCAGATTGGGGGGTTTGGAAGATATCGATTGGGAAAAGGCCCAATCGATACATGGCAGGTAAAAGACCGCCCCGAAGGGGCACGGACTTTGGGGGACCTATAAAAGTAGACCCCGCACATGGTTCGGTCTGTTTTTGGCTCCGGCTCTCTGCTGTTTTCATCGCTCCGGCTTCGCTTTGCTGATACATCGCATCCTGACTCCAGTTCCATCACCAGCCGTTGAGCCATCAGCCATCGAACTGTAAGTGCCACTACGACGATCGCTACGGGATCCAGGCTTTGCTAGACCCTGACAACTTTAAATACCTGAGAGTTGCAGACCAAGAACGGGACGAAGGCCTTGCTCCCTGACCTTGCCTGTTCCTGTCTAGATAAGTATTTTAGTTGTTTAGTATTAGAAGTAAGTTAGTCTCTTTAGCGTATGCATGTGTATTTATTATATTTGTCATAATAAATATCAATCGTTTGGACTTACTAATTGGTGTATAGATTTATTACTTTGAACCTGACCTTGATATACTTGTGAGGTGTCTAAATATGGCACCTGGCGACTCCTGAGCATAATTACATACACAGAGCCATAGCAGTGTTAAGCACACGGCCTTTAAACTGAGGCGTGTTAATACACTCCAGTAAAACGCGCAACAGGCTTTACACAGTAACGTCATTGCAATGTAAGCCTACTTGTGACAATAAAGATTAATTCTTATTATTAATTATTATTATTATTATTATTATTATTAAGGTAATTCCATTCAGTCTTCAGAGTAGACCCGAACTGACTTCCGGCAGCAAGGCCCAATCCAGCAATCCTTGTTGCTTAAATTTCTACAAGTCCCATTTCTTTGAACAGAGATCTATTTCTCAGCAGAATCCTGCTTGGTGGCTAACAATGAGAAAAAAAAAGTTTTTTCCTCTGCTTTTCTCAGAAGCTTCTGTCTTCCCTCTGTGTGCCTTTGTGTCCAGAAAACCAGCAGATTAACAGACAAATGCAGAAGTTGCTATTTTTTGTGTCATATAACAAAGGGCTTTGGACAGTAAAATGTTAGTAGATAACACATTTTTGAACATGTTGAGTTTTAGTCCAAGTCTTGTAGTCTTTTCAACGAATGGAAAGAAAATGTTTGTTGCAACATGCATGCTATCGGAACCATTCCCCTTGAATACCTTGGTTTGTACCACCATATGCCTTCTTTTGAATGGGAAAGTGGTTAATGAGGTGGAAGTGAAAATGTCTGTTCCTGCTGACAACGATAATGAACCTTTTGAGGACAGGCTAAAATGTTTCAGTTTCACTTGATGGTAATGAGATCTGGCTGCATCTTTGTGCTGCTCACAATTGCAATCCTCTTTCCGATTCTCAGTTTAAACAATTTTTACAAGCACACATTGATGTTTCTGTGATTTCTTCTGAAGTTATCACCATTCAATGGATGTTTTCGCAACATATTTTCAGGATTATTCATACATCAACATGCAAAATTGTTGGAAATAATACATATTATTTAAAAGGATCAACATGCAATTGCAAAAAGAATGTGGCCTGACATTCTGTTTCCATCTTTCTCGGATCACAAATGGAGCAATAACAAAGTATGAAGTTCTTTTGTGAATCTTGTGCTTTCAATACAGGCTCCCAATACATATCTGTTATGCTGGCTGCAAAGGCATATTACAGCTGTCTATCTCTGCTTATCCTTGACACTAAATGACCCTCTCTTGTATTGCAGGCGAACAAATGTAGAATGTCCAGAGTACGTGGAACTGGAGGAGAGCAACATTCATGATAACAGTGCCACTCTATTTTACCTTAACAAATACCAACTCAGAGACTGGCACTACATGTACTTTACTGGAGAGACTAGAGAGGTCTGCACTGCAAAATCTTGAGCAATAGTGTGCAGGAGCGTGAGCAGGGAAATGTGACAACCCAGAAATCAGCTTGCCAGAAGGAGAGCTTGGATCCTCGCTGTGCTGCAGAGGGCACAGATGAAGACCTCGAGGGCACAGCCTACATTAAAAGAATGATTCCTATACAAGAGAACCTTTTAATTGCTCTAGGCAGCCTGCCAGCAAACTTGCACACAATAACAGAGACCATGTAGCTAAATACTCAGGGAATGGATCCCCTTCCATATTAAGAAATATGGCTGGTTCCTGATGGGGACGACACAGGGCAATATACATGTAATCAATGAGTCCTTGCATCTGGGAAAACCCGTATGCCTGGCAAATCTGACAGTTCTCTCCTCCTGATCATCAGCCTGCATTGAGATGATGTTGCTTTTGCTTGTGAATAAGTCATCTGTCATCTGCTTGATGGTCATAAGGATAACAAACTTACTAATATTACCTGTTGCAGCCTGGTATGACCCTGAGAGATAAAAGTTCAGGGCCACCATAAACTAATAACACAGACAGTGCTGTTCACATTCTGGCATTTGGCTCCAATTCCTACCAAAACTGATGAATTAGGACCGTTCTGAAGAAAGAATCAAATGGACTCAAAATGTTAACTATTTTCTCTTTCCCCAGCTGCTGCCAGTCCTGCTGAGTTTTTCCAGCATTTTCTGTTTTTGAATTACACACAGCCTCCTCAAACCCGACATCGGAGCAGTGTAGGACATGCTACACAGGTGAAATGCTCTCATGCTGTAAGGTCTCCTTTGCCCTCTCCTTTGACCCTCCAGAGGTCTCTGCACCTTGATGCTACTGTTCCACCCAAATGTGGACCCCAGCTACATTGACATCTGCCCAGTATCCATGAAGCCTGTGAAGTGACATCAGTAATCTTGATGCATCTGTGCACTGCAAATTAACTGATGTTGAATCTGAAGAATTATAAATTCAGGGTGTGGTGATGTCGCCTGTAACTGGCAGTGCTGTCCCCATACTGGACACTATCTACAGACTAGCTTTAGGCGGTAGTAGAACTGTTACTGCCTCATTTATTTTCCTTAGATATTTGTTAGGTTGATATATCTGGATCTACTGATCCCAATTTTGCAGTCGGTGTTAAGGCAAAGGTTGATCTGAAAGGAAGTTGTTCACAAAGACTGAGTGGGGCGGGATGTGGCGCAGTGGTTAGCACCGGGACTGAGGCGCTGAGGACCCGGGTTCAAATCCCGGCCCTGGGTCACTGTCCATGTGGAGCTTGCGCATTCTCCCCATGTCTGCGTGGGTTTCACCCCACAAACCCAAAGATGTGTAGAGCAGGTGGATTGGCCATATCTTTTTATTAAAACAGTAAAAAATATATACAAGGCCAAAAGGTATAAACACTAATTTTATGTTGGAGAAACAGGGTACCCACCCTCAGTACCAAAATTGCCCCTTAATTGGAAAAAGAAAAAAAAATATTGGCAACTCTAAATTTATTTTTAAAAAGACTGAGAGGTAACTTAAAATCCGGAAAATGAAGGAATCTCAAAGATGCAGCAGTGATGTCAACTGATCACATTAAAATATTCTAACCAACAGCAAATTAGGAAGTTAAAGCAATGAACCCTTTTCTTTTGATTTAAAACTTTAGATGGTGAAATCAATGATTGGATTAATATAGAAGCTAAAATAAAGCTACTTTTAAAAATTCATTTTAAAATGTGTATATTTTTATCATAATCAAAAAATTTGGCTTTCAGTGAGTAATGACCGTGAACTCTGACCTTCTACCTTGGGAAAAAGTCTCTGACTATCCACTCAGTCTATGCCCCTCATAATTTTGTAGATCTCTAACAAGTCGCCATTCCAATGAGAACAAACCGAGTTTATTCAACCTCTCCTCAAAACTAATGCTCTCCATACCAGGCAACTTCCTGGTAAATCTGCACCCTCTCTAAAGCCTCCCCATCCTTCTGGTAGTGTGGCGACCAGAGTTGAACACTATACTCCAAGTGTGGCCTAACTAAGGTTCTATACAGCTGCAACATGACTTGCCAATTTTTAAACTCAATGCCCCGGCCAATGAAGGCAACCGTGCCGTATGCCTTCTTGACTACCTTCTCCATCTGTGTTGCCACTTTCAGTGACCTGTGGACCTGTACACCTAGATTTCTCTGTGTCAATACTCAAGGGTTCTACCATTCACTGTATATTCCCTACCTGTATTAGGTCTTCCAAAATGCATGACCTCTCATTTTTGATTAAACTCCATCTGCCATCTCTCCGCCCAAGTCTCCAAACGATCTAAATTCTGCTGTATCCTCTGACAGTCCTCATCACTATCCGCAATTCCACCAACCTTTGTGTCGTCCGCAAACTTACTAATCAGACCGGTTACATTTTCCTCCAAATCATTTAACGAACAGCAAAGGTCCCAGTACTGATCCCTGCGGAACTAGTCACAGTCCTCCAATCAGAAAAGCACCCTTCCATTGCTACTCTCTGCCTTCAATGACCTAGCCACTTCTGTATCCATCTTGCCAGCTCACCTCTGATCCCGTGTGACTTCACCTTTTGTACCAGTCTGCCATGAGGGACCTTTTCGAAAGGCCTTATTGAAGTCGATATGGACAACATCCACTGCCCTATCTGCATCAATCATCTTTGTTACCTCTTCGAAAAACTCTATCAAGTTCGTGAGACACGATCTCCCATTCACAAAACCGTGCTGCCTCTGGCTAATACGTCCATTTGCTTCCAAATGGGAGTACATCCTGTCTCGAAGAATTTTCTCCAGTAGTTTCCCTACCACTGACGTAAGGCTCACCGGCCTGTAGTTCCCTAGATTATCCTTGCTACCCTTCTTGAACAAAGGAACAACGTTGGCTCTTCTCCAGTCCTCCGGGACATCATCTGAAGACAGTGAGGATCCAGAGATTTCTGTCAAGGCCTCAGCAATTTCCTCTTGGTTAGATCCCATCAGGCCCTGGGGGCTTATCCACCTTAATATTTTTTAAGACGCCCAACACCTCGTCTTTTTGGATCTCAATGTGACCCAGGCTATCTATACACCCTTCTCCAGACTCAACATCCACCAATTCCTTCTCTTTGGTGAATACTGATGCAAAGCACTCATTTAGTACCTCGCCCATTTCCTCTGGCTCCACACATAGATTCCCTCCCCTGTCCTTCAGTGGGCCAACCCTTTCCCTGGCTACCCTCTTGCTTTTTATATAAGTGTAAAAAGCCTTGGGATTTTCCATAACCCTATTTGCCAATGACTTTTCATGACCCCTTTTAGCCCTCCTGACTCATTGCTTAAATTCATTCCTACTTTCCTTATATTCCACGCAGGCTTCAGTTTGTTCCCAGCCTTCTAGCCCTGACAAATGCCTTTTTCTTTTTGATGAGGCCTACAATATCACTCGCTATCCAGGAATCCCGAAATTTGCCATACTTATCCCCCTTCCTTTCAGAAACATGCTGGTCCTGAATTCCTTTCAACTGACATTTCAACACCCCCCACATTTCAGATGTTGATTTACCCTCGAACATTCGTCCCCAATCTAGGTTCTTCAGTTCCTGCCTAATATTGTTATAATTAGCCTTTCCCTAATTTAGCACATTCATCCGAGGACCACTCTTCTCCTTGTCCACCAGCACTTTAAAACTTACTGAATTGTGGCCACTGTTCCCGAAATGCTCCCCTACTGTAACTTCTACCACCTGGTCGGGCTCATTCCCCAATACCAGGTCCAGTACAGCCACCTCCCTAGTTGGACGATCTACATATTGTTTTAAGAAGCCCTCCTGGATGCTCCTTACAAACTCTGACCCGTCCAAGCCCCGAGCACTAAATGAGTGCCAGTCAATATTGGGGAAGTTAAAGTCTCCCATCACAACAACCCTGTTGCTTTTACTCCTTTCCAAAATCTGTCTACCCATCTGCTCCTCTATCTCCCGCTGGCTGTTGGGAGGCCTGTAGTAAACCCCCAAAATTGTGACTGCACTCTTTTTATTCCTGATCTCTACCCATATAGCCTCGCTGCCCTCTGAGGTGGCCTCCCACAGTACAGCTATGATATTCTCCCTAACCAGTAGCGCAACTCCTCCACCCCTTTTACATCTCACTCTATCCCCCTCTATCCCGCCTGAAACATCTAAAACCCAGAACAGTTAGCTGCCAATCATGTCCTTCCCTCAGCCAAGTCTCTGTAATGGCAACAACATCATAGTTCCAAGTACTAATACAAGCTCTAAGGTCATCTGCCTTGCCTGTTATACTCCTTGCATTAAACCTGACCTGCTCTTGCAGCCACAGTATTTATATGGCAAGTCCAGTTGAGTTTCTGGTCACCCAATCTACAAGAAAATGCAGAGGGCAGGATTCTCCGACCGGGTCGCCCTTGTGGTGATCACAAGTTAACCAGATGCAACACAACTGAGCGACCACTAGAGGGAGCACGGGAGAGCCATATAAATACATCAGGACAGGAAGTGAGGACACACTCTTCACAGCAGGCGGGCTGGCAAGCACACACACAGCAAGCAAAGCTGGTAGTTAGCACTGGAAGGTAGTTCTAGGTCGAGCTCTGGAAACTGAACGAACCCACAATAAAGCATCTTCTCCACACTTGAGACTGCGAGCTTTATTAAGACACGAGGAACAACACATGGTACCTAGGAGTGATTTCAGACGCTTACGACAGGACAACTCAGCTGCAGATACAGAAAGCACAAAATGGCATGGAAATCTCAACCAAGAATGGCATGGAGATCTCCTGCTGGACATTCGACTGGGGAAGACATCGCTAATTCGAGGATGTGGCATGGATACCCACCTCAGCTGGACACGACTGGCAATGTAAGAAATGTCTGGAAAAGGTTTAAACAAATGTTCGATTTTTATCTCATAGCTAATGATGTTGCAGAAGCCTCAGACAAAATTAAAATAGCAATTCTCATCGAAGGGCCTGTCAATAGGAAAGTGTATAATGGATTTAAATACTCAAAAGGTGAAGACAGGAACAGCTTACAAACGTTACTAAACAAATTTGAAGAGTACTGTGAGAAATTTGAACAGCAAGGCATGCTCACAGTCCAACCTGCACAGAGACTGAGTGATGCAGAGAGACTGAGTGATGCACAGAGACTGAGTGATGCAAAACTTAAAAAATCACAAAAAGATCAGGAAATCGCGAATGCACAGTACAGATCAAAAAGAAGAAATAACAGGAATTTTTCACAAAGCCAAAACGCTGAAATCCAGTCCAGATCGGAAAGAAAAGGTAACTTACAACTTTTAGAAAGAAAAAACGCTGAAATCAGCGATAAAATGGCGTCGGAGCACATTTTGCAGTCTATGGTAAACAAAGAACTACAAATCGCGTCTGCGCATGCACCGGAACCGGAAGTCGCGCATGCGCCGGAACCGGAAGTCGCGCATGCGCCGGAACCGGAAGTCGCGCATGCGCAGTTTACAAAAGATCGCGGCGCCGATCGTTATGCGCATGCGCAAGCCGCGCATGCGCAGTCAAAAAAAGTCTTCGTCGCGGACCGTCATGCGCATGCGCAAGCCGCGCATGCGCAATGGACACCGAACCGCACAAGGAAAGAAAGCCGATTTGCGCATGTGCAAGTCGTTCCAACGCGTGACGTCATGACGTCTGAGAATCCTGACCACGCCCACTTAAAAGGGAAATGCCCGAAAATTGAAAACAAGACACTTAAAGTGGTAAAACCAAATTTTCTTGCCTCAGAACACAGAAAAACGCCTGAAGTTAAACCAACATTGAAAAACAACTTGCACATAACCTTGGAAAAAGCTGCCTTCACCACACACAGTGAAGCGAACAAAAAGACTTCCGAAACAACAAAAGATGATTTGTTTTTCGACGATTACCTCTCAGACCTGACTGGGTCAGTCGGATATGCTTATCACAGCATCAGCGACACGGTCGCAAAGCACAACACGAACCAACTCGTGGTAGATGAATCCAACCAAGATGATTTGGTTTTCAAAGAATACTACTCAGACATGGCTGAGTCAGTCGGATATGCTTATCACAGCATCAGCGACACGGTCGCAAAGTTCAACACGAATCAACTCGTGGTAGAAGAATCCAACCAGGATGATTTGGTTTTCGGAGAATACTACTCAGACACAGCTGAGTCAGTCGGATATGCTTATCACAGCATCAGCGACACGGTCGCAAAGTTCAACACGAATCAACTCGTGGTAGAAGAAGCCAACGAAGATGAAATGGGTTTCAAAGAATACTACTCAGACATGGAGGAGTTATTTGGACATGCTGATCACAGCATCAGCGACACCGTTGCAAAGCTCAACACGACTCTACTCATGGTGGATGAATCCAACACCATGGTGCCATGGCAGCTCGTCGATACATTGGATGACAGCAATACCCAAGACGAAGACGACGCCACACAGAGAGCACAGGAAGACTCCACGGAGCGAGCGATGACAGGCTCCACAGTGCGGGTGATGAAAGACGCCAACAGGGATGCAAGCAAACACTCCCGGGCGGACACCAAGCATGAACAAGACCATGAAGGTAAACCCGCTGTACCTGAGCCACCGCAAGCAGACTATGAAAGTCTACCAAGCTCACAGGAACAAGAGGAAAGAGCGGACTATGAAAGTCCAACACGCTCACAGGAACAAGAAGAAAAAGCAGACTATGAAAGTCCAACACGCTCACAGGAACAAGAAGAAAGAGCGGACTATGAAAGTCCAACACGCTCACAGGAACAAGAAGAAGACAATGCACCTCTGCCCACTGCATGCGAAGACAGTGACAAGGTGATCGCACTCGACGTACAGGATCACAGTGAGACTGACAGTTCTCAGCTTGTCTGTACCGAAGCACAGAGCGAAAACAGTGACAAGGTGCTCGCACTCGACGTACGGGATCACAGTGAGACTGACAGTTCTCAGCTTGTCTGTACAGAAGCACAGAGTCGGGCCACCCAACAGTCCAGAGAGACGATGCCGAAAGAAAACATGCAGATTTTGACTCCAGAAGAGGAGCACCTGGAGCCCAGAGAGACAACGCCAAAAGAAAACATGCAGATTTTGACTCCAGAAGAGGAGCACCTGGAGTCCACAGAGACAATGCCGAAAGAAACCATGCAGATTCTGACTCCAGAAGAGGAGCACCTGGAGTCCAGAGACATCAAACAAAAAGAAACCATGCAAATTTTGACTCCAGAAGAGGAGCACCTGGAGTCCAGTGAGACAACATCAACAGAAATCATGAAGATTTTAACTCCAGAAGCGGAGCACCAAGAGTCTAGAGAAACCACCTCAACTGAAATCATGCAGATTTGGACTCCAGAAGAGGAGCGCCGAGAGTCCACAGACACCGCGTCAAATGTAATCAAGAAGACTTTGACTCCGGAAGACGAGCAACAAGAAAAACAAAAGTCAAAAGAAACACAGCAAGAACAAAAACAACATGAAGCGCGACAAGACCAACAACAATAGCAAGAAGCACAGCAGAAACGAGAACGACAACAGCAAGAAGAAAAGCAACATGAAGCGCGACAAGACCAACAACAATAGCAAGAAGCACAGCAGAAACGAGAACGACAACAGCAAGAAGAAAAGCAACATGAAGCGCGACAAGACAAACAACAATAGCAAGAAGCACAGCAGAAACGAGAACGACAACAGCAAGAATAAAAGCAACATGAAGCGCAACAAGACAAACAACAACGTCAGGCACAAAGATAGCGACAACGACAGAGGCAGAAACAACAAGAATGGAAACAAACACAACAAAGTCAGGAACAAAGATAGCGACAACGACAGAGACAGAAACAACAAGAATGGCAACAAACACAACAAAGTCAGGAGCAAAGATAGCGACAACAACAAAGACGGAAACGACAAAAACAGCGACAAGTACGGCAACGGAAACAACAAAAACAGGAACGACAGAAACAACAGCAATGAAACAACGACTTGTACACAATGGCAAAGCACACCAGCATCCAAGGCGGATGAGACAATAAATCAACACCACAAGCACAGAAAAAAGTCCATGCCAGTCAACATCAGTGATGTGACCATGCAAACACCTCGGGATGACGCATTGGGTACTTAAGATAACAAGGAACACCAACAACATTCACAGCGGACTTGCAATATCAATATCACCACGTCATCAACAACAAAAAGAAAAAAAAAAAAGCTCTGAACAAATTCATCAAGTTTGGACTCATAAATGTGTTTATTAAGTTTGGACATATAAATACATTGGCTTTGTTAACTAAGGCAATAGCATCATCACTTGTATAGATACGCATATCATAAGTTACTGTTTTGTATAATTTTCCTTAATGATGTACAGAAACTATGTAATGAGAAAGAGGGGGATGTGGTGATCGTAGATTGACCAGATACAAAAAAAACAACAGAGCAAACACGAGCGGGAGAGCTATAAATACACTGGGACAGGATATACAATTTTCTTTAACGATGTTCAGAAAATATGTTAAGAGAAAAAGGGGGATGTGGTGATCACAAGTTAACCAGATGCAACACAACTGAGCGACCACTAGAGGGAGCACGGGAGAGCCATATAAATACATCAGGACAGGAAGTGAGGACACACTCTTCACAGCAGGCGGGCTGGCAAGCACACACACAGCAAGCAAAGCTGGTAGTTAGCACTGGAAGGTAGTTCTAGGTCGAGCTCTGGAAACTGAACGAACCCACAATAAAGCATCTTCTCCACACTTGAGACTGCGAGCTTTATTAAGACACGAGGAACAACACAGCCCTGACGCGATAAGCGGAGAATCGCCGCCATTGGGGCCAGCGTGGTAGGCGCGGTGCCGGTTGGGGGCTGATTTACGCGCCCGCACCCCCCGTGATCTCTGACCTGGATGGGCCGAGCGGCCGTAAAAAAAAACCCGAGTCTCACCGGCGGCGTTCTAACATTCTCTGAGCCGGCGGCACCTCGGCGTTGAAGGGTCCGGAGGCAGCCGGGGGGTGGGGGGTGGGGGTCCGACCCCAGTGGGGCCTCCGATGTGGCCTGGCCCACGATCGGGACCCACTGATCGGCGGGTCGGCCTCCTTTGTTCCGTGCCAGCGTCTGTACTCCTGCGCCATGTTGGGTCGGGGCCAGCACGAACAAGGGAGACATGCGCGGAAATTGCGCTGGTGGGACTGCGCATGCGCAGGTTCGCACCGGGCCCACTGCGCATGCACGCATCCCTCGGTGTCCATTCCACAGCCGGATCAGCAGCTGGAGTGGCGTGAACCACTCCAGTGCCCTGCTGCCCCCCTGTAGGGGCCAGAATTGCTGATCCTGGAGCCACGTTGACGCCATCGAGAAAGACAACAACGTTTCCGACGGGCGCCAACGCTTAGCCTCATGATCAAAGAATCCCGCCCAGAGTACTTTTATTGTTAAAAACTTTGTCTTAAAAAAAGAATGATCTTTCAGTTATCTTGCCCCGCGTGAACAATTTCGGAAATCCAACAAACTTAGCTAAACCCTACAGGTGTTGCACCGTAATGTTGCAGGAATCCAAAACTTCTAGATGGATCTTGCAGCCATGTGTGAGCCTCCATCAGCAACGCTGAGCTGTGTGAACAGTGCAGGATCCCTGCTCTTAGCTCCAGCTCACTCTTGGCAAACCCAATGACCCCTGCCACCCACCTGCCAAGCTCTCCGGCTCAATCGGCGTCCATTTCAATCTGCTCGATGTCAACACAACGTCGCAGCTTCTTTTTTCTATCTGGAATATGCCCCTGCAGATCAGATCCTCCGGACCGCCCCCTTCTGTGCCCCTCACCTCCTGGGACTCTGCGGGGGGCTGCAAAACTGCCCGCCCGGCGCCGCCTTCCTCTGCCTCAGACCAGGCAGTGAGGGGGGTGACTGCTCGCCGCCCGACAGCACACATCGCGCGAACCGCAAAATGGGTCACGACTGCGTTCGTTCCGACCTGCTCAGCCCCGTCCTGTTTACGCTGTTACCGTCACAGCAACGCTTCCTCCTCACGCTCGGTCCCGCTATGAGCGTGACCGACCTGCGGGCGGGGGCGCGCGTACGGTCGCTGGGCTCACTGGAGCGACCGTTGGAAGCGCGCGCGGACCATCGGCTGCCCGCGAGACTCCACCCTCACCTCAGCAAATCTCTGCAGTGAAGTTATTTTTCGGTGGAAAGGAGGGAGATGACCACTTAAATATAAGGAAGGTTCTCACTATGAGAGTAAAGTGTATTCGCTTACCTGTCGACAAAGCAGAGTAGAGCTCAAGTTTTTGCACATTCTTTCAATGGGAAATGTTTTGCGCTCAGGCTATATGCCTGACAGGGAATGTATTTTGTAAGTAGAAAGAGCATTACAGTTGTATAGAAGGCATCTAAGAGTGGACCATGTGTATGGAGACAACATATATTTTAATCCATCTTCTGCAATTTTCAAGTTGAAATGTTTTGTAATGTACTTTTACAAGTTTTATGAATAGAGTAAATATTTTGGAGTAAAAATGATTACCTTATCTGTACTCTCCAGAGACAGCGCGGTAGCACAGTGGTTAGCACAGTTGCTTCACAGGTCCAGGTTGGATTCCCAGCTTGGGTCACTGTCTGTGCGGAGTCTGCACGTTCTCCTCGTGTCTGCGTGGGTTTCCTCTTGAGTGCTCCGGTCTCCTCCCACGGTCCAAAGATGTGCAGGTTACGTGGATTGGCCATGGTAAATTGCCCTTGGTGTCAAAAAGGTTAGATGGGGTTGCTGGGTTATGGGAATAGGGTGGAGATGTGGGCTTAAGTGGGGTGCTCTTTCCTTAGGGCCGGTGGGCCAAATGGCCTCCTTCTGCATTGTAAATTCTGTGATTCTACATATTGCATCTCCAGGTAAGTTTTTACTCCTTTAACCCCCGTAACTGGAAAGGCTTGGGGCCGCCTCTTAGCTTACAGGTGACTTACACACTCCAGCCAGTTTCCTCCATTCTCATTTTTTATCACTTTGGAAAAACGGGTTTAAAATGTCTTTGCAATCTGAACTTTGATCGTAAATTTCACTCCGAACAGTTGCTCATATTCCCACTGCTGTGGAAGATCTATGAACGGGTTGACAGAATCTTTGTAGTACTGAAACAGGTAAAATATTGGGCATAAAATCAGCACCTAGCATTTGACGTACGCACCACACATTATTCACATAAATTACAAAGACATAATATTTAATGTAGAAAAGATGCTGAAAAATTACCTCTTTTTTTATTTCAGATTTCCAGCATTCTGCAGTATTTTTCTTTTGTATTGCACTACAGATTAAACCTTAGGGGCAGATCCAGGCACATTTTAAATGAGGTGAGGTTTTCTGCTTCTACCACCCTTTCCGGCAGTGAATTCCAGACTCCAGACTCTAAGTGAAAACATTTTTCCTTATCTCATTTTAGTAATCCTACTGAAAATCACTTTACACCTTATGCCCCCTAATCACTGACCAGTTAAAGTAAATAAGCCCGTTCCATCGACTCTAACCAAGCACATCAATTGTGTACATCGCAAGCAAATCTCTCCTCTGCCTCCTCTATTCCAAGGAAAGTAACCCCAACCTATCCAATCTTTCCTCATAGCTGTAATTTCCCAGTACTGGTAACACCCTCCTAAATCTCTGTACCCGCTAGTAAAATTATATTATTTCTGTAACTGGGTGACCAGAATTGCTCACTACTCCAGTTGTAACCTAACTAATGTTTTATGTAGTTACAGCATAGCTTTCCTACTCTTCCATCCCATGCCTCAGCTAATGAAGGAAAGGATTCCATTTACTTTCTTAACCATCTTGTTGATCTGTCCTGCTACCTTCAGGAATCTGTGGACATTCATTCCAAGGCCTCTTGCTTCCTCTACAACTCTCAGTATCCTATTTATTGTGTATTCCTTTGCGTTTGACCTCCCCAAATGCATCACCACCCACTTCTCTGGGTTGATTCCATTGCTCACTTTTCTGCCCACCTGACCAGCCCATTAATATCTTCCTGCAGTCTACAGTAATCCTCCGTGTTATCAACCAATATGTCACAGGCAAATAATAATTTTCCATTGAAAACTTCTTAAATGAATGAAAATTGCATTAAATGGTGTTATGAGATTTTAGAGATTTAAAGCTTTTTGCATTAGGGCAGCTCAGTTGGAGAATATCAGATGTTTGCCTCAAGAGTTTTCTAATATAAAGGTATGCCGTGAGAGATAGAAGGTTAGGAACCACTGGTATAGGATCTGCTTAGATTATTTTCTTCGCTCTGCCTCATCTCTTTAGATCCAAACAAATAGCACATTCTTCAGAGCAATGATGGTAGTACTTTGTGTGGTGATATGCCTGTGAATAGTTTTGTACATAGTTAGTAATGCGGCCTCTGGCCAGCTGGTGGCATCAGACATCAGTCATGTGACACGAGACTCTCACCAGTGGGTAGTAAGACATACAATAGGACAATCGCACAGACGAGTTCACCAAACTCATTTAGTAACTTTGTCTGTATAGTATTCTGTTTGTTATCTTTCCTTCTGTTCATCAATAAATCATCATTCTAGTTAAACAACTAGATGTTCTATCTGCATCATTGCAATGGCAAGATCACAGAACACGACATGGTACCAGGTGTTCAGTTCATTTAAAGGTAACAACAGAAAAGGCGATCAGAAATAGAGTGAAGATCGAAAAAGAGAAGATTCTTCTGCAGATCTGTGACTGCTATATGCGACTCAACGCAACAAATGATGGTGAAGTTTGAGATAGAAGGTTTAAAAGCACCCCACCAGCTTCAAGTCTCAGGTAACGTAAATGGAAACTGACGGGTTTTCAAACAACTATGTTTCAGCCCTTGGCCAACAGGCACAGCCTGACAAGAGGCACATTGTGTTGCTGCTCATGGTAGCAGGTGCACAAGCAATCAAAATCCACAATACCTTTGCTTTGATTGTGAAGAGGAAAGCAAGAGCTGCTATAAGGTGATAAAGTACTTCGACCGGCATTGATCTCCAAAAATACAACATTTGAAAGATACATATTTTGTACACGTACCCAAAAACCAGCCAAATCTTTTGATGGCTGCCACATCGACTGGAAGAAAAAGCAAAAATGCCACACTGGAAACCATTAAAATGAAGCAGTCACATAACAGTCAGGGTACTCGTAAAACAGTTTTGAAAACTGAACTAAATGACTCCTTCAATTTCTTCACTCTTGTGGTTCCAGAGCATGGAGTGCTAGATGGAAGCTCTGTAGGAAGACTCGCTGTTACTGGAAAATCAATAATTTCCTGCATGAACACAAAATTCCACGGGCAGTGTTATACTTCACGGACAACAATGATGATGAGTGTGATGATTGTTATGGGCCAGGGTTTAGAAAACCCCAAAATGTATCATGGAGTTCACCTGATCCACAACTTTTACTAGATTGTGGTATGGGGAGCACACAGCCCACTCTACAGGTGTGGTACAGCAGAAATGGAAAAGTATTTTTTAAAGCAAAACAATGTTTATTCTATGAACTCAAGTTAACCTTTTTAAAACATACAGTGAACACCTTAGCAACCATCAATTCAAATACAACCCGCAAAGAATACAACACTAAATAATCCTTAAGCTTTCCTTTTAACATACATAAGACTTTTTAAAAACTTTTAACAGAAACACATCAGGTTTAAATTCACTACTGAGAACAGTTATCACTCTGAATTTGCCAAATGATCAAGAGATAGTCTTTAAATGGCATAGAGAGCAACATTGCACCTCCTGCGGCTGACTGTAGCTCCAACACTGAAACAAAACCAAAAAAACAGATGCACCCAAGCTTGCCTTAAAGTGAAACTAAAAAGCAGAGCCAGAGCTCAGCTCCACCTACACTCTGACGTCACTGCAGTAACAGGAGCAGACAAACATTTCTTAAAGTGACATTCTCATGACATGATGCAGACTCCAATGATGAGTACTACGATATGTAAAAAGACCATGAGCACGATGAGGAAAGTAGAGGCTCAGAGGGTGAACCAGATGAGGACAACTATGAAATGCAGGTCAGGCTGTTTCACGGTAGTGACGGCAAACTAAATGAGGGTGCCCTTGTAGAGCTATTCAGGTGGTTTGGCAGGAGTGACAAAGTGATCACAAGTGGCGCCCAGTCTGCGCAGGACACCAATTAGTGCGAAAGCTCTGAGATGACATATGCAGAGACTGAAAATGAGATTGCAGTAGCAGACACTTTGTATGAGAACAACCCAGCTGTGAAAAACTAGTAACGGAAGATATAATACCCATTCTGGAGAAACTGGCTCCAGAGGATACAATGAGTCATCTCAGCCCTATGGAATGGTTCCGGTAGTGGACTCCCCAATACTCAAGACCACACTACTGAAAGATAAGATTTGGTGCATCTGTATGCAGCATTACAACAACAGGTGATACTTATATCATACTACCAGATGATGATGAGCCACTACTTGGTTCTTCAGAAAAAGATAACCCATGCATTATCGTTTCGAGTGACAAGGAGCCATCACTTGGGGCTCAAGCACAGGATGCAGGAACAGAACCCAAACACCAGAGTGCAAGGCTCAGCAGCCGCTACTGAAGGTGCAAACTTGACCACAACCGCACAGTCCCTCAGAAGTATGGAAACATGCGACGTCTCGGCAGACGATCCACAAGCAACCACTCCCATACAGGGCCGGATTAAGACCCTTAGAGGCCCTAAGCACTTAAAAGATTTTGGTGCCCCCATATATATGTAATTCAAAATATAAACAATAATAAACCATAAAATAAAATTTTATTTATCGAAATTAAACAAAACTTACAGTAAGATGGAAAATAATGTTTATTTTTGTATACTTCCACTTTATTTATATTTGAAAAGTTTTCTCCTACTTTTTTTAATTGCAAAGTCTTTGATCAGATCCTCAAAACTAATCTTATGTAACACATCTGCTTCTATACTTAATAGAGATAAGGCATCCAGCCTGCCTTGTTGCATAGTTGTTCTGATGGGATTTTTAATATACTTCAACTGAGAAAATGAACGCTCAGCTGAGCAATTTGTGACCATTAAAGTGGTATTTACCATATTTGTGTCCACTTCTGATGACGGAGATTGGTTTTGACCCGGAATCGGTATATCATGTTGTGGAACTTGTGTGAAGAAATCAGTCAGCTTTGCAGTCTTGGACTCTAAATCCAAAGCCTTCTCTTGTTTCTTTTTTGATAGTTTTCGCTTTTGTGCACCACTTAACTGAACACGTTTCATCTTGGTTCTTGGTGTCTGTAAAATACAGAAATAAAAAGAATATTTTGTTTGAATTATTATGCGGCAATCAACACAGTTACACATATCATAGGCAGTGTCATTAAAAAAAAGGAATCAGCTTACTTATAAAGTTACAATGTTGGCACGTGTGTTGTTGCCTGTTGACGCTGAGTGAGCTACTAGCGCCCCTGCACAGTCTCATTCTCAGTGGACGACTGAACGGGACAGCCGACATGAAAAGACTTAGACAAGAACGATCACGTGAGCCTCCGTGGACCGTGGGGCAGTTACCAGATTCTAATCTTGTTGCATTCCCAAGATTAATGTATATCATTAATCTCTATCATTACTATTATTATTATTTTTACTTCCGCCAAGGAGGTTATGTTTTTGTCGGAGTATGTGTGTGTTTGTTTTTTTTCCACTGACGTACAGATTGTATACAAATTTCACAGACTGCATACAAAGTTTCCCCTGCTTTCATTTATGTGGGGGGGGGGATTTTTTTTTCCTTCGATTTCATAACCCTTGGCGGAGGTCTGCACTCTCTGAGTGCTCTTGTTATTATTGTATATATCTGTATGTAATTTTTTCATTTAATGTGGGGGCCCCTTTTTGCGGATCCTGATTCAGCTGCACCATTTGCAGTACTGCACCATATGGCCCATGGACCATGGTAAATTCGGCTATGGAAAATTTCTGTGGTGCCCCCTTCCCTTGATGCCCTAAGCACGTGCTTATTTTGCTTATTGGTTAATCCACCCCTGCTCCCATAGCTCAACTCGCAGCAAGACGGGTGCTACCAAAGCCAAGCAGAAGAAGTGGCGCAGTCACAAAATCATTATCACGAATAAGAAGAGGAAAAGGAGAGTGGGGGATACCATGAGTCACACCACCTGTGATGCTAAATAAGAAGACATTGGCAATGTGGCCAACACCCAGAAAGTACACGACGACGCAACATAAAGCAATGTGTCAAAAAAACTAAAGAAACTGCTGACACAGGCATGGCTAGCAAGGATACCAGTGTTCAGGACGCATCGCGTCAGAAGGCTCAGATAAAAAAGACCTGCGTGGAAACAGGTCTTCCAGAAACAAAAGAGATGATGGGAATCTGATGAGAGCCCAGAAGATCAACGGGGTGATCCTGTCAGAGATGCACAATGAGCTGTGCAACATGGATACATTCATCAGGCATATCATTTTGATTGAAACAAAGTTGCATCTGTATAAAAAATACATAACTTGTGTTAAAGAATAATACAAATCATGTTTTTGTATATAAATGTTAACATCAGGGCAGCACGGTAGCGCAGTGGTTAGCACTGGGACTGCAGTGCTGAGGACCCGGGTTTGAATCCTGGCCCTGGGTCACTGTCCATGTGGAGTTTGCACATTCTCCCCATTATTAATAATAATAATAGTAATGATGCAATTTAGCCCCTTAATTGAAAAACAAAATAATTGGGTACTCTAAATTTATATTTTAAAAAAAGTTAACATCTCCAAAGAAAGGGGAAGGGGGATGTGGTGATATGCCTTTGAATAGTTTTGTACATTGTTAATAATGCGATCTCCAGCCAGCAGGTGACGTCAGACATCGGTCATGTCACGTGAGACTCTCGCCAGTTGGTAGTAAAGCGTATAACAGGACAGCCGCACATAGGATAGCTCCAGGAGAGTGCACTAAACTCATTTAGTAATGTTGTCTGTATAGTCATCTGTTTGTTATCTTCCCACATGTTCATCAATAAATCATTGTTCTAGTTAAACAACTAGATGTTCTCTGTACATTGTTGCAACGGCAAGATCACAATGCAACACTTTGCATTGTGGGGAATCTTACAAAGATCTGTATTAAGTGGAGCATTGTCGATGTACCATTTGTCAATGTTCCTTGCTAATTATTCTTGTGTCTACTATGTACATACTGTGTACGTTACTCAGCTGCAGAAAAATACTTTTGACTGTACTTCAGTACATGTGACAATAAATCAAATCAAATCAGCTGCAGTGATCACTGAGCTCATCTGCAGTTTGCTGTAGCTTCAAACTAGCCGATTGCTTTTGAAAGATCCCCTCCCCCAAATTTAGTGAACTTAAAATACGAGTGTGAAACATTTCGAACAGTACAAATGGGGCCTGCACTTTAAAAGTACTTCTCATTGGCCATAAAGTGCTTTGGGTTGTCCAATAATCATGGGATTTTCAAAAGGCAAAACCAGAACACATTGAAAAGCCTTGAGCAGTGACAGGAGTCTGGGGAGGGGCAGCTGAAGGTAGGAGATCATAGATTTCATAGAATTTACAGTGCAGAAGGAGGCCATTCGGCCCATCGAGTCTGCACCGGCTCTTGGAAAGAGCACCCTACCCAAGCCCATACCTCCACCCTATCCCCATAGTCCAGTAACCCCACCTAACACTAAGGGCAATTTGGACCCTGAGGGCAATTTAGCCTGGCCAATTCACCTAACCTGCACATCTTTAGACTGTGGGAGGAAACCGGAGCACCCGGAGGAAACCCACGCACACACGGGGAGAACATGCACACTCCACACAGACAGTGACCCAAGCCGGGATTCGAACCTGGGACCCTGGAGCTGTGAAGCATTTGTGCTAACCACTATGCTACCATGCTGCTGGGAAATGTGATAACATTTCCCAGAATATGTCCAGCCAGATTGGCAAGCCTATTAAGAAATTGGTTGAATATGCTCCTTGATTCTTGGATCGCATTTGTTGCCTCGGCATCTGTCATGGTGCTATGCTCCACTTTGGCCTTTGTAAATGATCCTTACTGCTGTCAATCAGCCTTAGAGCCACTCACCTCTCAGAGAGACTATACAGCCTCTTATAATTAAAGCACTGAAAAGGGTGTTTATCTTCTGAACAAGCCAGATCTTTCTTCATTGCCAATTAAATTGGTGGCAATGGAAGTGCAGGAGGACTTTAATTGCCCAGAGACCAAACTTGACCTCCTTTGATGAACAAATACAACTGCTCCAATACTTCCGGTGAGTGCAGGCCTCAAAGCGGCATAGAACGGCAGCAAACTCTGACTGACAAATCTGAACCACTTATTCACCTTTAAGACTGGATGGTGGTAATTGGGTGTAGTTTTGGGGAGAGAGAAAGCAATTTTAGAAATTTTGTTCTTGTGGGTGAATGTATAAGAGGTATGGAAATGCAGCTGAAGACAATGCGATTGGAAGAGATGGCTAATGCAATGAGGTGAGGAAATGGAAGTTAGGATTTGGGAATGAAATGAGGGTTTGGAGAGATAAGGTTCATTGTAAGCAATAGGTGAACAAGGGAGAGTGCAAAAAAGGTAGGGGTGATTGTACGGAAGGATGGTAAGAAAATCAATAGCTGCAAAAGATGGTGGATGCCTTGAGTCAAAAGTAGAGAAGATTAATGACATGGACTTGGGAATGCAGGACATAATTTTAAAGTTTATGGAATACATAGACAGCGGTACATAGACTGTGAAATGTACAGACACATAGCCAATTAATTTTAATGAAGAGTAATCTAAAGTGATTAATTTAGGAAGAATGAAAAGAAGCAATACGGTACAATTTTAAAGGTATACAGGAACAGGGAAACCTGAAGGTGTACATACACAAGTCTTTATAAGTGGTGGGATAAAGATGGATGTTAACAGGGCTGAGGAATCCTTTTTAATGAAACATAGAGATCAAATGCAAGGAAGCAATGCTGAGACTTTTTAACATAATAGCTAGGCCCACCAAACTCCAATACCATTTGGAGTATGGTGGCCAATTCTGCGCTACCACATTTTTTTGGAAGGATGTCAAAGCTTTAAAGGTGGCACAGAATAAATTTACTAGAATGATACCAGGGATAAAAGACTAGGTTATCTAGAAAGACTAACTAGGACTATCTTCCTCAGTGGTGTTACGGGTGCTAAAAATTATGAATGGTTTTAATTGAGTAAGTAAAGAGAAACTTGTTTGCAATGGCAGAAAGATTGGTAACAAGAGAACACAGGTTTACGATAAACTGACAAAAACAAAGTGACATGAGGAAAATAAAATATTTATACAAATTATCGGGTTCTGAAATACATTGGTGAAAGCACATTCAAAAATAACTTTCAAAGGGGAATTGGAAAAAATACTTGAAGAAAAGCTTGCACAACTATGTTGAAAGAGCAGAAGAGAGGTTGGGAGGCGAAATACACCAAATCTTTCTATGAAGTTGAGGAAAGTAAATATGAGGGTTTTGCTAGTGAAGGATGGTCACGTTGAGGGGGGTCTAGATGGAATGTTGGTGGAAAACGTATGAATGGCAACAGTGAATTATCGGGTCAGGGGCTGCTACAATGGAGTAGAAGGATGTCGGAGATTTTGTGGAAGTGATGCAAATGTAAGAACCTGAAAGAGGACAAAAAAAAGGGTTAAAGGAATCTGGGAACAGGTGGGTGCAGTGATCTGCATATCTCTGTGTATGTAATGGGTTAATATACAGAAGTAACAACTAGATAACCACTAGATGGCAGCACTAGAGATGGGTATAAAAGGTAAACTCAGAGAGAGTTCCCGACTCTTTGTGTTTGGAGTGACTGGTGACCAGAGGTAGAGAGAGGTAGCTTAATGTGCAGGTGTCATTAATCATAGTTAATATGTATTTAGTCTTGTTAATTTAATCTATAATTTAGTTGTTGAGAAAGAACAGACTCAGTTAACTAACTACTTTCCAAATATTGATTGGAACCTCTATAGGTCGAACAGTTCGGATGGGGCAGTTTTTGTACAGTGTGTGCAAGAGGGTTTCCTGACATAATATGTGGATAGGCCGACAAGAGGGGGGGCCACATTGGATTTGGTACTGGGTAATGAACCGGGCCAAGCGTTAGATTTGTTTGTGGGAGAGCACCTTGGAGATAGTGACCACAATTTGGTGTCTTTCACTATTGCAATGGAGAGGAATAGGGTCATACGGCAGGGTAAGGTTTATAATTGGGGGAGGGGTAATTATGATGCGATTAGGCGAGAATTAGGGAGCATAAGATGGGGACAGAAACTGTCAGGGAAAGGCACAAATGAAAAGTGGAGCTTGTTCAAGGAACAAATACTGCGTGTTCTTGATAGGTATGTGCCTGTCGGGCAGGGAGGAAATGGCCGTGTGAGGGAACCATGGTTCACAAAAGAGATTGACTGTCTTGTCAAGAGGAAAAAGGAAGCATATGTAAGGATGAGAAAACAAGGTTCAGTGGGTCACTTCAGGGTTACAAGGTAGCCAGGTGAGCTAATAAAAGGTCTTAGGAGAGCTAGGAGGGGGCATGAGAAGTCCTTGGAGGGTCAGATCAAGGAAAACCCCAAGGCTTTTTGCTCTTATGTGAGAAATAAAAGAATGACCAGGGTGAGGTTAGGCCGGTCAAGGACAGTAGTGGGAACTTGTGCATGGAGTCAGAAGACATAGGAGAGGCATTGAATTAATACTTTTCAGTGTTCACCAAGGAGAGGGGCTATGTTTTTGAGGATGTGAGTGTAATACAGACGGGTAGGCTGGAGAAGGTAGATGTTCTGAGGAAGGATGTATTAGCAATTTTGAAAAACCTTAGGGTCGACAAGTCCCCTGGGCCAGATGGGATATATCCTAGGATTCTTTGGGAGGCAAGGGATGAGATTGCAGAGCCTTTGGCTTTGATCTTTGGGTCCTCACTGTCCACGGGGATAGTGCCAGAGGATTGGAGAGTGGCGAATGTTGTTCCTCTGTTCAAGAAAGGGAATAGGAATGACCCTGGTAATTATAGGCCGGTTAGTTTTACTTCGGTGGTCGGTAAGTTAATGGAAAAGGTCCTGAACGATAGGATTTATGACCATTTGGAAAGATACAGCTTAATCCGGGATAGTAAACATGGATTCGTGAAGGGTAAGTCTTACCTCACAAATTTGATTGAATTCTTTGAGGAGGTAACTAAGTGTGTAGATGAAGGTAGAGCAGTTGATGTCGTATATATGGATTTTAGTATGGCGTTTGATAAGGTTCCCCATGGTCTGCTCATGAAGAAAGTAAGGAGGTGTGGCATAGAGGGAAATTTGGCCAATTGGATAAGTAACTGGCCATCACATAGAAGACAGAGGGTGGTGATGGATGGAAAATGTTCAGACTGGAGACCAGTTACCAGCAGTGCACCACAGGTATCAGTGCTGGGTCCTCTGCTATTTGTGATTTTTATCAATGACTTGGAGGAGGGAGCTGAAGGGTAAGTCAGTAAATTTGCTGATGACACCAAGATTGGTGGAGTAGTGGATGAGGTGGAGGGCTGTTGTAGGCTGCAAAGAGACATAGGATGCAGAGCTGGGCCGAAAAATGGCAGATGGAGTTTAACCCTGATAAGTGCGCGGTGATTCATTTTGGTAGGAAAAATTTAAATACGGATTACAGGGTCAACGGCAGGGTTCTGAGGAATGTGGAGGAACAGAGAGATCTTGGAGTTCATGTCCACAGATCTCTGAAGGTTGCCACTCAAGTGGATAGAGCCGTGAAGAATGCCTATAGTGTGTTAGCGTTTATTAACAGGGGGCTTGAGTTTAAGAGCCGTGGGGTTATGCTGCAACTGTACATGGCCTAGTGAGACCACATTTGGAGTATTGTGTGCAGTTCTGGTCACCTCACTATAGGAAGGATGTGGAAGCATTGGAAAGGGTGCAAAAGAGATTTACCAGGATGCTGCCTGGTTTGGAGGATAGGTCTTATGAGGAAAGGTTGAGGGAGCTAGGGCTTTTCTCTTTGAAGTGGAGGAGGATGAGAGGCAACTTAATACAGGTTTATAAGATGGTGAGGGGGATAGATAGGGTGGACGTTCAGAGACTATTTCCTCAGGTGGATGTAGCTGTTATAAGGGGGCATAACTATAAGGTTCAGGGTGGGAGATATAGGAGGGATGTCCGAGGTAGGTTCTTTACTCATAGAGAGTGGTTGGGGCGTGGAATGGACTGCCTGCTGTGATACTGGAGTCGGACACTTGAGGAACTTTCAAGCAGTTATTGGATAGGCACATGGAGCACACCAGAATGACAGGGAGTGGGATAGCTTGATCTTGGTTTCGGACAAGGCTCGGCACAACATCGAGCGCCGAAGGGCCTGTTCTGTGCTGTACTATTCTATGTTCTATTAAATTGTTATCGTTACTCAATAAACAGTATTTGCTTTATTTGAAAACTTTGAGTGTTAATGAACATTGAGTTATTGACCATCTTGGCAGAAAGCAAATGAGTAATAAGATTTTACATAACGTAAAATAACAGTGGGGAAGTGTATTTGAGACCAGTAAGAGATCAGCCATGACCTGATCGAATGGTGGAGCAGGCTCAAAGGGCTGAATTGCCTATTTCTCCGAATTCCTCTGTTCCTGCATTCCTATGAAAAGGATGTGAATCTGTGGGAGCAAACAACCAACAGCAGGGGTGGAGCACCACCTTCAATTTCCTTTCTAGTAGCGCCTTGCATCCAATCAGTTCCCTGTCCCTACTCACAACCTAACATCAGGCCTACAGGGGCTGTTTTAGCACAGGGCTAAATAGCTGACTTTTAAAGCAGACCACGGCAGGCCAGCAGCATGGTTCAATTCCCGTACCAGCCTCCCCGAACAGGCGCCGGAATGTGGCGACTCGGGGCTTTTCACAATAACTTTATTTGAAGCCAACTTGTGACAATAAGTGATTTTCATTTCATTTTTTTTTTCATTACAGCCCCACCTAGATTCCTCCACAGTTTTGTATCGAAGTTTAATTGTAGTTCCAGGGTCTCTACTTGCTAAGTGTCTAATGACATCAGTTGCACATGGAGCAATATTGAGGGTGGGTTGGGTGGCTTCAGCCTTGATTAAAGGGTACTCTAGAGTCGACCAATGCCGGGAAAGTAACTGCAGGATGTAAAATTTACACACCTGAATTCATCAAGATTTCCAAGAGTTGGCTAGTTTCAGAGTCGCCCTAATTGTGGTTCAAACCAACATTAATCTTGTTTTTATTTCTAGTGGAGCTGCGGAGCTGCTCAAGTTTGTTTCCTGTAAAGGGGTAGGTGGTGGTGCAGTGGTATTTTCACTTGACTAGTAATCCAGGGTAATGACCTGGGTTCGAACAATAAAAATTAAAAGTCTAAAGATGACCATGAAACCATTGTTTATTGTTTTTTGTTTTATAAATTTAGAGTACCCAACTAATTGTTTCCAATGAAGGGGCAATTTAGCATGGCCAATTCACCTACCCTGCACATTTTTGGGTTGTGGGGGCAAAACCTACGCAAACATGGGGAGAATGTGCAAACTCCACACGGACAGTGACCCAGATGAAACCATTGTTGATTGTTGTACAACCCACCTGGTTCACTAGTGTCCATTTAAGGAAGGAAACCTACCATCTTAACTTTGTCTGGCATACAGATGACTCCAGATCCAGTGGTTGGCTGGTCTCTAAAATGGCCGAGCAAGCCAATCAGTTCCAGGATGATTAGGGATCAGCAATAAATGCTGACCCAGCTAGTGACAACTACATCCCATGAATGAATAAAAAAAGGTTATGTCATTAAAGTGGTTTATGGAGATTGATGTCAAAATAAATTAAATACATATCAAAAGAATATCTGGTAATATTATCATTTTCTGCCACTGTGTATTAACCAAAATTACTCTTGCCCTTTCCCCATTGTGTGTCATAATATCTGCTGGCAAAGGGTTAGAAACATTAAAAAATAGGAGCAGTAGGAGGCCATTCAGCCCTTTGAGTCTGATCCTGCTTTCCGCCCCGCCTCCCCAGCTAATATCCTTTGTTTCCCTTCACCCTAAGTGCAATATCTAACTGCTTCTTGAAAACATGCAATGTTTTGGCCTCAACTACTTCCTGCAGTAAAGATTCCAGAAGCCGACCACTCATAGAATCATAGAAAAGTTACAGCCATGCCAACTTGAGGACACTGTAATCCCACCTTCCTGCACCCGATCCATAGCCCTGTAGCTTAGAGCACTTGAGGTATAGATCCAGGTACTTTTTAAAAGAGCTTAGGGTCTCTGCCTGCACCTCCAACTCAGACAACGAATACCAGACTCCCACAACCCTCTGTGTAAAAGTGTCCATCCTCATGTCCCCTCTACACTTTCTGCCATTTCTCTTGGATCTGTCCCATGGTTCTAGAATTCTTCACCAAGTGAAACAATTTTATCCTATCCACCCTATCCCTTCCCCACATGATTTTGTGCACCTCAATAAAGTCACCCCTCAGCGTTTTCTGTTCCAAGGAAAATTACCCCAGCCTATCCAATTTCTTCTCGTAGCCACACTTTTCTAGCCCTGGCAGCATTCTTTTAACTCCTCTGCACTCCCTCCAGGGCAATAATGTTCTTCCTGTAATGTGACGACCAGAACTGCACACAATATTCCAGTTGCGGCATCACCAATGTTTTATACAATTCTAACATTATGTCCTTACTTTTATGTTCTATACCTCTGCCAATGAAGGAGAACATTCCATATGATTTCTGAACAACATTGTCTACTTGAACTGCTGCCTCTAGGGATCTGTGTACCTCGATCCCAAGATCTCTCACTTTGTCTACCCCTCTTAGTATCTTCCCATTTATTGTGTACTCCCTACAACTGTTTGACCTCCCTAAATGCATGACCTCAGTGTTAAATTACATCTGCCACTTTAACACCCACTCCACCAATCTGTCTATATTGTTTTGAAGATGATAAGCTATCCTCTACACTGTCCACCACTCGGCCAATCTTTGTGGCATCTGCAAATTTCCCAATCGTGCTTCCCATGTTCACATCCAAATTGTTAATATATAGCCAACAGTAAGGGTCCCAACACCGAGCCCTGTAGAACACCAATTGAAATAACTTTCCAATTGCAAGGGCAGCCACCAACCATTACCATTTGTTTCCTGTTACTAAGCCAACTTTTTATTCAGTTTGCCACATTCCCCTGTGTCCCATGGGCTTTTACTTTCTTGATGAATCTGCCATCTGGGACTTTGTCAAATGCCTTGATAAAATCCAAGTACACCACATCCACTGCATTACCTTCATCAACCCTTCTTGTCACTTTGTCAAAGAATTCAATCAAATTTATGAGGCAAGACCTTCCTTTAACAAATCCATGCTGACTTTCCCTGACTAGTCCATGCCTTTCTATGTGACAGTTAATCTCATCTCTCAGGATTGATCCTACAAATTTGCCAACCACTGACATAACACTAACTGGCCTATAATTGTTTCGCATTTCCCTCAATCCCACATTTGCATTTCTCCAGTCCTCCATTATCTCCCCTGTGTCTAGTGAGGATTGGAAAATCATCCTTGGAGCATCTGCTATCTCCTCTCTCACCTCCTTCAGGAGCCTCGGAAACAATCCATCTGGCCCTGACGCCTTATCAATTTTAAAGCATTTCAATCCATCGAGTACTTCCTCTCTATGATGATCTCATCCAGTATCTCAGTGTTCCTCCTGAACTACTGTATCCGCAACATCCATTTCCCCACCACCCCCTGGGTGAAGAAATCTCTCCTCATCTGTGTCCTAAATGGGGCTGCATGGTGGCACAGTGGAGCACTGTTGTGTCTCGACGCCGAGGACCCGGGTTCGATCCGGGCCCCAGGTCACTGTCCGTATGGAATTTGCACATTCTCCCCGTGTGTCCGTGGGTCTCACTCCACAACCCAAAGATGTGCAGGATAGGTGGATTGGCCACGTGAAAATGCCCCTAAATTGGGAAAATAAAAAATCTCTGTTCTAAATGGTTTACCCCGTATCCTCGGGTGATGACCCTTGGATCTGGACACACCTACCATCATGAATATCCTTCCTGCATCTACCCTGTCTAGTCCTAATAGAATTTTATAGGTTTCCATGAGATTCCCCCTCTCCCCCCCCCCCCCCCCCCCCCCCCACCCGCATTCTTCTGAACTCCAGCAAATGCAATCCTAACCGACAGGTGACCTATCCTCCGGTCTCTATTATTGATTCCCTTGAGTTGATGGACAGATTGAGCAATTCAAGCCCATGTTCTTATTCACTTTGCCTTTGCGTTGATGAGGTAGGCCATTTAATCTTTACACTGAGGGAAAGCCCAGATCAGGAGCTCACTATATGAGAAACTGCACCTTTAAGGCACATGGGTGCCACAGTTTACATCTGTGCTTAAATTTTATGTATTGAGCATAGTTTTCTTTCTTTTTCATATTTAAACTAATGCATTTTTCTTTATCATATATATTTCTGTTATCTTTCTATTTTACCTCACCTTTTCCATTTTTCTGAAATCGTTGTGCTCAATTTTTAATTGCAAACTATCTTTGACTATATTATTGCTCCATCCTTATATCCTGGCTGTTTGCTCTGCCTACCGATTCTGTTCTCCTCCACTTCTCCCTCCCCCAATCTGTGAAATCTTGGTTCACTTCACCACCACAGGCACATGCAGGTTGCTGCCACTATTGTCATATCACAACAGCTGCTACCACTTCCAACCATTTTGTAGTCTTAACAAAATCTGTACTTTAACGATATCAAAATTTTAATGACTAAAATCTGATAGAATTTATATAATTTAATCTCTCGATTAAACAAAATACTGACTGGTTCCAGCAAGTGTTTATTAATGATACGTCTCAATAACAATCCATGGTTTTTCATGTCACACATTATAAAAGTCCAATAACTCTCATGTTAATATACTAGGTTGAAGTGGGTGGAAAACATGTCAAAATCAGATATATTTATGAAATGGGGATCATAATTCTGCTCTATTTGAACATTATGTTGTAATTAATGGGTTATAATGTATTAGAATTAAACTACATTGATACATTTTGTTTTGCACAAATAATCTTTGAAGCGAAAAGATTTGATAGATTTTAATTGTTCATTAAAAATAAATTGATGTATATTTATAGCCAAGAAGAATTCCATAAAAAAGAAGTCATAAAGGTAATGCTGTGTATTATTTAACCCATGTGTCAGCACAAAGTGTGCAAATCTTGCGTAGTATTCCAGAAGTGAAGATTATGAAGTGGTATTAAAGCCACCTATGCATTCTATACCTTCAAAAAAAATTAAAACCATTATGGATGATAGCACAATTCATTTTTCCCAAAATTATGAATCTCAGAACATGACCAGCTTGTATAAAATATAATTTATTTACAACTTTATGGATACTGCTGGACTGACCATTATTGTGGGTTTTTGAGACGTGTGATCAAATCTGAGATGGCTAATGTCTGCAAACTTTAACATGCTGAGAACAACTGATTTTTTATATTTTCTAGTCTCAAAGTTGTAAATAATATTGATTTATTCTCGCTTCCAATTTCAAAATCAACAAGGGAACAAAAGTCCTGCAAGCATATTTTCTTGTTGTTTTACAAGTGGCTTTCTAATCTCCTTTAATGCTGTTTGATGACAGGAAGGTGTTGGACAAGAACAAGAGGAAATCCAGTGGTAAAACACACTATCAGCTCTCATCTACTTACAAGAGTGAAATAGATAAAAGGCTGAAGCAGGTTATTTATTTGCCCCCTTAAAATAGCTGTAAGGGCAGCACGGTGGCACAGTGGTTAGCATTGCTGCCTACGGCGCTGAGGACCCGGGTTCGAATCCCGGCCCTGGGTCACTGTCTGTGTGGAGTTTGCACATTCTCCCCGTGCCTGCGTGGGTTTCACCCCCACAACCCAAAGATGTGCAGGTTAGGTGGATTGGTCACGCTAAATTGCCCCTTAATTTGAAAAAAATAATTGGGTACTCTAAATTTATATTTTAAAAAATATAGCTGTATGATACAGGAAGAAATTAAATAATTATAAACTCTTAGGGCAGCACGGTGGCTCAGTTTTTAGCACTGCTGCCTCACGCCGCCGAGTTCCCAGGTTCAATCCCGGCTCTGGGTCACTGTGTAGAGTTTGCACATTCTCCCCGTGTCTGCATGGGTTTCACCCCCCACAACCCAAAAGATATCCAAAGTAGGTGGATTGGCCATGATAAATTGGCCCTTAATTGGAAAAAATGAATTGGGCACTCTAAATTTATTTTTAAAAAATTATTAAAAACTCGTATCACTTATCCATGCATAGTTACCCATTGATAATACAAACTGAAAAAGTAGATCAGACTTCAAATACAGCACAAGGTTCATTGTTGTGATGACCATGAAGGCCACATGGGATCGTTAACAGATTTTCCCATGAGGTTCGTGGAATAAGAGTTCCCTTATTGAGCGGGCTGAACTATTCGGCAGGAGTTAAAACCTGCAGCCCAGACCAGACCGGTTCCTCCCAATGGTCCCCAGGATGGGACACAAGCATTGTACATTGTGGCTCTTTTCATTATCCAAATAGAAGAGTTTGTATGAAGCCTGACCTTGGTGGAGTTATTAGAGTCACCTTCTGTACAAAAATTCAAGAGGTTAACTTAACGTTTTTGTAATAGATAATCCTGATTAATGGAAAATTGACACCTAAGTTGTGAGCATACTAGCGTAAACTCAATGGGCTGAATGGTGTATAATTCTACGCACAATTTTATGATACTGTGTATTATTTTCAGAATTATTTTAAATTAGTTTGTTGCATTTTGAAAGATAACTGAATCAATCATTTGGAGTATAATTGTAATGAGTTATGTTGTGTCCCAACTAGCTTTAAAGGAGCATTGTTTTTTTTTAAATTCATTAACGGTTTGTGGTCATTGCTGTTTAGGCCAGCATTTATTGCCCATCCCTAGTTGCCCTTCAGAAGGTGGTGGTGAGCTGCCTTCTTGAACCGCTGCAGAACTTGAGGTATAGGTACACCCACTGTGCTTTTAGGGATGGAGTTCCAGGATTTTGTCTGAGCGACAGTGAAGGAATGGCGACATATTTCCAAGTCAGGGTGGTGACTGACTTGAAGGGGAACCTCCAGGTGGTGGGGTGCGCAGGTATCTGCTGCTCTTGTCCTTCTAGATGGTAATAGTCGTGGGTTTGGAAGTTGTTGTCGAAGGAACCTTGATGATTTACTGCAGTGCATCTTTGAGATGGTACACATGGCTGCCACTGTCGTCAGTGGTGGAGGATTTGAATGTTTGTGGAAGGGGGAGCAGTCAAGCACGCTCCTTTGTCCTGGATGGTGTCGAGCTTGTGTGTTGTTGGAGCTGCACTCATCCAGGCAAGTGGAGAATGTTCCATTACACTCTTGACTTGTGCCTTGTAGATGGTGGACAGGCTTTTGGGGGGAGGGGGTGAGGAGGTGAGTTCCTCGACTTAGGATTCCTGGTTTTTGACCTGACCTGGTAGCCACAGTATTAATGTGGCTAGTCCAGTTTAGTTTCTGATCAATGGTAACCCCCAGGATGTCGATTGTGGGGGATTCAACGATGGGAATGCCACTGAATGTCAAGGGGTGCTAGTTAGATCCTCTCTTGTAGGAGATGGTCATTGCTTGGCACTTGTGTGCCACGAAAGTAACTTGCCACTTGTCAGTCCAAGCCTGGATATTGTCTGATTTGTCAGTTGATTAAATGTTGTTATTGTGGTGATATAACCACTGTAGTGATGTGTACTTGCAGTAGGGGGATGTATGCCTGAACCTGTAATACAGGTTCCTCCGGTAAGCCCCTGCCGACTAGCTCCGCCCACAGGGAGCTTGTGTATAAATATGCGTCACTCAGACCCTAGTCTACAGTTGCAGATGGAGGAATAGCATCGCACAGCAATAAAGCCTCTATTGTACTAGTCTCTCGTCTTTGAGTATAATAGTTAGCGCTACAATTTATTGTTGTGTGATTTTCCGTTCACCATAAACAGCAGAATCAAGCCTGACCATCTGCAACTGGATCCGCAGTCGCCTCACGCCAGAAAAGACTTTGTTCACTGGCTTACAGTCTTTGAGGCCTACATCTCTTCAACGGACCCTCCCCCGATGGAGGCTCAGAAAAAGCAACTCCTGTACTCCAGACTTAGCTCCAGTGTCTTTCTGCTAATTCAAGATGCGACTGACTACACCACAGCTATGGAACTGCTCAAGGAGAACTATGCACAGTCAGCGAACACCCTGTTTGCGAGGCATCAACTCTCTACGCGCGTCCAGCAGCCGGGTGAGTCGATTGAGGGCTTCTGGAGGGCCCTTATATCTCTGGTACAAGACTGCGACTGCCAGGTCCTCACATCCACGGAACACTCTGACTTACTCATGCGCGATGCCTTTGTTACAGACATTGCATCGGACCCCATCCGGCAATGACTGCTGGAAGGGGCCGCCCCCGACCTCGCGGCCTGAAAGGCTCTGGTGTTTTCCATGACGGCCGCCTCCCGTAGTGCGCGATCTTACTCCGCTAGCCACTCAGCCCACCTGTCCTACCCATCGTGGACGCCCGCAATGGCCCCCCAGCAGCCGCCCCCGCGCACTATGCCTGCGCTGCCCGCCACACCGTGCTCCCTGGGGGTCCCCACTGTTACTTCTGCGGTCAGCAGAAGCACCCCCGCCAGCGCTGTCCGCCCGCACCGCGACGTGCAGAACTTGTGGGAAGAAAGGCCACTTTGCAGCGGTGTGTCAGTCCCGGACGGTTGCCGCTATCGCGTCCCCTCGCCTCAGACGCTCGCTAAATGGGCCCCGCCGTCCGCTTCCCTCGACCCCACGTGTGATCAGTGGGCGCCGCCATCTTTCGCCGCCCCCGCCACGTGCGCTCCATGGGCGCCGCCATCTTCATCCACCACCGGCATGTGCGTTCCATGGGCACCGCCATTTTGTCCCGACCCCACAACGTGCGCTCCATGGGCGGCGCCATTTTACCCACAGGTACTCCAGATGCCGCCATTTTGTCCTCCCCCGGGACGGGGACACGGGTCGCTACCGCTCCTCGTCAGACTCATCTGACTCGACCGCCAATCGCCCGCTATTCGCCTCTGTTACGCTCGACCAGTCCTGTCCTCGCATCCTGGCACCCTCTTCCACATCGGTGCTGTTCAACGGCCACGTGACCTCTTGCCTCACCGACTCTGGGAGCACCGAGAGCTTCGCCCACCCGGACACAGTAAGGCGCTATTCCCTTGCAGTTCATCCCGCCAACCGGCAGATCTCTCTCGCCTCCGGGTCCCACTCTGTCCCGATCCAGGGTTTCTGCCTGGTTAAACTTACTGTACAGGGCGTGGAATTCGACGGTTTCCGTCTGTACATTCTCCCCAACCTCTGCGCGTCACTCTTACTAGGCCTGGATTTCCAGTGCAATCTCCAGAGCCTCACCCTCAAATTCGGCGGACCCCTACCTCCCCTCACCGTTTGCGGCCTCGCAACCCTCAAGGTCGAGCCTCCCTCACTCTTTGCCAATCTGACTGAAGACTGCAAGTCCGTCGCCACCAGGAGCAGACGGTACAGCACCCAGGACAAGGCCTTCATCAGGTCCGAAGTCCAGCGGCTGCTTCGGGAGGGTATTATCGAGGCCAGCAACAGCCCTTAGAGAGCCCAGGTGGTAATGGTTAAGACCGGGGAGAAGCACAGGATGGTCATGGACTACAGCCAGACCGTCAACCGGTACACGCAGCTCGACGCGTACCCCCTCCCCCGCATTTCTGATATGGTCAATCAGATTGCACAGTACCGGGTCTTCTCTACTATTGACCTGAAATCCGCCTACCACCAGCTCCCCATCCGTAAATCGGACCGTCCTTACACTGCCTTCGAGGCAGACGGTCCTCTGTACCAATTTCTTAGGGTTCCCTTCGGCGTCACGAATGGAGTCTCGGTATTTGAACGAGAAATGGACCGAATGGTTGACCGGTACGGACTGCGGGCCACCTTCCCGTACCTCGACAAAGTCACCATCTGCGGCCATGACCAGCAGGACCATGATGCCAATCTTTCTAAATTCATCCACACCGCATCTCTCCTTAATCTCACGTACAACAAGGAGAAGTGTGTGTTCCGCACAGACCGCTTAGCCATCCTCGGCTACGTAGTCCAAAACGGACTACTGGGGCCCCACCCCGACCACATGCGCCCCCTCATGGAGCTCCCCCTCCCCCACTGCCCCAAGGCCCTCAAACGCTGCCTTGGGTTCTTTTCTTATTATTCCCTGTGGGTCCCACAATACGCGGACAAGGCCCGCCCACTTATCCAGTCCACACATTTTCCACTCTCGGCCGAGGCACAACAGGCCTTCGCCCGCATTCGATCTGACATAGCCAGGGCCGGGATGCACGCAGTAGACGAGACACTGCCTTTCCAAGTAGAAAGCGAAGCTTCAGATGTCGCACTTGCCGCCACGCTGAATCAGGCAGGCAGACCCGTGGCATTCTTTTCACGCACCCTCCACGCCACCGAAATTCGGCATTCCAATGTTGAAAAGGAGGCCCAGGCAATCGTTGAAGCGGTGTGGCACTGGAGGCATTACCTGGCCAGCAGGAGATTCACTCTCCTCACTGACCAACGGTCGGTAGCCTTCATGTTCAACAACACGCAGCGGGGCAAGATCAAGAATGACAAAATCTTGCGGTGGAGAATCGAGCTCTCCACCTTTAACTACGAGATCTTGTATCGCCCCTGCAAGCTCAACGAGCCCCCAGACGCCCTCTCCCGAGGTACATGTGCCAGCGCACAAGTGAACCAGCTCCGTGCCTTGCACGAGAGCCTTTGCCATCCGGGGGTCACCCGCTTGTACCATCTAATCAAAGCCCGCAATCTGCCCTACACCGTCGAGGAAGTACGGACAGTCACCAGAGACTGCCAGATCTGTGCCGAGTGCAAGCCGCACTTCTACCAGCCAGATCGCGCGCGCCTGGTGAAAGCGTCCCGCCCCTTTGAACGCCTCAGCGTGGACTTCAAAGGGCCCCTCCCCTCCACCGACCGCAACACCTACATCCTTAGTGTGGTCGATGAATTTTCTAGGTTCCCCTTCGCCATCCCATGCCCGGATATGACGTCTGCCACCGTCATCAAGGCCCTGGATTCTATTTTCGCCCTGTTCGGTTTCCCCGACTACATCCACAGTGACAGGGGATCCTCATTCATGAGCGATGAGCTGCGTCATTTCCTGCTCAGCAGAGGTATCGCCTCCAGCAGGACGACCGGCTACAACCCCCGGGGAAACGGGCAGGTAGAGAGGGAGAACGGGACGGTATGGAGGGCCGTCCAGCTGGCCCTACGGTCCAGGAACCTCCCAGCCGCTCGCTGGCAGCAGGTCCTCCCTGAGTCGCTCCATTCCATTTGGTCGCTACTGTGTACTGCAACTAACAGTACACCCCATGAACGTGTTTTTGCCTTCTCTCGGAAGTCTACATCCGGGGTGTCGCTCCTGACGTGGCTCACGACTCCAGGCCCAGTCCTTCTCCGTAGGCATGTCCGGCACCACAAGGCGGAACCCCTGGTGGACAAAGTACGCCTTTTCCACGCCAACCCTCAGTATGCCTACGTGGAGTTCCCCGACGGCCGCCAGGACACAGTCTCGCTCCGGGACCTGGCTCCCTCAGGTGCCGATCCCATGCCCATGCCCCTTTTTCCCCGGCGCCCCCCTATTCGTCCCCACCAGGTCCATCCCTCGTCCCCCTGCCCACACTGGAGGACACGGAAGATTTCGGCTCACTCTCGGAGTCATCCCGCCAGCAGCTAGCACCAACACCGCCAGCACTTGCAACATCGTTGCCATCACCGCCTGGGCCGACGTTGCCACCACAGCTACGCCGATCACAGCGGAACGTTCGACCGCTGATTTGGCTCAACCTGTAACCTGCTAACCGGATGGACTCTTGGTTTTCTTTGTTTGGACCCTCTTGTAAATAGCTCATCCTTTGTATTATAGTTACACATCACCCCCGCCGGACTCATTTTTTTTACCGGGGGTGAATGTGGTGATATAACCACTGTAGTGATGTGTACTTGCAGTAGGGGGATGTATGCCTGTACCTGTAATACAGGTTCCTCCGGTAAGCCCCTGCCGGCTAGCTCCGCCCACAGGGAGCTTGTGTATAAATATGCGTGTGAGTCACTCAGACCCTAGTCTACAGTTGCAGATGGAGGAATAGCATTGCACAGCAATAAAGCCTCTATTGTACTAGTCTTGTCTTTGAGTATAATTGTTAGCGCTACAGTTATTACTCACCATCTTAACACTCCACATTCTTGAATCCACCTGCTAGTGGTAGAGCACTACTCCCCATCAGGACAAAGTTCTTTTCACTGGCACTTAGTGTCAGGCAGATGGCCTTGCCCACCGTACGATTCGGAGATTAATCAGTGAACTCATGACCCTCACTGCTAATTCCCCTCTTGAGCCAAGGTCTAAAAGGAACGTAGTGCTGAACCTCTCTCACAAGTGAGCTGGGGAGTCAGCGGCTGGCTTCAGGCAAACAACAGGAGTCGGCCATAAGCAATAGCTGAGGGTTATCACAGACCATTCCTCACTGAGTCATCATCATCACCCTCCTGAAATGACTGTGCAGCAAGGACACCCCAGCACCCTGATGAGCTGGATACATACAACTTTCAACCCCTGGTCGTGGAGGGGTTATCATGTTCTTTTTTTTTGGGGGGGTGCTCGTTAAAGAAGCAGGAGGCAATGAGGGCATCCCTAGCCCTCCTGCCCACGCCCCTGCCTGGCCTCCATCCTCCAGATCATCAACGACCTCATCCTCAATTCCCTCCTGAATGTCCTCCTTATCCGAGGACATGTGCTGCTATTCCAGGTCTCCTCATGAAGGTTGTCGCCCCACTGCAGAACCAGGTTCTGTATAGCACAGCAATCCACCATGATGCTGGTGACCCTCGGGGGCATGTACTGGAGGACCCCAATGGACCTGTCGAGGCAGAGGAAGCGCATCTTCAGGAGGCTGCACTGCTCTACCACACACTGGGTGGCATTGTGAACCTTGTTGTACCAGCCCTCTGCAGTGGCATCTTGCCTCTGCACTGATGTCATCAGCCAAGAACTCAGGGGATATCCATTGTCCCCTACAAGCCACCCCTGCAGCCTGAGGAGACCCTCAAAAATCCAAGGATCTGTGGCTGTCCGAGGATGTAACTGTAATGCACGCTCCCTGGAAAATATGCATATGAGGTCATGCACCAGCTGCACAGGAGTGGAACCCTTCCTGTTTATGAAAAGGACACCCTAATGCCACAGGATACACAGCAATATGGATTCAGTCAATTGCCCCTTGTACCTCTGGCCTACTAGCAATTGTTGCAAATCCCATACCCCTCGCATCTTGCTGGGCTTGGTCCAGGTCAAAATTAATGAAGTCCAAAACCCTTGCATAGAGTGTATCCGTTACCTCATGGTTGCAATGACGGACGGATGCCACACAGGACTCCTGTGGAGTCCTGGAACGACCCCATTAAGTGCTGTTGTGGCCTTCACGACCACAGGGAGCGGGTGCCCTCCATCTCCACGTGGCGCCAAGTCTAAAGGGATGTGATACAGGTACTGCACAGTCTGGTGAGGCAGAATCTCCTGTGTCACCTGGTCTTCTATGGCACATGCTATCTGACAGCTTCATGAAAGACACTTGAGTCCTGTACACTTTTGATCTTCTTCACCTTTGTGTTCCCTGTAAACTGGTGCAGCCTACGCCCCTGAGCCTGCCCTGCACCCCCCCTGATCTTCTGCCTCTGGGTCTTCCCTGAGTGCTGCTGCTCGTTGTTGCTGGAATCTGTGCTCCTCCAGTGCTGCAAAGCAAAAAAATAGCGAAACCCACTGACTCCATATCGATATCTCTCGGTGATCTGCAAGGAATGTGAGAAAGAGAGGGTTAGGTAATAATGTTGGTGCTGCAGCTGCATGGAATCAGTACCCCCCTTGACTCTTTGGCCTCCCGAACATGGAAACAGCCAGTCTCACACCTTATCCAGTGGCTACCTCTCACTCAGCTCAGGCGCCCACAGCTCCATAGCATGACTGGCTCCAACCTGTGATCTCGCCCAGTCAGAGTCGCCTTTGGCCTCCCATCTGGTTCTCTCCTCCCTTACTCTCTACCTCACTGGGGATTTGACAGGAGGCTTATATGCTTACAGATCTGCTGGAGAGTAATACCTGCCTTGGAGGGCTGATGGATCTTCACTGGCAGGCATTGGGGTCTGGCACATAAGCAAGCCCAGTGCTTCTCAATCCTGTGTACCAGAGGCTGGTTTAGCTCATTGCGCTAAATCGCTGGCTTTTAAAGCAGACCAAGCAGGCCAGCAGCACGGTTCGATTCCCGTACCAGCCTCCCCGGACAGACGGCGGAATGTGATGACTAGGGGCTTTTCACAGTAACTTCATTGAAGCCTACTCGTGACAATAAGCGATTTTCATTTCATTTCATTCACCTGTGCATTTGAACATGACATGCTGGTGCTAGTTCAAGAAGCAGAAGGCGATGAGGACACCCCTAGCCCTCCTTGAACTCTGGGTATTCATCCCATTCCTTGAGTTTGAACTATTTAAGGTTCAACTAAATTAAAAGGTTCGATACCATGTTTGCGTGGATTTCGCCCCCACAACCCAAAGATGTGCTGGTTAGGTGGATTGGCCACGCTAAATTGCCACTTAATTGGAAAAAAATGAATTGGGTACTCTAAATTTTGTTTTAAAAAAAAAGGGTCAATAAAACACCTCAGACCCTGCGGTGCCACCGTACATGAAAAGCTGTGATGGTGGCAGTGGACACCGCATGCTCCCTCTCCACCCTAGGACTCGAAGATTGAGGGGGAGGACTCCTCTGTTGAGGGACCTCCAGTGGGGACCTCCGCCACCAAACGGCAACAAGGCAAGCCAAGGCATGTCCAGGCTGCGGGTGAGGGCAAGGAAATGAAGGGTGTGGTGCAGCAGGAAACCCTTCCGTGCAGTATGAAAGGGTTCCTTGAGTTTCATCTTTTTCTCGTCTCGCAGGAGAGTTTTGTATTTCTTCAGTGTCGCTGTTCCATCTTTTTCCTCTTCAATTGTATCTTAGATGAAAGAATATTCTTCACAATTTGTGATGCTTATCAACTGATAGGAACAAGTAGTTCACCAACGGTTTTGGAGTCATCGATCATGATAGTCTGCACGGCTCCGTCCAGCATCCATACTTTCTGCGGCCTCTGTTTTTTCTTATACTCTAGAATTTTCCCACTGCGAAGCATGTAATAATCCAGAATATGGCCAGACTCCAGTCAATCCCCTTTCTTGGATCATCATCCGACAGGAACAATCCATAATCGGAAGCTTGTCCCATCTGAGTCTTGGGCGCTCGCTCTCGGATTATGCGACAGGCATTATTCGACAGGCATGCGAATTGCACTGGCGGACACAGATCTTCAGTGACAGAGCCACCATGGTGCCAAGCAAACAGAAACTGGCCCCTCGCCACACCTCAATCTTGGGATGTTAATCCATTGGCTTTTTGTGCTGAGATCACAGCTTGTCCTCCCTGAAGTCCAGTTCTGCCTTATCCGCGGTTCAAGGTCCTTTCTGTCGTCAATTTGTTCCCCCAAGATTGAAATCAAACCAAGGCCATTTAATGCTGGTGGAGGTGCGGCAGTGGCGAGGTCGGGTCAGTGGTTGGACCAGGGGCCGGGGCAGGGCTATTGTGGAGCTGGTACCAGAAACATTCCCCCCGAGCCCAGACCTCCTGTCACACCAAAATCGACCTGTGGGCAGCTGACATTGATAAGGATTAACGCTTGATGGCTAATTAGCACGAGCACGAGTCTCAGGAATGTTAGAGGGTCAGTTGCTTTCCGCTCCAGGAATAGAAAAAGCTAATAGGTAGCCTTCTTACAAAGGAATTATCAGCAGAAGTAGGCAATTCAGTGCTTCGGGCCTGCCCCGCCATTCAATCAGGTCATGGCTGATCTCTTCCTGGTCTCAAATCCACCTCTCCACCTGTTCCCATATCCCTTTAAACTGTTTTTTAAAAAATCAGAAATATATCTATCTCCTTCTTGAAACCATTTAATAAATCAGATTCCACCGCACTATGGGGCAGCGAGTTCAACAAATTCAACACCCTCTGGAAGAAGTAGTTCCTCCTCAGCTCATTCTAAATCTCAACCTATATCCATAACCTCTCATTTTAGATTGCCCCACAGGGGCAATTTGGTCTATATTTATTTCATCTATTCCCTTTTAATATTTTATGTACCTTGATCAGATCCCCTCTCATCCTTTTAAATTCCAGCGGGTATAAACCCAAACTGATTAATCTCTTCTCATGCTTCAACCATTTCATTTCATACTTTAGTGAGAGCTGAAGATGCAACGTTATCCACGTATATTATATATATTATAATGCATTCAAATTGATGCAATATCAGATTCTTGCTTTTCCTGGTATGAACCTGAGCACATCATCGTAGAGGGTCTGGGAGATTGCTTTCCAAAATCTTACCGGCACAAATTCCACTTTTTGGCCTCTCAAGAGATTTTGTAGCCATGACAGAATTTGCGACCGCGGCTAACAGATCTGCTAAATCCCACCCAGTGTTGTATGGGCAGCACGGTAGCACAGTGGGTAGCACTGTTGCCTCACAGCTCCAGGGTCCCAGGTTTGATTCTCAGCTTGGGTCACTGTCTGTGCGGAGTCTGCACGTTTTCCCCGTGTCTGCATGGGTTTCCGGTTTCCTCCCACAAGTTCCGAAAGACGTGTTGTTAGGTCATTTGGACATTCTGAATTCTCCCTCTGTGTACCCGAACAGGCGCTGGAATGTGGCGACTAGGGGCTTTTCACAGTAACTTCATTGCAGTGTTAATATAAGCCTACTTGTGACAATAAAGATTATTATTATTGTACTAAGTGCAGCTTTCAAACCAAAGCCGAGTCTGTCATAATTCTAGCCTTTTAGCAATTTGTTGATATTTTAAGTGTACATTTGATACATTTGTCATTTTTATAGGACTTTAAACAACCTGTTGGCCCCTTGACCTGACAGATGTATAGATTCTCTTATTATTTATCCTATTAATATTTTCTGTGTGGATTCAGAGCTGGTGGTTCAACCACAGACATGGGGTGTGATTTATCGATATCGTCACTCTCAACTGGGTGTTGTGACAAGACCATTGAACCTTGCGAGAGACCTCCCTCGATGCTCGAGACCTCTCACGAGATATGACCGAACCTCATGAAACATCGTGGTCTGGATCTCACCCGGACTTGGTGAGATCTAGATCAGCATATTTCATAAGTATCCTTGTGACGGATTCTCTGGGCTCCCAGGAACTAACGGCCTCCCCAGTAAGGCCTCAACTGGGCAGGGTGGCACTCTGGCTCTTCCTCTGGCTCCCAAGCACCTTGGCACTGTCAGCCTTGCACCTTGGCACGGCAAACTGGTACTGCCATGGTGCCTGGGTGGCATTGCCAGGTGGATAAGGCGGCAGTGCCAGGATGCTCAGGTGCCAGGATTCCACACCCATGCATAAGGGCCTGAGGGGGGCCATGCTCATAAAAGAGAGGTATGAAGGATGGGGGTGAAGGGCAAGTATGAAGGGGTCTCTTAAAGTTTGGATTGATGGAGGGTCCTCAGCAACCCCATAGCAAGGAGTCCACATTTGGGGAAGAGGGGTGGTAATGCCCATGTGTGCAGGGGGGGGACATTGGCTTCGGGTGGGGGAGTGGTGGGGAACCTGAAGCTCACTTAGAGATTGGGGCACCTTTTCAAAGTGGCAGCCCGATCTCTGAGGAACCAGTCTGACTGGCGAGTTCAGCTCTCCACTGCTGAAAACAAATTCCAAGAATGGGCTAGACCGGTCAGAAACTCCCCAAGGCCCAAAAAATGACTTAAAGTGAATGCCAGTCTGGGTCCCAACCAGAAAGCCGATGGGAAATATCCCGCCAAACTCACCCAAGATGACACTTGATCTTTACCCTGAGATAATTTCAAAAAAATTACAGAGAATAGCAGAAGCGCCTTGTTTTTGTATTCTTGACCAAAGCCTTCAATTGGATTATTAGAAATGTGTGTTCTCCCTTTTTACTAAAGATTGGATATACATCATCCGAAGCTATTGCCCAGCACGGTAGCACTGTTGCTTCATAGCTCCAGGGTCCCTAGTTCGATTCCCGGCTTGAGTCACTTTCTGTGCGAAGTCTGCACATTCTCCCGTGTCTGCGTCGATTTCCTCCGGGCGCTCCAGTTTCCTCCCACAAGTCCCGAAAGGCATGCTGTTAGGTCATTTAGACATTCTGAATTCTCCCTCTGTGTCCCCAAACAGACGCTGGAATGTTGCGACTAGGGGATTTTCATAGTAACTTCACTGGCAGTGTTAATGTAAGCCTACTTGTGACAATAAAAGATTACTTTACCATGACTAGTTTTATGACTTCACTGTCTTCAATTAACTTTCAGGGATTCTAGTATTCATATTAGCCTGTTATAATTTATTTATGCTTAGAGCTGTTCATGAGTCCTGCTAATAAGCTGTTCAGTCGGGACAACACAGTGGTGCAGTGGTTAGCACTGCTGTTTCACGGCGCAGAGGACCCGAGAGCTCGATTCCCGCCTTTGGTCACTGTCTGTGTTAAGTTTGCATGTTCTCCCCATGTCTGCCTGGATCTCATCCCCACAACCCAAATGTGCAGGATAGGTGGATTGGCCATAGTAAATTGCTCCTTCATTGGGAAAAAAAAACTGGGTACTCTAAATTTATTACAAAAAACAAGCTGTCCAGTCCATGGCTATGCGTAGAAGTATGCATCTTCCATGGTTACTAAGAAAGTTAAGGACTGTATGAAATTGAAAGTAAAAGCATTCAATACTGTGAAGATTGGACAAATTTTAGAAACCCAGCAAAGAATTATGAAAAAAGTTAGAAGAGAACCTGACTCTGCAATCCTTTGATTAATTATGTAGTCCCAAGCCTGCCCATTTTCAACTTTGCAGTGGATGATGCAAAGAAGCGACTATGAAAAAGGCATTTGCTGAAGTGGCATGCCAATGTCCAGAGCATCGAGGCAGTAATCACTCAAAGTAATTACTCACTTAAAACAAAGGTTACACAAGTAACTGACAAGTTCATGTTTTCGTGTCCATCTGGGAAGAGCACATCTTATAATTCTCATGGCATTTTAAGAATCTCTATTAATAATCTAGTATTAATAATGTGTTAATAATTATAAAAGTTATGAACTTTTGTGTTCTAAATTATATTTCCAGCCTTCCTAACATACCAATGAATTATGGATTCTTTAATTATCTCACAATTAAGGCTGTCTACTTAACTAATTTGGCTGATTTCCAATGATGTGCATTTAGTTTTTTTAAATGGCTTTTGTCAATTTAGCACAAAATGCTTCATGACCTATTAATTCAAGCTACAAAATGCTAGTCACATTAAAACTATTCATTTGAAACTATCTTGTGGCTGGGACCAAATGCAAAGATTTTGACCTTCCCAATATTTAGTTGGAGGAAATTTATGCTTATCCGGTATGAATGTCAAATAAGCAGTTTGACAATTTAGACAGTGAAGGAGTCGCCTGAGCGTGCTGGGGTAGAGCTAGGTATTATCGATATACATAAAGAGCCTGACCAATATCTTTCCTCCACCAAACACTAGAAAAAAACAGTAATTTAAAAGTGGTTATTGATCTTATTATTTGTGTGACTGGGATGTTCACAAATTGGTTGTTGTGTTTACCAACATAACAGCATTAAATACACACCTAAACTAATTTATTTGGTTTATAAAGCCCTTTGGGATGTCCTAAGGACATGAAATAACGTGTATTTATATGATGCCTTTTTTATTTATAATGTATTATGGACAATTTAGCCTAAACATAGCAGTTTGTTTATTTTTTAATTTGGCTAAGTTCCTGAGGTGGTATGTCATATGGCTGACTCAAGCTAATGATATTATATGCTTTATAAGTAATGTTGTTTCTTTGTTCTTCTCTAACCTTATGTACCCAATTATTTACATTACGGAATATTGTTCTTTGTTTTCTTTAAACTCCCTGGGAGGATTTGTCTTAATATCTATGGGCAACTACTTTATTTCTTTTCTTATTCTTTCCTTGTCTTCTCAAAACTTTCTTATTTTACTCATTTATAAGATAAACTAAAGCTTTATTTTCTCTACCCTACTTCCCACAGTGGATTTGTAGTTAGTTCTGTAATGGTCAGTGTAGAGCCCCCTAGTGAAGTTTTGTCCCGCTGTTAACTTGGCTTGGGTCACTGTCTGTGCGGAGTCTGCACGTTCTCCCTGTATCTGCGTGGGTTTCCTCTGGGTGCTCCAGTTTCCTCCCACAAGTCCCAAAAGACTTGCTGTTAGGTGACATTCTGAATTTGCCCTCTGTGGACCCGAACAGGCGCCGGAGTGTGGTGACGAGGGAATTTTCACAGTAACTTCACTGCAGTTTTAATGTAAGCCTACTTGTGACAATAATAAAGATTATTATTCTCCAATAATAACCCTACAGATTTAGGGCTGACTGATCGATTTGATTCTGCCTGCAGTCTCCAATGACAGGATCAAAGTGTCTTTTTGGCATTGGTGAAAATGTAAATACCCATTAGCAAGACAAAATAACTAATCTAAACTAATTATGTTAGCTTAGAGTTTTTATTTAAATAGATTTCAATGATGGATTTTCCACCTTTCTTGAAGCTGCAGGCTATAGAGCATACGTTTTTACATGAATAAGTGAATAATATTTTAAACCAGTCATGTACTGTCAGCTAAGTGGAAAACTACGTCAATGCCGTCCCCACCCACTTTCAGCATAACCCATGCTAAATGCCATTTTGATAAGGGCATTCGTGTGGATGTGAAGAATGTGTACAGCAAGTATACAGTGTTAATAGATTTTAGCATCGGTCAGTGTCTAAAGTTGATTTGCAGCCAGTTCTGCCATTTAGTTCTAGATATTGCGCTCCCGTAAACATGCACAGCTGATCGTGCATTCAGGAGCACAATAGAGAACACCATCAGCACTATTTAAAGGGAACATTAGCAACTTGCAGGTTAGTCACTGATTATTTTCTGTTGACCCTGTTTTGAAGTCATTGATCATGACCAGGCATCAACCAGGAAGACAAGATACTCACAGAATGAGGAGTAGGGAAGTGCAGAAGGCCTTACCCACCAAAGATCTTCTAGGTGCACTCCTAGGTAAGCCAGGAGAAGTGTGTTCAGTATCTGTGTTTCACCATAGAGACAGTCATAGAGCTGTGTCACTTCTTTAACCAGACCTTCAGCCTCTGAGCAAGTTGAGGCTGGTGCTGCTCAAAGCCATGAAGGGCACTTTGGTCCTCAAATTCCTCATGACCAGAGCCTTCCAGGCTGGCACAGGCAACATAACTAATATCTCCTACTTGTCATCCAGCATTGCATCAGAGAGGTGACAGGGTTTCTGTATGTCAGGGAATGTGCTGAAGCAACAGCTATGCTTTTCACTTGCTTTGGAGAAGCTCTCCACTATTTGTAGTGGTCTGTTGCATCCTCCACAACTTGGCTATGTTGAGGATACAGCTCTTGCCACCACACATTTGGCAATCACCTTGGTCAGAGGAGGAAGAACTGGAAGAGGAGTAGACAGAAGAAGAGGATGAGGAATGAAGGGTGGTAGCCAGCATATTCACATACCAGACAGGTTGCCTGTGAGAGCAGCATTTAACTCCAGTGCCTGTGAATCAAACCCCAATTGAAAAAATGAAAATTGCTTATTGTCACGGGTAGGCTTCAATGAAGTTACTGTGAAAAGCCCCTAGTCGCCACATTCCGGCGCCTGTTCGGGGAGGCTGGTACGGGAATCGAACCGTGCTGCTGGCCTGCTTGGTCTGCTTTAAAAGCCAGAGATTTAGCCCAGTGAGCTAAACCAATCCCCATTGTTCAACAATCCCACACTTTACCATCCATATTATAGACCATCACAATGAACGCTTGCCAACTAAAATCATAAAACAATCATTCAATTTCAATTTTATCTAATATACATCCAATAATAGTGTACTTAATTGATCACACTTGTGAATTCTTTTAGAGTCTGTCTTGCTGCACCTTTGCCTGGCTTAGTGTTCTTACACAGCGTTATACTAGTGGCTGCAGCATGGCTGCTGGAAAGGCTGCTGACTGTAACTAGAGGAGCATTCAGATGGCCTTGGAAGACAACCTCCAACAGTTTTGAGCATGGAAGGCTGAGCTTTGGACTGCACCATCTCAGCATGTGTTGCAGCAGGCTGGGCTAGCTGGTTGACAGGCAATAACAAGGCCGCTGGTATACTTGCATGCTCAGAGAATGAATGTTATCTTGAGAGAGGAGAGCTGATTATTCTCCGAGGCATTGCTATCATATCTCCAGGGTAGCACCTCAGCAATCCCAGTAAACTGCTTGTGGTAAACCACTGTTGCACCTTTATTAGGTGATGTATGGTAGGACCTGTACTACAGGTTCACCGGTAGTCCCTGCCTGCTGGCTCCGCCTAGTAGGCGGAGTATAAATAATGTGTGTCCTCCATGCAGCAGCCATTTCGCCAGCTGCTGTGGGAGGCCACACATCTCAGAGCAATAAAGCCTCAGTTGTATCCAACTCTAGTCTTCGTTCAATTGATCGTGCATCACTGCTGCGACACACTGAATGTCACTTTGAGCCCTGGCATTCACAGTCATGTTGGAACTAGGCTGATCTTGCATAACTTTACTCTGTGATTCCAATGTCATGCAGAGACAATTGATTGCTTCTTCTTCGGCTGCAATGGAAGCTGACGCATCGACCGTCCAATACTGCATCATGGTAGAATCTGCAAATGTTACCACAGTGTAAGTCACCACTTCCACCTTGGAAGTATTGGACTCGAATCTCTGCACAAAGGCCTGTGCAAAGTTGAATCCACATTCCTCGACAACGACTGCTAGCTATCTGGCAGGCCTGCCCACAATTTTCTTTTGCACACTGCTCATGAAAGTCCAATCAGTGTTCTCCAGCAAAACCCATGTGTGACTTCACCATCTAGGGGCTGACACCCTCACTATCCTTTCCTCCAGCCGAATTGCAGGCTATTTATGCCCAGTGACTCCCCACATGCAGATCCTACCTCTATGCCACCCTTTAATTTCACACAATGCCAGTACCTGAGCTGATGGTTGCAAATGTCAGATCAAGTGATGGTGGTTCTTCTTCTTCAGTCACTTCATCATCCAAGCCTTCAGCCCCGTACATCATTGCCTGTCCAGGCAACTGTTCCTTGGTGCTGCAAATATAAAGGCACAAAGGCAGAGTTAGGATGGGAGAAGGGAAAGTGAACATGGCTACACCATTTGCAGATTGTAAATAAGAACAAATTGCAGGATGAGGGTGAAATTAAGCTTGAACAGGTGGATTAAGCAGGAACACGTTAACATCCACACTGTTTTAAGAACTATTCCACGTCACTTCCTCAGTTGTTCCAATTAAGCCAGCAACATCTTCTCCATGGTGATGAGCCATACCTGGCTCTGGCCAGTTAGCCGCTGTTAAAGAGGCTGAATAGACTCTGACTGTTTTCATTAGAAAGACGGAGGTTGAGGGGTGACCTGATAGAGGTCTACAAGGTTATGAGGGACATGGATAGAGTGGATGGGAAGGCACTCTTTCCCATGGTGGACGGATCAGTCACCAGGGGGCATAGGTTTAAGGTCGGTGGGCAAAGTTTAGAAGAGTTGTGTGAGACAGGTTTTTTAGGCAGAGGGTGGTGAGTGCCAGGAACGCATTGCCTGGGGAGGTTGTGGAAGCAGATACGTTAATGGCATTCAAAAGGCATCTTGACAAACACATTGATAGAATGGGTATAGAGGGATACGACACAAGGAAGTGATGAGGGTTTTGGCAAAGGTTGATATCATGACCGGTACAGGCTTGGAGGGCCAAAGGGCCTGTTCCTGCGCTGTATTGTTCTTTGTTCTACAGGCTATTATGGGCCATTTTGTTCTGCAAGAGAGAGGGAAGTGTGTCAATTAGAGTCATGTAATGTGTTTAGGTGATGTGCCAACCACAGTTGAATAGTTGGCACTGTGTGCAGCTTGCAGCTGTGCTAAATGTGTGAACATGAGACAAGGTTATGTATGTGAGATATGAGTTGTGATTGATTGCGATCGATGGTGATGGGTGAAGGGGTATGGTATCAGTATGTGAGGCTAGACGTGCAGTTGTAAGAATATGACATGTGAAGCTGCATTCATCTTTAAGAGGTGAAGTCTGGTTTTAAGTAGTGCCGCTAGCTTTATGTGGTGGTAGCTTCACATGAACTTGGGCCTCCTGCTGAGGTGTGCAGCCACTCGGCAGCACATTTAGCTCTGGGCTACATGCTGCGATCATTATAATTAGCAGACAGCACAAAGTTTTATGCTTCCTCCACCATTTTTGATGGGTGAGGGTTAATCATGCATCGCTATCCTCACACCTAATTTTGGGGGCCATCCAATTCAGCTCCCAGAGGGAGTTGATTGGTTAATTTTAAGACTGTTATTCATTCCTTATTTTTGATTTGCCCACAGTTGATCAATTAGATATATGCCTGCTTAAAAAATAGACTCAAATAACTTTGTCATTTTGTTTAGGAGGTATAATGCAAGGTGCAACACCTGTGAGTGAGCACAGATTTTCAAGTACAGCTCGATGGGCGAACTTAAGCTACAGGCTTATTTATGTATGCATATGTTTAGAAATATTAAAAGAATACAAGTAGAATCTGTCTTATAAATTGAACAAAACCAGTAGTGAAGCCAAAAAAAAGAGGTTCAGAATGCAACCTTGAGTGTCTTGATCAACTAATAGAACATTAAATCATTCTGTCATTCGGTGATCATTGCTGCTAAGGGTGGTTATGCAGGGGGCATATTTTAATGAGTATTACATTGAATTAACTTGCAGGCTCTTAATAGAACATTCTACAAATGTCACTGTTTAAATCCAACCACAGACTATGTGATAAAATGTTTACCAAAGTAGAAATTATTTTATACATATAGCAGTATCTTCATTATTACTATATATTGAAACACCATTTTTAGAAGATGGATGTTTTTGGAATATTTTATATTTATTCTACTCCAAACAACATGGATGCCCATTATAATCCATATATTCCTAAAGGAAAGTTTTGTGTAGCATTTAACAACACAGTATGCTGTATTTTGTTTCTGTACTGTTACGTGTCATTCTCTTGTTCCCTTTCACTCCCTTGACATTTCTTTTGCACTATAACAGCATTAGAGGCAAAACTTTTGCTGGTATTTCTTTATGCTTTTCTGTATGTTGAATGGGTGAAGTTACTTGCATTTTTAAAAACTTTGATACCAGATTATTCTACAGAAGAGTTTAAATATTAACGTAGGTGCTGTTAGACTTTTTAAGTGAAGGAATAGACAAATAAATGTCTGAAGGAATCTTACATTTGCTATACATCATAGAATTCCTACAGTGCAGAAGCAGGCCATTCGGCCCATCAAGTCTGCACCCATCCTTGGAAAGAGCACGCTCCTTAAGACCACTCCTCCATCCTGTCCCCTTAACCGAGCAACTCTACCTAACCTTTTGGACATTGAGGGGCAATTTGGCACGGCCACTCCATCTAACCTGCACTTCTTTGGACTGTGGGAGAAAACCAGAGCACCCGGAGGAAACCAACGTAGACATTGGGAGAAAGTGCAAACTCCACAGTCACCCAAGACTGGAATTGAACCCGGGTCCCTGGAGCTGCAAGGCAGCAGTGCTAACCACTGTGCCGCAGAGCAGACAAGCCTCTTTCTTCCTGCTCATTTGGTATTGAGATTGCTCCGTCAGTGAGATCAACCTGCATCAATGGAGTGGGTAATATTCTCATTGACCATTTTGTCAACCTTCTCTGTATTTAAATAATTGATGGATTTCACAATCAATGCACATTGAGCTCGCATCACTCAGCCACATAATGTTTGTGTTGGGAAAACACCACATTGATAAATCTAACTGTTCACTGAATGTGTTAACAGATCTCTGTTTACGAATTATTTTGATTTCCAGTGAACCTACCTGATTGAATCAACATTTAAACATCCTTATCTGGTTGCATATAGCACCTTAATATGTTGTGACCACCAGATAGTGATCTCATCAATATTTTTTTACATAGCTCTTTTTTATTATTGTAACAAGTATTTGTAAACAAGTATTTAAATATATGAATAGTGAATTTTCATTTATGCCTTTCTATTCACTTACAATACTGAGATTCCATGTCAGCTGTGCAACTCTGAGAAAATTGTAGAGTGAAAATTAGTGAGAAAGTCATCCCTAGACTACCATTAGTTGGTTGTAAGTAATCTGGATAGATATTTGGCATAGGTTTCTCCCAGTACGTTAGCTGATGCATGATCACTAATACTTTGGAGATCAAATAGCTGTAGTCTCACCCCGAATCTTAAATAAAAAGCAACTTTAATGGTGGATGATAGAAATTAACAGATTTATTTTAAAATACGATTATCAACATTTAAGGGAACAATTAAATGGGAAGAAAAGAGTCCTGTTGTGGGTGGGTTTAGCAGGGTGTTTCCCGGCACTTGTAGCGCTGAGAACAACCTCACTATTGAACGGAACTTCCCCATTGAGGTTGCACTTGCCTTCACAACTGGGGTCTCCTCAGCAAGAGGATTTGATCCCGGGCACTGGTTAGATCCAGCGAGTGCGCATTCAAGTGTGCCTAACTGCACATTGAAATACGCAAATTTAGGTCCCTCCCATTGTGGGCAGCATCCAGATGAAAACACATCAAGATCAGGTTAGATGATTTACTGGCCGCGTTGCATCCTGAGTGGGGCACATTGCGGCCGTTCGATAGCACCCATGGCATTCTTTTGTTTACATCAAAAAATAAAGGCAGCGATATAACCACCACATTGCGCCCGGCGTGCATCTGGATTCACCGCTTAAATGACAGGAAAGGCCACAATTGATTCTCGCACCCAGTTTGCTATCTAACTGGCCCACTACCGATGGCAAGTTCCGGATCACGCACAAATATGGTGAGCATATCGTTTACCCTTATTTGCATTCATTTCCATCTCATTAGCGAGATTGAAGTCGAATGTTACAGCCTCCCTGGAATTAACCAGCTCCTCAGTGAGAAATCACACAGGTGTCGTTTAGCACTTCTTTTTAAAAAGTGAAGCTGGTGCAGTGATTACTATGGGGAACTGAGGAGGTGAGTAGCCATTTCCATTTTCCAGCATGCAGCTGAAGGGCACTGAAGCTGCTACCCCAGTGCTTGGGGGGTGGGGGACCCCTCAGGTGATTGGACCCCAAGGAGGGTGAAGCATTCCAAGTCGGGGGGGGTGCCCCTGGGCAGGGAAGGGAGTTTCAGGGGTTTTTCGTCTGTGAGACCATCAAGCCATCTCTAAATATTGAGGAGACCCATAAGAGGGCAACTACAGCTGCTGCCTGTCTGTCCTGCCAAACACTTCCAGGACAGAGCCCTGCTCTTGGTTCCACACTGAAGGTCACTTTAACACACTTTGACTGTGAGCTGCCTCTAGCTTCACAGCTAAAGATGAATGAAGAATTGGCCTTGTTAGTGAGAGTACTTTGCAGCTCGTGGGTACACATGGCATGTCTCAGAAGATGATTATTGCATCACTTTTCAATCAAACTTTGAAGTCTGAATGATTTGCCTGAACTCTAAAACCGTCAGACACAGCAGCCAACAATCAAACGCGCAAGCTGTTCTTCGCAGGGAGGAGCAGGAGCAGGAGCGGAGGTGACGTGGATCAGGAGAGCTGCCGGGAAGGTAAGCGTTTTGTTTAAATTACTTACCTGTCGATGCCAGCGGCCTTTTCTTCGCAGGGAGGAGCAGGAGCGGAGGTGACGTGGACCAGGAGGGCTGCCGGGTAGGTAAGTGATCCTATATATTTGGGCGACGGCTAAAACCAAGACACTACACGTGTAGTGTCTCCCACCCGCCCTCCTCCTCTAACCAATTTGATATGGTAAAGTTGTTCTTTGTTTTACTCTTATTTGGTATAAGTTTATTATTGAGTATTATAGTAGTTGAATTAAGCTTTTTATTTAGCAGAGAAGTACTAGAAATTATTTAACATAAATTTGTAAACGTTAATTAAATAAGTAGAGATGGCTGGACAGGTGATGTGTTGTAGCTGTATGATGTGGGAGCTGGTTGATCCCATTGTGAACGGCAGTGACCACATCTGCAGCAAGTGTTGGTTGCAGGAAGACCTCCGGATCAGAATTGATGATCTGGAGTCTGAGCTTCAAACTCTGCGGCACATCCAGAAGGGGGAGAGTTACCTGGACATTTTGCTTCAGGAGGCAGTCACACCCGGTAGATTAAATAATTCAAATTCAGTAAGTGTTCAGGAAAAACAGGGTGTGATTGTAAGTGAGGCAGGTAGGGGGATTCAGAGTTCAGGAGTGCAGGAGCCTCAGCCCTTGACCTTGTCCAACAGGTATGAGATTCTTGCTCCCTATGCGGATGAGGAAAAGGGCTGTGGACAGGATGGGCCAGCTGACCATGGCACCATGGTGCAAAAGGCCATTCAAGAGGAGGGAGCAAAAAGGCAAGTAGTTGTTATAGGGGATTCTATAATTAGAGGGACAGATAGTATCCTTTGCAAGCCGGATAGGGAGTCCCACATGGTCGCATGGTGTGTTTCCTGCCCGGTGCCAGGGTGCGGGACATCTCCCACCGGCTTGAAAGGATACTGGAGTGGGAGGGGAGGATCCAGTTGTCATGGTCCACGTTGGGACTAACAACATAGGCAAGGCTAGGGTGGAGGACCTGTTTGGGGATTATCAAGCACTAGGAAGGAAATTGAAGAACAGGTCCTCGAGGGTCATAATCTCTGGATTACTGCCCGAGCCACGTGCTAATTGGCATAGGGATAAGAAAGTTAGGGAAGTAAACACATGGCTAAGGGATTGGTGTAGGAAAGAGGGATTCCATTTCATGGGGCATTGGCACCAGTTTTGGAACCGGGGGGATCTGTACCGTTGGGACGGTCTCCACCTGAACTGATCTGCAACCAGTGTTCTAGCGAAAAGGATAAATAGGGTGGTCAGTAGGACTTTAAACGTCTGAGTCGGGGGGAAGGGAAAGGGAAAGCGACAGGGAGTAGGGAGTTAAATGGACGGATAAGCAGCAGGTTAGCATGTGTGCAGGTGGGTTTAAGTTCAAGTCAGACTAGGAATGAAGCAAATGGAAGGATAACGTAGGACATCGCATGATGTCCAATTTCCTCTAATAATGATAAGAAAGTCAGCATTAAGGCACTTTACCTGAATGCTCGTAACATTCGTAACAAAGTTGATGAATTAACGGCACAAATCATCACGAATGAATATGACTTGATAGCCATTATGGAAACATGGTTGCAGGATGGTCACGACTGGGAGTTAAATATCCAGGGGTACCAGATGTTTTGGAGGGATAGACAGGTATGTAAGGGAGGTGGAGTAGCACTAATAATCAAGGATCACATCAGGGTGGCATTGAGGGATGATATAGGTTCTATGGAGAATGAGGTTGAATCCATTTGGGTAGAAATTAGAAATTCTAAGAAGAAAAAGACAATGATAGGCGTAGTCTATAGGCCACCAAATAATAGCATCACACTGGGACGGGCAGTAAATGAAGAGATAACTAATGCCTGTGAAAAGGATACAGCAGTTATCATGGGAGATTTTAATCTGCATATAGATTGGTCAAATCAGCTCGGTCAGCGTAGCCTTGAAGAGGAGTTTGTTGAATGTATCCGGGATAGTTTTCTGGAACAATATGTAATGGAACCGACGAGAGAGCAAGCTATCCTAGATCTGGTCCTGTGTAACGTGGCAGGAATAATTAATGACCTCATCGTTAGGGATCCTCTTGGGAGGAGTGATCACAGCATGGTTGAATTTAGTATACAAATGGGGAGTGTGATGATAGAATCCAATACCAGGGTCCTATGCTTGAACAAATGGGACTACAATAGAATGAGGAAGGACCTCGCTAAAGTAGACTGGAAACAAATATTTTATGGTAGGAGAGTTGAGGAGCAGTGGAGTACTTTCAAAGAAATCTTTCATAGTGCTCAACAAAAGTATATTCCAGTGAGAAGGAAGAATTGTAAGAAAAGAGGTAATTTACCATGGGTATCGAAGGAGATACATGAGGCTGTCAAGTTGAAAGAGAAGGCTTACAAAGTGGCCAAGATCAGCGGGAAACTAGAAGATTGGGAAAACTTTAAAGATCAGCAGAAAGCCACGAAAAGAGCCATAAAGAAAAGTAAGATAGAACACAAAAAAAAACTGGCACAGAATATAAGGACAGATAGCAAAAGTTTTTATAATTATATAAAACTAAAAAGAGTGGCTAAAGTAAACATTGGTCCGTTAGAGGATGAGAGTGGTCATTTAGTTATGGGATATGATGAAATGGCAGAGGCATTGAACAAATATTTTGTATCGGTCTTCACAGTGGAGGACACTAATAACATGCCAGCAATTGACCGAGAGAAGAAGGTAGGTGAGGACCTGGAAACCATTACTATCACGAAAGAGCAAGTGTTGGGCAAGCTAATGGAGCTCAGGATAGATAAGTCTCCTGGCCCTGATGTAATGAATCCCAGGGTACTGAAAGAGATGGCTGGAGTAATAGCAGATGCACTGGCGGTAAATTTCCAAAATTCGCTGAACACTGGGGCAGTCCCAGAGGATTGGAAAATAGCAAATGTGACGCCACTGTTTAAAAAGGGAAGTAGACAAAAGATGGGGAATTATAGACCGGTTAGCTTAACCTCTGTCGTGGGGAAGATGCTTGAGTCTATTTTCAAGAAAGAGATAGGAGGGCACCTAGATAGAAATTGTCCCATTGGACGGACGCAGCATGGATTCATGAAGGGCAGGTCATGCTTGACGAATCTCTTGGAATTCTATGAAGACATTTCGAGCAAGGTAGACAAAGGGGACCCAGTGGATGTGGTGTACCTAGATTTCCAAAAGGCCTTTGACAAGGTACCGCACAAGAGGCTGCTGCATAATATAAGGATGCATGGTGTTAAGGGTAGAGTACTAGCTTGGATAGAGGATTCGCTGTCTAACAGGAAACAAAGAGTGGGAATAAATGAGTGCTATTCTGGCTGGCAATCAGTGACGAGCGATGTGCCTCAGGGATCGGTGTTGGGACCACAATTATTTACAATTTATATAGACGATTTGGAGTTGGGAACTACGTGTAAGGTATCCAAGTTTGCGGATGACACAAAGGTGTGTGGCAGAGCAAAGTGTACTGAGGACTGTAAAACCTTACAGAGGAACATTGACACATTGAGTGGGTGGGCGAAGGTCTGGCAGATGGAGTATAATGTCAATAAGTGTGAAGTCATGCATTTTGGTAGGAGTAACAATAGAACGGATTATTACTTAAATGGTTGAAAAGCTGCAACATGCTGCTATGCAGAGGGACCTGGGTGTACTTGTGCATGAGTCACAGAAGGTTGGTCTGCAGGTGCAACAAGTAATTAGGAAGGCAAATTGAATTTGTCCTTCATTGCGAAGGGGATTGAGTTTGAAAGTAGAGAGGTAATGTTGCAGTTGTACAAGGTGCTGGTGAGGCCACACCTGGAGTACTGTGTGCAGTTTTGGTCTCCACACTTGAAAAAGGATGTGCTAGCACTAGAGGGGGTGCAGAGGAGGTTCACTAGGCTGATTCCAGAGTTGAGGGGGTTATCGTATGAGGAGAGGCTGTGTAGATTGGGATTATATTCACTGGAATTCAGAAGGTTGAGGGAGGATCTAATAGAAACATATAAAATTTTGAAGGGAATGGATAAGATAGAAGTAGAAAGGATGTTTCCACTGGTAGGTGAAAGTAGGACAAAAGGGCATAGCCTCAAGATTAGGGGGAACAGATTTAGGACTGAATCAAGGAGGAACTTCTTCACTCAGAGGGTGGTTAAAGTATGGAATTCCCTACCGAAAGGAGTAGTAGACGCTACTTCATTGAATATATTTAAAGATAGGGTAGATGTTTTTTTGAAAAATAAAGGAATTACGGGATATGGCGAGAATGCGGGTAAGTGGTTCTGAGACCACGAAAAGATCAGCCATGATCTTATAGAATAGCGGAGCAGGTTCGAAGGGCCGGACGGTCTACTTCTGCTCCTAGTTCTTATGTTCTTAAGCTGGGCTTCAGCACTGGCGAATTCCTTGCAACCATTGGGTAAGTGAGCACTGTCGCCTTAATGTTCCCGTCTCGGGGCTCCTGCTGTGGCTGGGGGTGATTATACCGAGCTAGGTTTTCCCGCACAGCTGGCTTTGTGGATGGCACTCTGAGAGAAGGCGGGACAGATAAGAGTGGGGAGGCTTGGAGGAATTGCATGTCCCGGAGCGAAAACCTTAACTGATTGTCGGTGTCTCTCCCTCTCCAATTCTTTACAGATATAATAATATGGCAGGTTATGTTGGCCCCGCGTGAGGCTGCCGTTGCAATGCAGATGGCAGCCCGGTTGGCCGGACGCTAGAGAAGGCGACAGCAGATTTGACGCAGGCTGAGGCGGCACCTCATGTGCAAGGGGCCACCGTACACCCTGAAGACCCTGCTGCCCATCAGGCCACGGAGGAACCCAGAGAAGGACACCAACGACAGTCTAAGGTATATAGGCGTTGTTGTTCTTTTTGAGGAGATGACGGACAGCATGTGCCGCAGGAGACTCCATCTCAACAAAGAGACAGTGCAACACCTGTGCTACATCCTTGCAGACATGGCACCCCATGCACCCGCTCCCAGTAACCGTATACCACAGCCCAGAGCTTCTATGCAACCGATTCATTCCAGGGCTCGAGCAGGGATTTGTACGGCATTTCCCAAGCTACAGGCCAGAAGTGCCCTGTATGCCTGGGCATCAGGTTATATCAACTTTGAGCTGGACCAAGCCCACCAAGATGCCGATGCCGGATTCTCTGCCATCACCAGAATGCCCCAGGACCAGGAGGTAATTGATGACACACATGTCGCCTTCAGTGCACCGCAGCATCAGGGAGTTCCCTTCATTAACAGGAAGGTGTTCCACTTCCTGAATGTTCAACTTGTGTGTGACCACTGCCTCCGGATCATGCACGTGTGTGCACCCTTCCCCGGAATCTTTGAGGTCCACTCCAGGATAACGAGTTGGCTCTTGAGGCATAAGGGGTACCAGATGAGGTTCTGGCTTATGACACCAGTGCGGAGGCTGGAGACCCGATATAAAGAGGCCCATGTTGCCACCCGTGCTGTCATTGAGCGGTGCATCAAACTGCTCAAAATGGAGTTATACTGCTTGGACCACTCTGGTAGTGCACGGCAGTACACCCCCAGAGGGTCTCCCACATTGTGGTGGTCTGCTGTGCCCTCCACATCCTGGCACAGCAGTGGGGAATCGTGCTGATTTGTTTGATTTAAATTTATTGTCACGTATGTGGTGATATGCATCTGCACAGTAGTGCATATAGTTATCTATTAATGTATATAGTTGTCTATATGACCTCCGACCAGCAGGTGGCAATAGAGATCCACCATGTGCCTTCAGAGATCTGGGAGTTGGTAGTAATTTGTAATATAGTTTGTTAGTTATCTTTCTACGTGATCATTTTGTTAATGGCAGATGGAATACAATGTGGAAAAGTGTGATGTTATGCACTTTGGAAGGAGGAATAGATGCATGGACTATTTTCTAAATGGGGAAATGCTTAGGAAATCAGAAGCACAAAGTTCACTTTGTTAATAAACCATCTTACTAGTCAAAGAATGAGATGTTCTGTGTGCATCCTTACCACAGCCACAACACAGAACACAACATGGTATCAAAACTGTAGAACAATTGAAGATAACTACGGAGAAAATGGGACGAAGCTGACCAAAGAAAGAGAGAAAAAACTTCTTGCACCTCCATGGGTTGGATTGGATTTCTTTATTGTCACATGGACCAACGTGCATTGGAAAGTATTGTTCTGTGTGCAGCTCAGACAGATCATTCCGTACATGAAAAGGAAGTACATAGGCCAAACATAAAATGCACAATGTAGATACATAGACACAGGCATCGGATGAAGCATACAGGAGTGTATGGCACTCAGTAGAGAAGGTGTATGAAGAGATCCGATCTGTCCATAAGCGGGTCATTCAGGAGTCTGATAATAGCAGGGAAGAAGCTGTTTTTGAATCTGTTAATGCGTGTTCTCAGACTTTTGTATCTTCTGCCCGAAGGAAGAAGCTGGAAGAGTGAGTAAGCCGGGTGGGAGGGGTCTTTGATTATGCTGCCTGCTTTCCCAAGGCAGCGGGAGGTATAGACAGTCAACGGATGAGAGGCGGGTTTGTGTGATTGGCTGGGCAGTGTTCACGACTCACTGTAGTTTCTTACGGTCTTGGGCCGAGCTGTTGCTATACCAGGCTATGATGCAGCCAGAATAGGATTCTTTCTATAGTGCATCTATAAAAGTTGTTCAGAGTCAGTGTGGACATGCCGAATTTCCTTAGTTTCCTGAGGAAGGATAGGCGCTGTTATGCTTTCTTGGAGATAGTTGTTGTTACACCACTGCACTAGTTTCTCTACCTCCCTCCTGTATTCTGACTCATCATTGATCAAGATCCAACCCACTATGTTCGTGTCATCAGCAAACCTGTAGATGTAGTTGGAGCCAAATTTTGCCACACAGTTGTGTGTATAGGGATTATAGTAGGGAGCTAAGTACACAGCATCGCGGAGTCCCAGTATTGAAGACTATCGTGGAGGAAGTGTTGGTTTTCTGATTGTGGTCTATGGGTCAGAGAGTCGAGGGTCCAGTTGCAGAGCAAGGAGCCTAGGTTTTGGAGCTTTGATATGAGTTTGGCTGGGATTATGGTGTTGAAGGCGGAGCTGTATCAATAAATAAGCGTCTGATATAGGAGTATTTGTTGCTGAGATGCTCCAGGAATGAGTGTAGGGGCAGGGGGATGGCGTCTGCTGTGGACTGGTTGCGCTGGTATTCAAATTGCAGTGGATCTAGGCATTCTGGGAGTATGGAGTTGATGTGCCTCATGATGAACCTCTCAAAGCACTTCATTACGATCGGTGTCAAGGCCACCGGACGATAGTCATTGAGGCACGTTGCCTGGTTCTTCTTTGGCACCGGTATGATGGTGGTCTTCTTGAAGCAGGTGGGGACCTCGGAATGGAGTGGGGAGAGGTAGAAGATCTTCACAAATGCATCTGCCATTCAGAGACTCAGTCCGGTGGGTCGCCTTCCGAGGGTTCACTTTCAAGAAGGCCAATCTGACTTTGGAAGCTGTGATGGTGTGAATGGGTGTGTCCGGGGATGCTGAGGCAGTCGGCAGCGGTTTCATGGTTTTCTGTTTGAAGCAAGCATAGATGCATTGAGTTCATCGGGGAGGGGTGTGCTGCTGCCGGAGATTCTGCTCGGCTGCGCTTTGTAGCCTGTTGTGTTGCTTAAGCCTTGCCACAACTGTGTGATGCTAATCTGCGACTCTAGCTTGGTCTTTATTGCTCCCCCCAAAAAAATGAAATGTTCGAGCGTTATATCTTTCGCACGCATTCTCAGAAGGTGAGCGAATCTTTCAATAGTTTTTTAACCAACTTGCGGTTGAAGGCACAGTTGTGAAATTTTAGTACTTTAAGGTAATTGATGATCCGCAACAGATAGTGTTCAGGATATTGAATGATAAGGTATGCGAGAGGCTATTGAGGGAAGAAGAGCTTCAGCAAGAAAGTGCTATCAATATTTGTCATGCGAGCGAGCTAGCTGCACAGCAAATTAGCGCGCTCAATCTGAAACATTTTGGCGCCAATATGGCAGAACACACTAGCACCATAAGCATAATGACGCAGTCAAAGAAGAAATGTGGTCTCAGCGATGCAGCAATCGACATTTGCCATGACAGTGTTTTGGAAGCTGTGTTCTAGGTGTGGAAGAGCAAATCACTTTGCTAGGCAATGTTTTCCCCGTCCAACAATGGACAAAACAGGACCAATTAACTTAAGTAATGAGATATGCATCATAGACCTGGTTGCTGTTGGTATAATTTCGACTGAGGACACAAATAGTCCAAACAGGCAAAACGGCAAATTTTTTCTCACAATTTACAGCCATAGTGATGCAGATGCAAATACTATAGAAGACAGATGGGCGATTCCGTTGATGGTTAATGGCACACTAATCAAATGCAAGCTCGAAATGGGAATGAATGCCAACCTCATTGCTATATCAGGACTATAATGGTAATGAGATCACAATGTTGGGAGCCTGTGAGCTCACAGTAACTGAAAAAGACAGAACTTGTATGATTACATTTTCCATAGTGGAAACAGCGCGACTTGCTTATTGGAGTGGAAGTGTGTGAAGCGCTTTGGGCTTGTTAAGCGGGTTTACAGTGCAGAAAGCCTGGTACCGTGTTAAGTGGGTTTACAGTGCAGAAAGCCTGGTACCGTGCCAACATGCATTCATAGAGTCTATCATAAAGGGCTTTCCGGAAATATTTCAATATGGCACTCTGTCTTTTACATACCGCATCCAATTGGAGGAGAAGGCGAAGAGAGTCATACACATGCCAAGACGTGTCCAGCTCCAGGAATGCGCAAATTGATAATGACAGCTCCATTCAAGGACAAATTGAAGGCCGAGTTAGAGAGAATGATGGCTCTAAGAGTCATCAAACGCATAGAGGAACCTACCGACTGGGTTAACTCTCGGTGTGCCTCAAGAAGACGAATAATGACCTTCGAATATGCATGGACCCCAAAGACCTGAACCTTAACATCAAGTGAGAGCACTAACCGATTCCGAAGAGGGAGGAAATAACATGAGAGATGGCTGGAGCGACATGTTTCAGCAAGTTGGACGCGTCACAAAACTTTTGGCAGTTAAAACTGTGCGCGATTGTTTCCTTCAGATGCCATTTGGCATAATTTCTGTTTCAGAAATTCTCCATCGTGCCATGGAACACATAAATCATAGAATTTACAGTGCAGAAGGAGGCCATTTGGCCCATCGGGTCTGCACCAACCCTTGGAAAGAGCACCCTACCCAAGCCCGCACCTCCACCCTACCCCCATAACCCAGTAAACACACTCAACCTTTTTTGACAACAAAGGGAAATTTAGCATGGCCAATCCACCGAAGCCACACATCTTTGGATGGTGGGAGGAAACCAGAGCACCTGGAGGAAACTCAGGCAGACACAGGGAGAACGTGCAGACTCCGTACAGACAGTGACCCAAGCTGGGAATCGATCCTGGGACCCTGGAGCTGTGAAGCAACTGTGCTAACCACTGTGCTACCTATGCCAAAGACATAGTTGAAGGGTTGCCAAGTGTCTGAGTCTATGTGGATGACGTAATAAATTTGGGGTCCACACGCGGCGCGCATGACAAAAGGCTTTTCCGGGTCTTAAAAAGTATAAAGAAGAATGGCCTAAAGCTTAACAACGCAAAATGTCAAATTGGGGTTGACAGCATCACCACCTCAGGGGATAGGCTCTCTGCACAAGGTGTGATAGAGGATTGGCTGACTGGCAGAAGGCAGAAAGTGGGCATAAAGGGGTCTTTTTCTGGATGGCAGCTGGTGACTAGTGATGTGCCTCAGGGGTCTGTGCTGGGACCACAACTTTTTACAATATACATTAATGATCTGGAAGAAGGAACTGAAGGCACTGTTGCTAAGTTTGCAGATGATACAAAGACCTGTAGAGAGACAGGTAGTATTGAGGAAGTGGGTGGGCTGCAGAAGGACATGGACAGGCTAGGAGAGTGGGCAATGAAGTGGCAAATAAAATACAATGTGGAAAAGTGTGAGATTATGCACTTTGGAAGGAGGAATTTAGGCATAGACTATTTTCTAAATGGGGAAATGCTTAGGAAATCAGAAGTACAAAGGGACTTGGGAGTCCTTGTTCACAATTCTCTTAAGGTTAACGTGCAGGTTCAGTCAGCAGTCAGGATGGCAAATTCAATGTTAGCATTCATGTCAAGAGGGCTAGAATTCAAGACCAGAGATGTACTTCTGAGGCTGTATAAGGCTCTGGTCAGACCCCATTTGGAGTATTGTGAGCAGTTTTGGGCCCCATATCTAAGGAAGGATGTGCTGGCCTTGGAAAGGGTCCAGAGGAGGTTCACAAGAATGATCCCTGGAATGAAGAACTTGTCCTATGAGAAACTTGTCCCTTGAGTACTCTGGGTCTGAACTCATTGGAGTTTAGAAGGATGAGGGGGAATCTTATTGAAACTTACAGGATACTGCGAGGCCTGGATAGAGTGGCCATGAAGAGGATTTTCCACTTGTAAGAAAAACTAGAACCAGAGGACACCATCTCAGATTAAAGGGACAAGCCTTTCAAACAGAGATGAGGAGGAATTATTTCAGCCAGAGAGTGGTGAATCTGTGGAACTCTTTGCTGCAGAAGGCTGTGGAGGCCAAATCACTGAGTATCTTTAAGGCAGAGATAGATAGGTTCTTGATTAATAAGGGGATCGGGGTTATGGGGAGAAGGCAGGAGAATGGGGATGAGAAAAATAACAGCCATGATTGAATGGCGGAGCAGACTCGATTGGCCAAGTGGCCTAATTCTGCTCCTATGTCTTATGTCCTCCAAGCCCCCCATCTGCGGTAACAACAAATTCCTGCCAGCCCGGGCAGCACGGTGGCGCAGTGGGTTAGCACCTCTGCCTCACAGCGCTAAGGTCCCAGGTTTGAATCCCGGCCCTGGTTCACTGTCCGTGTGGAGTTTGCGCATTCTCCCCGTGTCTGCGTGGGTTTCGCCCACACAACCCAGAGATGTGCAGGGTAGGTGGATTGGCCACGCTAAATTGCCCCTTGGAAAAAATTAATTGGGTACTCTAAATTTATAGTAAAAAAAAATTCCCTCCAGCCATGCTCAACGCCAGCTTTAAAAAATGGAGACAGGACGGGGTGACGCTAGCGGTTAGGGACCTCTATGTAGGGGACAGACTCGCGCCCTTGGACAAACTAACTGTGGACCTGGAATTACCGACTGGGCAAGAGCTCGGGCACCTCCAAATTAAACACTTTCTCAGCAAGGAGACGGCAAAGTACCCAGGGCCCCGAGAGACAACCTCCTAGAGGAACTAATCATCTGGACAGTAATGAAGGGGGGAACTGTGGGAACATATACGGACGGTTGCTAGACAGGGCAAGACTACCACTTTTGTAACTTCTGTTAATGCCATTGGTCTTAACGTAGAAGAGAATCCTCTTATGTCATACATGAACAGGTGCAGATACATCATATAATTTAAATTTTGTAACACGCAGCTAATTTTTATCAGTTTGCCTTGCAGTTTCAGATTTGTACAAAAGAATCAGAACATCAAAATAGGTGCTATTTGACTTTTCTCACATGTGATCCAGATGAGAAAACTCTAGCTTAGCTGTCTAGTCTCACTTGCCTTTTTACAACTGCTGAACTGAGCACCCACGTTATAGCATGAGCAATGTTAGAATTACTTGTTAGTATTTTGTTGACAGTCATCATGGTTTACTGCTAACCTGTGTAGCAATCAGTACTTATTGCGGTAGCTTTCAACTCGTATTGGAGATAGTGGTTAGGCTGTTTAATACCTTTCCCGACCTACCTTTCCACAGCTAACTGTTGCTATCACCATGATGGGAGTTACCTCAGAACTTTAACTGGACTAGCCATATAATACTGTGGCTACAAGAGCAGATAAGAGGCAAGCAATCCTTGGTAGAAGGTGGGCATGGATCTTTTTCACTTCAATGGAAAATAATACCTGTTGGTCATTGACCACTTCTCTAATTATCCGAAGGTAAAACAGCCAGCAAACACGACTGCTCGATGTGTTATCCAACATGCTAAGGAAGATTTTTCCCGGCATTGGATACCAAACACTGTTATGACTGACATTGATCCCTGCTTCAAAAACTATGAGTGGACTGAGTTCGCCCGTCATTATGACTTTTAGCACATTCCTTCAAGTCCTTTATGTCCTCAGTCAAACGGGAAGGCAGAAAAGAGTGTGCACATTTTTAAACAGCTGCTGAAAAAAGCCATTGACAGCAAGGAAGACATGTATCTGGCCCCTTTGAGCTATTGTTCTGCACCACTTGTCAATGGGCTGTCACCAGCACAGCTGCTGATGAATAGGCAACTATGAACAATGAACGAATAGGCAACCTGCCATCCATTACAACTCACCCTGTGGATCGAGGACTGGAGCGGGAACTGCTTCTTCAGAAAAGGAGGCAGAAAGGGTTCTACGATAGATCCGCAAGGAAGCTCCAGCCAGTGCATCCAGGTGACACGGTTAGACTGGAGGATGCCAATGGATGGTCAATTATGCAAAGGTACTGCAACAGGCAGGTCCACATTTCTTTCTCATCATCATTGAGGATGGCTCAGTCCTGCGGAGAAACCGAAGAGTGCAGTTTAAAGTTCAACATCCCTTTGTTTTGAGTCCAACAGAAGAGTTGGTATGTAATCCCAAAACATTTGAAGAGGATACAGACCACCAATCAGAGCCAGCACTCAGGGAAACATCCGCAGCAATAAATATCGAACAAGCAGGAACTCCAACAATAAATGAAAGTGTAACACGATCGCCTATTCAGCCATTTCTCAGCAGATCAACCAGATTATGTCATAAAACTGAGAGACTGAGCTTGTAGTGAATTGTGTACAGTTACCTGTTTGAAATTGTTACGCATATCATATTTGGTAGAGCATAGTTGCATTTATAAATGTTAACACCTCCAAAGGAAAGGAGATGTGGTGATATGCAGACAGTAGTATATATAGTTATCTATATGACCTCCGGCCAACAGGTGGCGATAGAGATCCACCATGTGACTCCAGAGAACCGGGAGTTCATAGTAAGTTGTACTAGACGACAGTCACATTAGAAGTAGCTCCAGGAGAATTCACTTTGTTACCGTTTGTATTATAGTTCGGTACTTATCTTTCCATGTGTTCAATTTGTTAGTAAACTATCTTACTAGTCAAAGAGCTAGATGTTCTGTGTGCCTCTTTACAATTAAACTTAGAATTGTATGTAAACCTTTGGAGAAATGTTCAACACAATACCCCAAACTTTCTGTTGCAGAATAGGTAGTTCCATTAAATCTTGGTGAGGCTATTTCTGAGAATAATTTATGTGCCATGGTTCTATTCCTAAGTCCCCCAATATCTTGTCATTCAGTTTCAATATAACTATTGAAATCACAATTTTAAGAGGTAACAGACTTCATATTTTCTCCTACCTGCAAGTGGGAAAAATTGAAAATCAGAATTGGAACTTGAGATGGTCACAAAACTGTCAATCAGCCTGGACAGCAATTAACCTCACTGTCTTTATGATGCAAGTTCATTGAAGCGATAAAGATCTCCTTCCTGGATCCTAAAGTTTTGATTCTGAGTGCCTGGTACCCTTTGGGATATAGCTAGTCGTAGTTGGTCAAACGTTGATGATTCTGATTGGACTGCAATTCAAGGAGTAGAAGTAGTGATAAATTAAAGTACCCATATTCTTCTAACTATTGTTAGCACACATTAAAAATAGATCTATTGGATGTGCTGGAGAGGCAAAACATAAATAATGGATAATTTTTTATTGTTGTCCAATTGAATAGCTTGGATCCTTCCATTAGTGTGTAATTGGAATGCCACATTTCCATTGGACACCTGGACATATGAGTAGAAAAAGCTGTTGCTTATTCAGCTGGAGTTGGCATGCTGTACAAGATCTCTTAGGACCAATTCACAACTTCTATTTCCTCAACACAGTTTTTGATCTCTACTGTGATTTAAACCATAGTCAGCAAGTCATAGCACCAAGGCTCTCTGAGAATAGTGCTTCCAGATGGGAGTACAAATATATTAGTGCCTCCATGTACAAATTTAAGCCCAAGACAACACTTGAGATAAGAATGGCAAGCTACCAGGTACATTGTGCCAGTTATAAGTATCACATGATGTATAAGCTGTGGAACACAGCCAATACAACCCATTCTGCTGCCAGAGATGCTGTCCTCGCTGTCATTGATGAAAACATTCGGAATGCCAAGATGCAGACTCCAAGAGGCCTGTGGTGTTCTTGATCTGAAACCCAAACCCAAGCCACCATTTATTCAAATGTATTTTTAAAACCTTGACAGAACTAATCCACCACTGTCTAAAATCACACCATATGACCAAAGGAGCTAACTAAGGATTTTTGGCTTTGAGATGACATTGAATTGTGGGACAGAATTTTATACTACTCAGGCAGGTGTGCGTCTGACTTGGAGGCACATGAAATTGCATTCCGACATGCACGCAAGCACTTTTTTGGTCATGGGGATAACGGATGGGCAACCACTGATAATTAGGAAGCTAGTTAAGAGGATTAAACTCCAATTGACCTGGATTTCACGTCCATGCGATTTTTAGGTCGACGCGTGGGCAGCCTGGGCAGGTGACCAAATCATTTTTGTCGTTTTGTAATCCAAAGAACAAAGAAAAGTTGCATCACAGGAACAGGCCCTTCGGCCCGCCAAGCCTGCACCAATCCAAATCCTCTATCTAAAACTGCCGCCTATTTTCTAAAGAACAAAGAAAAATTACAGCACCAAGGGTAGGATGAAAAGGGCAGGAGCACAGGCAGGCTGAGTTCATCAGAGTTATTGAGAGTTTGGTGATTTCACTGCTTTCTTTGGACGTTTGCGCATCTTGTTGGGAGTTTCCAGGGGATTTCAGACTTTGTGACATCTGAGATTTCTAACCCTTTGGCATCCTCATTTGCATCTCTGTAGATGGGTCTAGTCTATTCAGTCGGGAGCGCCTCGGAGGAAGACAGTGGCCAAAGTTAGAGGGATAAAGTGGGCGGCCTCACAGAAGATGCTACTATCCACAGAATCATAGAGTGCTGAAGAGACCCTTTCTTGAGTCTGCAGCGACGCATGAAAAACACCTGATGTGTCTATCTAATCGCCTTTGCCAGCAGTTTGGCCCATCGCCTTGAATGGTATGACGTGCCAAGTTCTCATCTAGGTACTTTTTAAAGGATGTGAGGCAATCCACTTCTACGTCCTCCCAGGCACTGCATTCCAGACAATCACCATCCTCTGGTATCCAGGGTACACAGGCAATGATCCAGCTACCTAGACGTGACAGAGGTCCAGTGCCACAGGAGGTTCTAGCTTTCAAGGTAAGGTGTCATGTTCATTTGCCAGATGATTGAGACAGAGGTAGCTTCCAACTGAGTGGTGGACACGGAATTCATGTGGCTCTCAAGGTCATTGTCGTTCTTAACCTTTATGCTTCTGGATTTTTCCAGGGGTCATTGAGTGATCTTTGCAGAGTCTCCCAGTCAGCTGAACATAGCTGTGTCAAGCTAGTGACTGACTCTCTGTTCAGGCAGGTGAACACATTCATCAATTTCAGGATGGAAGCCAATCAGGCTGCGTGCGTCAGTGGCTTTGTAACAATTGCAGAGCTCACTCCCATCCAGAGTGCCAGATGTGACCATCAAGGTACCAGCTGGTGAGCTGGACAACTTTGTCAATAGGAAGGGGTTTCACTCCGTGAATGCTCAAATTGTGTGCAACCACAGGTGCCAAATTCTACAGGTTTGTGAAAAGTATCCTGGCAACTCCCACAATACTTGAATACTGAGGCACTCACAAGTGCTAAGGCTGTTTGTGGTTCCAACTTGCCTTGATAAATGGTTGTTGGGTGATGAGGGGTATCCTTTGAAAAGGTAGCTGATGATACCTCTCAGGCACCTGAGGAAAGAAGCTGAGGTAAGATACAATCATCGCCATTTCTCCACAAAGGCAGTAGTGCACAGGACAATTGGTCTGCTTAAAATAAGGTTCCGACGTCTGGACTGCTCCGAGGGTGCCCTGCAAAATCCATCAAAGCAAGTGTTGCTTATTGTTGTTTTCTGCTGTGCTTTGCATAATCTTGCTCTTTCTAGGGGTAACCACTGGACCAGGAGAATACTGAAGTAAGTGCACCTGCCTCAGAGGAGGAATCCAATGATGACTCCGGTGCAGAGTCTGGACAGGCAAATAGTGAAGATGAAGAGACTAAGATGAGGAACCTTCAGGGAGATGGGGACACCAGGAGAGGCTTTGATCCAGCCTTCCTTCAGCAAAGCTGCTATTTACCTTCTGTCTGAGACCAAGGGCACTAACTCATTTCCAAGCATCTTAATCCTATCCATGTCATGAGCCCAATACAGAAACCCCTGATGCTGTTCAGTGCTCTCTCAATGGATACAGCTGTGTGCTCACAGTTCAGGTTCAATGTAGTGCTTATGCTCCACATAGACTCCTCCATGACAGAGACTATGGCATACAGAACCTCGGAATCTCCCCACGCATCCCACTGGGCATCCAGCATTTGCTGCCTAATTGACCACTCCGAAGACTCAGCATGGCCCTTGTCTCAAGCAAGTCCTCTAACTGCATTCCCTGCCTCCACCATCTACTCGTGAGTTTGATGTGCCTTTGTCACCGTGCCTTACCGCAATGTGTGAGTATCTGCACTGGTGCTTGGTGCATCTGGTCTGGTGTTAAGGGAAGGTCGCCAGCTTCCTGGCTGGCTCTGGAGGATGGCTTATGTGAGGGATGTACACAATCAGTCAGTCCTATTGGTCATTACACCAATGTCCATGCTATGTATCCGGGTGCGAGTGATATCAATGGCATCACAGTGGTTTAGTGATTGGTGAATCATTGGACACTGTTTCACGGAAGTCCTTTTGAGGGATGAGACAATCCTACATTCTTTTCACTTTCAGCCTGTCCTGCTTCTGCCCATTGGACTATTACCTTCCTCAGAGACTGCAGACTCACCACAACCTGAGGACTGACCTTCCTTGTTCGCATTCGAGCTCTGTGGCTTCCAGTCCATGGCTGGTGGGAAAGCCAGGTTTGCCACCCCAACATCAGTGACAAATCTCTTGCCATTGTTATGGCTGCATTTTTCTTGTAAGTGCAATGCTCCATTCAATACTTAACTCTCCGCCTCCAGCACCATACCATACTTTTTCGCACACACCTTCATCTCCGCGAACAATGTGGACGTTCCCAACCTTTTTACATACCTGACCCTTTGATAGATCCAGTGCTTCAGATCTTCTCTCCAGCCTTAACACACATGGGTAGAGGTGTTTTCTGAGACTCCCTATTCCTACACCCATGAGTGCAGCTAAGGACGGGAACCCTTCCTCATTTCTCCACGTTGGACAAGGACAACTCGGAACTCACCCTTGCCGAGCGTAGAAGATCATTTGAACCTTTTCCGGCATTGCATCCATGAGTCACCAGGCCAGGTTGTGCCTGCTGACCTCAGCTCTGCCACCTCTGCCTAGGCCTCCTTGGTGAGGTGGGATAGCGTCCTCCTTCTATCCCATGGAATCAGGATGTCCCTCCTGGCAATCACCACCTCCACAAGGATGCGCAAACAATATCCTAAAATCTGTCGGCTTCATGCTCACTTTAAGTTCCCTCCACCTGGAGTGTCTTCTGGGTGCTGCCGCGATATGATGCAGGCCTTGGCTGCCTCCGATGTCTTAGTGGTGACTGGCAGCCACGTTTAAACTTCCCATTGGGCTGCCATTGCACCCGGCACCTGCCATGCTCCCACCCCTGCAGGCCTTGCATATCCTATCAGATGGGTTTTATGCTAGCCAGCACTTTGTAGCCAGCCAGTGTGATACTGTATTTTTTCATTTATCTCGGATGGAACCAGGAAACGCAACCACTGCCAGTCCCATCTGCCATGTATGCACGCCGCACGGAAAAGTATCGTCGCAGAGTTACTTTCCCTATCAGGTACCACATTAAAAAAATATTTTCATTTACATCGTACCTTTCCCAACTTCAGGATGTCCCAAGCCACTTTACATTCAACAAAGTATTTTTGAAGTGTGGTCACTGATTAAATGGAGGAAATATATGATATTAAAATCTATCAGATGTTTAAGCCATAAAACCTATCGTCAGAGCAGAAAACGTTAGGTTTGGTCTCCTAAGTACACTGAACCTTCAGAAGGCACCATGAACTTTCAAAATCTAAATAGGTTCCTGAAAGTTAAGAGTTAAACATGGTTACTGTTCTCACAATAAACCTAATGTTTTGTTTGGACGACTTCCCAAGGATTACAACCCCTCCCATCCTCCATCATCATGAATTGAAACCCACTCTATTCCTGCCAAGATCCTAAGTAGCAGCTGCAGATGAGTTATCTGCTCCTGTGGCTCACTTTGGAGTCCTCACCTGACTAGGAGTCAAGCCTGTCAATAAAGCTGACATCCGAGTGGTGAGCCTGCAGAATAGAAAAGTTGCACATAGTGGAGTTAAAAATCCCCAACATAATAATCTCATACTCTTTATTAGTGTTACAAGTAGGCTTACATTAACACTGCAATGAAATTATCGTGAAAATCTCCTAGTCTCCACACCTGTGCCTGTTCGGGTACACTGAGGGAGAATTCAGAATGTCCAATTTCCCTAACAAGCATGTCTTTCAGGACTTGTGGGAGGAAACTGGAGCCCCCGGAGGAAACCCACACAGACACGGGGAAAACATGCAGACTCTGCAACAGTGCAAACCACTGTGCTACCATGCCACCCATATGTGGGGAACCCACATTTCTGAGTTTTCTGTCTGAAACATGACCCTCCCCACCATCGCCTCCACCCCTCCCAAGACTATGCAAATCGTCTCTGCATTATAGGCATCAAATATCAGCCCTCAAGAAGGAAAATGATGGTGTTGTAGTAATATTACTGGATGAAGAATCCAGAGACACAGGCTAATATTCTGGGTACATGGCTTTAAAGTCCACCAAGGCAGCTGGTGGAATTTAAGTTCATTTAATAAAATCTGGAATTATAAAATAAATCTCAGTAATGGTGACCATGACAACTATCACTGATCGTTGTAAAACACCGCCTGGTTCACTAATGTCTTTTAGGGATGGAAATCTGCAAACATTTGGCTCATGACCACAACAATATGGATGACTCTTGACTGCCCTCTGAAATGGCCAAAACAACACTATTCGAGGGCACCTAGGGATGGGTAACCAATGCTGGCGTTGTCAGTGATGTCCACATTCCATGACTTTTTTTTTAAAAGAGCAGATAAGATATCCAGGTTGTCAGACTTTTATAATAAAACATAAGTGTAGCTAACCATCTGAGCATTCTGGACCCTTTGGAAGTAAGGAACATCCAAATCTAGTGCTATATTCTGAGAAGAGAAGAACAGAGACAGAAGAAGACCTACGGTCAACATTGTAACACGACTTCTGGTGGTTATGTAGGGTAAAGACGTGCACAAGGTGACTCCTGCAGGAGTACTGCTCTTTTTGTCCTTTTGTAGTTAAGAGGGGTATTTTATTTTGAAAATCCACAGAATTAATAAGAGAAGGATCCTATATAGGTGCAATACCCAGAAAAACCAGGGGGCAAATAGCAAACAGTAGAAGGTCGTCGACGGAATTGAAGGTCTCTCAGAGTTCATCAGCAGAAAAGATGATGGAGGCTTCGGCCAGTCCCTAACAGCTGAGGTGCTTTCCAGTACCTTGGTGAAATAGTTTGAGAAGCACTGGCATGATGTATTGGAGGACCTCCACAAATCGATGGAGGCCTTGGTCCCCATCCAAGTGGCTCTGGAGAAAACCAACAAAACTCTGAAAGCTCATGGAGCTACGATAAAAGACAGTGGCCCTTTTATGGCATAGTAATTAGATTGCCTCATTGGACGTGGAGATGTCTCTGGTGAGCGAAGTGAACAAGTCACTGAAGGCTAAGGTGAATGATTTAAAGAATCGATCCAGGAGGCAGAATGTTCGAATCATGGAGCTGCCAGAGAATAGGGAAGGCCTAATGCCCACTGAGTACTTTGCGGAGATGTTTGGAAAAATGGTGGGGAAGGGTGGATTCACATCCCCTCCTGAGTTGGATTAGGCCTACCGTATACTCCGGCAGAGGCCTCCCTCATCCTGAGGATCCACCAAATGTGGTAATAATGAAGCTTCATAGCTTCAAAGAGAAAGAACAGGTTCTGAGATGAGTGATTTCAAATGGGAAGGCCATGCCATCACGTTTTACCAGGATGTGGGAGCGGAGCTGGTGAAGAAGAGGGCTGCATTCGACAAAGCCAAGGCTGCCCTGTACAAAAGTGCAGTCTGATTCAGTGTGGTGTTCCCTGCACAGTTAAGAGTGGCTTTTGAGAGAAAGGACGATTTATTTGATGCGCCGGGGGAGGTGGATTCCTTTGTACAGAAACATGGGTTGGACATAATGTGATTAAGATTTTTAGGTGTTGGGGACAGACATGTTGATTTATTGTGGTTCCATGGTTATTTTTGCTTTTTCCCGTTCCTTTTGGGGTTGTATTTTTACAGTTTGGGCTCATATTTGGGGTTTAGTACTATGAGGAATTCTGTTCTAATTGTTATGATAATATATAGCTCCCTGTTGGAGCCCAGTCATTTATGGGGTTTTAATATTTTGCTGTGTGTAACCATTTTTCTTCACTGTAGTTGGGAGCCCCCCCGGTAACCTAAGAGTTAGCTAACAGGTATGGTGTTGAATGCTTGGCTGCAGCTCCTTATAGTCGGTTTGTGTTCAGATAATGAGCTTAAGAGTTCTTGTTTTGTTTAACTTTAGGTTTGTTAAAAGTATATTTTTGTTAACGTTTGCCTTGCTGTTATATGTAAGGATATTTGGGTGGAGTTGTATTCAAGGACATGGGGGGTGGCAGTAGTTTGCTGACAGTGACTGCAGATTTCTCTTTGTTTCGTTTTATAATTTGGTTTGGTGGTCATCTTGGGGGGGCGGCGGTGGTTGGGATTGCTGTACCATTTTTGTATCTGTTGGGAAATCTTTCTTGGTAGAAATGGCTGAGTCCTGATTGAGGGGGGGGTGGGCTAAAAGACCCCCAATTCATTTTGTCACCTGGAATGTCTCGGGGTTGAATGGCCCATTGAAAAGGTCGAGAGTATTTGCTCACCTTAAGAGTAAATTCGACGTGGTGTTTTTGCAGGAGACGTATTTGCGGGTGAGAGACCAGACAAGGCTGAGGAAGGTGTGGGTGGGACAAGTCTTTCATTTAGTCTTCGATGGTAGGGTGTGGGGATATTAATTAATAAAAGGGTTCCGTTTTCTGCCACGAAGGTCGTGGGTGACACCAATGACACACGTTACTGTCTGTGGCTCTCTGGCAGGCACTCCGATGGTTCTGGTTAACATCTATGCTCCAAATTGAGAAATACAAGTTTTATTATTAATTTACTGGCCTCGCTCACCGATTTGGATTCACATCAGTTTATTTTGGATGGGGACTTGAATTGTGTTCTGAACCCTGGTCTGGATCTAACCAAGACCAAATCTCGAACTCCATCAGGAGTGGCCAGAGCTTTGATGGTATTCATGGAACAAATTCGGCGGGGGGGGGGGGGGGGGGGGGGGTGGGGGGGTGGCTTGCCGCTTTTTACACATAGGTGATAGAGTTTTCATTTTCATCACATGTGCATCAGGTATAACCCCAGATCAAATTTTGTTTTGTGGTAGATCGGTCTCGCCTGCCTTCTATGGTGGTGGCTGGTTACATAGCAATTGTGATTTTGGACCAGGAGGGAGATTATCTCCTATAAAGTGCACATGGTGAAAACAGCGAGGGTGGAGCAGCAGAGACTAGTGGATTCCATTCTTGAGGTGGATCACCAATACCCCGGAGTTGTTGGCAAGTAGGCAAAAGCTACAGACACAGTTCAAGTTATTGTCAACAGACAGATGGAGACTTCCGGTGGCAGCCGTGCTGTGAGTGATCTCACACAGGGCAGCTCCTGCTCAAAGGCTTAGAAAATAACTCTTTTTATCTGAAAACGTAAGAAACATCGACAGAAATGTGTAGCTGAAGGTCGGAGGAGAAGTCCCCCCCCCCCCCCCCCCCAGGTGTGGCATGTCTGCTGGTTACCAAACACATCAGAAAAAGGTGAAAGATCTCACCAAGACGTTGGAAGAGACCTGTGGCACAACAGCTATTGGAAAGATGGCGGAGGAGGAAGGGTCAGTTCAGGTTGGAAAGCTCCAGATTTTGATTTGATTTATTATTCTCACATGTATTAGTATACAGTGAAAAGTATTGTTTCTTGCATGCTGCACAAACAATGCATACTGTACATAGGGAAGGAAGGAGAGACTGCAGAATATAATGTTACAGTTATAGCAAGGTGCAGAGAAAAGATCAACTTAATACGAGATAGGTCCATTAGAACATTGTTAGAGAGTTTAAAACAGTTAGAATGCAGTTTTAGAAGCATAGAATGAGAGTAAAAGATAGAATTAGAGGGTATGCTGGGCACAACTTGCAGGAAGTTGCCTCGCTCCGGCACCATCTTGGGTCAAGATGGAACACTTGGTGGCTTTCGTCTGGGAAGTGTTCCGTCAACAAAGGAAAGAGATGCTGGAGGACAGATCGAAAGGCATCTAGGGGGCTGCGGCACCTCTGAAGGGCTCTATGGAGAGGGTTGAAAAGTGCTTGGAGGCACAGGGTTTGCAAATCCGAGAGATGGAGAGGGTGATGTCGGACAACAGTGATCAAGTGGTGGCATTGGAGGCGGCGATGAGGCTCTGAGGAGACCTTTGCAAGACACTGAGAGCAAAGGTGGAAGAGCAAGAGAACAGGCCGAGAAGGGGCATCATAGCCCTACCTGTAGGGTTAGTGGCGGATAGGGTGCTGGACAAGTCCCCGAAGGTGGATAGAGCGTACAAGCCTCTGAGGAAGAAGCCAAGAGCTGGGGAGTCACCAGGAGCGATGATCGGAAGACTCCACAAGTTTGTGGAAAAAGAGAAGATCCTGCAGTGGGCCAAGGAGAAGCAGAATTGTGAATGGGAGGGGAACAAAGTCCGAATATACTGGGACATTGGAGTTGAACTGTTAGAACGGCGTGCTGGATCAAAAAGGCCAAGGCGGTGCTGAATCAACGGCAATCAGGTTCGGGGTGCTCTACCTGGCAAAACTGTGGGTGACAATGAGGGCCAGAAATACTACTTTTGAGACCCCAAAAGTGGCCAATGACTTTCTTAAAGAGCACAAACTGGGGGAGAAGTTAACAATATTGGGAGACAGATGTGCCGGCATTTTGGAATAATGGAAGAAACGCGTAGTGGGGGATTGAAGGTGGGAGAAGGGGTTCTTTTCCTCCCAGGTGGTGGGTTTTTCTTTTGTTGGGTCGACAAAGGGTAGCGGGGTGAAACATTTGCAAGGGGACAGTCAACATACCCCCCTCCCCCGCTGCCTGTGGCAGTATTTTTTCTTTATTTTTTCAGAGGAAGCAACCTGTGGTTTGAGATGTATCTTTGTTTGGGTGGGGGAGGTCTGTGGGGAGCCTTCTACACAGAACAAAGAGGTGATGGTGGGGGGAGGGGTGGGGACGTCGGTGGGAGGAGCTTTTGGACAGGAGTTGCCACGTTGGCAGGTAATGCTTGTGAACAGAAGTTAGGTGGGGCGATGGCTGCGAGTGATGGTCAAGGTGGGAGAGGAGGAAGGGGATCGGGGGGGGGGGGAGGGTGAGGGAGAGAAATGCAATGGGGAGGATTGGAGGAGAAACGTAGTCAGGGATGGAGAAGGTGGCCATCTTGGATGGGCCTGATACAGGGTGAAATTAGAGGGTGCAGAGCCGAAAGGAGAGGATGGCAGATGGTAGAGGGGAATGGAGACATAAGCCCTCCCTGGTAAGGTGTATAATGTGGATCGTGCGAGGGCCCAATGGACCAGTGAAAAGATCTCGGGTTTTCGCGTACCTTCGGAGTTTGAAGCCGGGGGGGGTTGTCTTTCTACAGGAGACACACCTCCGCGTGAAGGACCAAGTTTGGTTGAGAATGGGATGGGTGGATCAGGTATTTCACTCGGAGATTGACTTGAAGTCGCAAGGGTGGCTATCATGATGAGCAAAAAGATGGAGTTTGTAAGCATGAAGGAAGTGAGGGACCCCAGAGGGGTGATATGTGATGATCAGCGGGGTATTGGAGGAGACGGCAGTGGTGTTGATTAATCTATACGCACTGAATTGGGATGATGTAGGGTTCATGAGGGGGTTAATAAGAACATAAGAACTAGGAGCAGGAGTAGGCCATCTGGCCCTTCGAGCCTGCTCCGCCATTCAATGAGATTATGGCTGATCTTTTGTGGACTCAGCTCCACTTTCCCACCTGAACACCATAACCCTTTATTCCTTCATTCTGCAAAAAACTATCTATCTTTATCTTGAAAACATTTCATGAAGGAGCCTCAACTGCTTCACTGGGCAGGTAATTCCATAGATTCACAACCCTTTGGGTGAAGAGGTTCCTCCTAAACTCAGTCCTAAATCTACTTCCCCTTATTTTGTTGCTATTCCCCGTAGTTATGCTTTCACTCGCCAGTGGAAACAACCTGCCCGCATCTATCCGATCTATTCTCTTCATAATTTTATATGTTTCTGTAAGATCCCCCCCACTTCCTTCTAAATTCCAACCAGTACAGTCTACTCAACCTCTTCTCGTAATCCAACCCCCTCAACTCTGGGATTAGCCTAATTAATCTCCTCTGCACACCTTGCAGTACCAGTATGTCCTTTCTCAGGTAAGGAGACCAAAACTGAGCACAATGCTCCAGGTGTGGCCTCACTAACACCTTATACAATTGCAGCATAACCTCCCTAGTCTTAAACTCCATCGCTCTAGCAATGAAAGACAAAACTCCATTCACTTTCTTAATCACCTGTTGCACCTGTAAACCAACTGCTTGCGACTCATACACTAGGACACCCAAGTCTGTCTGTACAACAGCGTGTTTTAATATTTTATCATTTAAATAATAATCCCTTTTGCTGTTATTCCTACCAAAATGGATAACCTCCCATTTGTCAACATTGTATTCCACCTGCCAGACCCTAGCCCATTCACTTAAACTATCCAAATCCCTCTGCAGACTTCCAGTAATCTCTGCACTTTTTGCTTTGCCACTCATCTTAGTGTCGTCTGCAAACTTAGGCACATTGCACTTGGTCCACAACTCCAAATAATCTATGTAAATTGTGAGCAATTGTGGGCCCAAAACTGATCCCTGAGGGACACCACTATCTACTGATTGCCAACCAGAGAAACACACATTAGTCCCCACTCTTTGCTTTCTATTAATTAACCAATCCTCTATCCGTGCTACTACTTTACCCTTAATGCCTTGCATCATTATTTTATGCAGCAACCTTTTGTATGGCACCAAGTCAAAAGCTTTCTGGAAATCCTGATTGTTCCACATCCATTGGCTCCCCATTGTCTACCGCACTGGTAATGTCCTCAAACAATTCCACTAAATTAGTTCGGCACAACCTGCCCTTTATGAAACCATGCTGCGTTTGTCCAATGGGACAATTTCCATCCAGATGCCTTGCTATTTCTTCCTTGATGATAGATTCCAGCATCTTCCCTACTACCGAAGTTAAGCTCACTGGCCTATAATTACCCGCTTTCTGCCGACCTCTTTTTTTTTAAACAGTGATGTTACGTTTGCTAATTTCCAATCCGCCGGGACCACCCCAGAGTCTAGTGAATTTTTGTAAATTATCACAAGTGCATTTGCAATTTCCCTTGCTGGCAGCAGTCCCGGACTTGGCCATGTACCAGTTGATTATGGGAGGAGACTTTAATTGTGTTCCAGAGCCGAAGATGGACAGGTCGAGCCCCTGGTCAATGGGAAGGATACGGATGGCAAACGAGCTGCGAGGGTTCATGGAAAAGATGGCCATGGTGGACCCGTGGCATTTTGCGAACTCAAGGAGAAGGGAGTACTTATTTTTCTCACAGATTTACAGTGTATACTCCAGAATCAACTTTTTTGTGAGGAGCCCTGAGGTGTTGGTAAGGTTGAAGGGGACAGAGTACACGGGGATAGTAATTTAGGACCATGCGCCCCACTGGCTGGAGATTTGGCTTAGATCAGAACGGGAGCAGAGGCTGGGATGGAGGCTTGATTCGGGGTTGTCGGCAGACAGAGGGTTCTGTGATAAGATGTGGTCGTGATTAAAGATTATTTAAAGTTGAACCAGAACGGGGAGGTGTCGGCGGCCATATTTTGGGAGGCACGGAAGGTGGTGGTCAGAGGGGAGATTATCTTGTTTAAGGCACATGAGGATAGGAAAAGGAGGGAGGAGTAAGAGTGTTTATGGAATAAGATAGTCGAAGAAGACAGGGATTATTCGAGGGCACCCACCAAGGATGGATTGGTGAGAAGGAAAAAGCTACAAGGGCAATTCGATAGGTTGACAACACGAATGGCAGTGGGGCAGCTGCATAGGGCAAGGGGGGTGCAGTATGAGTATGGGGAGAAGTCAAGTTGAATGTTGGCACACCAACTGCAGAGTCAGGCCACATCCAAACCACAGGATACAGGCAGAGTCAGGGGAGGTTGTGACGCAGCCAGGGGAGATGAGATGTTTAGGGAATACTATGAGGAACTATACAGGGTGGACCCGGGGTGTGAAGAAGGGGTCATGGGCGGTTTTTGGATGGGCTGGAGTTTCTGAAGCTGGAGGAAGAGAAGAGGAAGGCGCTCATAGAATCTTTAGGGCTCAGGGAGGCACTGGACTGAAAAAGTCAGGAAAGGTCCCAGCGCCGGAAGGTTACCCAGCAGAATTAAGGAGTTTGCAGGCGGAATTAGCATCACGTCCATTGGGGTGTTTAGCGGGCATTGGAGAAGGGGGAGCTGCCGGAGACGATGGCACAGGCGATGATCACATTAATACCAAAGAAGGGGCAGGACGCGTTAGAATGTGGGTCATATAGGTCCATATCGATGTTAAGCAAAAGTGCTGGCTAAGTTGGTGGCAGGAAGGATGGAAGGTTGTGTCCGGGAGTTGATCGCGAAGGACCAGACAGGCTTCATAAAGGGCAGGCAGCTCTCCAGTAATAAAAGGCAGCTGTTCAATGTGATTATGACTCCGATGACATAACAGGTACTGGAGGTAGTGGTGTCCATGGATGCGGAGAAGGCATTTGACCAGAAGAGTGGCGGTACCTGTTCGAGGCCCTGGGAAGGTTCTGGTTTCGGTCAAAGTTGTGACGTGGATGTGCCTGTTATATGTGCCACCGGTGGCGAGTATACACACTAACGATATGAGCTCACAAAGCTTTGACTTACAAAGGGGAACAAGGCAGGGGTTCCCGATGTCGCCGCTGCTGTACACGCTAGCAATTGAGCCTCTGGCAATGGCCCTCGGGGTCGGCAGAGTGGCAAGGGATTATGAGGGGGAGTAGAAAGCATCGGGTGTCACTACATGCGGATGACCTGTTACTGACCACGTCTGACCCGCTGGAGAGCATGAGGAGGATTATGGGCCTATTAGGGAGTTTTGGGGCGTTCTCAAGATACAAGTTGAACGTAGGGAAAAATGAAATGTTCCCGGTAAACAAATTGGGTCGGAGAGCCAACCTAGGGGGCTATCACAAAGTAGCAAGAGACAGGGTCAGATCCTTGGGCATCCAGATAATGGGAGAGTGGGCAACGTTGCATATGTGGAATTTAACAAAACTGGTGGATGAGGTTAGGGAGAATTTAAAGAGGTGGGACATGCTGCATTTTACTCTGGCAGGGAGAGTCCATGTGGTGAAGGTGAATGTTCTGCCCAGGTTCATATTCATATTCCAGACACTTACGATTTTTGTACCAAAGGCCTTTTTCCGGAAGCTGGATACGATTATCTAAGAGTTTGTGTGTCAGGCTACAAGTTAAATATGGCTAAGAGTGAAGTGTTCGCGATCCAGACATGGGGGTAGGAGAGAAGACTGAGGGAGTTACCGTTTAAAGTGGTGGGGATGAATTTTAGGTACCTGGGCATCCAGGTGGCTAGGGACTGGAGTCAGCTCCATAAGTTAAATCTGGGCAGGGTGGTTGAGCAAATGAAAGAAGACTTCCGTAGGTGGGACATGCTCCCACTGTCATTGATGGGGAGGATACAGACTGAAGATGACAGTCCTCCCGAGGTTGCTGTTTGTTTTTCAATGTTTTCCAATTTTTATCTCGAAGGCTTTTTTTCAGGAAGATGAACGCGGCAATCTTCGGGTTTTGTATGGGCTGTTAAGACCCCGAGGGTGAAGAAGGTACTTTTGGAACGGGGGCGCGGGGAGGGGGTCTTCCGAATGTTATTAACTATTACTGGGCTGCCAACATATCATAAGAACATAAGAACCATGAGCAGGAGTAGGCCATCTGGCCCCTCGAGCCTGCTCCGCCATTCAATGAGATCATGGCTGATCTTTTGTGGACTCAGCTCCGCTTTCTGGCCCGAACACCATAACCCTTAATCCCTTTATTCTTCAAAAAACGATCTATCTATAAGATCCCCCCTCATCCTTCTAAATTCCAACTAGTACAGTCCCAGTCTACTCAACCTCTCCTCGTAATCCAACCCCTTCAGTTCTGGGATTAACCTAGTGAATCTCCTCTGCACACCCTCCAGTGCCAGTACGTCCTTTCTCAAGTAAGGAGACCAAAACTGAACACAATACTCCAGGTGTGGCCTCACTAACACCTTATACAATTGCAACATAACCTCGCTAGTCTTAAACTCCATCCCTCTACCAATGAAGGACAAAATTCCATTTGCCTTCTTAATCACCTGTTGCACCTGTAAACCAACTTTCTGTGACTCATGCACTAGCACACCCAGGTCTCTCTGCACAGCAGTATACTTTAATATTTTATAATTTAAATAATAATCCCGTTTGCTGTTATTCCTACCAAAATGGATAACCTCACATTTGTCAACATTGTATCCCATCTGCCAGACCCTAGCCCATTCACTTAACCTATCCAAATCCCTCTGCAGACTTCCAGTATCCTCTGCACTTTTCGCTTTACCACTCATCTTAGTGTCATCTGCAAGCTTGGACACATTGCCCTTGGTCCCCACCTCCAAATCATCTATGTAAATTGTGAACAATTGTGGGCCCAACACGGATCCCTGAGGGACACCACTAGCTACTGATTGCCAACCAGAGAAACACCCATTAATCTCCACTCTTTGCTTTCTATTAATTCACCAATCCTCTATCCATGCTACTATTTTACCCTTAATGCCATGCATCTTTATCTCATGCAGCAACCTTTTTTGTGGCACCTTGTCAAAGGCTTTCTGGAAATCCAGATATACCACATTCATTGGCTCCCCGTTATCTACTGCACTGGTAATGTCCTCAAAAAATTCCACTAAATTAGTTAGGCACGACCTGCCCTTTATGAACCCATGCTGCGTCTTCCCAATGGGACAATTTCTATCCAGATGCCTCGCTATATGGTTAGGAAGTGGGTAGTGAGGGAGGGCCCAATGTGGGAGTGAGTGGAGGAGGCATCTCGCAAGGTACAAGTTTGGAGGCTTTATTAACGGCACCCCTGCCGTTCTTGCCAGCTTGGTACTCCTCAAGGCCGGTGGTGGTGGCAGCCCTGAGCGTGTGGGGGCAATGGTGACAGCACATGAGATTGGAGGGGGCATCAGTGTGGTCACCGATCTGTGATAATCACGGGTTTGTTCCGAGGGGACTGGACGGGGGCTTTAGGAGGTGGCAGTGGGCAGGGATTGAGAGATTTGGAGATCTCTTCACAGAGGAGGGCTTCCCGAGCATGGAGGCATTAGAGGAGGAGTTTGAGTTGCCGGGTGGGAACGGGTTTCGATACGTGCAGTTACGGGACTTTGTCCGGAGGCAGTTTCCAAGCTTTCCTCACCTCCCCTGAAGGAGACTACAGGATAAGGTGATGTCAGAAACAGGGCTTAGGGAGGGGTGGGTTTCGGAGATATACAAGGAGTTGAGGGAGTGCAAAAGGGTTCCTATCAAGGAGGTGATGAGGAAGTGGAATGGGGAGTTGGGAGGGCAGTTGGAAATCGGACTATGGGAAAAAGCCTTGAAGAGAGTCAATTCATCCTCGTTGTGTGCCTGGCTTAGCTTGATCCAGTTCAAGGTGGTTCATAGGGCTCATATGACTCTGGCCCGGATGAGTAGGTTTTTTCAGGAAGTGGAGGATAGGTGTGGGCGGTGTGGGGGTAACCCGGCGAACCAGTACACATGTTCTGGGCATGTCTGAAGTTGAGGGGAATCTGGCAGGGATTTGCGGACGTCATGTCAGAGGTCCTGTAAGGGAGGGTGACTCCGAGTCCAGAAATGGCAACATTTGTGGTATCGGCGGATCCGGGGGCCCAGTGGGGTAGAGAAGCCGATGTTTAGGCCTTTACCTCCCTGGTGGCCCGGAGACGGATTTTGCTGGGATGGAGGGACTCGGAGACTCCAAAGTCAGGAGTGTGGGTGAATGACATGGCAGGGTTTCTCAGGCTGGAAAAGATTAAGTTTGCCTTGAGAGGTTCAATTCAGGGGTTTGCTTTGAGGTGGCAGCCGTTCATCGACTTTTTTAAGGAAAACTGAACGTCAGCAGAAAGGGAGGGGGTAGAAAAGGGTGGGGGGAATAAAAATGAGAGGTATGGCAGTGTAAAATAAGAGACAGGGAATCTAATATGGGGTAGTTAGGAGCTAGGACAGGCGGATAGTTGGTTATGTTATTGTAATATTGTTGCGAGTCTCGGACCGCTCGGCTGTTTAAAATGTTAATTTGTGAAACTGAAAATTACAAATGCTTCAATAAAATGTTTTCTAAAAAAAGGAGTTTGTGCTGGCGGGAAAGGTGCTAAGAGTAAAGAGGACCCTGTTACAGAGGCAGAAGAGGGAGTTGGTGTTGCCAAAGTTGCTGTGTTATTACTGGCCGGTGAACGTGGAGAAGTAGAGGCAGAATGGGTTAGGATGGAGGAAGAATCCTGCAGGGGGTCCAGTCTGAGGGCTATGGTGATGGTGGCGTTGCCACTGGCGCCAAGGAGATATACAGAGAGCCCAGTGGTGCAATCCACAGTGAAGGTGTGGAACATTTGAGGGAGGCACTTTAGGATAGAGGGGATGTCAGTGTTCACACCGTTGTACAAATACCACGGATTTGAGCCGGGGGGGACGACATACTGTATGTATAGGACGAGGAGTGAAACAGGCCTGGTCAGGGTGAGGGATCTGTACCTGGAAGAGAGGTTTACTAGTATAGAGGAACTGAAGGAGAGGGTAGAGCTCCCAAGAGGAAGTGAGTTTAGATACTTGCAGGTAAGGGACTTTGCGTGGAAGGTCTGGAAAGAGTTCCCAAAGTTGCCGAAGTATGCCCTGTAGGAGCAACTGCTGCTCCCAGACTTGGAAGGAGAGGGCAGGATCGCCAACATTTATGGATGATTGGGAGAGCAGGGAGGTGAACAGGTGGTGAAGAATGAGACGTGGGAGGGGAGATAAACTGGGGAGTGTAGAGCGAGGCACTACGTAGGGCAACCCAACCTCATGCACGAGGATGAGCCTGATACAATTCAAGGTGGTACACAGGGTGCATATTGAGGCGATATGCATGTGCACAGCAATGTATATATTTGGATATATGACCACCGACCAGCAGGTGGGGACGGTAATCCACCATGTGCCTCCACAGATCCATGACCTCCAACCAACATGTGGGAACGGTGTTCCACCGTGTGACTCCTCAGAACGACAGTTAGCAGTAAGTCGTACGAGAGGACCGTTGTATTAGAAGTATCTCCATGAAAATTCACTTATTCATTACAGTTTATAACAAATAGTTTGTTAGTTATCTTTCCACGTGTTCATTTTGTTAATAAACTATCTTACTAGTTAAAGGACTGGATGTTCTGTGTGTAACTTTACCACGGTACAGAACATAAAATGGTTCAAAGAGTGTTGGACAATTGAGAAACAAACCAAAGAAAGAAAAAAGAAAATTCTTCCACCTACCTGGTAGACTACTGGCAACTGGAACTCAACGCACGGAAAGACTGTGAAGTTAGAGATGGAACATCTGAAGGCACCTCACCAGTTTCAAGTCGCCGGTAATGTAGACTAGAATTAGCAGAAATTCAAACTCTATGTTGCAGCCCTTGGCCTGCAGGCACAGCCTGACGAGAGGCTTAGTGCGTTGCTGCCCATGGTAGCAGGCCCTCAAGCCACTGAAATTTACAATACATTCGCGTTTGATAGTGAAGCAGAAAGCAAAACCTTCGATGAAGTAATAAAATAGTTTTATCGACAGTGCTTCCCAGAAAAAAATGAAATATTTGAGCGGTATATCTTTCGCATGCGTACTCAGGAGGCAGGCGAAGCGTTCGATAGGTTTTCTAACTGACTTGGGATTGAAGGAGCAGTCGTGCAATTTCACTATGTTCGAGTCATCGATGAGCTGCAATCAAATAGTGTTCAGGATATCGAATGACAAGGTACATGAGAGGCTATTGAGGGAAGAAGAGCTTCAATTAGAAAACGCTATCAAGATTTGTCATGCGAGCAAGTTAGGGCAGCACAGTGGTGCAGTGGTTAGCACTGCTGCCTCACGGCGCTGAGGTTCCAGGTTCAATCCGGGCTCTGGGTCACTGTCCGTGTAGAGTTTGCACGTTCTCCCCATGATTGCATGGTGATAAGTCCCCTGTGCAGGTTAGGTGGATTGGCCATGCTAAATTGCCCATAATTGGAAAAAATGAATTAGGCACTCTAAAGTAAAAAAAATGTGAGCAAACCAACTGCACAGCAGATTAGTACGCTCAACCTGAAACATTTTGACGCCAATATGGAAGAAGACGCCACCGTCATAAGCTTAGTGATGCATTTCAATAAGGAACATAGTCCCAGTGCGGGCGACCATTTTAAATGGCCGACCGGATCTGCCATTTTGTGCCAGCAATTAACATGGGCCATGATAAAGTCCAGCATTTGGGAAGGTGTTCCAAGTGTGGCAGAACAAATCACTTTGCAAAGCAATGTTTTTCATGTTCAACAGTGCCTGGGAACTACAGACCGGTGAGCCTAATGTCTGTGGTAGGTAAGTTGTTAGAAGGTATTCTGAGAGACAGGATCTATAGGCATTTAGAGAGGCAAGGACTGATTAGGGGCCAGTCAGCATGGCTTTGTGAGGGGAAAATCATGTCTTGCGAATTTGCTTGAATTTCTAGAAGGAGTAACCAGAAGATAAATGAGGACAGTCCAGTCAACGTTGTCTACATGGACTTAAGAAAGGGCTTTGACAAGGTACTGCATGGTAGGTTGTTGCATAAGATGGAAAATTATAGGCCAATTAGCCTAACCTCGGTTGTTGGTAAAATTCTAGAATCGATCGTTAAGGATGAGATTTCTAAATTCTTGGAAGAGCAGGGTCGGATTAGAACAAGTCAACATGGATTTAGTAAGGGGAGGTCGTGCCTGACAAACCTGTTAGAATTCTTTGAGGAGGTGACAAGTAGGTTAGACCAGGGAAACCCAGTGGATGTGGTCTATCTGGATTTCCAAAAGGCCTTTGATAAGGTGCCACACAGGAGGCTGCTGAGTAAGGTGAGGGCCCATGGTGTTCGAGGTGAGCTACTGGCATGGGTTGAGGATTGGCTGTCTGACAGAAGGCAGAGAGTTGGGATAAAAGGTTCTTTTTCGGAATGGCAGCCGGTGACCAGCGGTGTCCCACAGGGTTCAGTGTTGGGGCCACAGCTGTTCACCATATATATTAATGATCTGGATGAAGGGACTGAGGGCATTCTAGCGAAGTTTGCCGATGATACGAAGTTAGGTGGTCAGGCAGGTAGTGCTGAGGAAGTGGGGAGGCTGCAGAAGGATCTAGACAGTTTGGGAGAGTGGTGCAGGAAATGGCTGATGCAATTCAACGTGAGAAAATGTGAGGTCTTGCACTTTGGAAAAAAGAATCCAAGCATAGACTACTTTCTAAACGGTGAGAAAATTCATAATGCCAAAGTACAAAGGGATCTGGGAGTGCTAGTCGAGGATTCCCTAAAGGTAAACATGCAGGTTGAATCTGTGATTAAGAAAGCGAATGCAATGTTGTCATTTATCTCAAGAGGGTTGGAATATAAAAGCAGCGATGTGCTACTGAGCCTTTATAAGGCTCTGGTTAGGCCCCATTTGGAGTACTGTGTCCAGTTTTGGGCCCCACATCTCAGGAAGGACATACTGGCACTGGAGCGTGTCCAGCGGAGATTCACACGGATGATCCCTGGAATGGCGGGTCTAACATATGATGAACGGCTGAGGATCCTGGGATTGTATTCATTGGAGTTTAGAAGGTTAAGGGGAGATCTAATAGAAACTTACAAGATAATACATGGCTTAGAAAGGGTGGATGCAAAGAAACTGTTTCCGTTAGGCGAGGAGACGAGGACCCGTGGGCACAGCCTTAGAATTAGAGGGGGTAAATTCAGAACAGAAATGCGGAGACATTTCTTCAGCCAGAGAGTGGTGGGCCTGTGGAATTCATTGCCGCAGAGTGCAGTGGAGGCCGGGACGCTAAATGGCTTCAAGGCAGAGATAGATAAATTCTTGATGTCGCGAGGAATTAAGGGCTACGGGGAGAATGCTGGTAGGTGGAGTTGAAATGCCCATCAGCCATGATTGAATGGCGGAGTGCACTCGATGGGCCGAATGGCCTTACTTCCACTCCTATGTCTTATGGTCTTATGGTCTTATGAGGTTAAATCTCACAGGATCCAGGGTGAGGTAGCCAATTGGATACAAAATTGGTTTGACGACATAAGACAAAGTGTGGTTGTAGAGGGTTGTCAAACTGGATGCCTGGGACCAGCGCTGTGCCTCAGGAATCAGTGCTGGGGATCCACTGTTATTTGTTATTTATATTAATGATTTGGATGAGTATTTAGGAGGCATGGTTAGTAGGTTTGCAGATGACAGCAAGATTGGTGGCATAGTGGACATTGAAGACAGTTATCTAGGATTGCAACAGCATCTTGATCAGTTGGACCAGTGAGCCAATGGAGTTTAATTTAGATAAATGTGAGGTGATGAATTTTGGTAGATCGAATCGGGCAGGACCTACTCAGTTAATGGTAGGGAGTTGGGGACAGTTAGAGAACAAAGAGATCTAGGAGTACAGGTTCATAGTTCCTTGAAAGTGGAGTCACAGGTGGATAGGGTGGTGGAGAAGGCATTCAGCATGCTTGGTTTCAATGGTCAGAACATTGAATACAGGAGTTGGGATGTCTTGCTGAAGTTGTTCAAGACATTAGTAAGGCTGCACTTGGAATACTGTCTACAGTTCTGATCATCCTATTATAGAAAGGATATTAATAAACTAGAGAGAGTGCAGAAAAGATTTACTAGGATGCTACTGGGACTTGATAATTTGAGTTATAAGGAGAGGCTGGACAGACTGGGATTATTTTCCCTGGAGCATAGGGGGCTTAGGGGTGACCTTCTAGAGGTCTATAAAATAATGAGAAGTATAGATAACATAGATAGTCAACATCTTTTCCCAAAGGTAGGGGAGTCTAAAACTAGACGGCATAGGTTTACGGTCCAGATGAGCAATCTTTTCACACAGAGGGTGGTGAGTGGATGGGACGCGCTGCCAAGGCAGTAGAGGCGGGTACAATTTTGCCTTTTAAAAAGCATTTGGACTGTTGTATAGGAAAGCTGGGGAGAGAGGGTTATGGGCCAAATGCAGGCAGTTGGGATTAGCTTAGTGGTAAAAAGTGGACGGAATGGAGAAGTTGGGCCGAAGGGCCTTTTCATGCTGTAAACCTCCGTGACTCTATGACTCAGTGGACCAAACTGGATTAGACAACGTGGTTGATGAGATGTGCATTGAAGACCTGTTTTTTGATGATCCGATTTAGACTGAGGACACGATGAGTTTGAATTTGCAAAGTAAAGAAGTCTTACTAACCAGTTGCGGAAATGGTGATGCTGATACCATGGAAGGCAGATGGACAATTCCATTGAAGCTGAATGGCACTTTAATTAAATGCCAGCTCGACATGGGAGTGAGGGACAACCTTCTCAGTTTCTCAGATTTGAACAGGCTGAGAGTCAACCAACAGTTGTCAATCAATCATGTCTTCTGAGAAACTACAATGGGACGGAGGTTGTGACGTTAGGTGCATGTGAGCGCGAAGCATGGGTACACAATAGAAGTGACACCATAACATTTTCCATTGTGGACACGGAATGGGAGTCCATCATATGAGCGGAAGCTTGTGCGGCACTCGTTGAGCGGCTGTAGATTCCAGACAGCGCTATGACAGAGGGTTGTTGCAAATGGCAACAAGATGATATGGAGGCATTATCCGATGAGATAAAAGCAAAAGTCAAGGTGGAGGAAGATGAAGAGATGGAGGAGCCAAAAGGAATTCCAGAATTATAGCTTAGTCTTCAAAAATGGGGATTTGCTCAATGACATGATACAGGAGCGTGATGATCCTAACTTAAAGCATTTACAAGATTTACAGGTGAAATTTGCAGATCCTGGACAGCCAATGAGTTTGACTCTGGAGTTTAAGTTTGAGCCAAATGAGTATTTCACAAATGAAGCAGTGACAAAAACATACCAGATGGAGTCACAGCCTGATGAGTCTGACTTTTTTGTCTTTGATGAACCAGAAATTATGGGATGCACAGGATGCCAGAGCGACTGGAAGAAAGGAAAAAAAGTCACAGTGAAGACCATTAAAACAAAGCAGATGCATATGGAATGGCGCACTGGTAGAACAGTTACGAAAACTGTACCAAATGACTCTTGCTTCAAGTTGGTTAGTTCCCCTGCAGTTCCAAAGGATGAGGAACTGGATGAACGTACTGCACAAGACTCACTGCTGACTTTGAATTGGTCACTTCTTGCATGAACACGTAATACCATGAGCAGTGTTATACTTCACAGGAGAAGTTATTGCAGGCAATTATGATGATGATAATTATGATAATGATGACTGCGATGATGATGATTACGATTATGATGATGATGGTTATGTTGATTACGATGAGGAAAGTGAAGAATCAGATGCGCCAGAAGAGAGAGATTCTGAAAGTGTATTTAATTTATTTGGCATTAGTGACGAGGTGATAGCAAGTAGCATCCAATCTCTGCAGGACAACGATGAGTGTGTAAGTTCTAAGATGGAGTGTGCAGAGGCTGAAAGTGAGATTGCAACAGCAGACAAATTAGCTGAGAACAAATCAACTGCGAACAGCCAACTGGTAACTGGAGAAATAATCCCCATTTTGGAGAAACTGGCTCCAGAGAAGTACAATGAATTATCCTAAACTCACGGAATCGTTCCTGCAGTGGATTCCCAACTATTCGAGGCCAGTCCATCAAATAACTTGCAGCAAGAACAAATAGATACATCTTTGTGCGGTTCTCCAATGACAAACAAAGCATGTATCATTCTATCAGATGAGGATAAGCCACAAATTGAGACTAAAACACAAAATGAAGAAGTAATGCCTAATGTAGAGGGCATCTAGCTAAAACACCAGAATTCAAGGGTTTGCAGATCATTCCTGAAGTTGCAAACTTGCCTGCAACTTCGAAAGCGTCTAAAAGTATGCCAACGATGGATGCCTCACCAGTTGATGGGCATGCAGTACAGTATTCAAGCGCAAGCACCATGGATCAACCAAAACTCCTCAATCCAGCAAAGGCTCCAAAATCAGTTACTTTTGCAGAAGATCCAGAGACAGCTATTACAGCAGCAGATACAGAAACAGCTACTACAGCAGATGATCCAAAAGCAGCTACTATTGTAGAAGATCCGGAAGGAGCTATTGCAGCAAAACATTCAGAAGCAGCCATTGCAGCAAGGGATCTAGAAACAGCTAATCCCTTGGCCGAGACTAGTAGCAAGAATTATGATCGAGGTGCACAGGCAGATGTGAGTGAGAACCGCGCCAACTTTATGGATGATGCCACTAAAGCTAAGAGGAAAAGGAGAAGGAAAGAGCTTATCATAAAAAAGAGAAGGGAGGGTAAGAGAAGAGTCGAGGACCCAGTTGGCCGACCGGGTAGCAGCCACGACAGTGAAGACACGAGCATCGGCAATAAGGCCAATATACAAGAACACACCAGAAGTATTCGGTCAATGTTCAGGAGACCAACAAGAAGATGTTGTTAACCTCAAAGACTGAACGTGTAATGGACTGTGTACAAGGGACATGTTTGAAATTGTTATGCATATCATATTTTGTAAAGCACAGTTATATTTGTTAAACATTTACATTTCCAAAGAAAGGGGGATGTGGTGATATGCATAGCAATGTATAAAGTTGAAAGTACGATCTCCGACCAGCAGGCGGGGATGGCATTCCATCATGTGACTCCACAACTACACAACCTCTGACCAGCAGGTGGGGACAGTGTTCCACCATGTGACTCCACAGATCGGCATTTGACAGTAAGTCGTAGTGGAGGCCAGTCACATTAGAAGTAGCTCCAGGAGAATTCACTTATTCATTAGCATTTATATTATAGTTCGTTAGTTATCTTTCTACGTGATCATTTTGTGAATGTCAGATGGAATACAATGTGGAAAAATGTGAGGTTATGCACTTTAGAAGGAGGAATGGAGGCATAAGCTACTTTCTAAATGGGGAAATGCTTAGGAAATCAGAAGCACAAAGGGACAAGCTAGGAGAGTGGACAAAGAAGTGGCAGATGGAAGACAATGTGGAAAAGTGTGAGGTTATGGACTTTGGAAGGAGGAATCTAGGCATGGACTATTTTCTAAATGGGGAAATGCTTCAGAAAGCAGAAGCACAAAGGGACTTGGGAGTCCTTGTTCAAGATTCTCTTAAGGTTAACGTGCAGGTTCAGTCGGCAGTTAGAAAGGCAAATGCAATGTTAGCATTCATGTCAAGAGGGCTAGAACACAAGACCAAGGATGTACTTCTGAGGCTGTATAAGGCTCTGGTCAGACCCCATTTGGAGTATTGTGAGCAGTTTTGGGCCCTGTATCTAAGGAAGGATGTGCTGGTCTTGGAAAGGGTCCAGAGAGGTTCACAAGAATGATCCCTGGAATGAAGAGCTTGTTGTATGAGGAACGGTTGAGGAATTTGGGTCTGCACTCGTTGGAGTTTGGAAGGATGAGGGGTGATCTTATTGAAACTTACATGCTACTGTGGTGCATGGATGGAGTGGATGTGGAAAGGATGTTTCCACTTGTAGGAAAAACTAGAAGCAGAGGATACAATCTCAGACTAAAGGGACGATAGAGATGAGGAGGAAGTTTTTCAGCCAGAGGGTGGTGGATCTGTGGAACTCTTTGCCGCAGAAGGCTGTTGAGGCCAAATCACCGAGTGTCTTTAAGACAGAGATAGATAGGTTCTTGATTATTAAGGGGATCAGGGGTTATGGGGATGAGAAAATTATCAGCCATGATTAAATGGCGGAGCAGACTCGATGGGGAGAGTGGCCTATTTCTGCTCCTAAGTCTTATGGTCTTAATAAACTATCTTACTAGTCAAAGAACTACATGTTCTGTGTGCATCTTTACCACGGCCACAACACATAGTATAGCACATATGACTCGGGCAGATGAGTGCGAGAAGTGTGAGCGAAGACCAGCAAACCAGCAAAGGGAAGGAAGGACCAAACGTGCATACGTTCTGGGGCTGTGAGAAGTTGGAGAGATACTAGGCGGGAATGTTCATGACACTAAGAAAGATCGTGGGGATGGAGGTTGGACCGGACCTTTTGTGACATTCGGGATATCAGAGAAGCCGGAGCGGATGGAGGGAAGAAAGGCTGATGTGGCTTTCGCCTCTCTGGTTGCCGGTGAAGGATCTTGTTGGAATGGCGGTCAGCAAAGCTGCCGGGGTGGCAGCCTGGCTCGGAGACTTATGACATTCTCCGTCTGAAAAAGATTAAATACGAATTGAGTCGTTCAGTGGAGGGCTTTGGGACAAGGTCCACTTGTCCATTCTCCCCAGATCCTCCAGCCGACGGCTCCGGTCCATCCTGGGTGGCCCCCTCTCTAGCCTTCCAGGGAAACACCTCGAAAGAGCTCTGAGAAAGACACGATCGATGCATCACAGCTGTTATTCCCACCCTCCACCAGCACGGATACACGCACCTTGGTGGGACCTTTAGCAGTCAGGCTTCTGGGGTATAAACTAGTGAGCACCGCAGAGCTGCTGATGTACATCAGGTGGAGGCAAGAACCCCCAGACAAAACAGCAGTCGGAGGTCTGCTGGATCCTAGGTCCCAGCTGGGTCCCAACCTGATGCTGAGCCTGTGGAACAAGGTTACCCAGAGCTGATGGCGATGACAGGGAGCAGCTGAGACATTCAAAGGGAGATGTCAGCGGCACTCCAGCAGATTCATAGCCATTTGGAGGAGTCGCAGAGGCTATGGGCGCTGGGGATATCGCCGGAAATGGTTTGTACCGAGATAGGGTGGTGACTGTGGTGGAGAGCCTGATGCATGACATGGCGCCATTAGTGAGGGTGTCCAGGGCGTTGCGCAGTCGGTGAAGGTCTCAGCAGAATGTCCGACTCAATGGGGAATGTGACCAAGTACCAGGCTGACATTGAGGTGCTGCAGGACATGTTCCACTCTCGGATGGGAATTGCCGAGATGCCACGCAGCTTGACCCACTTGCAGGTGGGCATTGCCAAGCCGCTGCAGAGCATGTCCCACTCACTGAGGAGCATCGCCGAGGGTGTCGTCACAATGTTGAAGACATCAGGGAGCCGCCAAGGCTGGTAGAGCCAGATGTTGCAGGGGCAGCCGGGACTCGAACCAGCTGCCCCTTTGTCCCAAGGTGACCCCAGGTCCCTATGGTTACCGTCGTGAGGAGGGGGTGCTTGGTGCCAACCTGGAGTCATGCCATGGAGTGGCGACGGTGGCCACCAGCTCCCCCGAGTTCCACCCCTCTGATGAGGCCACATCTCACAGCCAGCACACGGGATAGAGCGACACGACTGTCCGTGTGCCGCTGAAAAGTGCGCTGGGGCCCTCCGGTCCCAGAGGACCTGCACCACGGGATGAGGTAGGCAGCTGGCTGCCTCTACCTCCAATGTGTATCCTGGGGAAATACCTAGACGTAGCGGTAGAGCTAGCAGGGCCAAGCACATTGAGGATCACTGAGGGAACCGGTGATTGGTGAAATGGGTGGGGGGGGGGGTCGGGGGAGAGAGTGGGACAGCACCATAGGGAGGGTAGAGAATTGTATTATACATTAAATACCCTTGAGCACACCCAGTATGAGACACCCTCTGTCATTTTCTTCTGCGATGCAGGCTGATCTCCAAACTCTTGGCCCATCTCTCCAGGCGTCTCCCCCTCCTCCTCCAGACACACTCTGGTGATGGGTGTGAGCGAGCACTCAGCAGACAGGCAGGGGTCAGACTATGGCATAAATTGAGGTGCACTGGTGCTCAGCTCTCTGCAGGTTATCATTACCCCTCTGTCCTCAACAGTGACCCGCTGGCGGTGCCGACACAGTCCCAGCACCCTAAGTGATGTAACACATACCCTGGGAAAGTGGGAGATTGGCGTGGGTAAGGTATCGATGACCGACCAGGCCACATCCTGTGTGAATCGGGTAAGTATGAGGGCCTCCCTGTCCCTCAGGGCTTGCCACCCTTGCGAGTATGAGATCCTCTCTGGCCCTCCTGGCTTTCCAGACCCTTGCCACTGCTGTCTGTCCTGCAGCCTCCGCCTGGTCCTCCGGTTCCTCCACTGGTCTCGTACTCCTCCCTTGCCCTCCTCCTCATCCTCATCCTCCAACTCCTTGGACATGACCACATGTTCTTCATCACCAGCCTCCATCTCGTCACCCCGCTGCTGGCGAAGTTGTGTGGACACAGTAGACCACCACAAAGCAGGTGACCTTCTGGAATGTGTACAGGAGTACAACACCGGAGCGGTCGAGGGATCACAACTGTATCTTGAGGTGTCCGATGTACTGCTCAGTAACAACCTCGGTGGCTGCTTGGGCCTCATTGTACTGGGCCTCCACTTCGGTCTCCAGCCTGTGTACTGGTGTCATTAGCCAAGTCCTCAATGGGTACCCCTTATCCCCCAACAGCCAGCCGCCCATCCTGGGGTGGTCTTCAAAGAGGCCGGAGACGACTGACTTCCCCAGGATTTAGCTGTTGTGGACACTCCTCATGAAGCGTCACACACATGCATGATCTTCATGTGGTTATCGCACACTAGCTGTATGTTTTGGGAGTGGAGCCCCTTTCTGTTAACGTAATGGCCTGATGGGCGCAGGGCAATATGCATGCCATCCACTAGCCCCTGGACCTGTGGCATCCAGGCAATGGCAGACAATCCTACTGGCTGGGCATGCTGTTGGGTTTGGTCCATGTTCAATTTGATGTAGTTTTCTGCCCGGGCAAACAGGGCATCTATGACGTGTCGTAGAGATGCCACACAGATCCCCGCTTGAGCCTTGGAAGGATCTGGAGGTGTAAAAATTCAGGGCTGTGGTGACCTTAATGGCCACAGTTATTCTCCTCCTCCATGTGGTGCCAAGTCCTTGTTGAGGCATAGCCTCTTGCGTGCTGTCCGTCATCTGTTTGAATGACCAGTGACGTCCGTACACCCTGGCCCATCGCAGGCCTCTCTCTCTGGGTCCCTCCCTGGCCTGATAACCAGCCGAGACCTCAAGGTTTGGGGTGGGGTCTGGCACTTAAGACACCAAATCAATCAAATGCTGTTGCTGCCACCTTCTCCGGCATCTGGCCGCCCAGCCTAGCAGCAGCACCACTAGGGCAAGTTCTGCTGGGTCCAAAATCGCTTCTGTAGCGTTCAATATCTGTAAGGCATTGGGCAAGGTGTTGGACTGGCAGATAGCGGTGGCTCCCACCCCACCAGAATGCCTTGCCCACACACTCCAGCTGCAGTGGGTTCCCCTCGCCTGACCCCAAACCCTGTACCCAGGACACCCGCTCACAATGTCACCGAGATGGGCGCTGGTCCCCTCTCCATGGCACTCACCCACCGTCCGGAGTTGTGTCCCATCCCCTGGGTGTTGGCTGCAGCGTGTGTATCTTGCCCCCCACAGTGTTCGGCCACAGTGTCCAGTCATTACAGTCTGATTGGGATGCTAGGCAATGACTCCCACATGGTACATGGCCTGCCCAACCATGGGAATCCACTTGAGTTGTGTGAAGTGCTCACTTAACCACAATTGCCAATTCCCTATTAGCAATAGCCTTCAGCCACACATCTGGAGGCCTCACAGTCAGTGGGGCTTATGGGTGGTCGGTGGGACAAATGAGCAGGGTCAAAGGTTGCCCCCAGAACAAATACATACGATCCAGGTGTTGGTTCCCCACAGAAGCCCTTCCGCCAGCTTCACGCTTTTAAAAAGGAATACTAATCGATGCCAGTGTGGCCACTTGCTGGGGAGGCCGATGAATCACGGGAGGACGTTTGGTAAGGGGTGACTCCCATTAATTGTATGGAAATAGGGCTTAAGTGCTAAAAATTGATTTCTCGCCATACTGCGGCAAAATCCCAATTTCGCCTGGCGCGGTTCTCTTTTTTGGCCTCTCCCGCTATTCATCAGCCTCGTTTCACTCAAGCAAGAGTGCAACAAGGCTGAAGAATCACACCCAGAGTATATTTCACACTTAAAGGTGGATGTTAAGTTACTTGTCAAAGTGCTGGCGTTGTGCCTGGAGCCCTAAAGGTGATCTCGAAGGATCAGACAGGCTTCATTAAGGGTCGTCAATTGTCAGCCAATAAATGTCGCCTGCTAAACAATGTCCTTTTCCCCTCCACAGTGCCTAAACTTGAGGGGATTGTTCCCTAGATGCTGAAAAGGCATTTGATGGGGAGAGTGGGAATATCTGTTTGAGATTCTAGAGAGGTTTGGATTTGGACATAAGTTTATCTCTTGGATTCAACTATTGTTCGGGCCCCCACTGCGAGTAATTGTATGAATATTCTTAACTCTGGCTATTTCCCATTGAATAGGGCCATGAGCCAGGTTTGCCACTGTCTCCACTTGTGTTTGCCTTGGCAATAAAACCATTTGCTATAGTGCATAGGTCCTGTTAAGTGGAGGAGGATAAATGGGTGGCGGGGGGGGGAAGCATCGTGTTTCCCTTGATGGAGATGACCAAGCTGTTCCAGTACAGCTACAACACTGGCATCTACCCGGCAATGTGGAACAGGATAAATGCAACCCAGCCAATTACTGACTGATCAGTCTACTCACTATCATTATGAACGTGATGGAAGGAGTCATTAGCACTGCAGCCAAGCAGCACTTACTCAGCAGTAACCTGTTCACGGACGCTCAGTTTGGGTTCCGCCAGGGTCACTCAGCTCCTGACCTCATTACAGCCTTGGTTCAAATATGGACTAAAGAGATGAATGCCAGAGATGAGGTCAGAGTGACTGCCCTTGACATCACGGCAGCATTTGACCGAGTATGGCATCAAGCTAAACTCCTAGCTAAACTGGAGTCAATGGGAATCAGGGGGAAAACTCTCTGCTGTGGTTGGAGTCATACCTGGCACAACAAAAGATGATTGTGCTGGTTGGAGGACACCACTGCAGGAGTTCTTCAGGATAGTGTCTTAGGTCCAACTATCTTCAATTGCTTCATCAATGACTTCCCTTTCATCATAAGGTCAGAAGTGGGGATATTTGCGGATGACTGTTCAGCGCTATTTGCAACTCCTCAGATAATGAAGCAATCCATGTCCAAAAGCAGCAAAACCTGGACAACATCCAAGCTTGGGCTGACAAGTGCCAAGTTACATTAGTGCCACACAAGTACCAGGCAATGACCATCTCCTACAAGAGAGGGTTTAACCATCACCCCTTGACATTCAATGGCATTACCATCGCTGAATCTCCCACAATCAACATCCTGGGGCTTAGTATTGATCAGAAACTGAACTGGGCTAGCCATATTAATACTGTGGCTACCAGGGCAGGTCAAGGTCTATGACTTCTACGGCGAGTAACTCACCTCCTGACCCCACAAAGCCTGGTCACCATCTGCAAGGCACAAGTCAGGAGTGTAATGGGATACTCAACACTTGGCCTGGATGAATGCAGCTCCAACAACAATCAAGAAGCTCAACACCATCCAGGACAAAGCAGCCCGCTTGATTGCTCCTCCTCCTACAAACATTCAGACCCTCCACCACCGACAAACAGTGGCAGCCATGTGTACCATCTACAAGATGCACTGCAGTAACTCACCTTAGACAGCACCTTCTAAGCCCACGACCGCAACCATCTATAAGGACAAGAGTAGCAGATACCTGGGAGCTCCACCACCTGGAGGTTCTCTTCCAAGTCACTCATCATCTGGCTTGGAAATATGTTGCCGTTCCTTCACTGTTGCTGGGCAAAATCCTGTAACTCCCTCCCTAGAAGCACAGTGGGTGTACCTACACCTGATGGACTGCAGGGATTCAAGGATGCAACTCACCATCACCTTCTGAAGACAACTAGGGATGGGCAATAAATTCTGGCCGAACCAGCGTCGCCCACATCCCGTAAATGCATTAAAATAAATCTACTCTATATTATGGATCCAGTTCCTTCTATGGACGAGATAATGAAGCTGCTTAGGAATTTTGGCTCCTTCTCTAGATACAAGTTGAACTTGGACAAGAGCACAAGCTTTCCTGTTAACCTCGACGAGGAGGAGAGCCCAACTGGCGATGCTACCTTTTTGCCTTACCAAGACTAACTTTTGTTATCTGGAGGTCTGGGTGGCCCACATTTGGGCCTCACTTCATAAACTTAATTATACTAGTCTGTTGGATACTATCAAGTCCGACTTACAGAGGTGAGATAACCTCCTCCTGTCCTTGGTGGCAGGGTTCAGACTATTGAAATAAATGTACTCTCGAGATTTTCATTTATTTTTCAATGTTTCCCCATTTTTCTCCGCAAGTCCTTTTTCTTTATCAAAGTCAATAAATTCATAACCTATTTTATTTGTGCGGGTAAGACTCCAAGGATTTGTGGGCTTTGCTGCAAAGAGATTGGCAGTCAAGGGGCTTGGCTCCACCCAATTTACTGTTTTACTATTGGCCAGCCAATATCCAGAAGGTATTGTTGTGGTTCAGTGATCCTGTTTCCATACGGGGTCAAATGAAAATGAGCTCCTGCACAATTTCCTGTTTCCATACGGGGTCAAATGGAAGCGAGCTCCTGCACGATTTTCATAGAATTTACAGTGCAGAAGGAGGCCATTCAGCCCATCGAGTCTGCACCGGCTCTTGGAAAGAGCACCCTATCCAAGGTCAACAACTCCACCCTAACCCCATAACCCAGTAACCCCACCCAACACTAAGGGCAATTTTGGACACTAAGGGCAATTTATCATGGCCAATCCACCTAACCTGCACATCTTTGGACTGTGGGAGGAAACCGGAGCACCCGGAGGAAACCCACGCACACATGGGGAGGATGTGCAGACTCCGCACAGACAGTGACCCAAGCCGGAATCGAACCTGGGACCCTGGAGCTGTGAAGCGATTGTGCTATCCACAATGCTACCGTGCTGCCCATTTTCTAGCCTTGGTGCAATAGTAACCGCGTCCTTGCCTTTCTGTCTGGTAAGATTTTCCCTGAATTGAATGGTTGTGTCCACCTTGAGAATCTGCAAGCAATTTAGGCAGCATTTTAATCTCTATTCCACATGTTCGCTAACCCCCATCTTCTATAAACACCTTTTTCTACTGCGGGTTTGGACTTGACATTAAGTCATGGGAGGGTAAGGGTTTGGAGGCGTGTGAGGACCTGTTTGTGGACAGAAGGTTTGCCAGTTTTAAGGAGCTGACGGAGAAATTTCAACTGCCTGGTTCTAATCTTTTCATAATCACGATTTTTCACGCAGTCCTTTCCTCTCAGCGGAGTCAGCTCTGTTTAGTGAGGTGAGGATGAAATGGGAGGGTAAGTTCACCCCATTCTGGATGGCAAGATATGGAGTGAGGCCCTCCACAGGATTGACTCCACGTCTTTATGTACATGCCCAAGTCTGATCCAATTCAAGGTGGTGCACAGGGTGCATATGACTAAAGTGAGAATGAGTGGATTTTTCTCTGGGGTGGAGGACAAGTGTGAGTATTGCTCTTGGGGGCCGGCTAACCATACTAGTATGTTGTGGTCTTATTTCAAGTTGATAAGCTTTTGGAGCTCTATTTTTAACACCATGTCAGAAATACTCAATGTTGATTTGGATCCATATCCACTGGTGCCCGTTTTTGGGGTATCAGACTCACCGGTGATTCAGATGGGAATGAAGGCTGATAACCTCATCTTCAACTCATTAATAGCCCGAAGATGAGTTCTGCTTGGGTCGAGGTCTCCTACTCTATCCAGTGCCTCGGCTTGGTTGGGTGACCTCATATCCTTTTTACGTTTGGAGAAGGTCAAGTACACTTTTCGTGGGTCGGTCGAAGGGTTGTCCCTAAGTTAGTTACTGCCACTGTGAGGGTTTGGTTTAGATTTTTGGAGTTATGTTAAAATGTGCTTCTGCTTGTTAGACTCAGTCTTTTATTGTGTAACTCTGATTAAATGTTTTGTATGAATTTGTTTATTCTGAAAAAGTATTTTACGGGCCACTTATCCGGAGTATTCCCTTTGTTAATACTAGTCCCTTGTTAACCCCCATTAAGATATCGTGAATCACCATTTTGGTAACAACAGTTCTTTCTTCATTTTCTACTTTATTTCATTATCCTTAATTTGTAAAAGGGACCGCTTGCACTTAAATTATATAGACAGCAGAAAACCCTATTTGGATCCAGTTTTATCCAAATTGTACATAATTTTATCATACTTATCATATCCCATCTTAGTCTTTATCTTTTTAGGATAAAGAAGATTCAAAGTAATCAAATTTTCAGATACTTCCTCATTTATGTTCTGAGGACAACTAGCCTTTGTACCACATCCAATAACTAAATATTCTTTTTTCAAATATGAAGAACAAATCTACATGTAATTGCCCTCACCAGGGCCAAATACAGTTTTAGAATTACATTTCTAGATTCAGACCTGGTCACCCTATTGTGGAAAGGATATTATTAAACTAGAAAGAGTGCAGAAAAGATTTTCTAGGATGCTACAGGGACTTGATGGTTTGAGTTATGTGGAGAGACTGGATAGACTAATCATTTTTCCCTGGAGCGTAGAAGGCTTAGCGGTGATCTTATAGATGTCTATAAAATAATGAGAGGCATAGATAAGGCAAATAGTCAACATCTTTTCCCAAAGGTAGGGGGGTCTAAAACTAGAGGGCATATGTTTAAGGTGAGAGGGGAAAGATACAAAGAGGGGCAATTTTTTTCACACAGAGGGTGCTGAGTGTCTGGAATGAGCTGCCAGAGGCAGGTACAACTTTGTCTATTAAAAAGCATTTAGACAATTATATGGGTATCGAGGGATATGAGTCAATGCGGGCAATTGGGACTAACTTAGTGGTAAAAGCTGGGTGGCATGAACAAGTTGGGACAAAAGGCCTATTTCCGTGCTGTAAACATCTATGACTACATGTTATACCCCTTGGTATGAACCCAAGAATATGTTTAATTTGTTACCAGACAGGGAATATTGTGCTTGTGGTTTTAGTGACCAGATCACTAAAGCCTCAGGATTGCTCTTCCTATTTGGATACCTCAAATACATTACCTTTGAGTGCATAATCCACATCAAATTTTGTCTTGCAGATTATATAACCTTTATTAGATTTTACTTGCTATTTCTGCTCATTGGTCAAGCTTTACAAAATCCCTTTGAATTTCTATGCACTGATGGTCATCATTTGCCATTGCTCTGAAATTTGAATGGTCTACAACTTTGAACAGAATTCCTTCAACATCTTTAACATTAAATCTTTTGACTGTCACTGGTAAACTAACTAACTGCCAATCAGACACCTAATCATGCACTACCACTCATTGGCAAATTATTGATTTGTAGATAATCATTTTAATATATTCCCATTTATCCCATGGGTTTGGAATTCATTATGTGGGATTAAAGAAGTGCTATTGATTCCTTTCTAAATCTTTATGGATAGTTGATATAACCTGTGCAAAGTTATAATAGTTTGGGGAGAGACCATCAGACAATAAACAAGGACTTAATTTCTGATTAAGCCACCACTGTTTAGCACAGGGCTAAATTGCTGGCTTTGAAAGCAGACCAAGCAGGCCAGCAGCATGGTTCGATTCCCATAACAGCCTCCCCGAACAGGCGCTGGAATGTGGCGACTAGGGGCTTTTCACAGTAACTTCATTTGAAGCCTACTTGTGACAATAAGCGATTTTCATTTTCATTTCATTTCACTATTGTAACATTCTCCTTTTATTCATGTGTTGAAGATATACATGTCAAATTATTTGTAATCAAAAGAACGTTACATATATAAAGAAAATGTAAATGAAAAAGTAATCTGTATTTCTGCTTCTGTTCTTAAACACACTTTTTCTAAATCTTTATGAATAGTTAATCTACACTGGGTTAATCTTAGTTGACATGCTACTATAGTAACAGATTTGAAGATAGTACAAGATACAAAACATTTTAGTTCTCATCTGGTTTTGATAGTATAGTGACAATTTGCTAATGGCAGTCCCATCCACTAATAAATGTTCATTGTGTAAAATAATTATGCAAGATCTGCTGTACAGCAATTTGGAAGAAGGCGCTGGTCAATTGAAACAATGTCACATACTCTAAGACTCTGATTGATAAGCACGGTTAATATTTTGGTTTTGGTATGCACCAGAAGGAAAAAGGTACTGGTTTTACGCAATATATTGCCTACATCACTAATAGCCTTTGAATAGGTGGTGGGAAGCCACCTTCTCAAAACCATTGCAACGGAGCAGTCCGGTAGCACAGTGGTTAGCACAGTTTCTTCACAGCTTCAGGGTCCCAGGTTCATTCCCGGCTTGGATCACTGTCTGTGCGGAGTCTGCATACTCTCCCTGTGTCTGCGTGGGTTTCCTCCAAGTGCTCTGGTTTCCTCCCACAGTCCAAAGATGTGCAGGTTAGGTGGATTGGCCATGCTAAATTGCCCTTAGTGTCCAAACAAAAGGTTGGGTGGGGTTACTGGGTTACAGGGATCGGGTGGAAGTGTGGGCTTAGGTAGGGTGCTCTTTCCAGGATCCGGTGCAGACTCAATGGGCCGAATAGCCTCCTGCACTGTAAATTCTATAATTGCAGTCGATGCAATGTAGAGATATACCTCGAGTGTTGTTCGGGAGTGTTATCCAGGACTTGCTCCAGCTATTGTGAAGGAATAGTGATAAAGTTCCAAGCCAGTGCAGTGTGTAACTTGAAGAGCATGCCGGTGGTGTTGTCCCAATTCATCTGCTGGCCTTGTTCACCAAGGTGATAGAGAACACCGATTTGTAAGGTTCACTTGAAGTAATCCTTGGTGAGTTGCTGCAGTGCATCCTGTAGATGGTCCACATTGCTGCCGCTATCTGCCACTGATGGAGGGACTGAATGTTTAAGATGGTGGATGGGGTGCTGATCATCAAGTGGGCTGCTTCATCTTGGATAGTGTTGAGCTATTCAAGTTGTTGGAGCTGCACTCAACAAGGCAAATGGAGAGTATTCCATAATACTTCTGACCTGTGCTTAGGTGATAGTGGACAGACGTCTGGAAGTGAGGAAATGAGCTGCTCACTGCAAAATTCCCAGCCTCTCACCGCTCTTGTAGCCACAGTAGAGATATGATCCAGTTAAATTTTTGGACAGAAGTAATCCAGAGGATGTTGATAGTGGGGGATTCAATGATGGTAAAGAAAAAATATTATACTCTCCCTTGTAGATTTTCATAGCCTGTCACTTTTGTAGAACAACTATTACTTGCTATTTATCAGCTAAAGCCTGAATGTTATCTTGATCTTGCTGTATAATATAATAAAGATTCTATTATATGGGCACTGACAGCTTCAGTAACTGATGAGTTGTGAATGATGTTTAACACTGTGCAACTGTCAGTAAGCATGCCGACTTCTGACCTTATGTTGGAGGGAAGGTCATTGATGAAGCAGCTGAATATGGTTGGGCCTAGGACACTACCCTAAGGAGTTCTTGCAGTGATGTCCTAAGGCTGAGATGGTTAGCGTTCAACAACTGCAACCTTCCTTGTGCTCGGTAGGTAGTGTGGAATTGAAATTAAACAATTTTGTTGGTAAGTGATACATGTTCCATTAGTCTAAGTAAATAAGAATCATTATGTTGCGCTATAAGTTAAAATTATCAAAGATCATGTTGATCCTATCATCAATCCTGAACCCACCAGCTACCTGTAAATTTACCTATCTTTAAAAATTCTTTGGTGTTTAATACAGTGCCACCGTTAATAAACTTTTTTAATTTTTACTTTTGATCAATAATAGGTAGGTTTTATTCAGCAAAGAATTGTACTGTATTCAGAATGTGTTTCAGATCATTTATTTTGATTACATATTGCAGTTGTGTAACATATTTTATATGTGTAGTCAATAGCAGCACAAATGCCAAAAGAATCAAATTGTTTGAAAAGGTTGGTTGTGGTTGAAGATGCTTTCCAAATAGTCATTAAACATTTAAGCGAATAAATCTGCAGAATATGTTCCTGACATTGGCACTTGTTCTGTGGTATTTCTCTGATCAGATGGAAGGACTGTGTGTTATGCATAGTGCATTCATGCATAAACAATATCATTTTCATAAATTAAAACCTCCCCTGCAGAAGCAACATCTGTGCCTGCCTGGGTTTGAATAAAAGATGGTGGCATGTGAGTTGCCCCTCAACTAACTGAAAGAATCCTTATGCTTTGAAATCTAGGCATAACCAAGGGTCATTTATCCACTTATGTGCCAGGATTTCTTAAATCAGCCTTTTATGTTATGTTAGAGGATTGTATTCCTCTTTGTGAAAACGCTGAAACAGTACAAATATATTAAATTCTGTTTTGATCGCTATCATTTCTATGTTTACTTATAATGTTTTGTATAATGAATAAATTAATTTGAATTATTCCTGCCCTGACTACTTTGAAAACTTGTTTTATTCCTTATTTAACATCACACTTCAGTTCTGATTGATTTAGAAAGTATTCTAATAATAGTGGATAACTCCTGCCTTTGTTCTCTTTTGCTTAGGTATTTGTGAGTCTACCAATAGACTCAAGGGAATAGGGATGGAACAGGTCCAACTTCAGCTGAATGAATTTATGTTGCTGCAGTGCATGTACTCGGCTAGCAATGAACTATTAGTTTATGATGTGATAGTGCTTGCATCAGTTTGTAAATGGGGAAGCTGATTTTATTCCCAGAAACTTAAGTTTTACAGTGAAGCTATCTCTAAAGTGTTAATTTTAATCTATCTCTATATATGGACTGCTCCCTTCTCAGTTTACCTGAACAGTCCACCAAAGCTTGTGCAAGAAGCATTTGGGACTAAATAAAAATCTGAAAGAAAATATGACCACACTTTTTAATGGTGAACTCTGTAGAATAATATATTGCAGTGGTTCCAGGATCATATCTTTAAATATACTGTAATAGACACAGATGCTTATAATGAGAACAGAAAGACCGCTGAGGGGCAAGAAAGTCACTTGCTGCCAAGTATATATTCTCTAGACACCTAATTCAGAGCCATAACATATATGGCAAAGACAAATGGTGAAACATTTTGGACTGGACAAGGGAGTTGTCCCTCACTGGATTATGCCTTCCAGAAAAAACAGGTTGCATCTGTATGGAAATTCATAAACAAGATTGAATAAATTCTGTTCTTAAACAATGTAGGGAAATGTTTTAATTTGGATACAGAAAATCTTCCTGAAAAAAACAAAAGCAGGTACATCAACCTTGCACAGTCACTTAGCACCTTAAATATTATTTTGTCTGATTAACTTCATTATTTACTAGAAGTTATATATTACATATTCAACCTCGGATATAGTAATGTGATTTTTCTTTTCAAATTTATTGAATAATTTTCATTTTCCTATTTTATTTTTAAACATACTATGAAGATTGAATGCCACCCATAAAATTATCCTTGTTTTAAAATTATATCCATCCATCCATATTTCAATGTCTCTAACTTGTAAAAATTACAGAGGGGCACTTTAAATCTTACTAACCCATTGTTTCCCCACTAGGGATATGGAATTCTAAGGTTTTGTAAAACAAGCGTCTTACAGGTATGAGTAATGTTGAGGTTCCCATACTGTATTTGTTCTTACTTGTGGAAATACATACAATCTGTGAACTAAACATTTATTGAGCAAGAAGCAAGCTGTTCATATCTTTTGACCTAGATTTTTAAAAATTGTTTTGTACAGAATATTGTAAAGTATTTCTTCAGGTCTGGTACACCAACCAAAAATAAATGCAAATATTCAGTGGCTAAATCCGCATATATTTTGATCTAGTTCTTGAAAAGGAAGCAATCACAAGACACTGACTTATTATTTCCAAAGTACCTTTTTGAGATAGGATAGTCTGGTATTTTATGTTTGTACATAATATGAGAGAATGATCCAAAATCACGTACTAATTTAGAAATACAGGTATTAGTTGTTTTTTTTAATGAAGAAAATCTAGCTGTTTACTTTTAAGAGAAAATTATCAAACAGGAATTCCACAGATTCTCTGCAATATTTGAAATTGAATGACTAAAATTCAAAATTTAGCTTCTTGCAGCAAAGATTACAAAATACTTATTGCCCTTTTAGCATGGAACTTATGCACTTTGTGTGCAGTTTGAAAGATCTGCTGCAAAGTATGTTTTTGTCATTGCTTTGGCCTAAGTAGTTAAGTCAGAATTGGAGAACATTCTGATAAATTCATATTATATGCGTGGATATTAGTGAAAAATAATGTTGTGAACCAGTTTAAACTATTATTTTATTGTTACAAGTGACTACATTAGTGCAACGAAAGAGAAAATGCTGGAAAATCTCAGCAAGTCTGGCAGCATCTGTAGGGAGAGAAAGGAGCTAACGTTTCGAGTCTGATGACTCTTTGTCAAAGCTGAGCTCAGCTTTGACAAAGAGTCATCAGACTCGAAACGTTAGCTCCTTTCTCTTCCTACAGATGCTGCCAGACTTGCTGAGATTTTCCAGCATTTTCTCTTTAATTTCAGATTCCAGCATCCGCAGTCATTTGCTTTTCTACATTAGTGCAACATTTCTCTGTGAAAGACCTCTTCAGTAACTGGCATAAACCATCTGTAATTCTGTTTCCCATAAACCACCTGTAATTTTTCAAAACTTGAGTAAATGAACTGCAATGATAGCGGAAAGAATATCATGGATAAGGGGGAATGTTTTCAATAACTCATGACATACATGTCAAACCAGCCTATCTTTTTGTTAGTATAAATAGACAAAGTTCTCTCAAAAGGAACAACTCGTAACTATTGATGCACTTCAAGGCGACAATGAATATACCAATTGGAATACTGCAAGCATTATAATATGCATGATTGAATATTCTTGAGCAAAGGAATACTTGTTCTTTTCCATCCTAAAAGCCTGAAGTTAAAAATGTGGCTGTTACTGTACGAGCTGGTCTACGGGGTGAAAATAAATCAGACCATGGAAGTAAATGTTCATTGTAATCAGCTTTTATTCTACAAATAATACATTTTGCACCTTTCATGAGCTATCAAAATAAAACAATAATCCCATAGGAATTACATACACTAAGAAAAATCACATTTAATGAAAATGCAACATTTGACAAAGATGAGGTTACTATTTCAATAAAAGACTGCATGAATGTGATCTCAATTCCCAATGCATTGTGGCATTACATCATAAAATACAGGATTACAAACAAAATTACAGTACCAATTTATTTCATTTGAACCAGCATTACACTTTAAACAGCACTTCATCTGGACTGCATTGTACATGCAATATCTATTGTTCTAGTTATGGAATAAATGTGAGATTTTTAGCTACTGCACTAATTAACTAATATATAGCCCAACATTAATAAGCCTGATTATAGCTGTAGCTTTTAACTCTCAGATATGATAAGAGGCTGTGTATGTGTGTGCGTGTGTGTATATCTACGTTTCATATGTGAAGTCAATTAGTTAATAAACGGAACAAACAATTATTTCGCTGGTTTTAGAGTCAAGTTAACTTCGCTGTTCTGATGTTTGATGGAAATAGTTTAAAGTAAAGTAAAGGGATACAGTGCAAATGATCTGTGATAGTCAAGCATCCGTTTTAAGAAACTGAAAATTGGTATTTGATAACATCATATACACATTTGTGCAACTATAATATCCTTTTGATATGATCTAAGAAAGATAGTTTTTTTATTTATTTTGTTTTCGATTTGCGTCCTGTTCGTCTCGATGTAAGGATCTAATACCAGGAAAAGACTGAAGCGCGAAACTAATTTGTCAGGATTGTGCAACCTTGCGTGATTTTATAGGTAGGAAGTCCTAAGGCAACAGAATATTATTCTAAGCACTTTTCTGCCGGTTAAAAATTAAATTACTTTTTTTTTATAAATTATAGATAATCCTACTCTTGATATAAAAACGGTGATGGAGCCGCATGGTTAAAATAGGAAATCGACCTTATAAAAATTCATTAAAAATTCTGTACAAAATCACAACAAAATAATTCAGCATGGGAAAGGTAACAGTAGTAAAATGTTGGTTGAAAAATATATTTTTAAATTGGCCTATTATTAGTTTAAAAATTGCATAGATTCCTAATTATTGCTTGTGATTTTGTCATGTGGATCGGTAATTACCATTATCTGAATAGGCGCTACATCGACTTTCATGTGTAGCCCACAACGAGAAGCGCTATTAGAATATTGTAAATAAGATATCAGGAAGTATTTACATTCCCATTTTTCTTAAAGGCAGTAACAATAATAAATACAGGTACTAATTTAAGCGTGAAAGATTTGCACTCCGCAGCAAGTGACACCAGTGTGCTGCCGTGTGTAAACAAGCTATTCAAGAAGTACATTTAATTCGATTCGTTTGCGATACATTGTTGCTGCCTTCCATTTTAATCGTGGAAGATGGCATTAAGCTGGGCACTCATAACTCGCTCATGATGCGAGTGGGCGTCGTATGGCATCATGTTGTCTATGGGGATTTCACACCGAGGGGCAGTGGAAGAAAACATGGAGTTGTGTCCTTGGGGTCCGGCCAGCGTGGCTGCAGGGTAGTGCATGGTGAACGTGTAATTCTTATCAAACTCTTGAGAAGGCTCCTGTTTGAAAGAGAAATTCCCATTGATGCTTAAAGGTGGGCTTAATGGCCCGTCGAAGGATGGGCTAGTGCATTCAGTGAGAGTGCTTTCGAAAAAAGGTTCCAGGGCCCCTGCATAACTGTGCGGCTTGATGTGGAAAATGTGGGAACTGTCCATAGTACCGTAGGGCGGACTGGGAAGACCAGGGGACTGGTACGTGTATGGGTGAACGGAGAAGGAAGCACTGGCAGTTTGCATATGTGGCATGTCCTGGTTCTGCTCTGGAAGGAAAGTTCGCGGGTTTAACTGAAGGCAGCCAGCAACTAGATTAGTGGTGGGCTGGGATAAACCTTTGCAGAGAGTCTGCACGAATGATACGAGATCTGGACTCTTTCCAGAACGCAGAATCTCCGATAAAGCCCAGATATAGTTCTTAGCTAGTCTCAGAGTCTCGATCTTGGACAGTTTCTGGGTTTTGGAATAACAGGGCACGACCTTCCGCAGACTATCCAATGCAGCATTCAGCCCGTGCATGCGGTTCCTCTCTCTGGCGTTAGCTTTCATTCTCCTCAATTTAAATCTCTCCTGTCTAGCTTTCGTCATTTTCTTTTTCTTGGGTCCCCGCCGCTTAGGTTTTTGATCTTCATTCTCGTCCACTTCATCCTCCTCCTCGTCGTCATCTTCATCCTCATCCTCCTCTTCATCATCATCATCGTCGTCATCCTCTCCCATTTTATCAAGTTCTTCTGTATCTACCTTGAATGAGAGACTCATTGCTTCGTTCTCATCGTCCTTTTTGTCGGCTTCGTGCTCATCCTGGGAACTGAGACAGTCATCCGTCCAACTGGGATTGCTCTGTGTTTCTGGCATCATGTTTTCTGTGTACGATTTTGTCATCGTCGAAGTCCTAGAAAGTTAAAACACACACAAAAAAGTACATTCTTCAGCATAATTCAAATCTGAAACCACGAAGCGGTTGGGTCTGATGCAGTCTGTACAGCTGGCATTAATTACCTCCTGCAAACTCAACTAAATTATGAAGCTTTTTCCGTCAAAGATAAGCCATAGATGTACTTATCATGGGCATGGTAGTTCTACAAGTAAAATGGGCATGAAAGATCAGCAGCACAACTAATAAAATGGGCATGAATGAGAAACAAAAATATTATAAAACCCTGAATGTTGGATCTGGTTTTATTGAGAACAGAAACTTCAAATTCTCTTCATAAATGAAACAGAATGGTAAAGGGCAATGCCGGGTCGATCCAACATCTGTCCTTCTTTCCTTGATCAATGCCATGTCCCGCAGAATCTCACAAAAAAAGAATTTTTTTTTTAAAAAAGCACCAATCTATATGAACAGGAATGGACCGAAAGAACAATCATACGTCTACTGTTTTGTTTCCCATTTTACTACAATGAACGTCATCCATTAGAGAAGTAATCAGCCTTAATGTTTCTGTAATGAAGAAAGCTGGGTTTAAAAGACATGTACTCTTGGCCATTGAAAATAACCATAGACATGAGAGTACTCGGGACGGGATGCACGCTATACGTGTCCCTTGGTCTGCGCACGATGACATGAAAAATAAATGCAATCCTATCTACTGTTGCATAAATTGATGACTTTGTAGACGAGCATAAGCAGATTATGCACAATAAATTTGATTGACGGATTTAATCGGTACATGACTATCAGCGCAACTGTTCTCCCCAAATCTTAGAAGGGTCCCAGGTACTTAAAACAAATGTTTTCAATCACCTCGAGATAAAATTGTGTAGGATTGCTAAACAAAAAAAGTGGCAGAGATCGTGCAATGTTTGTAGACATAATTTGCGATACAAAGATAATCTTTGTAAACCATAAGTTTACGCAAGCGCATTAATCCATAGGGATCAGGTGCAAAACTGTCTTTAATAAATATCCCCAATTCGCTGGTTTCCCTGGAGCAGCTTTTCTGCCCAACTAAGTCCTTATCTAAAGCTGGGGTATTGGGCAGAAGAGTGAAGAATATGGACTTCTTCATTTCTATTTGTGCACTAACCATGCAACGATGTAAATTGCTTGCTACTCGGCTGCGCTGCCGTCTCCTGATACTGTAACAGGTAGCATATGTTTCTAGCTTTCACGCTACTCCTCTTCACCTTCCACCCAAATTAATAATTTATACAGCAGCATGTTTTGCGCAAATTGTTGCAGCATTCCAATTAAGCCTCCCTCCCCTAGCCCAGATAAGCGAACTCATTCAGCGATATATTCGATTGGTATGTTTCAAACTAAATGAAGCTAATTGAAAACAAAATGAAATAAGTTATAAGCTTTTCTTGCTATAATGAAAACGTTCTTCAAAGCAGAATGATCGTTTTATTAAAAAAAAACAAAGAACAAGTTAAGAATGTTATAATTAAAAAATAATACCTTTGTAAATATTGAATCTAGAGTAGTCTCATAGCCTGTACTGTGGTAGAGTTGCAGCTCCGAGGTTCTTTACGGACTGCCCGCTGGCAGCAGCCCCGCTGCCTTTTATATTGGGGAGGGGGTGCGCTCCGAATGGATCTCCAGCCCTTGGCCATCACTGAGGCGGCGCGCCTGCGCACTGCGAACGCGGCGACCAAGCCGCCGCCTCCGCCCTCGCGCCATATGGTTCTCAAGACGTCACGCGAACGAGTGGCGTCACGTGGGCCGCTATTTGTATTCCGTCGGCGCGTGTGGCTCCCCCTCCCCCCCAGCCCCCCGCGCCTTTTGTGACCATCTGTCGCCAGCAGAGACTGTGTGGACCTGCTCACCCGCAGCAAAGCGGCTGAACAGCTCGAGCCCCACACTTTCCCAACCAACTTTCCTGTCTCTACCCACCCCGAAATAAAGTCGCACCGCCTGCAAACGCCCACCCCCCCCCCCCCCCCCCGCTTCATTTTTCCTCCTGCTTTTTTTGTCTGTTGTCGAATGCAAATTCCATTTATAATATAAGCAGCTTGACTGGCGCATTTAAAGATCAATCAGCTGGCCATCAAAATAGTTCAGAATTAAAAGGTGAAGCTGGTGTCAACGGTCCCCGTTGCATATATTAACCCCAGAGGCTCACAAATCTGTTGGACCGCAGTTTGCGATAAATAAAATATAGATGTGACATTAATGGAAACAATACACACACGGACAAAAGTTGAGTTCCAAGGAGGACTACTCTAGTTGGGTTCGGTGAAGGATGAATGAAGTAGTGATGGCCGGGGGGCGGGGGGGCGGGGGGTAAAGTTTCTGCCTTTCGCCCTCTAATTGAGGCGGTTTTTTTGTCGGCACGCGAGTCGCACACGCACGCAAACAAAAGCCTTTTTCACGGCTCAGCAAACAGAGCTAACGTCCAAATATGCTCACTTCTGTCGAGATTTTTAAATAATAATGCAAAAGGTCGCCAAACTGGCCGTTAGAAGTGCGGGGGGGGGGGGGGGTGTTAATGTGAAAAGGCATACTGGGCGACGACCAGGGACAAAAATACAATTGATTTTCCTTTTCATTATCATTCTAAGTACCAACTGCAAACCAGCATTCAAATAAAAACCAGAACGCGATTCGCTGCTGATGTTCGCTCTCCTAATTGGAAATAAATAATTTCAGATAAAATTGGGGGGCTGAGAATTATAAACTTGTTTTGGAAGGGGTTACGTTTATTTCCTCTGATTATTTTTGCCCCGATTGAAATTGATCCACGGACAATTGTTTTTTTTAACTCATTTTTTCTGAATTGAACGTTTGTGCAGAAGTGAATTTCGCGCGAATGTTGGCTATTGTCTCTCACTCTCCCGTCAATTTGCAATCCCGGACGTTGTGCCAACAGTCTTGTTCGTAATTTTAAAAAAAACACGTGAAACGCAGCTCATTGCCCTGAGTCGTGTTGTTGTTTACATATAAATATAAATGTTTGCTTGCATGCCGGTAAAAATAAGAAATAGAGATTTGACTTTAACTTTCCTGTTGCTCTGCCCAATCGCCTGTTTTGAAGCAGCCAGGAATAATATTAAAGATCAATTCCGTTGTCCACGGTGCAAAATCCATCCGATTTAAATCTCTTGGGCATGCGGCATTATCTTAATTAAGATAATTGATTCATATTGCACCTGCGAGAACGCAAAAATATAATTTATCAAAAAAGATGCTGTAAGCTATCGTAGACGAGAAGAATTGGCCCCAATTAAGAGCATTATCTCAGCAATTTGAGCCATTACTTTACTGCGTTTGTCGTTCTTCGGGGCTCATGTCGTTTGTTTGGAAATGTGAGCAAATTCTATGTTCGTATCAAATGTTATGTTTTCATTTTATTTTTTCTTCAGTAATTTAATCCCAAATTTTCTGGGCAGCCTCGGGTAGTTCGTGCAGTTTCAACGCACATATTATAATTTTAAAATTATTAGTAGCAACCGGCCATTAAAGTAAACGGAATCAATAGTGTGCAGATTTTTAATCTGACTGAAGAAAACTCATTTTAAGGCTTGGGCTAGGCTGCATGTTCCTGATCTAATGTGGGCGCGGGTGTTTTGTTTACCAATTAACTATTTCTATTTGACGTGTCTTTACCATCTCCACTCTGCAAAGACAAGAAGTCCCAAACGAAAAGCTGGGTTGCTGGGTTTTGCTTTGACCTGGTAACCGCGAAGTGTTTTCACCGGATAAAACGCACCGCAAGCACCACTAACCATTTCTATTGCACACAGACATCAGGAAGGATGACCCGTACCCACAACAGAAATTAGGAAATATTTCTTACTATCATGACATTTCTTAATATTTATTGTTGCAATGGCCTAGTGCTAAACTGCACACGCACACACAAATATGTACACACGTAACTAAATAGGCATAGGTACACATACGGACATACATCGACATACACACGGGCACACATAAGACGCACACAGAAACACACGCAGTATACATCGACATACATATATAAGATGCACAGGTACACAAACACACAAATATACATCGAGGCACATACACATAAGACACACAGGTACACATACACACATGGTACGGATACACAGGTACACAGACACATAAGCACATGCACAGACGCAAACACGTAGGTACAAATACATATATACACACAGATGCAATCACACACACATGCAAACACATAAACACGGATGCACAGAAGCACACAGGCACATAAACACAGCGACAATCAGACATGAACGCAGAGGGGCAAAACACGCAGACACAGCAACACAGAATAGACACAGACACAGATGGGTTCGAACTACAGCACCATAAACAGCTCCTGATGTGTCCAAGAGACAGGAGGCGATGAGCACGTGACACATCCCTGTAACTTTAGAAGTTTGCGATATTTAAGCCCGTCACCTGGCAGCAGGGTTACCACCCGGTCGTCATTTAATGTGAACCTGTTTTGTGCTGCTGCAATTTACTTTCAGCTGGAGGTGCAATCAACGGTCAGAGACAGAGATGCAATAACAAAACGGTTACTTTAAAAAGTACACGATGACACATCTGGTGCCCGACATTTAGGATTAGCCTTTAGAGTGCAGAGCAGGGGGATTTAGGCAGTGATTTGGCTCAGCAATCATCAGAATATAGAGAGAGACACAGTGTATGCATTTCAAAAGTGCTCGTTATTCACTTTTTATTACTTAAATAACGTGCGGTTGTGCCTTAAATGTTTATATATTTCAATATTTTATCGAATTGAAACATCAAAAATAAAACGATTTTAGTGATCGCGTTCAACCGATCTTTACGGTTGGATGGGCATTTGTATGGAACGAGTAAGACTAAGCCATTTATTGCACCCTACTCTACTAATTGCTTATGCAAAAATGCAGATTTGTATTAATTAATTACTCTGGTGATTACTTCTTTGGTATTTTTGTGCAATAAATCATGCTGGAATAGAGAAGCAGACGTGAGATTTTTTGGCACATCATTCAGTGGAAACCCAACTGAGGCGACACTGAGCGGCATTGAGATTTGTGTGAAAGCCCAGGTGAAGGGAGCTTCTCTCTCACTGCAGGTGAAGACACCTGCTGCAGACACCTGTCACTGTGAACTTTCCGCCTTTGCAGGACAGAAAAGATCCACGTTTCTGACTGTGACTTCAGTGAAAAATAAACCAACTCCCTGGAGCCCATAATGACAAGAGCCAGCAAAAAATAAAGCTACAAGTAATTTAAGTCAGATCTACATGGGCTGACGCACTTAAATCAACGTCTCGTTATTCTCCCGTGCTCAATGCGATTACCGTAAGAGGGTTTTGCCGCTGCAGTTGAGCAACAATTTCAGAATATTAAAAATTTTAAAGAAACCATAAGCGTGAAACCCTGGCCAACTTACGAGCCCCAAATGCCCGCCGGGGAAAGGGGCATCCATAAATCATAAAACAATGATAGATTTGTTTTCCTAAATGTTTCATATTGTAACTTCATCGCTCTGGTTCCTTAAAGCCGTCTTTAAATGAATACAGCGCAAATGGTACTTTAAAAAATGCTCGTTGTCCAAAATGCACGGACTCATCGTGATTGTGGTGTCGACATTTTCGTCTTTAACACCTTTTCTTCATGAAACTACAATAAAATGGCCTTAAGGAAAACGTAAGATGAATCTCCCAATACATTTCATCTTAAGGGCGCATTTAACACGGCAGATTCCCTGGTGTACGCAGTTCAAGTTCCAGTCAGACTCGAGGCGACTTCACATTGCTTATCTCCTGGCTTGAACTTTAGCAGCACACTTCCCATAATATTGGAAATTGAAATGTTTTGTAGTGGCAAGAAAGGGAATTCCTGTGCTCCCAGCATTTAAATTAAGGCGAGGTGACATTATGACGTGGCCAGGGATTCCCTGAAGCCAATTGTTTCCCAAATTCATAAAATTTATAATAAACTTTACAGAACATTTCAAATTGTCTTGACTGTACATTTCCATCTGAGTTACATTCATTTGTCTTTCTTCAATTCAATTGGGATAACGTTACACACGTATCCTACTTTAAGTTACAGTTGTTTCTTAAATATTTACATTGCTTTGTTTCTTTCATACATTGTGGTATTGAAGACCCGGGCTGAGGGGCTTTACACTGTTACCAACCCCTTGGTGTACATTTGCTGGTAAGACCTTACACAGTGGTCTTTCCCCATTGCGCCTTGGCGGCAGCTGCCCCAAGCTTGAGTGGGTCCCTCAGCACGTAGTCCTGGACCTTGGAATGTGCCAGTCTGCAACATTCGGTCGAGGACAATTCTTTGCACTGGAAGATCAGCAAGTTTCGGGCAGACGAAAGAGCATCTTTCACTGAGTTGATGACCTTCCAGCAGCAGTTGATATTTGTCTCGGTGTGTGTCCCTGGAAACAGTCCGTAGAGCACAGAGTCTTGTGTTACAGAGCTGCTCGTAAGAACAGATTTTTTTTTTCCAAAAAATATACTTTATTCATAAAATTTATAATAAACTTTACAGAACATTTCAAATTGTCTTGACTGTACATTCCCATCTAAGTTACATTCATTTGTCTTTCTTCAATTCAATTGGGATAACGTTACACACGTATCCTACTATAAGTTACAGTTCTTTCTTAAATATTTACATTGCTTTGTTTCTTTCATACATTGTGGTATTGAAGACCTGGACCGAGGGGCTTTACACTGTTACCAACCCCTCGGTGTACATTTGCTGGTAAGACCTTACACAGTGGTCTTTCCCCATTGCATCTTGGCGGCAGCTGCCCCAAGCTTGAGTGCGTCCCTCAGCACGTAGTCCTGGACCTTGGAATGTGCCAGTCTGCAATACTCGGTCGAGGACAATTCTTTGCACTGGAAGATCAGCAAGTTTCGGGCAGACCACAGAGCGTCTTTCACCGAGTTGATGACCTTCCAGCAGCAGTTGATGTTTGTCTCGGTGTGTGTCCCTGGAAACAGTCCATAGAGCACAGAGTCCTGTGTTACAGAGCTGCTCGGGATGAACCTTGACAAATACCACTGCATCTGTCTACAGACCTTCTTTGCAAAGGCACATTCCACAAGGAGGTGTGTGACTGTCCCATTTCCCCCACAGCCACTCCGAGGGCAGCGTGCAACGGTGCTGAGCCTTCGGGTGTACATGAAGAATCTGACAGGGAGGGCCCTTCTCACCACCAGCCAAGCTAGGTCTTGGTGCTTGTTTGAAAGTTCTGGTGATGAGGCATTCTGCCAGATGACTCTGACAGTCTGCTCAGGAAACCATCCAACGTCCTCCACGGTCTCCTTTTCTCTGAGGGTCTCGAGGACATTACGTGCTGACCACTGTTCCCAAAGCTCAGGTTGAACAGGGCATGCAGTGAAACCTGGTGTACCAAGCGATCCCACTTTGGCCCATGTCAACTAAATTTAAACTCATTTAGAACAGGGTTTTTCCTCTCCTCCTCTGTAAACACATATTCCTCAATGAGATTGGAACTGAAATCACCCCCCCCCCCCCCCCCCCCCGCTTGTTTTAAAAAATGCTTAAAGTTATTTTCTAAGCGGGGCAGTCAGTTAATATTTCAGCCAGGTAAGGGGCGAGGGAAATAGGTTTCAAGGGCCCGAAGTTTGGCACTCCCCCTCCCCCCCGCACTCAGGTACAATAGCTGTTGCAGTGGAAACGCAGTCTCAGAAGGTCAACATACACTCATTGTCAGAGTTGTCAAACTGCAGCAATACGTCTAAAATTAAACTACAGGAACTCAGTATTATCTTCTTAATGTTTTTTTCCGTGAAGTGATTTGTCACTGAAAGCTGTTTTGTAGACAAACTATAATCTGACAGCGTAATAAGCACAGAAATAGAACAGTCGCCTCGCGAGTAGATTAACCCAGCATTAGAGTGGCATTAAACTTTCCTTGAGACACAGGTTGAGCTAAGTAACTGGTGCACTGTTTTTCGACTGAGCAGGTACAGACAATACGACGGAAATGGTTTGAAAGAGCATATGGCATTCTGCATTGACACCGCACGCACAATGTCCCCTTTACTTTCGTCATTTCAATTATTGGGCTTTGATTGGTCTGGAGCATATCAAATTCGTTACGGTAAATACGGATTCTAAAACGTGCCATATTTTCAGAATGCAGTGATCCGCTACCATCCCTCGGAAGAACTATGAATGCAAAAGCATAAATGTAACACAGCAGGAGTCAATGGCAGCAATGGCCGTGGGGATGGGTGATACTGTCGCGCGATTGCATCGCGCGCGACACCCAGCGGCCTCTTCAATCCGGTGCAGCAAATCACTGACTGAGCCCAGCGCCACTCAGTGGTAAACAGCACGAAGTGGCACAGGTCAACCGAAAGCCCAGATCCGGCGCCTTGGAGGCTACCGCTGTAAAAAGCTCATCGTTAAAACAAACCGTTCAACCGTTTGTGATCTGCCACTCTCCTCCCCCGCACCACCCTCCCCTAAACTGAGCTCCCGTAACAGAACAAAAACACATCCGTGGGAGTGCATTTAAAAACTACCTGCCTTATCAGTGCGTTCTTATGCGGGTATACAACCCACGTGAACCCATATATTGACAAAATATTTAGATAGATGGAGATTTGCCAGGCTGCAAATGCACCGTCATATGAGGGATGCAAGAAACTACGACGAAGTATTTTCAGTCACAGCCTTGCTAGGGCAGACAATAATTTGTAAACGCCGGTTGCAAAATCATTATTTTATCTGATAGAATTAATCAAACCACCTGTTGTGGAATCATGCTGAAATAATTCACAAAATGCTTTCAAAGATGAGACAACAACACGCAAAATAACAGATGATAACAAAAAAAAATCATCAGTAGCAGCTGCAGTAGGAGCGGCTAACGGACACAATCCTGGATGCCAAGTTTAGCCCTGTGATAGGATTAGGACATGGATCAATGTGCATCTATTTAGTCCTGTGTTTGTTTCCTGTGCATGTGTGCTGTGTTGTTTGGATGTTATGAACTACTCGAGATGAAGCTTAAAGCAACTCTAAATTAGACAGTGAAACTGGCTGATATTCTTCAAAGCACAAAAAGACCGTCGCTGCGGACATGCCAACTCTTTGCACAAATATGCTTCGATAGATGATTGGAATCTTTACATTGTGCCTTCTGTATCGTATCTGGGTGCTCGGACTCCAGGCACTAACATTGATGGACGCACATTCTATAGGCCGAAATGATCTGTTCAACGTTGTAATTTTGTACTGTTGTACAGTATTAAAGTGAAATGTCTGTAGTTTGGTTATTCTCAGCATCAATTCAGTATCTTATATTCTTGCAATTCCTTTGGAGCTACCATATCACACAGCTAGAATTTTACAATGTTGTAGGAGATGGATAGATGGATTTTAGAAGAGGCAACCTCACCCAATCAAATAGTTTTGAATTTTATTAAATCCTTCCTTCCCATCCCTGACCTGCTTTCTCTGATTCCTTCTCTCCCATCCTGCTTTCCTTTATTCACCATTCCTCCTCTTCCTTTTTTGATTGCCGCTTCCTCCTCCTCCTCAAACCCATTCTTCTCCCATTATCTGCTCCCTTCTCCAAATTCAATGTCATCTGACAGGAGGCAAAAAGCTAACTTTAGCAGCAGACTGTTGTATAGATGCTGTGCCTATCACCAGCTCAGCCACACACACCAAATGTGGTCTTGTACAATTCACTGCCGAGGGCTATTGAGAGCCTTTAAAGGTGAAGGAGCTGGCTGCTTATCTTGGGGTTGGGTAGAATATTGAGTGTGTGAATAACCTGCTTCAGCTTAAAATAATGGATAGGTGGAATCAGTGCCAAGGCTACAAAGTTTGAGGCTTGAATGATCTTGATGGTTTTAGTCTTTTCAATGTTTAGCTGGAAGTATTATACTCAAGCAATGCTGGATGCTGAACAATAGTCTGATAACACAAGGACAGTAGAGAGAAGCAGTCGGGAGGTAGAGTAAGTGTCCGAAGCATAACATGCACAATATCTGTGGATAATGTCACAAGAACATAAAAATATAGCAGCAGGAGTAAACCAATGGCCCACCAAGCCTGGCCTGTTATTCAATACTATCATGCGCGATCCTGGCCTTCAACTCCATTTTCCTTCCCACTTCCCATATCATTTAATTCCCTATGAAACCGTCAACATGTCTATCCTGGCCTTAAATGTATTAAGTGATAGAATATTCACAACCCTCTGCAGTAGAGAATTTCAAAGATTCAGAACCCCCTTTGAGTGAAATAATTTCTCCTCAGCTCAGTCAAAATGATTGACCCCCTTACCCTGAGGCTGTGCCCTTGTGTTTTAGATTCCCTGACCAATGGAACCTATCTCTCCGAGTCTACCCTATCAAGCCCCTTCGGGATTTTATGGATTTTAATGAGATCACCTCTGATTCTTCTAAACTCCAGAGAATGGGAGCTCACTTTACTCAGCCTCTAATCATAGGGCAACCCTATTACCCCAGGGATCAATTTAGTGAATCTTCACCATACCGTCTCCAGTGCAAGTAAAGCCTTTCTTAAATTTGAAGACCAAACTGTGCAGTTTCCAGATGTGCACTCACCAAAATCTTGTACAACTGTAGGAAGATGTCTTTGTTCTTGTATTCCAATCCTCCCTGCAATTAAGGCCAACGTGTTATTAGCCTTTCATAGAATCATAGAATTTACAGTGCAGAAAGAAGCCATTCAGCCCATTGAGTCTGCACTGGCTCTTAGAAAGAGCACCCTACTTAAACCCATACCTCCAAGCCTTTGGCCCACTAACCCCACATAACCCAAGGGCAATTTATCATGGCCAATCCACCTAACCTGCACATCTTTGGACTGTGGGAGGAAACCGGAGCACCCGGAGGAAACCCACGCAGACAAGGGGAGAATGTGCAGACTCTGCACATACAGTGACCCTTTCTAATTTGCCAAGGGACAGCATGCAGATGAGGCAGAGGAGGGGGCCAAAGTTAGATCCTTGGGGGACTCTAGGCAGACATAAGAGAAATGACTCTCAGAGTTGACCTGTTAACAGTTGAATAGGTAAGAATGGAAGCAAGTGAATGCAATCCCACTAAGCTAAACAACAGAAAAAACATATTGAAGGGAGATGGTCTGGTTCACCATGCCAAAGGCTGGGAGAATGAGGAAGGCAAGGAGGCAGCTGCAGCATGCTCACAGATACCGAGGTTGTGATTTCAATTAGGGCAATTTCAGTGCCATGGTATGATGAAAACCTAATTGTAGAGATTGAGTTACAGGGAATAATGGCACCAACTTGGGAAACTGGCATATGTTGAAGAACTTTGGAGAGGAAGAGCCAGTGGGAGATATGCAAGGAATTAGGGTTGAGGGTGGGCTTTTTGAGGAGGGAGGGTGATATTTATTGGTGATTCTGAAAGGGAGAGGAATCTAATAGTGGAAGTTGGGTAGTCAATAGCCCAAACAACAAGTGGGTGTCATAGACTGGCTGAGCTCAGAGAGTGTGAGAGGAGATAGGAGAGACAACAGAGAAAGGTGTCGGTTCAAAGCTTCCATGGACAGAGACAATGAAGGTCAATTTAGTGGGAAACTGAAAAGGGGAAAGCAGCAGCAATCACTAAATGTAGACCCTTAACCTCAATGACAAAAAAATCCATGGACTCCTTGCACTCCGTGTACTGGTGTCCAATGTGAAGATAGGGGAGACATTGGAGAGGGAATTAAGGAGTCTGTTTATTTTGGAAAAATGAATGATCTTTACCTATACTCTCCAGGATTATCCTGGAGTAGTGGGTGGTTTGGGGAAAGGAGATAGAGGCTAGCTACTGTTTAAACTAGTCCAGCAACATGTGAAGATGAATAGTTAAACCAATTGTGTGCCAGGTACTCTCAACTTCATAACATTTGTAATGATAGTGTGAAAATGGACTGCTCATGGAAACAAGACTATTGAAAGAAAATGAAATATTGGTTAATGTTTGAAGCTATTGGGTGACATAGAGGTATTAGTTTCTCCAGGTCTTTTAAAAATATTGTTAGGTATTCTATCTAGTTAGAACTTACTACACGTGGTATAATGAATAAAAATGATAAAATATGTATTATTCTAGTAGCAGATTCCGTATCTCCAACAAATGATTCACTTCACACAAACACTGATTGAATCAAGGTAAACATGATTCTAAGTGAATGTAACTCTGCCGCATCAGAATAAGACAAAAGGAACGATTTAGAAATAAACCTGCTTTTACAATATTCTTAATTACTCTTTTTGTAGGATGATCTTTCCCATCTTATATTTGCTGTAATTGAAAGTGTACAAATAACAAAATACAAATATTATTTTTCGGCTACTGAGCATTTCAAGTGACTTAGCAAAAGTGAATGTATAAACATACTAGCCAGATGTGACAACTCTATATTCTGATATACAGCAGCTGAACTCAATAACCCCACTGGTATGACATCCGATTAGATGTTCATGGAAATGATTCAAATTTACTATTTCATAAAGCAGTGATGAACTACTTGATCTATGTTAACAAATACGTTGGTATTGGTGAAGATAGCAACAAAACAATATGACACACGATCATGGGGACATAATGTCTCAGAGTGGTTTACATAGCAAATTACTGTGTGGCAAATGTCAATGTGTTAGTGCAAAGGCAACCACATTTTTCAAAAGTCAAACCTTTTATACAAATCAAACAAATTATTAAACATATTTTGAGAGCAAATACTGCATCATCAATTATGAAGAGCAGAAAAAGGCTCGTATCATATTAACAAGGTAAAGCTAGCAAAATTGTAAAAATGCAAGTTTACAGGATTGTCATAACATCAGGCCCCTCCCCCTCCGTAGGGTGCTCTGTAGCAGCAGAGAGTGGCTGGCTAGTGGCGGGAATGGTTGGCACCATCGTTGTCAACGGGGTTTCCCATTAAACACCCACCTCGCCACCGTGAAACCCGCAGCAGGGGTGTGTTGTCGGCGGGACCGTAAGATCCCGCCAGTGTGAACGTCCATAACATCCCACCCATTAACAACATACATTTATTGCGTCATATGTAACGAAATGAGATATCCCAAAGCAGAAGAATATTATAAGACAAAAGATGATGCTGAGCCACATAAGGAGGTTTTAGGTCAGCTCACCAAAAGCTTGGTCAAAGTGGTAGGTTTTAAGGAGAGTCTGAAAGGAAGGAAGTGTGGTACGGAGCCAGAGAGGTTCAGACAGGGAATTCCAGAGCTTAGAGTTAGATGACTCAAGGCATAACCACCAATGCTGGAGCAATTAAATTGGGGATGCACAAGAGGCCAGAATTAGAGGAGCACATATATCTCAGAGGGCTCTGGCGCTGGAGAAGATACAGATAGGGAGGGATGAGATCATGGAGGGATTTAAATACAAGGGTGAGAACTTTAAAATCAAAATGTTGCTTGACTTGGAGTTGGTTTGTGGATATGGTTTCCACGTTGAATACTATTTGGACCTCTCTTTGGATGACATGGCCTGTTCTGTGTTGGATGACTTAGGTCAAACACCAGTTGGTTTCTTCATAAATTCCTTTATTTACACTATAGTTCATTCTAAGCTTCTAGCTAAATATACCTTGTGTTTGAATATCTCCCTGGATGACCAATCTTTCAAGCAATGGAAGCAATGATGGAAGCACCTGCTTTTTCATAACCTTCCGATACTCAATTTATAAATTCTTTCAGAGATCTTCTCCAATAACTGGGGTCTTTAAATATGTTGCTATTGACTGATTGGCATGGTGCTGCACCCAGTGTGAAATCAAGTTGATGTCATTTACTGCGGATTCCCAGCGTGGCTTTAGGATACCTACAACACACTGTTCAAGGAGGTTGCTCACCACCGCTTTCTCAAGGGCAACTAAGAATGGGCAGCAAATTCTGACCTAGCCAGCAACTCCCACATCCTGTGAAATAATTTTTAAATGCTCTTAGAATTAAGGGTGTTCACTTTAGAGAAAGACAGGCATTGAAGGGTAAGATTTAACTTTTTAAAAGGTTGAAGGGATTGCAAGCAGTCTAATTGAATAGGCTATGTAAAGGGATAAGGGTGGTAGGGCCTGTTAGGATACTGGACCAGAGGCCAACATTTCTTAGGATACCAGACGAGAACCCGAAACACTGTTTCTATTTGCAAAACTGTGAGGAAAGGATACTTCACCCCAGGAGTGATGACTGATCAATATGTATCTTTTATGTTAAAACAAACTTTAATTTAAACACATAGTTAACATTCATATCAAATAAATAACTTTACAATTAACAGTTAAGCATTTCTCAAATAAATGGAAAAACATTAACTTACTATATACTCACCAGTATATTCCAATTAAGCAACCCAATACAGTTCAGATGCCTCTTGTAAATAAAGCCAACAGTCAGGGTTATTTGCTTCTCTATGCAGACATTTTGAGAAAGACCCTTTGGGAACCAACCTGAAAATCCTTTTGTCTTCAGACTCAAATCCTATGGCAAACTGCTTTTAACTTAAAATCTTCTAGCAGACTGTAACACTAAAGACGGACCTGGCTCCTCCCATTAATTACATAATCTGTATCCCACTAAGTTGTCCCATAACCTGTTCAGCTACGACTAAATGCCACTTCCTCATAACTTATTTACACCCAGGGAATCTCCAATAAGCAAAACAATATTCCATTAGGGCTGGTTTAGCACAGGGCTAAAGAGCTGGCTTTTAAAGCAGACCAAGGCAGGCCAGCAGCACGGTTCAATTCCCGTACCAGCCTCCCCGAACAGGTGCTGGAATGTGATGACTAGGGGCTTTTCACAGTAACTTCATTTGAAGCCTACTTGTGACAATAAGCGATTTTCATTTAATTTCATCTCTCTGTAAACAAGTAAATGGTTAAAATTAATGATTACCTCACCTTTTACAATTCCTTAATTACAGCTTTAGTAGACACACTGCTTGTATATATTTTAAACCAGGGTTTTGAAAAATAATATTACCGCCAGAAATATAAAATATAATATATAATAATTTATTAATTCACCACAGGCCTAAGTTCAATGCACCTGTAACCAATAAGGTAGGATCTTAGATATCAGGAAGTAATTCTTCTCACAGAGTATTATAAATCTATGGATTTTGAAAACATGGATAAGAAGTTGCAATAGTCCATTAAAAGAGAACTCCACAAGAAGATGGTATTTGTAGTTATATAGGGCAAGTTATTGGTTATCTCTGATCAGGAAAAGTTATGAATTGCTTCAAGATCATGATATTGGACTGAAGTGTCTCCATTTTTTCTGAATTGACCATTGACTGTTTGTCTGGTGTTTTACCATTCCTAGAAGATTGCACAGTTAGAGGTTGGGTTCATCATGTGCAAGGTTTCACAATTAGTTTGATACAATGGTTTTGCTGGGTTAATGACGTTATATTAATATGTTTAACTGTTGACAATAATAATTTGTAATGTTTGGAGATTATTTGATATTTGTTGTGCTAATGGTTCTCTGCTGAACTTAAACTAACAATCAATTTTATTCCTCTCTATACCTGCAATATAGCTTCCTTATTTGCAAAGCAGGTCCAAAGTCTAAAAGACCAATACCATGCCGGATTTCAGATTTCCCTAGATTGCGGATTGCCCATCAAATCAGATGAGAGAGAGCAGAACTGACCTGTTTCACCTTGTTTCTGGTATCGGCAATCCCTTCTGGACACCTGTATAGGGCGACACAGTAGCACAGTCCACAGTGCCGGGACCCTGGTTCGATTCCCTGCTTGGGTCACTGTCTGTGCGGAGTCTGTACATTTGTACATTTGCCCTGTGTCTGCGTGGGTTTCCTTCGGGTGCTCCGATTTCCACCCACCCAAAAGTCCCATTTGGACATTTTGAATTCTCCCTCTGTGTACCTGAACAGGCGCTGGAGTGTGGCAACAAGGGGATTTTCACAGTAACTTCATTGAATTGTGTTTTTTAATATAAATGTAGAGTACCCAATTCATGTTTTCCAATTAAGGGGCAATTTAGCATGGCCACCCACCTACCCTGCACATCTTTGGGTTGTGGGGGCGAAACCCACGCAAACACGGGGAGAATGTGCAAACTCCACACGGACAGTGACGCAGTGCTGGGATCGAACCTGGGACCTTGGCACCGCAAGGCAGCAGGGCTAACCCACTGCACCACCGTGCTGCCCCTACTTAATTGGATTGTTAATGCAAGCCTACTTGTGACACTAATAAAGATTATTATTACTATTATTATTAACTTGCAAGATATTCCCTGGGGACGAGTTTGTCGTATCCCTATATTTAATATCCAGGCTGCAGAGTGAGGGCGCCAAAAATACTGGTCAGCGATTACAATGATTTCAAGGACGTGATGTATGTAAGAACCCACATAACCACATAACTGTATTTCGAAGAATTCAGTAATTATAAATTTTACACCGTGTTCTGTGGACTGAGAGAAAATGTCAGGTTTTTGGACAGTCGGATTTGGGGAACTGTACCAAGCAGTGGTCCAAGTGTTATGGTTGTAATGATGGGGAAGCTGTCAGTGTTATCAACATTATTACCCTATGAAACTGACAGCAACTTTTGACTTTTGCACATGCATAGGCAAACAGAAATCCAGAAGTTGCTGTTTCTGCAAAATTGAAGACCCTGAATGTGGCAAACTTTTAAAATCACTAAATTACGAGAACCTCCCCGGTTACGCGGTAATATTTCTGTAAAGAAAACTCTGAAAAAGTTATGCTTGTAAAAAAGGTGAAACTGGGGATTTGATAGGCTATTTAACAAAACTGATGCTGAACAAACTCTTTGTTCTGGAAAACTATTTTCACCAATCTTGTAATGAAACATTATAATAAAAAATCCATGGGCGAAATTCTCCGCAACGGCCGATGCCGGAGTGAAACCCGGAGTGTTTCACTCCGGCGTCGGAGGCCGCTCCTCGCCCCCTATTCTCACCCCCCGGGGGGCTAGGAGCGGCATTGCGGGAAACTCGGCTGCCGGGCCTTGAGGCTTGCGTCAAAGTGGCGTGCCGAGAATGACGAGGCCGGCGGCGCCTAAGTGACCTCAGCCGCGCATGCGCAGGTTGGCCGGCTCCAACCCGCGCATGCGAGGTTGCCGTCTTCCCCTCCGCTGCCCCGCAAGACATGGTGGCTTGATCTTGCGGGGCGGTGGAGGGGAAAGAGTGCATCGTTTACAGACGCCGGCCCAACAATCGGTGGGCACCGACCGTGGGCCAGTCACCTCCTGAGCACGCCCGTGGTGCTCGATCCCCTCTCCGCCCCCCACAGGCCCCACACTTACCTGTCACGTGCCAGGTGTGGTTGCCGCTGGCGTGAACCCATCGGGGTCATCAGGCCACTCGGCCCATCCGGGCCGGAGAATCGCCGTTCGCCGGGAAAAACTGCAAGCGGCGATTCTCCGGGGGTGGGGGGTGGGAGAATCGCGGGGGGTGCCAGAGCGGCCCTCCCGTGATTCTCCCACCCGGCGTGGGGATCGGAGAATCGCGCCCTATAGTTTAATAATAACAAAATTATTTTTTAAAGCTTGTATATGATATTTTTCAGCTTCTAATGTGCATGTCTCAAACTTTATTTTGCCCTTTGTAAAATTGGTAAAAATTGAAGCATAATCAGCACATTTTATCTCCTGTTCTGCTGTCTGTGTGAATTCTTCAATTTGATTGACTACTCACCTTGCTTGATGGCAGCACTGCTGCTGGACACTTGGAGACCTCTTGACTTAGTGACACATTCAAATTAATGTCAGGACACCCCATAGAGATTACTAAATCTTTGGGGCAGCTTTGTTTGATGTTAATGGTGTTTGCTTCACAACTGACTACAAAGTTTGTGTCATAACCTCATGGGTAGCAGACCCCTCCTCTCTTGTTATAACCTGCCCAAATCCTATTGGCTGGGGACAATTGTTTATCCCATGATTTATTTATTACTTTATCAGAGTTACAAAGCCAGAGCTCAGAGTGTGGACAGGGACAAACCCCTAATCCGGGTCCTTGCCTGCTCTAAAAATCTATTCAAATTGAATCCAATTCATGGTTCCACAAGAGAAACATACCAAATCCAGGCATTACACCTGCCCTCACGCTCATCTTAGCCAAAAGGCTAAGACTCTTGGGAGTATGAGCTCCCCCAATGAGGAGGCGGGGCAATCCTCGTAGGTCTGCTGTATAAATAGAGCTGGCCAGTGTGGTACTGGCTAGAGAAGGAAGCAGTGGTGAACTACTGCTGCTGTGTACATATTATTGTAAATAAAGTAACTTACTGTTTGACTCTATAAACTCGTGATGGATTATTCGTGGTTCTCACAAAAACTTCCCTTCCACCTCCCCCTCCCGCTCAACCCCCACCCATGTGATCACATTCTTCATGTGTGAATATAAGAGTTCCCTTCCTAACAATACTTTGGTTGCATTTACACCAGATGAACAGAAGCAGTTCAAAACATTAGCTCACAATCAACATATCAAGAGCAATAAGGGGAGGCGGTGGCATAGTGGTGTTGTCACTGAACTAATAATCCAGAGACCCAGGGTATTGCTCTGGGCACCCAGCTTCAAATCTCACCACAGCAGATGGTGAAATTTGAATTCAATAAAAATATTGGATTAAAAGCCCCAGCATCAAAACTCTGACTTCGGCTGGGGCTTAACCAATATGTGATCCCTGCCATCGAGAGTGGGCCTGATATTGCCTCACTGCCAAGTCCCAGTGAACCTACATTAAGACTCTGCTGCATCCCCAGATGAGGTATTGGGTGGGAACAAGTGGGACACCATTACCTGAAGGATATCCCTAGCCCATGTCTGCGATAGATAGCAGGGAGATATTATCACTTAAATGCCTTAAAATGTTTCTGTTGTGAGTTTAAAAGGATCTGCCACAATGATATGATAATTGGATTGTAGCCATCAGTCCACCCTGATGTACCTGTATACATTTTTCATGAGCTGGTAATAACCTGAATGCTAAACTTGGGAGACTTCCTGAAAAATCACCTTGGAGACAGTTTCTAGGAAGTTCAGTATTATGTTTAGACTTTTGCCACCTCAATGCAATCAGTAAAGATTCAGATTAATTGTTGTTGTTCACTAGCTGTAAAGGCGTTAAACAGGATTGAGTTTATTCTCCTCACCTGACTACCAAAAACGATGACCTATTTTTGAGTTTACTTTTGAAAAACAAAGGATAGAGACTAGTAACACAGGATCTCTATCCTGACTATAATCTGTCCTGATTTACAAACATACAGCACAGACTGAACCTATTCAGTCCATTGTGAGTGTGCCAGCTGTTTGCTCAAGCATTCTAAAATCCAAAACATTTTCTTGCAATGCTTGCCCTGTGGGATTTGCTCCCTTCTGCCTCAATGAAGTGTTCTCAAGCTAATCCCATTGAAATATCAAAATGGTGTCAAGTGACATCAAGCCACTTTGTGACCAGTATTTCTTAATTTCTGCTGGTGAAGCAACTCATGTCCTTTTTAAGAGGCCTCTGCGAGCAATAAGGTGTCTTTTTAATTTTTCTGAGGTTTCCACTGAGGAGGAGCATATGACATCAGCTTTTGCTAATTGGTTGTATTGTGAATGCTGTTTGGAGGTAGTGTACTGTTTACATTATGGAGCTTTACCTGTGTTGTGCCTGGAGGGAACTTTCCCTTCAATGAGACATTCCATCAGAAATTCCACCAAATCAAATTATTATTTGGAGGAAAAAGGGAAAGCTCAGAAAGACACTATTTTAGATAATGGAGGTATAGCAGCAGAGACAGATGAGGCTTCTATTGACTACATTTATTAACTGTACAGTGGAGTAATTGGTTATGGTTCACCATGGAATTATACTGGAAGATTGTAACTTGCTCCAATAAGATCGTGAACATTTTTGATCACACAGTGCACACTTTGTAGCAATCATGGTGACAATTGCAATGCATCTCTTTGCTTTGGTGATGTGTAAGGTAGTTGTGACATTAGCTTGGCTGCCGCACACAGAAGTTCAATCAAGTTAAAGGTGCAATGTTAACGCAAGCTGGTTGTATTCGTTTTCAAGACAGCCAGTGAGGTGTTGGTCTGAACACTGAGATTGCGGTGTGTGCTTGGCTTTCCCATAACGCATGGCATCATAGATTGCACTCATGTATTGAAGGTTAGCTCTGAAACAAAGGAGATACTGAGGTTGTGCGGTATTTAGTTGCACTTGGCCTGACAATCGGAAGCTCGAAAGTACCAGGAAGTAGGGCATGGAGCTTCTGGGAAGAATCTACCAGGATGATTTCATTCTTGCCGGTGTTGAACTGCAAGAAATTCTGACTCATCCATAATGTTACAATGCCCAAGGGACAACCAAAAACCAAATTAACCACATTTACTGAATGAAACCCAAACGAAGAAATTACCAACAAGATTCCACTTTTTGCAGCTTTTGCATTAACGAGAATCGAAACCAGCGCAAATTAGATATTAATTAACAGGCAAAGGATACTTAAAATAAAAAGCTACATTTCACTTTAAATAGTTACTGCAACAAAGAAATCGCCCTACATTGGCACATGTTTCCATCTCTCTGATACTGAAAAAGGACAAGGATCCGGAGCAGTGTGGGTTGTACCATCTGATATCATTATTGAATGTAGACGCCAAGTTGTTGGCGAAAGTGTTGGCTTCGTGAATCGAGGACTGCGTCCATGGGTGATAGGTGAGGATGAAACGAGGTTTATGAATGGGAGGCAGTAGTAGAGGATAGGTATGGGCGATGTGCAGGGGGCCCGCGAATCATGTCCACATGATTTGGGCATGTCCGAAGCTGAAGGGGTTCTAGCAGGGGTAATGTCCGATGTCTGGGGGTGAAGGTGCCCCAAGTCGAGGGGTAGCGATATTTGGGGTGTTGGAAGACCTGGGAGTCCAAGGGACGAGAGAGATCAATGTCTTGATGTTTGCCTTCCTGGTAGATTGGAGATGGATCTTGGTTGGATCGAGGGACTCGGAACCACCGAATGTCGGGGTGTGGGTGAGCGACCTGCAGAGTTCCTGAGGCTGGAGAAGGTCAAGTTTATCTTGAGGGCATCGGTTGATGGGTTCGCTCATAGGTGAAAGTCGTTTATTGACTTCTTTCAGGAGGATTGAGGGGTCAGCAAGAGGGCGGGAAGGGGGGTGGTAAGGGGGTTAAAATGGGGAAGGCAGAATGGGAGAAGGGAGTGGCAATGGGGAGCAGCGAGGTGGGAGTAGTGAGTGTTGCTTATTTATAATGTTGCATGAATTTTCTTCTGCTTTTGTTTGTTTATAGAACAAAGAACAATACAGCACAGGAACAGGCCCTTCGGTCCTCCAAGCCTGTACTGGTCATGATACCACCCTTTGCCAAAACCCTAGCACCTCCTTGTGCTGTTACCCTCTATACCCATCCTATCCATGTATTTGCCAAGATGCCTTTTGAACACTGTTAACGTATTTGCTTCCACATCCTCCGCTGGCAATGCGTTCCAGGCACTCACCACCATCTGCGTAAAAAACCTGCCTCATATATCTCCTCTAAACCTTGCCCCACGGACCTTAAACCTATGCCCCCTGGTGACTGACCCCTCCACCCTGGGACAGAGTCCCTGCCCATCCACTCTATTCACACCCCTCATAATCTTGTAGACCTCTCAATCTCTGTTGTTCTAATGAAAACAGTCCGAGTCTCTCCGCATAGCTAACACCCTCCAGACCAGGTAACATCCAGGTAAGCTTCTTCTGCACCCTTTCCAAAGCCTCCACATCTTTCTGGTAGTGTGGAGACCAGAATTGTGCGCAATATTCCAAGTGCGGCCTTATCAAGGCTCTATACAACTGTGCATGACTTGCCAGTTTTTATACTCAGTGCCCCGTCCAATGAAGGCAAGGATTCAGTATGCTTTCTCAACTACCTTGTCCACTTGTGTTGCCACCTTCAAAGATCTGTGGACCAGCACGCTCAGATCTCTCTGACTTTCTATATTCCTAAGAGTTTTGCATTTACCGTATATATCCTCTCTGTGTTAGACCTACCAAAATGTATTACCTCACATTTGTCCGGATTATTTGTCCGCATTTGTCCATTTGCCATTTCTCTGCCTAAATCTCCAATTTATCTATGTCCTGCTGTATCCTCTGACAATCCTCAACACTATCTGCCATTCCACCAATCTGAAAACTTACTAATCAGACCAGCTATATTTTCCTTGTTTGTACACTACAAACAACAGAGGCCCCAGCACAGATCATTTGAAAATGCCTTGAATAAAATATTTAAGAAATAACAAAGATACATCTTACGCAGCCACAGCATTTACATCACTCCCCACACAAATGTGGCACTATGTATCTACACCGTTCCACAATATGCTGTTCTTTTTTCATGTAGGGTATGTCAGGAGCCCCATCCAACAACAGCTTTCATCTTTGAGTTTCACAACTATGATTATCATCAGCGAGGCACCCTTATGCAAACCTTCTCTCCCTTGGGTTCTGACAGTCCTGATGATGTAGCTAATCAGAGTTTCTTTTCAACCACCTAACCAATAATACCTTGGTTCAAGGTGTTATTGGCAGAGGAATTGGGTTTCGGAGCCATGAGGTCATGTTGCTGTTGTACAAAACTCTGGTGCGGCCGCATTTGGAGTATTGCGTGCAGTTCTGGTCGCCACATTATAGGAAGGATGTGGAAGCATTGGAAAGGGTACAGAGGAGATTTACAAGGATGTTGCCTGGTATGGAGGGAAGATCTTATGAGGAAAGGCTGAAGGACTTGAGGCTGTTTTCATTAGAGAGAAGAAGGTTAAGAGGTGACTTAATTGAGGCATACAAGATGATCAGAGGATTAGATAGGGTGGACATTGAGAGCCTTTTTCCTCGGATGGTGATGTCCAGCACGAGGGGACATAGCTTTAAATTGAGGGGAGATAGATATAGGACAGATGTCAGAGGTAGGTTCTTTACTCAGAGAGTAGTAAGGGCGTGGAATGCCCTGCTTGCAACAGTAGTGGACTCGCCAACACTAAACGCATTCAAATGCATTGGAAAGGCATATGGACAATAAGGGAATAGTGTAGAGGGACTTTAGAGGGGTTTCACAGGACGGCGCAACATCGTGGGCCGGAGGGCCTGTACTGCGCTGTAATGTTCTATGTTAAGGTCTGGCCACTTCTGGGAAAACACCCAACTATTTAGTGCCTCTGAGCTATTCACACAACGTTCCAGAATTTTACCTTTTTAGGCAGCTCACATTTGTCTCAAGAGTTACTGTCTCCTTTTCTGTCAAATAGAAAAACTGACCTCTTCTGTGAGTGATTTTCTTCTTCTTTTCACATCCCAGTGTTTCTATTTCTGAAATAAAACAGCAAGTGCTGGAAGTATCCTATGGAGAGAGAAACAGAGTTAAAGTTTTGAGACAGATATGACTCCTTCAGATTTGAAGGGAGGTAGAAATGTGATAGGTTTTATTCTGGTGAAAGGGGAAGGGGTAAGAACAAAAGGGAAGTCCTGGTATAGGGTAGAGACAGGGAGAGATTAGATACCAAAGATGATATGGAATAAAAAGCAAAGTGAGTGGTAACAGTTATAACAAAGAAACAAAGCATTGGGCCAGGGTGAGTGTTAATGGCAGAATAATGAACAGTTTTGTGTGAAAGCAAAAACATGAAAACAGGATATAGACCAACACTTGACAAAATAAATAATCAAAATGGAGGTCAGAGTTCATGGTCTGTGTGGTAGTCGCCACTGTTGTATTATGTTGTATATATGGGTATTACAGTAAGGCCCCTGTACTACAGGTACGGGGTAGATCCCTGCCTGCTGGCTCCTCCCAGTAGGCGGAGTATAAATGTGTGTGCTCTCCGAACAGCAGCCATTCCGACAGATGCTGTAGGAGGCCACACATCTCTGTGTAATAAAGCCTCGATTACATTCTACTCTCATCTCGTCGTAATTGATAGTGCATCAGTCTGAAACTGTTGAACTCAATGCTGAGCCCAGTAGGCTGCAAAGTGCCTTATCAGAAGATAATCCCCTGTTTCTCAAGCCTGTGTTGACTTTCACTGCAGCAGTCAGAGGAAAGAAATATGAGCCTGAAAGCAAAGTGGTGGATTAAAATGGCAAGCAATTGAATGGTCACGCCATTCTTGAGAACTAAGCGGAGGTGTTCTGCAATGCGTTCACCCAGTCTGGATTTGGTCTCCTCAATGTGGAGGATTATGAATAGCGAATACAGCATACTAAATGGACAGAATTACAATTAAATCACAGTTCACCTGGAAGGTGTGTTTGGGGGCTTGGATGGTGTGGACAGAGAAAGTAAATGTGTAGGTGTTACACTTTCTGCAATTGTGTGGAAAGATGCCATAGAAAGGGAAGGAGATGTTGGAGGTGATAGGGGAGTGTGTTAGGAAAATAAAGGTAGTTTTAATGGATTTATATTTGTATTGCTAAACATTAGAAATAAGGTATAGTTTTCAGTGGGTTTGATTTAATGTTTCTGTGCCTGGAAGGGTCAAACCAATAGTTAGATTCATGCTGGGGGTTGGTTCAGTTTCAACTGTGTTTCTAGTGTGCTTAGAGAGGGTTACAGGTTTAGAGCAAATAGAAATAAGTCATTGATTAGCAACAGGAGGCCATTTTCTAGAGAGAAGGGCTTTCCTTTGTTCATAGTTTTAACTGGAAACTAGAGCAGTTGGAGACAGGACACTGGGGAGTGAACAGGGCTCAACTTTGCCAGGAGAAGCTGGACAGGGCAAGGAAGTTGCAATGATGCAAGCTTCCTAAGGAACAGGATACAATTCAGATAACCAGGGAATTGAGACAGAAAGAAGGCTAAGGACATCTGAAGTTAAGAGAAAAGAGACCAAGGTATTATTCAGAAAAATTCAAGGAAGAGTAAACAAAATGTTCTGAGGTAACTAGACAAGTTCAGTGACAAGATTTAACGTGGACAGCAGACTTCAGAGGCTGATGAATCATCAGGCAACTTGCCTCATTGACAACCGTCCGGTGGCCCTGACTTCAGTCGTAATGAAATGCTTCGAGAGGTTGGTCATGAAGCGCATCACCTCCATACTCCCAGAATGCCTTTGTCCACTGCAATTTGCATACCGCTGCAACCGGTCCACAGCAGACGCCATCTCCCTGGCCCTACACTCATCCCTAGAGCACCTCGCGACAATGATTCCTACATCAGATTCCTGTTTATTGACTACAGCTCCGCCTTCAACAACATAATCCCAGCCAAGTTCATATCAAAGCTCCAAAACCTAGGACTTGGCTCCTCATTCTGCAACTGGATCCTCGACTTTCTGACCCACATACCACAATCAGTAACAATAAACAACAAAATCTCCTCTACAATAGTCCTCAATACCGGGGCCCTGCATGGCTACATACTTAGCCCCCTACTATACTGCCTGCACACACACGACTGCATGGCAAAATTTGGTTCCAACTCCATCTACAAGTTTGCGAACGATACAACCATAGTGGGTCGGATCTTGAGTAATAACAAGTCAGAGTACAGGAGGGAGATAGAGAACCTAGTGGAGTGATGCAGCTACAACAATCTCTCCCTCAATGCCAGCAAAACTAAAGAGCTGGTCATTTACTTCAGGAAGCAAAGTACTGTACACACACCTGTCAGCATCAATGGGGCTGAGGTGGAAATGGTTAGCAGTTTCAAATTCCTAGGGGTACACACCTCCAAAAATCTGTCCTGGTCCACCCACGTCGACACTAGCACCAAAAAAGCACAACAGGGCCTGTACTTCCTCAAGAAACTAAGGAAATTCGGTATGTCCACATTAACTCTTACCAACTTTTATAGATGCACCACAGAAACATCCTATCTGGCTGCATCACAGCCTGGTATGGCAATGTACTGCTCGGCCCAAGACTGCAAGAAAGTTCAGAGAGTCATGAACACAGCCCAGTACATCACACAAACCTGCCTCCCATTCATTGAACATAGAACACAGAATTTATAGTGCAGAAGGAGGCATTCGGCCCATCGAGTCTGCACCGGCCCTTGGAAAGAGCACCCTACTTAAGCCCCATACCTCCACCCTATCCCCGTAACCCAGTAACCCCACCTCTCCTTTTTTGGACACTAAGGGCAATTTAGCATGGCCAATCCACCTAACCCGCACATCTTTGGATTGTGGGAGGAAACTGGAGTACCCGGAGGAAACCCACGCAGACACGGGGAGAAAGTGCAGACACCGCACTGACAGTGACCCAAGCCGGGAATCGAACTTGGGACCCTGGCGCTGTGAAGCAACCGTGCTAACCACTTCACTACCGTGCTGCCCATTGACTCCATCTACACCTCCCGCTGCCTTGGGAAAGCGGGCAGCATAATCAAAGACCCCTCCTACCCGGCTAACTCACTCTTCCAACTTCTTCCATCGGGCAGGAGATACAAAAGTCTGAGAACACGCACGAACAGACTCAAAAACAGCTTCTTCTCCGCTGTTACCAGACTCCTAAACGCCCCTCTTATGGACTGACCTGATTAACACTACACCCCTGTATGCTTCACCCGATGCTGGTGTTTATGTAGTTACATTGTGTACTTTGTGCTGCCCTATTACGTATTTTCTTTTATTTCCTTTTCTTTTCGTGTACTTAATGATCTGTTAAGCTGCTCGCAGAAAAATACTTTTCACTGTACCTCGGTATGCGTGACAATAAACAAAATCCAAATCCAAATCCATTTGATGTAATTTTAGTACAGTCTGGGAACTGAGAGTCAAAGCAATTGTGAACAGCTTGTACAGCTGTCAAATCAAAGAAACCCTAAAAGGGGTTGGTGTAAAATTCTGGACTGGATGCACAATTAAAAGTGGAGGGATGCTTTGTGTAAAAGTGTCATTTCGAAAATCCGGTTTGGATTGGAATGCAAACCACAAAAGAAAAGCATTATTCATATGAGAGAAGATTTTAAAGCCTATTTTTGGGAGAGGAGTTTGGAAACTCTTATGTGATAATCATCTGGGGGATTTTGAGGAGAAAACCACAGACATTAACACGGGTTATGTGCGGAATGTGTGTATTTGACCACAGCCAATCTGTGTGCTTAAGGGACTTGTGTTAATAAAACCATTGTAGGTTAAGATGTACTTTGTAATCCATGTTAATCTTAAAATTATTGTGTACTCGTTAAACTAAAGGAGGAATAAAGGAATATTGAACCATAATCCAACATTTCATGGTTAAAAAATGCTTTTTCTCACTATTAAAACTAATTCGCTGTCATGTGATTCTGTTCGTCCATGTTCTATAAAAAAAAAGTAAAAGTTACAGTCTTTGAACCAGAGTTCTATTGTGTGATCTTCCTGTCCAGTTATAACATCAACTGGGATCGTAGAAAGAGGACGAGTGTATCTTTGAGGGACTGGTCCTTTCTGAATGCTGACAGAGATGTGGAGGGGAAGATGTTGGATGTAGTATTCAGGACATGCGACAACGCAGAATTGCCGAGCAGAAACTTATAGCCAAGTTCCGCACGCATGAATGCGGCCTCAACTGGGATCTTGGATTCATGTCGCATTACATTCATCCCCCACCATCTGGCCTGTGCTTGCAAAATCCACCAACTGTCCTGGCTAGAGACAATTCACGCCTCTTTAACCTGGGATTACCCCTATCTCTGGATCTGTAAAGATTTGATTATCCGCAAATGCTCCATTCCAAGCATTGTCTGGCATCTTTGACTTTGTCTATATATATGTTTTTGGAACATACCTCTCCATTCACCTGAGGAAGGAGCAGTGCTCCAAAAGCTCGTGTTTGAAACAAACCTGTTGGACTTTAACCTGGTGTTGTAAGACTTCTTATTGTGCTCACCCCAGTCCAATGCCGGCATCTCCACATCATGAAAAGTGAGGACAAGGGGAGACCTATCGCAGTTCTGGGAGGGAGGGAAAAGGGTGAGAATAGTAGTTGAGAAACCCGTTAGACATGGTTACGGGCCGTGTCAACCTTGATTGAGATAAAAGAAAGACATGTCAGAAGAATTTATGCAGAAGATGGCATTATCAGAAGAGATGCGACAGAGACGGAGAAACTGGGAGAATGGAATTGAGTCTTTTCAGGAGGCAGGGTAAAAAAGTGTAGTTGAGGTAGCTGTGGGACATGATAGGCTTCTCATGAATAGTAGCAGACAGCCATAAATGATGACCAGAGTAGTCAAGGAAGGGAAAGAAGTATTTGAAATGAATTGTGTGAATGGGAGAGAAAGGCAGAAATTAAAGAAAAATTGATTAATTTTTCTAGTTCCGGATGAGATCAGTGTGTGGCACCGATACAATTGTCGATGTATCAGACAAAGAGTTGGGAAAGGGGTCTGAGTAGTGCAGGAACAAGAAATGCTCTGCATATGTCGCAAACAGTCAGGCATAACTAGGATCCATGTGGTTACCCATAACAATGTATTTTATTTGGAGGCGGTTATACAAGTTAAGGAAGCAATTGTTCAATAAGAGAACATGTAGGGGAGTTGTGGAGGACGGGGATTGTTTCGGTCCCTGTTCAAGGAAAAAGCAGAGAGCCCTCAAGCTGTCCTGGTGGGGGTGGGGGGCGGTGGGGGCGGGGGGGGGGGGGGGGGGGGGGTAAAGATTTGGAGAGATTGGACATCCATCCTGACATGGTCAGGACCAGGAAACAAAAATTGTTTCTATCTTTGCCTGCTCCCTGTTTGTATCTGCATCTACGCACTGATTGCCTTTGTCCTCAAATTCCTCTGCCTGTAGCTCTCCTTTGCGTTTGCCAACCCCACAGCTTCTTTCCTAACGTCCTTCCTGTTGGTACTTCTTCCAGGTCAAGGGTTGGCAAGTTACTTAGACCACTATTTCGTATTTTCCAAGGAAATTACAATTGTTCCCTTTACAGCTGCTGCAAATGCTTAAAAGCAATTTTCAAGGATATTTTTTTAAAATCCAGATGCCACAGACCTTTTAAAGAAATTCACATACATTTACAGTATTGTTCCCCAGTCAGACATCATCACAACAATTGGTTGCCAGATAGGTTTTTGTTCTCTTTGTTCCAAAATATATTTCCTTGTTTTATTCATTCCCCAATGGGAAGAGTCATTCTATTATACTGGAGGCACAATTTTAACTCTCTCAGAGGATGGGTTTTGTGCAAGTTAAAATTTCACCTTGGGTCAGTGGCTAAAGGTATGTGGCCCTTTTTAAAATGTCTTTTAGATGTGTATAGAAGTCTACAATGTACAAAAAAAAATGAAACTCCGATTGAATATATCGATTGGTCAGTGGAATATGAAATAAACTGCAACCAAGCCCTGAGTTATCATATCATAGAATCATAGAAACCCTATAGTGCAGAAGGAGGCCACCTGGCCCATCGAGTCCATACTGACCCTCCGAAAGAGCAGCACACCGAGGCTCACAACCCCTCCCCATCCGCATAACTCCATAACACAACTAACCCATGCAGACACAGGTAAAACATGCAAACAGTTACCCAAGGCCGGAATTAAACCCCGGCCTTGGTGCTGTGAGCCAGCAGTGCTAACCACTGTGCTACTGTTCCGTCCCCAGTTAAAACTCACTATTTCTTTTAAGGAAGGTATTCAAGTGTGTATAAATATACTTATAAAACAAATTTGTATAAATGTAATTAGCCAAAGTCCACAAAGGACTGTAGGCCTCTAACTCTGGTAGAGAGAGACAATTGGTTACATAGCTTGAGGGCACCACTCCACATCAAGCATGGGGCAGGCAAAGAGACAGATCCCACATGTACCTCAGCCGGAATGGGAACTGAACGCATGCTGCTGACATTATTCTGAGCCACACGCTAGTCATCGAAGCTAATTGGGTCCTCTGATAAAACCAATAAGATCAGTAGATTATTACAACTATCAAACTCTCACAGTCTGGAAGGATCCCTGGTTGTAATCAGGTTCCAAGACTTTAAAAGCTTCAGGGTTGGATTCTCCGATCGCTGGCGCCAAAATTGCGTTTGGCGATCAGCCGGCAATCTGTTTACGCCGGAATCGGGCGCCGTTTTGCATTGCTCCGCCCCTTCATAAACTCCTCACGTACGTCGTCTGCCTTATGGACAGCCTCAGGACGTTACGTGAGACCCTCCCCTGATACTCCGCCCCCAATGTGCCGAGTACCCAGTGGCATCACTCGCGTGTGCTGACAACGTTCGTGGGCCTTGCATGGCGGCTGCGGACTGAGCCCAACACCGCCAGAGTCGGAGGGGAGCCGTTCGGCTGCCGGGAAGGGGGGAGGGGGGGGGGGTGGGGGGAGGGGGGTAGGGGGGGGGTGCTTCGGCGGGGGCTGGGGGACTGGTGGGGGGATGGTCCGGGGGTGACGAGACTGGTTACAGGGGGGCAGTTCTTGACAGGCCCAACCGGCGCCATGCTGTACGGCGCAGCCGCCTCAGGCCTCCGTTGTGCGCATGCGCGGCCACCGACCCGGCCATTCTCCGGCCGTATCCGCAGGTAAATCTGGGGGCTTTACGCTATGTGGCTACTAGTCCCCCATCGGGTGGAGGAATGATGAGGGGGCAGCGCCGACTTTCCTGTGAGCATAGCTTTAGGATCGGAGAATTCAGCCCTTAATCTTTGAGATGGTTTGGTAGAAATGTTTAGTGCTGATTTCCAATGTCCTTCCCCACACTATGAAATCATAACAGTATATTGTGTTAAAAATGTTTTCACAGTAACAACCAGAGTGTGAATTTGCTGGTCGCCTGATTTGCTGTTATTTGAAAAGGTTAAGCTATTTGATATAAAATGGTATACAATGACTACAATAAGAATAAAATACAGAGAACAGGCAATCCCGCTTTTAAACTGTGGGGAGGGCAAAAGGAAAGGTGATGGCCATTTTACTTTGTTGACACAACCAAGGATGATCTTTTAGTCCATTTAGGACATTTCTTTCCCATCGTGAAGTATAAAGTAAAAGATAAATGTGATCTTTCCTGACAGCCCATTTGATGAAAGTCCCCAGTGTCACTAGTCAGGAAAATATCCCGGAATGAGATCAGGTAAAGTGTCATCTGTAGCTATGTAAGTTTATCTGGTGGCAAGAGGAACATCACAGTGTTACTTGCAACAACTGTCAAAAAATTTGTAACATGGATTACTGCAAGCTCATTTTTAACAAGAAAAAGCTTGCTTGTTTTCATACAGAAGGGGGGATACCAGAAGAATAAAAAGACTGAATAGTAAGAAAGGGAAATAAGAACTTAGAGAAAGAATTGAATAGAAAAAGAGAAATAAAACGAGTGCAAAAAAAATAGTTCCAGGGCGGTACGGTGGTGCAGTGGTTAAGACTACTGCCTCACAGTGTATAGGACCCAGGTTAGATCCCAGCTGTCTGTGTGGAGTTTGCACATTCTCCACATGTCTGTGTGGGTTTCATCCTCACAACCCAAAGATGTGCAGGGTTGGTGGATTGGCCACGCTAAAATTGTCCCTTAACTAGAAAAAAAAAGTTGGGTACTCTAAATTTATTTTTAAAAATGAGTTCTATTTGTACCTCCTTAAATATTGGCAGCATGGTAGCATTGTGGATAGCACAATTGCTTCACAGCTCCAGGGTCCCAGGTTCGATTCCGGCTTGGGTCACTGTCTGTGCGGAGTCTGCACATCCTCCCCGTGTGTGCGTGGGTTTCCTCCGGGTGCTCCGGTTTCCTCCCAGAGTCCAAAGATGTGCAGGTTAGGTGGACTGGCCATGATAAATTGCCCTTAGTGTCCAAAATTGCCCTTAGTGTTGGGTGGGGTTACTGGGTTATGGGGATAGGGTGGAGGTGTTGACCTTGGATAGGATGCTCTTTCCAGGAGCCGGTGCAGACTCAATGGGCTGAAAGGCCTCCTTCTGCACTGTATATTCTATGATAATCTATGATATGAAGCAATCCATGCCCACATGCAATGAGACCTGGACGGCATTCAGGTTTGGGCTGATCAGTAGCAAGTAACATTTGCACCACACAAGTGGTAAGCAACGGAAATCTTTAAGAAGAGAGAGTCTCACATCCTCCCCTCGACATCCTTGACCAAATCCCCACCATCAACATTCTGGGGGGGGGGGGGGGGGGGGAGGCCATCATTTGCCAGAAACCCAACAAGTCTGTTTGACTCTGCAAACTAGTGCTTGATTCTTTGTGGCCTTCACAAAAATGTGGTATCTGCTATCTTCTTGCTGGATGTATACGTTTCAAAAATAGAATCTTCTTCTCCACTTGTTTCACAAGTTCAACCAAACATTTGTTTGCAGTTTTATTTTCAATCCAGTTTGCAAGCTTATCAATCTTTACATTCAGCTCAGCTTTTCTTCTTCTAGTTCCTTGCACCTCAGTGTCAGATTTACATTTTATGATCTTATTTCTGTCTGTTCTTTGTCGACAGCAGAACTTTGTCCTTCATTTTGGTTTCACTTGGCCATGTCTTGCTCTGGAATACAAAAAATTACTGAGTCTTCTCTGCCAATTTATTCTTCAGTCTGTTCAGAGTGAAGTTAAATTAATTTCACTTCTCTTCGTAATTTTCCACTGGATCAAACTCTGACTTGAGGGATCCTTGTAGTGTGTTAAATTTTTCAACAGAGTTTCCTCTTCTTTGTAAAACCCATTTGCTTCATCTTGAGATTTCCTTATTTAAAAAATTTAGAGTACCCAATTATTTTTTCCCAATTAAGGGGCAATGTAGCATGGCCAATCCATCTAGCCTGCACATCTTTGGGTTGTGCGGGTGAAACCCTCGTGGGCACGGGGAGAATGTGCAAAACTCCACAGACAGTGACCCAGGGCCAGGGTCGAACCCAGGTCCTCAGCGCCGTAGGCAGCAGTGCTAAACACTGCGCCAGCATGCTGCCCTATTTTGGAATTTCCAATAATTCGGTAAAGTCGCCTTGAATTTCTTCTGCTGTGCTTTCATTTTGTGTTTAAATCAGTCTTCATTTCTTCATGTTGCCAAATGCTTATGTATTCCTTTTGCATTTGATCTTGAAGTACAATCAACTGTTCATTTTTTTGTTCGCCTCCTGCCATCTTACTCTGGTTTTCTGTGCATCATATTGTGGCTACTGATAATTCCAATGAAGTAATATCCAATGCCATTTATAACTCTTCCTGTTTTTTCATGGCTACATGTAGATTATACAAGGATTCTTTCAGGGCACCAAATTATATGCATGCCTTTTCTGTCTGTTGTTCTGCCTGGCTATATTTGGTTTTCCACACCCCTGCTTTGGTTTACCAACTATGGAATTTCCTCTCGGTACCTTTGGATCATCTCTGAAATGTGTTTGTTCAGATCTCAAACAGCTTTATTCATTGAAGACTTTGGTTTATCATGCACTTTAAAAAGGTATATACTCAGCTTGAATCTTGCATTTCAAATCTTCAAGTTCAACTCTGATGTGAACATTTTCCTGGAGAACAGTGTAATTTACCTTTTCCATGTTTTATTTATTGTGAGTTTCCTCAGATGGCTTTCTTTCATCCACAACCCTCTGCTCACTCTGCACTGCTATTCCCTGTTGCAGTTTCAATAGTTTGTGTCAATAGTTTCTAAAAAAAACTCTATTTTTAAGCCTTTTGGCTACTTTTCAGCCAGTTCTTTCTTCTGCCCTATGTTCTTCAGCTTGTGCATTTCATTGCACTGACATGGTCGGCATCTGTGATAGTTTACTTAAATATTTTCTCGCTTATTCTGGAGTCTTCTGCCTCTCTCGCTCTGGGTTCTTTTAGCTTCCTCACTCAAAGCTCTTGCTGTCCTCTCCTGGGGGTCTTTTGCTGTCCTCTGTGCTTTATTGGAAGTTGCTCATTCTCTGGGGCCTCTTGTTGCCCTCAGCAATTCATTGGGAGTTGCCCTCTCTGGACTCGCTTGTTATTTTGAACATCCTCCACTTTGGGAGTTTCAGTAGGCACATGTTTTTTAAAAAAGCTGCGAGCTATTAACTCTGCAGCACTTTTCTCCTCTGTGCAAGAAGCCAGAATTTTGAGTGAAAAGATTTCCCTTTCTCTTAAACCCGGAAGTCTTTTTCTTTTTGTTTTGCTGTGCTCTGCAGGTTTCTCTCTTTTCTCTGCCAGCCGATTTTCATTTAATTAATTTTGTTTTTTAACTTAAGTGCAGCATAACCACCACTGCTGCAACCTGCTGAGCTCCTGGGAATGAAAGAGTAAAATCAGTTGAAGGCAGAGAAGAAAGATGTGCACCTAGGAAGAAAAATTGAAGAAAAGTTCTATAATGTAAGAGCAGTTTATTTTTTGTAATTTGCTCATTGCTTTGTGAATTGACCAGGTTCTTTGACTCTACATCACTCAGGATCTTGTTTCTTTCTTTGCTGTTTTCCTCACCTATCTTTGTGATCTAACCAGCTTTCTTTACTCTGTGTCACTCATGCAATGGATTTCCATTCATTCTGGTGAATTCCCCAACTTCTAAGTCTGTAGCACAGCTTCTTCAACTTTCCTTCAATTTTTCTTTCTGCACGTCTTTTTGCCGTGGCTTCAGCTGCTTCTAATCTTTCATAAATAGGGATTCTGTTCTCAGTTCACTGCTTAAAATGGCATCTTTGCTGATCATTATGTTGTGCTATGATGCCTCCACTGACATGATATATTTTAGTCATGACCATTGCTGCCAACCATGTTATATTATGGTCAGCTGTGGAGTCTCAATGATGAGGTCTTGTGACTTGAATATTCAAACATGTACCTTTTATTTTTAATCTTTGACTATTTATAGATCCCAGTTACTGTCATGCGTGGTGCTGCTATCTCTATTCAGGCTGCTTCTAGATTTTTCTCTCAGAGTCTATTACCCATGTGCTGCCACACATCATACTGTTAGTGCTATGCTCACACATTAACCCCTGTTCTGCCAAGCACCTTTTCATTACAATGGCATGTAGGTACATAATACAACTGTCAACGTCAGGCGTGCACTGCTTGAGAATGGAGTTTAATCGGGTGAAGGTTGCCCTCTTTAAAAAGGGGGTGAAGTTTGGGATGTTGTACCCTGCCTGCCTCTGGGTGACTTTTAATGTCCGAGAACATCATTTTGGAACACCAGAGGAGGCGATGGAGTTTTTAAGAGACAATGGACTGGCAGGAGAAGGAGGACGTTGAACTGTAGAGGAGGTGTGAAGAGATGGGTGCTTTTCTGTCCATCTTTTCTTGTATCTTTTTTCTCGTTTGTTGGTTGTTGGAGAACCTTTCTCCTTTGAGATGTTTTGTTGCGTTGAGGCTACGTGCACCTTTATTCTTGTTTCATTGCTGTTTGTGAGGTTTGCGAGCGGGGAGGAGGGTAATCAGTGGGGAGGAGGGGAAGGAGGCTCAGGTGCCTTGGGCTATTAGGGTGGGCTAGTTAACAGGAGCATAGTGGGGGGGGGGGGGGTTAGTGCAGCAGAGGGGGATGAGGTTGTTGTTTTGTTTAGGGGAAGGGGAGGGGGGCTGTTGTTGTGGTATAGCATGGGAGGGAGTGGTGACGGTGGACATCCGAGGGTGGGCCTGGAGGGTCGCATGGCATGAGCTGGGGGCTGGCCCAAGAAGGGATTTCGTTGATCAACAGGGAAGGGGGCGGGATGCCCTCCGACCAGGCTGGTCACATGGAACGTGAGGGGGCTGAATGGGCCAGTTAAATTGTCATGCATTTTCATGCACCTGAGGAGTTTGAAGGCGGACGTGGCCTTTTTACAAGAAACACACTTGAAGATCGGGTATCAGATAAGGCTAAGAATAGGGTGGGCAGGACAAGTCTTCCAGTCGGGATTAGACATGAAGACGCGGAGGGTGGTGGTGCTGGTAACTAAATGGGTGGCATTTGAGGTGGGGAATATAGTAGCAGATTCGGGAGGAAGGTTTGTGATGGTGAGTGAGAAGCTGGAGGGGTGCCAGTGAACCTGGTAAACGTTTATGCTCCAAATTGGGATGATGTGTTCATGAGGTGGGTGATGGGGAAGATCCCAGACCTGGACTCGCACCGGTTGGTTATGGTGGGGGGGGACTTTAATACAGTCATTGATCCAGGTTTGGACCAGTCGAGCCCGAGGTCGGGAAGGGTGTCGGCGGTGGCAAAGGAGCTGAAGGGTGGGGTAGACGCACGGAGGTTTGGGAGTCCGAGGGCGAAGGAGTTTTTGTACTTCTCCCATGTGCACAGGGTGTACTCTTGGATTGAGATTTTTGAGGTGGGCAAGATGTTATTGGCGGGAATGGTCAACTCGGCGATCGTGGTTTCAGATCACGTGCCGCATTGGGTGGAATTAAATGTGGATCGGGGAGGGTGGGGAGGGTGGGCCCAGCGCCTGCCATGAAGACTGGACATAGGGTTGTTAGCAGATGGAGAGGTGTGTGAGCGGGTGAGGGCTGCCATCCGGGGGTATGTGGAACTAAATGTTACAGGTGAGGTCTCGGCCGCCACGCAGTGGGAGTCACTCAAGGCAGTGGTTAGGGGGGAGTTCATATCGATCTGGGTGCACAGGGAGAAGGAGGAGTGAGCAGAGGTGACAAGGTTGGTGGACGAGATTCTGCGGGTGGACAGGAGGTATTCAGAGGCCCTGGAGGCAGGACTGTTGAAGGAGAGGCAGATGCTCCAGATGGAGTTTGAGCTGGTGTGCACGAGGAAGGCAGTTGGGCAGTTGTGAAGGGCCAAAGGGACAGTGTATGAGTATGGGGAGAAGGCTAATAGGATGCTGGCCCACCAACTCAGCAAGCAGGAGGCAACGTGGTAAATTGGAAGGGTATAGGACAGGAGTGGGCCCGGTTGGGGTGAACGGGGTATTTGAGGAGTCTGACAGGAGTTTTTATGAATCGGAGCCCCCTGCCTGGGGGGAGGGAATGCAGCAATTCCTGGATGGGTTGGAGTTCCCCAAGATGGAGGAGGAGGGCCTGGTAGAGGAGGTGGGAGCACCCATTGGACTGGTGGAGGCAGGGAAAGCCCCGGGCCCAGATGGTCCTCGGTAGAATTTTATAAAAGGTTTTTAGGAGACCTGGGTCCCCTGCTGGTAAAGGCATTTAATGAGGCGAGGGAGATGGGGGAGCTCCCCCCAGGTTATCGCAGGCCTCGATATCTTTAATTTTGAAGAGGGATAAGGATCCGGAGCAGTGTGGGTCCTACGGCCCGATACCACTGCTGAATGTAGACGCTAAGTTGTTGGCAAAACTCTTGGCCTCGCGGATTGAGGACTGTGTGCCGGGGGTGATAGGGGAAGACCAGTCGGGGTTTGTAAAAGGGAGGCATCTGTCGGCTAACATTAGGCGTTTGTTGAACGTTATAATCATGCCCTCGGTGGGATGGAATGTGGAGGTGGCGGTCTCTATGGACGCGGAGAAGCCTTTGATTGGGTAGAATGGGAATATTTGTAGGAGGTACTGGCGTGGTTCAGGTTCGGGAAGGGGTTTGTGGATTGGGTACGGTTGTTGTATCAGGCACCGGCAGCGAGTGCAATGACTTGTTTAGAGTATTGTAGGCTGCACCGTGGGTCGAGGCAGGGATGCCCACTCTGCCCATTTCTCTTTGCCTTGGCAATAGAGCAACTGGCAGTGGCACAGAGAGAATTAAGGGGTTGGAAAGGGTTCGGTCGGGGGTGGTGGGGCACAGGGTCTCGCTATATGCGGACATCTATTGTCTTACATAGCGGACACATTGAAAAGTATTGGAGGGATCATTGACATTTTGGTGGAATTCAGCCGGTTCTCTGGGTATAAGTTAAACATGGGGAAAAGTGAGGTCTTTCCGATCCAGACGAGGGGGCAGGAGAGGAGATTGGGCGAGCTGCTGATTCAGGTAGTGGGAGCGGGTTTCAGGTACCTGGGCAGCCAGGTGGCGCGGGGATGGGAGCAGCTACATAAATAGAATCTAGCGCGGTTGGTGGAACAAATGAAGGGGGATTTTAAGAGGTGGGATGTGCTCCCGCTGTCGTTGGCGGGCGCGTGCAGTCCATGGAGGTGACGGTACTCACCGAGGTTTCTATTCGTGTTCCAGAACCTTCCGATTTTTATTCCAAATCTTCTTTAGGCAGATTAATGCATTGATCTTGGGGTGGCGTGCATGGTGCAGGGGGGGGGGGGGGCTTTGAGATTACAAAAGGAGGCAGAGTGGGTGGAGGTTAATGGCAGGGAGGGCGGGCGTGTGGGTGTTGATTATTTATTTGTTATGTGATTTCCTGTTTGTTTTCTTTTGGGTTTTCGTTGTGTTTGATGCATATAAATGCCTTAATAAAAGCCTTTTTTTAAAAAAAAGAACGTACTGTTCTTTCTCTTCTCGGTGGGGAGCTTGCATGTGGTGCTGAAGAAGCTTGCCAAGTTAATGCAGTTCATCATATAGATAGTGTGCTATCCCCTTCTTAGAGCAAATAGAAATGGACAATGAATGGTAGCTTTCATCAAACCCACCACATTGTGAAGCATTACGTCCAACATCCTTCATGATGTAAAATTATTATGTTGAGAAAAGATTCAGTGTACCGGGAAATTCTCCACAAATTATGCTTTTGCTTGGGTTTCCGAGGCAGAATTCAAGACACAATTAAGTTTTTCCCCACTAATTGGGAAATAATGTTAATAGTCAATTTTGTCATTCTAGTTGAACAATTTGAACTAAAGGAACTATTTTCTTTGTATTTGGTTTGAATGTCAAATAGTTTGCTCCCAAGAAGAGCACTTAATGACCAATAGCATCTGTAATCTTCGCATGCAACCAGCATTTCAAATCCAGGAGAGAATCCCTGATGCAATTAATATGTAATGAGTTCCCTTTGGGAGCTGGTTAGTTAAGCCCCAAAGAGCTAAATCCCTTGGCAGCACTTGGGTTTTGTTTCAACTTGATGTCCTCAGAGGAAAGCACATGAATTCCTTTCAGTAAGTAACTAAACAGAGCTTTGATTTATAGTCTCTGTATTACTATATCAGAAATATAAGTTATAAATGTTACATTTATAAATGTCATTTCTGTCATAAATCAACAAGGAATTTTTTGTTGTTTACTTTCTTCATAGTGAACAGAAAGTAGAATATTCTTTCAGAAAATCTGTTCCCCGTTCTTTGCTACTGCTACTAGGATGATTGGCCAACTGTTTCTCCTTTGCATCTTTTATGGAAGTTCTGGGTCTTCTCTCACAGCAAAAGTATATTTAATTGATACAAACTGGTGTTGTGTTTTTATAAGTCCAAAAGTGACAGCAACATTCAAAAGACTGTAAAGTGCAGTAAAGTCCTTTTCTGTGACGCACACTGCACAAGGTTGGCACGGTGGCAGAGTGGTCAGCACTGTTGCCTCGTAGCTCCAGGGACCCGGGTTCAATTCTGGCCTTGGGTGACTGTCTGTGTAGGTTTGCACTTCCTCCCCATGTGGGTTTCCTCGGGGTGCTCTGGTTTCCTTCCACAGTCCAAACATGTGCACGTTAGGTGGATTGGCCGTGCTAAATTGCCCCTTAGTTTCCAAACGTTTAGGTGGCTTTACTGGGTTACGGGGATAGGGTGAACTACGTGGGCTTAAGTAGGGTACTCTTTCCAAGGGCCGGTGCAGACACAATGGCCTCTTTCTGCACTGTAAATTCCAAGATCTACGATCTATTAAGACCAGGACATTTCATGTGAGTTCTTGCAGAATGCACTATATTCTGAAATAATACATCCTGAGGAATATAAAATCTCATTGTGCAATTCTTCTTCTTTGGCGATCACTCACTAACAAGTATGATTGTCGACCTCCGAAACTCCATGTTACTGGTCACAGGTTCTGTGGTCCTTGCATGGCTGATGAGCCTAATCCTAGAGCCACATCTTTGACTGCACACTTGGCAGGTTTTTCCAGGAGATGGGATCGGTCCTTGGACTCTAGATCGCTAGTATTCCTATCAGGCTCCTTTTCTGGACCTCTTCTTGCTGTCATGTGTCGTTGAAGAATTGTGTCCCTTCAAACATGAGGTTCCCCCAAGTAGGTCTTCTGAGCAAGGGTCTTCCAGAACTTGACGTAGTGGAGACTGTTGTGTGTTCTAACAGGGAAGATAAATACAAGGGGAAGTCATGTCTGTGCTGCTTATAGCCTCTCCTCCTGTGCAATTTCAAGGGGTATAGGCTGTGTCTGTGCATTCTAGGTGGCACTTTGTCAGAGTTGTTTGTTAAAGAAAAAAGGGGGTGAGTTCGATTAATGGACTAAGGAGAACTAACATGGGAAAAGCCAAAATAAACAATACCTTACTGTTGTAGATTATGGGACAAACATGTGCACCACACTCTCTACACTACGGCTGTACCAATTAAAAGGCATAAGCAGGAGTAAATTTAACCTAACTTTCTCAGCAGTAAGCCAATTTGACCAGATTGTTTGCCATTTTCCACCTTGCCCACTCGTATTTTTCCATCGGTTTGGATGAGTTCTAAACTGTGTGGCCCATCTGAGTACATCAGATTCCTGTTAAGTGAATTTGAATAAAATGGCTTCCACAATATTTGTGAAACATGTTTACCACACCTTTTTGTATCCGAAACACCATCACCAGGAGCAATTTACATCGTTAGGGTGTTTAAAAGGGTTTCAGTGTTTTGTTAGAATTTGGGCTGTTATTTTTTTAACCTGAATTTAGTTCAGAAAATTACCTATAGTGAGAATGTTCCATCTAGACCTTTGCCACCTTTCCCAGTTGCTATGTGAGCCATTTAATCTGGTTTTAGCAATTGATTCCTAGAAGTTCTGAAGTAATGTTTTGTGCTCTAACCTTGACTCTCAGCAGATTATTCTATGGGGATACAATTGATCTAATGTGATTTCCTTCCGGATTTAGAATGCATTGCTTTTATTACCCCATCCTGTGTAATTAATGTCCCCAATGCCTTCTGATCCTTTTGTGTTAGTGTGAGCAAATTAAGTTTATTAAGGAAATAATCTATCTCATCCTTTAATGGGTGATACTCTGACATACAAAACAGAGTTAAAAGCAAGTCAAATTCATTATTCATTTCTTCCAGTATTATTGTGTGTCTACCCATCTGTGTCAGTGACATTTATAATTGCGTTGGCTTTGCTTTTTACAGCAATGTGGCCAGGAGTTAACTCCAATTGATAAATTCATATTCTTGAACCATATAGAGCAAAGTTTGCTTTGCAAATAATTTGTTTTATTCGTATTTTAGGGATGTAAGCTTGTTTAAATTATTTCAACCTTTTGTTGTCTCTACTAATTTTAAATGGCACTGGGGAAGAATATTTTCCCCTTTCTTTGATAAAGACGCTGAATGCTCTTTGTCAAAAATCTTTGCAACTCTCAAACAGAATGGCACCTATCCTCAGTATTGCAATTACTAAGTTTGTACAGTATGACTGTGTGTTTTTCGAATGACAGAAAGTGAGATAATCACAGAACACGTGAGAATACCCTAGAATATCACAAGAATATAAACCGACGTTTATGTATCTAAAATTATAACAAGTTTGGAATATGCAATGCCTGAAAGAAAAGCTTGATTTATTGCAAAACATATAAGCAGCCCTGTGGAAGTCAACTAGGATGAATGTGTGATTAATTTCTGATAAACTCTTCCCAAAATTAAATAGATTTTGATTTATTAAAATATGCTTCTTTGAACATAAGATTCTATGGGCGGGATTATCCGGTCGGCGATGCTGAAATGATGTTTGGCGATCTGCCGGAGAATCCCCCTTTCTGACGAAATCGGGGACGGCGCCCCTATCGCGATGCTCCGCCCCCTCCAAAGCGGCATACTCTAGGAGTACGCCGCACGCCATATCGAAGGCCTCAGGACGTTGCCCGAAGCCCTCTCCCCGATGCTCCGCCCCCAACCAGCCGAGTTCCCGACGTCGTGGGACTCTCATGGTGTTGCCTGTTGGGAACTTGGTGTGGCGGCTGTGGACTCAGTCCAGCGCCGCCACATTCGGGGGAGGGACGATCCGCGGGCAGGGGGAACTTTGGCAGGGGCTAGGGGCACTGTTCGGGGGTGGTCTTGGGGTTGCGAGCCAACCACAGGGGGAGGTATTATTTTACAGGCTGGGTCCGTGTGAGGCCGGCAATATGTTGCACGGTGCGGCTGCTGCAGGCCACTGCCTTAAGCATGTGCGGCCACGGACCCAGCGATTCTCCGGGCCGTATCGGCAACTAGAGCCGGGTGCTCTATGCTGCCTTCCTGCTAACCCCCAGCCAAACAGTGGTCATTTTGCGCCAAAGTGTTGGTCGTAAAATGCCACCGTTCCCACGCCAGCATCAGGGCATAGCCTGAGAATCAGAGAATCCAGCCCTATATGTTTCTATTGCATGGTATGATTTTTAAAAATTGGAAAATTGCATTCTAATACATGTGACTTTCAGAGAATAGTTTTGTAAATTAAAACATACTCTCGTATGACATTTAATCGACCAATAAGACAAAATAAAATGAAATAGGTATGAGAAAATGTCTTAAAAGCTTGTAAGGATAAATGTGAGGGTGACCACAAGGAAGCATACAGGAATGTTGAAAGAATGTAGTCAGAGGGCAAATTGGGAAGCAGAAATTAACCCAACACAACTGTATGAACATCTCCCTGTTTCATAACAGAAAAAAGTTATCAAGGAAGAACTGATTTCTCTTCAAGATGCATATTGGATTAAAGCTGAGGATGAATTAAAAATAATTAACATCCTACCCAATTTATTCCTGGAAGCATTCGCTAGAAAAGATAGAATTAACACCTGACCAATCATAGAAGATTCTAAAACTAAACAAAATAGTAATCGTAGTGGTTGCAGTAATGTCTGGCAACCAGAAAGGGCACAAAATCTTTAAATTTCCAGGGACTGATGCTGTATCATCAAATGTGCTCAGAGAGACTACGAACAAAATCTATGAAGTGTTTACAATAACCATGAAGGAATCAATGAACACAGACATATCCCATGGGATTTAAACATGCATAAACATGTTATCTACTTTCAAGAAAGGTAATAAAAGGAACACATTAGTTTTACATCAGTAGCTGTCAAAATAATGGAATGGATCATTAGGAAAAATTGAGGAATGCCCATATGAAAATAACCCGTTAAGTGGCAGTAATCAAGGTTTCAGTGGACGCAGACCCTTTCCCAACCAGCCTCCTGGATTATTTTGAGCAACTGACATCTGAAATGAATGTCGGAAAGATGTATGGTTATAGCTGCATAGACTTTCTACTGCTTGTCATCACTTGGTGGCTGTAGAAAAATCAAAGTGGTGGAATTCTGCCTCACTAGAATGCTGCCATTTCGTGTGGTGGTGTAGTTTCAGGAAGAATATGACCAACGGCACAGAAATCCCTCGTCTTGCTCACTTCATTTAAATATTAATCTGAAGATGGTGGGGTGAGATTGAGAAACTGGGCTTATTAGCATCAGTTTTTTGAGGACTATGAAAGCACTTTGTACTCCAAAATAGGACAGCAGCACATGTTCACACTTGTGGGGTGAACCGTGCAAGATGACATAGTAGGCGTTCACTGTACTTGTGTGGCTGAAAGTTCGGAGAGTAGAAAGATCATAAATGTTAATCAATGTTAAATGCATCTTGGACAACAGGTCCACTCACTTTGATGCAACAGTCAAGAAAGCCCAACAACATCTCTACTTCCTACGGAAGCCAAAGAAATTCGGCATGTCTGCATTGACTCTCACAAACTTCTACAGATGTGCCATAGAGAGTATCCTATCCTATCCGGCTGCATCACAGCCTGGTATGGCAACTGCTCGTTCTAAGATCACAAGAAACTGCAGAGTGTGGTGAACTCAGCCCAATACATCACACAAGCTTGCCACCTGCACATTGATTCTGTATTCACCTCCCGCTGCCTCAGGAAGGCAGACAGCATTATCAGAGACCCCTCCCACCCAGGCTTTGCCTTCTTCCAGGCCCTACCATCAGGCAGAAGGTACAGACGTCTGAGGGCCCCACACATCCAGAGGTAGGGGCTGATTTCTCCCAAAATGGGGCTATGTGCCCACGCTGGCATAAAAACGCTCGTGTTGTACTCCCCAATTTCCTGCAGAAAATAAAAGGCAATTCATTTACCTTCTGGGGGCTAGCAAGGACCCGTGGAGCTTTACGCAGCTTTGGCTGCAGATATGGGCCCCCGCACTTCTGGTTCCGAGTCGGTGCATGCGCACGGTGGCGGCCTCCAGTGGCCGCGCTGAGTGCCATAGCGGACTCGGACCCACACAAACAATCTAGACCCCCAGATCGGCCGTGCGATGCTGCATCGGTCCGGCCCGATTGATACCCCGGCCGCCCATAATACCCCCCCCGTTGCTCGATCCCCCTGCCTCCCACCAGGGTGGCCGCGGACTGAGTCCACAGTCGGCGCACGAGAGTCCCGGCCGGCCATACCACATTAGTTCCACGCTGTTGGGAACTTGGCTGGTCGGGAGAATCGGCGGAGCGGCGCCAGGCCCAATTTGGTTGGGAACTTTAATTCTCTGCCCCCACGCCAAACGTGATTTTGGCGCGGGGCTGCAAGGAATCCAGCCCAGGATCAGCTTCTTTCCCACAGCTACTAGACTCCTCAACGACTCTCCCTCAGACTGATCAGTTCCCTGTAAGAACACTATTCCCAATGTCCTATGCTGCTCTTGCTCAAGTATTTGCTTTGTTTGGCCCCTCGTTCCGCACTGTAACCAATCACCGCTTGTCTATGTACTCTGTCGATTATTCTTTTTTGTCCACTGTGTATGAACTGTGTATGTTCCCTTGGCCGCAGAAAAATACTTTTCACTGTACTTCGATATATGTGACAATAAATCAAATCAAATCAAATCAGGAAGGATGCCCCCTGCCCCCACTCGAGTTATTTACAAGGATCATTAACTATCTAAACATTAGTTGCTGATTGACAAAAGGTCATTTTGACTCAAAATGTTAGCTCTTTTCTCTCCCAGATGCTGCCAGACTTGCTGAGATTTTCCAGCATTTTCTTTCTGTTTGTTTTGTCTGGCAGCCCCGTTCATCCCCCCCCTTCACGCTCACACTCACTCTTTTGAGCACCGCCCACCTCCTCAACCTGGCAGAGACCTCTGGGAAACCCCCCTCACCTCCCCCTCTACCTGGCAAGGATTTCAAGGCCAAACCTCTGGCAGTGCCAACCTGACACCTGGGCAACCAGCACTGCCAGCCTGGCAGTGCCCTGGCACCCTGGCAGTGTCAGGGTCGCACTGTCAGGGTGCCAGTGCAAAGGTGCCTGGGTGCCATGGGGCGTGCCAGGGTGCCACATACACAAGCTCTGAGTCTGTCTGAGTCCTGGGTTGGCCATAATTCCCACGGTCGTTTGCAGGTGGCCATCTGAGATGGCTACATCCCGTCCTCTTGATCCTGAACGCGAAGCATGGTGGATCACACTGTTGATCCCGTACCCATCCCTGGTGTGCCGGTTAGCCTTGGTCAAGGACAGATTCTACACTACTCTGTCCTATGTTTGAGACATTTACCTAACATTCATTAATACATCATACATTCATAATTTCTAACGGGTCACTATAAATATTTCACTATTACATATTTAACTTAATTGCACAAGGGGACATCTAACTATCGCTATCTAAGCTACTCTCATGCTGCTGGCAAATACTAAAAAGAACTTATGTACAATACAAGATTTTTAAAAAACCCAGCAGCATCACATCTCTACTTAATCTATGAAGGTTTCAGAGGTGTATGGTCTTTATTTTTATCAGCGATTACAGTGTTTGTTGAGTTGGCTCGGGGGAGGGGGCTGGGAGTGTGTATATCGGGGAGCGGGAGGCTCATTTTCGCCATTTGCAGAGTCTAAGTGTTTGAATGACACTGCAGATTATTGCAATTACCAGAAGGGCCTCTACTGTGTATGAAAGGGGGTTCCAATTGGCACTGTTTCCGCACCAAGTGGGGGTTTCAGTGTTTATCTCTATGTGTGGTGTGGTGTCCGGGCTAGGGGTGTCATGTTGTGTGGTCATGGGGCTGGTGTGGTGTGTGGTACAGAGGCTTGTAACGTGCGCAGTTGTAGGAGTCCAGCGATTATCACAATATAGGTCATCAGTCCTGTCTTCACCTTGTCTTCTGTCTTTGGTTAATATCTTGTTTATTTGTCTTTCTCTCCTTAACTTCAAGTATCCATTAGAATCGTCACCATGTATGACTCCCTCATTTTTTTTTTTAAATAACATTTTCAGAGACAAGACATTGGCAAAAAAAATTTCTTTGTAAGTGCAGAGATTCTCGCAGCTGGTGGTTGATGCGGGGAGTGGGCGGGCAGTTTCTCTGTCCAGTCTTTCCTTTACTGCAACCAGTGATGGCTGAGGCTCATCTTAACTAGCCAAATTTTAGGATGACCAGTTTTATAGAGTTTCGTCGTCCAGGGTCCAGAGGTAGTTCGCGTGTAGCAGTATATCTGGCAACCAAGTGTGTCAAACGTGTAAATAGCAGGTGGGGAACAACCAGAGGGTCGCGGAAGGTAAAGGGATGAGTGTACAGACTGTGGCAAAGGGCATTCTTTAAATCACAATAAAAAAGCAGAGAAGGGAAAACTAAGACCTGCTAAAGACAGTGAAAAGTGTAAAGAACCATTCCAGAGTACTCAAAGTGACGGGAACATGAGGTGCGTGTGGGCAGGGCAAGAATGGGTGGGATTCCCCGGTAGGGCGGTAATCAGTGCCGCTGCTCCACTACCCGAGCTTAACTGACCAGATGCATTTGGGGTCCTCAGGCAGGACGGGGATTAGTGTCGTGAGGAAATATATGCGAAACTACTTGCAGGTCAACAACACAGGAGAAGTCTCAGCTGCGGTACTCTGGTAGGCGCTGAAGGCAGTGGTGAGAGGGGAGCTGATTTTGATTTGAGCACATAGGGACAGGACGGACAGGGCAGAAACGGACCGACTGGTAAAGGAGATCTTACAGATAGACAGGAGGTATGCAGAGACCCCGAGGGCACAGCTAGTAAGGGAATGACAGAGGCTACAGACTGAGTTTGGGGTGTTGTCCATAGGTAAGGCTGTGGAGCAGCTTAGGAAGGTGAGGGGCGTGATTTATGAGCACGGGGAGAAGCCAGTAGAATGCTGGCACAGCAACTGAGGAAGAGGGAGATGGCCAGGGAAATAGGGAAGTAGTCAACAGGGGGGGGGGGGGGGGGGGGGGGACTTGGTTGGGGATCCAGCAGGGCTGAACAAGGGGTTTAGGGACTTTTACAGTAAGCTTTATACCTCGGAACCCCCCGCGGGGCAGGAGGGGATGAGGCACCTTTTGGACAAACTGACCTTCCCAAAAGTGGGTAGGGGGTTGGTAGATGGGCTGGGTGCCCTGGTTAAGGCCGAAGAAATATTGGAGGGCTTGAGGGACATGCAATCAGGTAAAGCCCCGGGGCCGGATGGGTATACGGTGGAGTTCTATAAAAAGTTCTCTGAGATGGTGGGCCCGGTGCTGGTCAGGGTTTTTAATGAGGCAAGAGACAGAGTTGTTTTACCCCCGACGTTGTCACAGGCCACCATCTCCCTGATACTGAAACGGGGCAAAGTTCTGGAGGCATGTGGGTCCTATAGGCCCATCTCTCTGCTCAATGTAGATGCAAAATTACTGGCCAAACTTTTAGCTTCTAGGATTCAGGACTGTGCCGGACGTTATTATGGAAGACCAAACCGGGTATGTCAAGGGCAGGCAGCTGGTGGCCAACCTAAGAAGGCTGCTAAATGTGATCATGATGCCCCCGGAGAGTAGGGAGGTAGAGGTAGTCGTGCCAATGGATTCCGAAAAGGCTTTCGACCGGGTTGAGTGTGACTATTTATGGGAGGCGTTAAGATGATTTGGGTTCAGGGAGGGCTTTATCGACTGGGTTAGGCTGCTGTACCAGGCTCCGGAGGCTAGTGTAAGGATGAAGAGGACGATGTCTGACTATTTTAGACTGTACTGAGGGACAAGGCAGGGGTGACCCCTCTCCCAGCTGCTGTTTGCGCTAGCAGTAGAGCCGTTGGCAATTGCTCTGAGAGCTTCAAGGGACTGGAAGGGTTCGGGCAGGGGTGGGGGTCGGGGGTTGGGGGGGGGGGGGGGTCGGGGGGGGGAGCACAAAGTCGCGTTATACGCCAACGACCTGCTCTTATACGTCATGGATCCAGTGGCTGGGATGGATGGAATCATGGGAATCTTGAGGGAATTGGCCGGTTCTCGGGGGATAAACTGAACATGGCAAAGAGTCACTTGTTTGTAGTCCCGGCAAGGGGCAGGAGGATCGGCTGAGGGCGTTGCCGTTTAAGTTAGTAGGGAATAGTTTCAGGTACTTAGGGATACAGGTGGCATGGGACTGGGATCGGTTGCACAAGTTGAACTTATCCTGGTTGGTGGAGCAAATGAGGGTTGAGTTTCGGAGGTGGGATGTTGTCACTAGCGGGGAGAGTGCAGACGGTGAAAATGACGATCCTTCCAAGATTCGTGTTCGGATTCCAGTGTCTCCCTATTTTCATTCCGCGATCCTCTTTTAAGAAGGTCAATAAAATTATTATGGGATTTGTGTAGGCGGGGAAGTCCCCATGGGTGAAGAGGGTGATGCTCAAGAGGAACCGTGGGGGAGGGGGGCTGGCGCTGCCAAATTTTAGTAATTACGACTGGGCAGTCAATATAGCTATGATAAGGATGATGGGTGCAGGGTCGGTTTGGGGGCGGATGGAGGCCGCTTCGTGCAGGGGCACCAGTTTGGCAGCCCTGGTTACGGCACCCCTGCCACTCCCGCCGGCACGGTACTCCACTAGCCCTATAGTGGTGGCAATTCTGCAGATCTGGGGTCAATGGAGGAGGCACATGGGGGAAGTGAGAGCATCGGTTTGGACCCAATTTGCATTAATCATCGGTTTGCCCCAGGTTCCGAATATGGCGGAGGACAGGGATTGAGAGGATGGGGGATCTGTTCTTAGAAGGGAGCTGCCCGAGCATGAGGGTGCTGGAGGAGAAATTTGGGCTGGCGAGAGGGAATGATTTCAGGTACTTTAGGTGCGGGACTTCCTACGCAAAAAGATTCCATCCTTCCCACGCCTGCCACTTAGGGGGATCCAGGACAGGGTAGTGTCCATTGGATGGATGGGGGAGGGGAGGGTCTCAGATATATATAAAGAACTTATGGGGACAGAGGAGACGCAGACCGAAGAGCTGAAGCTTTTTTTTAATAAATGTTTTTATTCTCCATTTTCACATTTTCCTTCAAAATTTACGCCCCACCCACAGACAGTAAACAGTAACAAATACAAAATCAATCCCCTTAACAATAACAACGATCCCATCCTCCCACCACCCCAAACAATGGCCCACCTGTCAATATATGCATCCAAATAAAACAAACCCTCCCACGGTGGAAACAAAAAACAAAGGAGAAAAAGAAAAAAGGAGTCCGGGACCGCCCATGGTCACCATAGAGTCCACTACTCCTGCCCCCCCCTTCCCCCCATGGTCACCATAGAGTCCACTCCCCCCCCCCCCCCCGCCACACTCAACGCCGTCCAACCTCTGAAAGAGTACCGTACGTGATACCCAAGAGTTGTAAACCATGCCCCCCCCCCCTCCAGCTCCTCCGGTCCACTGCCTCTTGTAAAACTCCTCCCCCCAACTTCGGTTCCTTCCCCCCCATCTTTCCACCCCGGCTAGACCACTCGGTCCCTGTTCTGCCAGGCTCCGATGTCCGCAACCCCTCCCCCCACCTCACTCCCGTTCACTGGCCGGCTTAAACAGGCCAGCGTGGAGGCCCCCGCCCGGGTTCCTTTCCCCCTGGCCCGGCCCTAGGAAAGCCCAGAAACCTCTTTTAGCACACAAACCCCGCATATCCACCTACACCCCAAAGAGCCCTCACTTTGAGTGAAAGTCACATCACTTCCCTTGTCCAAATATATACAACATTGGCTCCTTTAGCCCATACACCCGCACGCAGTGAAACAAAAAAAAGAAGAAAATACAGTCATGAGGTGACATCGGCACATGGCCATTTCTCAATTTCTCAGTTCTGCCATAGTCCTTCTGCTTTCGCAAACTCCTCCGCTGCTTCCGCCGGTCCAAATTAAAAGTCCTTGGGCTTGTAAGTCATCCTCAGCTTCACTGGATATACAATGCCGCACTGCACCTTGCTAATGTACAGTGCCCTCTTCACCCGGTTGAAAGCAGCCCGCTTCCTCGCCAGCTCCACCGAACGTCCTGGTATACACGTATACCAGCTCCAGCCCATTGCGCCACCCGCTTCTGCTTGGCCCAGCACAGGACCTACTCCTTCACACTATACGGGTACGGAAGCACAGAATCACTACCCTTGGCAGCTCACTCACCTTTGGTACAGGCCTCCACGACCGATGAGCCCGATCCAGTTCATACTGGGAGGGATGTCCTGCAAATTTGGGGACGAGGAAAGAACTGGGATTGTAAAGGGAAACCATTACTTGCTGACCAACTGTGTACACTATGGGGTGGACGATTTTGTCAAAGCAGGCTTTACTCTGCTTCCTAGTGCCTAGTCGGACAGCTGCAGTGAGCTGTGCTGCTTTAATATTGTCTGTGACTTATTGGACCGCTTTTTCATGGGTGAGGGCGGTGACTGTGGAGCTTGCCAAATCGAGACCTAAGAAATATTCAATTCAATTCAATGGTCATGAGAGTGTGGGGAGTGAAACCTGTGGAACTGGAAATGGTGTTCCGAATAAACATAAGGGCAAATGGGAGAACTGTGTCCCATGTGGTATTATTCTGTTGCACTACCTTTCTAATGGTCGCTGTTAAAGTGTGATTCATTCTCTCAACAATGCCGTTGGATTGGGGGTGGTATGCGATGTGAAATTTTTTTTTATCAAACAATTTTATTGAGGTATTTTTCGACATTGTAAACAGTTACAGATAACAACACAAAAAAAAAGCAAAGAAGGCAAAAATGTGCAAACATCAATGTAAAATTAATACTTCAATCAACCATACTGCACAAGCCCACTCCTCTCCCATTGACACTACCCGCCTATTTATCCCTCCTACTCTACACTAATCTCCCCCCCCCACCCCTTGCTGGCGTTCACTCTCCTGCGAAGAAGTCGATGAATGGTTGCCGCCTTCGGGCAAACCGCAGTACAGATCCCCTCAAGGCGAACTTAATTTTTTCCATACCCATAAAACTTGACATGTCCGAAAGCCATAGCTCGGTCTTCGGGGGTTTTGAGTCCCTCCATGCCAGCAGTATTCGTCGCCGGGCTATCAGGGAAGCAAAGGCCAGAACATCGGCCTCTTTCTCACCCTGGACTCCCGGGTTTTCCGAAACCCCAAAATTTGCCACCTCTGGACCCATCACCACCCTTGTTTTTAGCACCCGGGACATGATCCCCGCAAATCACTCCCAGTACCCCCTAAGCTTAGGACATGCCCAAAACACGTGAACGTAGTTTGCTGGTCCTCCCCCGCATCTAGCACACTTATCCTCTACCCCAAAGAATTTGCTCATCCGAGCTACCGTCATGTGGGCCCGGTGAACGACCTTAAATTGAATCAGGCTGAGCCTGGCACATGTTGCAGTTGAATTTACCCAACTCAGGGCTTCTGCCCACAACCCGTCCTCCATCTCCCCGCCAAGCTCCTCCTCCCATTTGAGTTTCAGTTCCTCCGTCTGGGACTCTTCCCCCTTCATGAGCACCTTATAAATATCTGAGACTCTACCCTCTCCTCCTACTCCTCTAGAGACTGTTCTGTCTTGGATCCCTATTGGCGGGAGGCGTGGGAAGGATGGGACCTGTCTGCGGACAAAGTCCCACATCTGGAAGTACCTGAAATCATTTTCCTTTACCAGACCAAATTTCTCCTCCAAGCCCCTCAAACTCACAAAGCTCCCCTCCAGAAACATATCGCCCACCCTCCTCACCCCCGCCCGCCGCCATGTTCGAAACCCCCCATCCATGCTCCCAGGGGCAAATCGATGGTTATCACATATTGATGCCCAGACAGATGGACCCACCTCCCCTACATGCCTCCTCCACTCGCCCCATATCCGCTGGGCCGCCCCCACTACCGGACTGGTGGAGTACCTGGCCGGTGACAGTGGTAGGGGAGCCGTGACCAGGGCTGCCAAACTGGTGCCCCTGCACGAAGCCGCCTCCACCCGCTCCCAAATAGACCCCGTACCCACCATCCACTTCCTTATCATGGCTATGTTAGCCACCCAGTAGTAGTTGATCAGACTCGGCAACGGAGGTTGGTGTTGTGGTCCTGCTGGTCATGGCCGCAGATGGTGACATTGTCGAGATACGGGAAGGTGGCTCGTAAATTGTATTGGTCAACCATTCGGTCCATCTCCCTTTGGAAGACCGAGACCCCATTCGTGACACCAAAGAGAACCCTTAAAAAGTGATGAGTCGCCCATCCTCTTCGAACGCGGTGTACTTTCGGTCACTCGTGCGGATGGGGAGCTGGTGGTAGGCGGACTTAAGGTCCACCGTGGAAAAAACTTTGTACTGTGCGATCCTGTTGACCAGGTCGGAGATACGGGGGAGAGGATATGCGCCCTGTTGCGTAAACCTGTTGATGGTCTGACTGTAATCGATGACCATACGTTTTTTCTCCCCAGTCTTAACCACCAGCTATGACCCCTTCCTTCAGAAGCCTTTGGACCTCGGACCTGATGAAGGTTCGGTCCTGGGCACTGTACCGTCTACTCCTGGTGGCGACGGGTTTGCAATCCGGGGTGAGGTTCGCAAACAAGGAAGGGGGGTCGACCTTGAGGGACGCGAGGCTGCAGACAGTGAGGGGGGGGGGATAGGGCCGCCGAATTTAAAAGTTAGGCTCTGCAGGTTGCACTGAAAGTCCAGTCCAAGAAGTGCCGGTGCGCAGAGGCGGGGGAGGATGAGGAATGTATCATTTTTAAAACGCTCCCCTGGACCGTGAGGTCCGCTTCACGGCACCCGGTGATTTGGACGGAGTGCGAACCAGATGCCAGAGAGATTTTGTGCTTTACGGGGTGAACGGGGAGCGCAGAGCGTCTTACCGTGTCGGGGTGGACGAAACTCTCTGTGCTCCCGGAGTCCAGTAGGCAGCTTGTCTCGCGACCGTTGAGGTGGATCTGTGTGGTCGCCGTGGAAAGCGTGCGGTGCCGTGACTGATCCAGTGTCACCGAGGCGAGTCGTGGCAGGAATTCGGAGTCGTCATCCAGGGCGGAGTAATCGCTTGCGGTGTCCTCCGTGCCGATCCAAGATGGCGGCGCCCGTCGGCCGCACATGGTGGGGGATGAACAAGATGGCGGCGCCCTGGGGTCACACATAGAGTCGGGGGCCCAAAATGGCGGTGGCCGTTGATCACTCGTGGCGGTGGGAGGTGGAGGCAGCGAGGTCCGCGGGCTGCACGGGGCCCTAGAGGAGTGCAGGGGGGTCCCCGCGGTCGCTGTCTAGAATGGCAGCGACCGACTTGGAGAGGCAGACGGCCGCGAAATGGCCCTTTTTGCCGCAGCTCTTGCAGACTGCGGTGCGGGCCGGGCAGCGCGGGCGGGGGTGCTTGGCCTGCCCGCAGAAATAGCAGCGGGGGCCCGTGGGCTTGTCTGGGCATCCAGCAGTGCAGGTCTGGGGGTCCAAGTCGGCGGGGGTGATAGGGCTGTGCCACACTGCCAAAGGGGCTACCGCGCGGCCGGTGGCATACGCGCGCGCGTTGCGGTCAGCGACCTACCTCCAAAGAGGATGCAAGGGTCCGTCCATCAATAAGGCTGAGAGCGTCGTTCTCTAAAAGTCTCTGCTGTATTTGGGGTGACTGCATGCCTGCCACAAAGGCGTCCCTAATCAAGAGTTCGGTGCGCTCCGCAGCAGTGACCTGCGGGCAGGCGCAGTTTCTCCCCAGGACAATGAGAGCCCGATAGAATTCATTGAGGGACTCACCGGGGAATTGTTGCCTTGTTGCCAGGAGGTGCCGCGCATAGACCTGGTTTACTGGCCTGATTAAGTGTCCTTTTAGGAGATCCATGGCGACATCATAGTCCAGTTCGTCCTCTATCATCGAGTAAACAGCGGTGCACACGCACGAGTGGAGGATGTGGAGCTTCTGCTCCTTTGTTAGTTGATTGTCTGTAGTAGTGAGGTAGCTGTTGAAGCACGCCAGCCAATGTTTAAAAGTTGCTGACGCGTTTGCAGCATGCGGGCTGATCCGGAGGCATTCTGGCTTAATCCGTAGTTCCATTTTCAAAGTCTAGCGTATTAAATTAATGCACCGTCAATTGGACTCGAGTCGTAGTGAAGTTCCAAACAACAGGCTTTAATACGCTAGATGTGAGCCCGGCAGTGGTCGTACAGAGAATGGCTGACTGCCAGCCAGTACGCGCTCTTATACTCCGCCTTGTAAGCGGAGCTACCAACCTCTCAGCTAATCGGCGAGGAGTCACATGACCAGCCACAACCAATTGGCAGAGAGGCACATGACTTGCCTGGGCCAATGGGCAGCGAGGCTGCTGTACCAATGGCAGCTTGGTTCTTTGGTAATATGATCGCTCTAGCCATACTACCACACTTTGCAGGTGGCAATCTGAGATGTCTACAGTTTCAGATTCCAGCAACCGCAGTAATTTGCTTTGATTAATTGCTGATTGTTTTTCCCCCTCTGAATTTTTCTCTGATTCTACAAGTTCTTGGTGCTTTCTAGAGCTCTTTAAAGTTGCTGTAGTCTACAGGGAGTGATGTAGTAGCTGCTGAAATACTTTTGTTAACTTTGAGATTGCTGTACAAACTGGTGGCTCCCAAAGATTGGTGTATAAGTTGGCATTTCCCATAGAATAAAGCATGCCAGAGAGAATGAATCTTGGGCATTCTGCTGGAAGAGGGAGGAGGATGCAGGATGAGAGACTGGCAGCAGGAGGCCATATCTGCACAATCTTCAGCGAGAGGTTCTCCTACCTAAACCTCAACAGTAAACAATGGCTGGGATTTTCCGCTCCAGTTTTTCTCGAGCGAGTTTGGCAACGGGAGTGAAAAATCTCACAAGGTGTCCCAATCGTGTTTCACGCCAACGTAAATGTGAGATGCAATTGTCCCATCCCCATGCCAGTGGTATAGCTCGTTTCCTGACGTTCAACATCGGGAATGTCATTTCCATACATTAATATCTCATTATCACGCCTCTATGTCCAAATCGCTCCACCTTAAGAAAGTTCATAAGTCCAGTCATGTCCGCATGAGGGCAGATCGAAGTGAAACCCAACTGATCTCCCAAAGCATTCACCTGGCAAGCAGTCATCCCAGAGAAGCTCAGGTTAATACACCGCTTGGGAGGAGAGGATCATGCCTGGGCACTGCCCGATCACAACCTGGGTACTGCCTGATCACTACCTAGGCACTGGCCACTGACACTGAGGGTAGTACCAGGGGCAATGCTGACGAGGTCCACAGTGTGGGGTTCCTAATGAACATTTGTGCTCTTGGGCAGCCTTGAAAAATGGCTCCTCGCTCTTCAAGGAACTACGTTTCTGTTGGGGTGGGCGAATTAGAGCAACACACCTCAGATTGCCGTCCACAGCTGCAGAAGGCAGGGGTGAGCGGCTTAACTAAAATTCTATGTTCAAGAAGAGCTAACTACATTCTCTTCTCTCAGAGAGAAGTAGGCGACAGAGACTGTGAAGCTTTGGTAGGACTTTATACATCACCATGGTGACATTTACTGCTCATACATCATTTTATGAGAATCATAGAATCATAGAATTCCTACAGTGCAGAAGGAGGCCATTCAACCCATCGAGTATGCACTGACCCTCTGAAAAAGCACCCTCCTTTGGCCCACTCTTCCCCCCAGCCCCATAACCTCATACCCCAACCTTACCTGCACATCCTTGGACACTAAGGGCAATTTATCATGGCCAAGCCACCTAAGTTGCACATCTTTGGACAGTGGGAGGAAACCAGAGCACCCGGAGGAAAATCACGCAGACACGGGGAGAAAGTGCAAACTCCACACAGACAGTCACCAAAGGCTGGAATTGAACCCAGGTCCCTGGTGTTATGAAGCAACAATGCTAACCACTGTGCTACCGTGCACTGATTGCTTGGTTTGATTGAATCTGTTCTGTTTAACATTTGTAGTGTTTACAAATGTATAAAAAATGTGGATATGAGGCTAAATGGATGTTTCTATAAATGTTGAGTGTGAGTCCTGATAGAGATTGTTGTTAAGTGAGTGATGTGGATTGTGGTGAATTTTACAGTGGCTGAGGCTGGTTGGAGGGATAAGACATTTGAAGATGTATTCACTGATCTTGCTTACTATGGTGGGTCATTGAATATATTTCAGCACAGGTCTCAGGTCCTTGGATGAAGACTTGATTCCTGACCTTAACCTCCACAGTTATCTGCTCCCACTGCCTTCTAAACATGTATATGGAGGACCTTCTGACTACCTACAGTTAAGGGCGTCTCTTTTCCTTTCCATTTCCTCCACGGAGACTCCGGTGCAGCTTCTGAAAATTTTCCAGCCCACTCTCCCTCGTGTTTATACATTCTTCAATGTATCTCAAATCAGATTTTGCTCCTGAATGGCTGCCAGCACCTGTTCCAGCCACAATGCACCTCCTGATTATAAAGTTCAGGCTAATTTTAAGTGTGATGAGCCACTCACAACACTTCCCCCAATGATATGTCCAGCAAGTAAGATGAAGTTGGCCTACTGTTTACATTTGCAATGAACGGGGGTTCTTTGTGATCCCTGGGCTCATTTTGTGAGGGGCTTTTCAATTTAGCTCCCAGACTGCCTTGTTAAGTTATTTCCTCCCATTGGCATACAAAAGGTTGTTACTAAAGCATGCTCTTGTGGAATGCATACCCAAGTTTAGCAGAGAATTAGCTGCAGCAATAGCAGTAATAAATAACAGTTAAGTACATTAGAAATGCAATATTTCGGTCACTTTTTTACCTTTTTAAACTATTTTTCTTTCCTTTTGGTATTTAGTTTCATAACACTTTTAGTGACATGGTTCATGTTTTAGTTGACCATAGTACTATTACTTCATCAATGGGAATCCCCTATCTAAGGAATAATGAAACCCGTGGTGAGGTACCAGGAAGGTTAGGTTGCATTCATCTCTTGGATGTAAATGTTCCAATCATACATAAGGATGGATGAAACAATATTGTGGGTTCTCTACTTGAAGTTAAGACTGTATACTGATAGAGTTAACTGGCAGATTAAGTATTGTCTATCTAATCTCGTCTCTGGCTGCTTGCAGACTGACGACAAGTCATGAGGCTAATACATCACATCCTGTTGAAGTGTGTAATGATTGACAACAATTTAGGATGCACTTCCTATCACACATCCCCCTTTTTCCTAAACTAAAGGTTTGTCTTTAAGGTATCAAACTATTTAGTTGAGAGCAAAAGAAAATAATGGGCCCAATTCAGCGGACTCAAGTTAAAGTCAGCTGAACGATGCGTTTAACAGGGCGTTTCCCGGTGGCTGCAGTGTGAGAAACACCCTGCTACCCAACGGCACTTTTCCATTTCTTTTGGTCTCGGGAATTTCTCTCCGCCAATGCTGCTCTTCGAAGGATTTCCTGCTGGCGATCTGAAGGTTTTTTGTTTGGCAGCCCCGATCATCCCCTCTTTCACGCCCACCCTCGCTCTTTTGAGCCCCCCCACCTCCTCAACCTGGCAGAGACCTCTGGGAAACCCCCCTCACCTCCCCCTCTACCTGGCAAGGATCCCTAGGCCAAACCTCTGGCAATGCCAACCTGACACCTGGGCAACCAGCACTGCCAGCCTGGCAGTGCCCTGGCAGTGCCCTGGCACCCTGACCCTGCTCATCCCCAACCACCTGGGGGTCTCCAATGGCCTGTTCCCCCACACCCCCCCCCCCCCTCCCTCATCCCCGGGTGCCATTACAACTTGTCCATGTTTGTGTGGACTAGTACTAAACAGCACTCTGGTGACGTCCTGGGCACCGGGTGAATCTGTAACTGAGCCGTAAAAACTGGATCTCGCCCAGCGAGGGAAAGATCCAGATCACGCCAGGTGAAACGAGTGGGGTGACTCGTGCAGAGCCCATTTTGGGGTTTGCGTGCGATTCACCAGCACCCAATGTGTCTACATGTACATTAATAAAGAGCAGGTAATATACAAGTCTCTTGAAAAGAATCAATGGTTTGCTTGTACGTCCAGGTTTAGTTATAGTGAACATTGCTGGAGACTGCTGGATGTTTTCAGAACGCTGGTTACATTGCTTTCCTGGTATTGCACCTTACACTGAGTTCTAGTCACAATAGAGTTACTCGGTGTTTCTGGCTGTGTTTTGTCCTGATTTGACATCTGTTTTGTCACACTGTCATGCCATTTGGAGTTCATACTCAGTACAAACTTGGTCCTGCTGGCTTCCGGGTGTCATCAGTGGGGTGCTGTACTCAAACCTTCCTCTAATATTCAGGTTGAGTAATTCATTACTCACATGCCACTCGTGGGCATCTTTCACCTTCCCTTGGTTTTTGAGTAATGCGTCATATACCCCTGGAACCATCAACAAGTGATGACAGGGGAGGTTTCTTCGCACTTGTCTGGAGAATAGCAATTCCACATTGCTTCCACAGTATGAAGTTGATAAACTTAGAATGGGCAGATGTATTCTGTTCAAACAGTGTCATGTAGCCTCTTGGCTAATGATCCTCATTGGAGAGGTAGGTAACCTTCGTCAGTGTAAGCTTGAGATTCCTGATGGTGTTTCTCTGGTCTTCATCATTGTCTTGACAATACCATGAATGGTAACCAAAAATAGGTCCTTGCACAACAGTGGACCTGCAATCATTGGAGCTGTGGGGCCGGATTCTTCGATTTGCAGACTAAGTCCTGACGCCGGCGTGGGAACAATGGTGTTTTATGCCCGAAAAAGCGGCGCAAAATCTGCATCGATCCTCTGTCTGGTGGGGGGCTAGCAGGCACGCAGCGTCGTGCCCCCGGCTTTAGCTATAGATACGGCCGGAGAATTGCGGGGTCCATGGCCGCGCATGCACACGGCAGCGGCTGCGCCATGCAACAGGCGCCGGCTGCACGCGGACCCGGCCTGCCAAAGACTGACCCCCTTTGACCAGGCTCGCCATCCCCGGACCACATCCCACCAGTGCCCCCAGTCTCCGCCAAAGCCCCCCCCCTCCCTGTCCGTGGATTGGCTCCCCCAACTGTGGCAGAGCTGAACTCAGTCCACAACCACCACGTCAGATTCACAAAAAGACATAGATATGTGTTCCACGCCACCTGGAACTCAGCCCATCAGGGGTGGTGCATCTGGGGAGGACCTCAGGTGACGTCCTGAGGCTGTCCCGAGTACGCCTTTTTCGAGGGGTCGGAGCATTACAAAAGTGGTGCCGTCCCCCGATTTTGCCGCAAACAGGGATTCTCTGGCCGATCGCCGAACGTGATTCCGCCGTCGGAGACCGGAAAATCCCACCCGTGGTGTCTGCAATATAAAACATCTGGGGTGGCCATGATGAGTTTTAGCAGCAGGGCTTGAATATAATGGATCCCAGGGATGGAATCTGCAAGCCATTGCACAGAGAGTTTAGCTGGTTTAATCATAGCTTGCTGCTCTTGTGACTGCATACATTTTAGTGTGCGAAGTGGAAGGATGCTTTTACCTGTAGCCGTATCTGGTTTTGAATATAGATTATACTGACCCTTCATCTGTGGGCACATAATCTGGATGGTGACAAAGGCTTTTGTTGGTATCATTTGATTAATACATTCTTTGTTGTTCTGCTGAATGCAGAACAACAATTGTTCATTTGTCGATGTGCTGGTCATCTCCATCACCTGACCATGTAACTTGGCTAGATTTTTGTTGATCAAGTCTTGACACTGTTTGGTTGACTGTCTTGTTGATTAAAATGCTGTACCTGTCTGGTCTCTGGTTGTGGATTCTCATGATATCAAACCACTTGCTCCAGCCTTTGCTTTCTGCACGGGTGATTCCAATATTCTCCGATGCCACATGCGTTACATACAACTCACCAAGGTTCCTTCAACACCACCCATGATCTCTACCAACTAGAAGGCCAAACGCAGAAGATGCATGGGAAGTTCCCCTCCAAGTTACACACAATCCTGGCATGGAATTATATCCACCATCCCTTCATTGCCGCAGGGTCAAAAGCCTATAAATCCCTTCCTAAATGCCTACAACAGTTGGACTGCAGTGGTTCAAAACCTCCTCTAGGGTATTTAGGGATGAACAATAAATGCCTTCACTGGGTATAGGTTACTGCTTGACTGCATGGTGGCACTGTTGAGCTCTTTCTGATTTTTCTTGGGTTGACTATAAGTTCTGCCCACAAAGCAGTAATTTAGGTAGGAAAATGGCTGCACAACTTCAAACATGAATGCAAAGAAAAATGTGCCTTTTTTACAGGTTCCTTTGACCTGTTAGGAGCTGTTACTGGATATGTTCTTTTTACCAGCCCAATCTGCAGTATTTATCTTCCCCAGACCTCCTCCAGGGACAGTAAGCAGTAATGTATTCTCCTGCTTGTAGCATTCTGCTTAACTTGAGACCACCTGGAATCTGTTGTATAATTACTGTTCCTGCTTAAACTTCGCAGCAGGTAAACTTTATTTAAGGTCTCCCAAATTTGAACAATCTTATATGGACCTGCTGTTTGGAGTGAGATGCAATTCAAGAATGAAAGAACAGTGTGCACAGGATTCATCCAGGGCTGTAGAATCACAAACACATGCTGAGTATTGACATTTGTTTCACTTTCACTACAGTTTTTTCTTCTGCTGGGTGTGAAGGGTTTTGAATATTGTGAATATTTGCAAAAATAGGGAAGAACAGCAGATAGGTGGGCGCTTTCACACATTGGTGAAGAAATGGACAACACACTTAATGAATGATGTTGAACAGCTAACCAAGAGGCTGACAAAGAACTGAACGCGATGATAGATATTGGTTGTATTCTTTCATTGAAGTAATTAACAAGGAAAAATACTGAGTCAAATTGAAACCTGAGAGCATCATGCTGAAGCTTTGGAATAGTGCATTCAGTTCTGTTCACTGAAGCAAAAGAGAAACATTCAAACCACAAAAGAAGCAGAGTGAAGAATGTCAGGACTGGATCCTAATGTCAGAGGGATGAAAATGAGAAAAGATTCGAAAAACTTGGACTTCTTAACCTGTGTGTTAGGTATTTTCAATTTTTCCACACCAGCAATATGTTTTTACATTACAGCAGAATGAGAGGGGCCTTATTGGAGGTAAATAGAAAGTGAAGCGGAATTGAGTAAGATAATCTAGAGCACAGTTTCAAGAAAAGTCATGACTAGGCGATGAAGGAATATAGGAACAAATTTGTAAAAAGCAAGTTCAGGACTATTGTCAGGAATCATTTCTTCAGCGATAAGGTAGTGGTGCAAAATATCTAGACGTTTTCAAGATATATTCAATGTTCTGTGAGGGAGAAGAAAACAGTGTCCTACTACAAAGGGTAATGAATGAATTCCTTGATCTGTATTTACGTTTGAATCTTTTTATAGCAATTATACAAAGGTTGACATTTGTTGTATACAGGGTTGAATTGTACATCAGGAGGGAGTGGGGGGGGGGGGGGGCAATCCCAGCAGCACAAGAACTCAATAGTGGGCACTGCTGGGATCTGCAAGGAGGCCCAGAGATAGACACCAGACCCAGGTGAGTGCTGGGCTTTTAGGGTAGGAAGGAATTGTGCATCCTAGTGAGGCGGTATGGTGGCACGTGGGCGGCACAGTGGCTCAGGGCAGCACAGTGGCACTGTGGTTAGCACTGCTGCCTCACAGTATTAGGGACAAAGGTTCAATTCCAGACTTGGGTGACTGTGTGGAGTTTGCACATTCTCCCTGTGTCTGTGTGGGTTTCCTCTGGGTGCTCCGGTTTCTTCCCACAGTTTAAAGACATGCAGGTTAGATGGGGTTACGAGGACAGGATGGGAGAAGTGGGCCTAGGTAGGGTACTCTTTCAGAGGCTTGGTGCAGACTCGATGGGCTTCCTTCTGCACTGTAGGAATTCTATGGAGGGATGTGTTTTGGAGGCGATACAGGGCGGCGCAAAGTGGAGTAACATCCTGGGAGTGTGCCCCTGATACATATAGAACATCTCCCAAATTATGTTCCCCCTTTCCCTCCTGCCTTTTCACCAAAGTTATAAAAGAAATGGTCTTCCCCCTCTCGCCCACCTGCCACTGTTGCAGATACAATGGCAGTGTAGACAGATTGAAGGCCTTAGTTAGGCAATAAATGGCCACTTAAGGCCCTAATTCGGTCTAACAGTAGCCAGGCTTGTGGGTTATAAAATACAGCCCACAAATATTTTCATCCAAGATATGCGATTGCTCCGGCCACATCCTTCACGGTACATAAGGAGGTTGCATGTCACTGAAGCAAAACCACTATTATAATTTATGTTCTGGAATTATATTATAGATCTGCAGAAACACAGCTTATTTAAAAACGAAATGCAACAGTGTATGCTGTATATCGTATTATTGCCAGAACTGGAATATCATCCTCTTAGTTTGTTCATAACATTCAATTCCAATTCTATCCTTTGGAGCTTTAGAAAACCCCATCACAAACAACCAGCATGCATGAGAATTTCAGAGGTAGAATCAGCCTTGGGATTATAGCCTTCAGTCTTGTTCTTTCTCAGATTGAAGATCTCCATTGCTGATGTCATTGAGGCGCGCATAGTCAATCATGGAGTATTTGCTTATTAATATTCAGTGGAGTCTTAGAAAGCTGGAAAACATTTTAATTCAGCAGTCTAGCAAAAAGAATAGTGAAGCCGCAAAATATTATTTACTACCATGGAAAGATTCTGGGAATTGTGCATCAATGCTGGTATTCAACTGAAGGCTATCTCCTTTAAGCACACAATGTCAGTATCATCAGGTTACAGATGCAAAATTCCTTGGGGTTGCTTTCCAGGAAATTAATGGAGGTTGTGTGCACCCACAGACAAGGATTCCACCACATTTACAGCAAAATAAAGTTTTCATCCTCTATAATTTATTATTTTCCCTTCATCAAGAAAATTCAACTGCTTTCATTTTGCCTAAAAGAGTGTCACATTCACAAACTCCTGTTAATATGTATGCACTGGAAGATATTGCCGTGAAATGCTAATTATATATGGCAATGCTCCAAATATTTTAAAATTTAATCTTCCCAAGGGAAAGCAAAAATATCAATGTTATGTTCCACTGAAAAATAAACTTTCCCATCTGTTTCTTGCTATGCAACATGAATTTTAATGAAAATCCCCTTAGACCTAATGGAAAATAATGATAGTACTCTCTCTATTCTAGCTTCCATACAAATCCTCAATGGTAGTATTTTCCTGCACAGAACAATGCAGTTCTTACTTTTCACATCACAATGTATACGATCAATGTACTGTAGGTCTCCATAATGTCATCTCTTTAAAAATGGAAACTGCTTAAAAGGAAAGTGACCTGCATCCATCAGTGCTAGCGGTATTGCACAGCTGAATTTGTGTATAAATAATTTACCTCTATGGTTGATCTCAAGCTTTGTATGCAGAGCTGATATATTACAGATGTGCCCAAAGATAAACCAGCATATTAACAAATTCAAAATGCAGAATAATCTGTGACGGTAGTTATGTGTAATATATGCTGGTGTTCATATTTACTTTAAAATGCAGCAGCAGTGTTTGACAGTCTGTAATTCATGTACTTTTAGAACGGGCTCAGCTTAACTAACCTGAAAAAAATACCAAATTTACATCAATAGATTGCAGCAGGAAGCTGTAGATCACTCCTGCATTTCTGCACTTGGCAAGTTCCCATCTGAGACTGAATCATTCAGGCTTCTCTCAGACACCCTCTTAGCGACTGGCTCAAGAACAGAGGCTTTGAATAGATCACCTGTCACCTTTCTCTGATGTGGAATGATGTATGTCACAGAGGATCGAATGAGGGGAAATAATTTCAACTGAGAAACATTAAAATTAACTGAATCAAATTCACAAATTAACAAATGATGAAACTCCAAATGACGTCCAATAGTTCAAATATGGGCAGGATTCTCCGTCAGCTGCTGCCGCAATTGGGAAACGCTTGCACTTGTACTTCATCTTCTCCCCCCTTATTGCTTTTTTAGTTGTCCTCTGCTCGCTTTTAAAGGCTTCCCAATCCTCTGGTTTCCCACTAATCCTCTCCACTTTGTATGCTTTTTCCTTAGCCTTTATGCTGTCCTTGATATCCCTCGTCAGCCATGGATGCCTTGTCCTCCCCTTAGCATGTTTCCTCCTCCTTGGGATGAATTTCTGTTGTACCTCCTTAATAACCCCCAAAATCTCCTGCCATTGCTGTTCAACTGTCTTCCCTGCTGGGCTCCTTTTCCAATCAACTCTGGCCAGCTCCTCCCTCATGTCTTTGTAGCTACCCTTATTTAATTGTAATACCGTTACATCTGATTGCAGCTTCTCCCTCTCAAACTGCAGGGTAAATTCTATCATATTGGGTAACTGCTCCCTAAGAGTTCTTCACCTTAAGTTCCCGAATCAAGTCTGCCTCAATGCACATCACCAAATCCAGAATTGCCTGTTCCCGAGTGGGCTCTGTCACAAGCTGCTCCAAAACACCATCTCTTAGACATTCCACAAATTCTGTTTCTTGGGATCCACTACCAACCTGATTTTCCCAGTGTGGTAGTATGACTAGGGAGATCATATTACCTTAGAACCAAGCTGCCATTGGTACAGCAGACTCGCTGCCCATTGGCCCAGGCAAGTCATGTGCCTCTCTGCCAATTGGCTGTGGCTAGTCATGTGACTCCCCGCTGATTGGCTGAGAGTTTGGTAGCTCCGCCTACAAGGCGGGGTATAAGAACTCGTACTGGCTGGCAGTTGGCCTTTCTCTGTACGACCACTGCCGGGCACACATCTAGCGTATTAAAGCCTGTTGTTTGGAACCTCTCTACGACTCGAGTCCAATTGTTGGTGCATCAATTTAATACACTACATTTTTGAAAATGGAGCTACGGATCAAGTCAGAATGCCTCCGAATCAGCCCGCATGCTGCAAACGCATTAGCAACCTTTAAACATTGGCTGGCATGTTTCAACAGTTACCTCACGGCTGCAGAAAACCGCCCGACAAAGGAATAGAAACTCCACATCCTCCACTCGTGCGTGGGCACTGCCGTTTACTCTATGATAGAGGACGAACTGGACTATGATGTCGCTATGGATCTACTAAAAGGACACTTCATCAGGCCAGTGAATCAGGTCTACGCGCGGCACCTCCTGGCTACAAGGCAACAATTCCCCGGTGAGTCCCTCGACGAATTCTATCGGGCCCTCATTGTCTTGGGGAGAAATTGTGCCTGCCCGCAAGTCACTGCAGCTGAACACACCGAACTCTTGATCAGGGACGCCTTCGTGGTGGGCATGCAGTCACCCCAGATACGCCAGAGGCTTCTAGAAAAAGACACTCTAAGCCTCGCTGAGGCACGGACCCTCGCATCCTCTTTAGAGTTCACTGACCGCCATGCACGCGCGTATGCCCCTAGCTGCGCGGCAGCCCCTTGGGCAGCGTGGCACACGGCCCCCCTCACCCCCGCCGACTCGGACCCCCAGACCTGCGCTGCAGGATGCCCCAATAAGTCCACGGGCCCCCGCTGCTATTTTTGGGGTCAGGCCAAGAACCCCCGCCCGCGCTGCCCGGCCCGCACCGCAGTCGGCAAAAGCTGCGGCAAAAAGGGCCACTTTGCGGCTGTCTGTCTATCAAAGCCCCCCCCCCCCCAGCGCTCCTCTAGGGCCCCGTGCGGCCCGCGGACCTCGCTGCCTCCACCCCCGTCCACCACGAGTGATTCACGGACACCGCCATCTTGGGCCCCCGATGCCACGTGCGGCCTGCGGGTGCTGCCATATGGGACCTCGACTCCACGTGCGACCCCTGGGCGCCGCCATCTTGTTCAACCCCCATCCACGCGCGGCCGACGGGCGTCGCCATCTTGGATCGGCACGGAGGACACCGCAAGCGATTACTCCATAGTGGATGACGACTCTTGAGTTCCTGCCACGACTCACCTCGGTGACACTGGTTCAATCACGGCCCCGCACTTTCCACGGCGACCACACAGATCCGCCTCAACGGTCGCGAGATGAGCTGCCTACTGGACTCCGGGAGCACAGAGAGCTTCGTCCACCCCGACACGGTAAGACGCTCCGCGCTCCCCGTTCACCCAGTAAAGCACAAAATTGCTCTGGCATCTGGTTCGCACTCAGTCCAAATCACCGGGTGCTGTGTGGCGGACCTCACGGTCCAGGGAAGGGTTTTTAAAAACTATAATTTCCTCATCCTTCTCCGCCTCTGCGCACCGGCACTTCTTGGTCTGGACTTTCAGTGCAACCTGCAGAGCTTAACCTTTAAATTCGGCGGCCCTATCCCCCCCCCCCCCCCCCCCCACCCCCCCCCCCCCCCCCCCTCACTGTCTGCAGCCTCGCGTCCCTCAACGTCGACCCCTCTTCCTTGTTTGCGAACCTCACCCCGGATTGCAAATCCGTCGCCACCAGGAGTAGACGGTACAGTGCCCAGGACCGAACCTTCATCAGGTCCGAAGTCCAAAGGCTCCTGAAGGAAGGGGTCATAGCGGCTAGCAACAGCCCCTGGTGAGCACAAGTGCTGGTGGTTAAGACTGGGGAGAAAAACCGTATGGTCATCAATTACAGTCAGACCATCAACAGCGTTCGAAGCGGATGGGCGACTCTACCACTTTTTAAGGGTTCCATTCGGTGTCACAAATGGGGTCTCGGTCTTCCAAAGGGAGATGGACAGAATGGTTGACCAAAACGATTTACGGGCCACCTTCCCGTACCTCGACAATGTCACCATCTGCGGCCATGATCAGCAGGACCAACCTCCGAAGATTCCTCCGTACTGCAAAACACCTTAACCTCACGTATAATAAGGATAAGTGTGTGTTCAGCACCGACCGTCTAGCCATCCTCGGCTACGTAGTGTGTAACGGAGTGATAGGCCCCGACCCCGAACACAGGCATCCCCTGATGGAACTCCCCCTCCCCAACTCCCTCAAACGCTGTCTGGGCTTCTTTTCCTATTATGCCCAGTGGGTCCCTAACTATGCCGACAAAGCCCGCCCTCTCATCCAGTCCAACACGTTTCCCCTGTCGATGGAGGCCTGCCAGGCCTTTAGCCGCATCAAAGCAGACATTGCAAAGGCCACAATGCGAGCTATCGATGAGTCCCTCCCATTCCAAGTCGAGAGCGACGCGCCCAATGTAGCTCTGGCGGCCACCCTCAACCAAACGGGCAGACCCGTGGCCTTCTTCACCCGGACCCTCCACGCTTCCAAACTCCGCCATTCCTTGGTGGAAAAGGAGGCACAGGCCATTGTCGAAGCTGTGCGACATTGGAGGCACTATCTGGCCGGCAGGAGGTTTACCCTCCTCACAGACCAACGGTCAGCAGCCTTCATGTTTGATAATGCACAAAGGGGCAAGATCAAGAACGACAAGATCTTGCGGTGGCGGATTGAGTTGTCCACGTACAACTACGATATGTTGTATCGTCCTGGGAAGCTCAACGAACCTCCCGATGCCCTGTCCCTCGGTACCTGCGCCAACGCACAGGTGGACCGCCTCCGCACCCTCTACACGGACCTCACCCATCCAGGGGTCACCCGCTTTTTTCATTTTATCAAGACCCGCAACCTGCCCTACTCCATCGAGGAGGTCAGGACTGTAACCAGGGAATGCCACATTTGCGCGGAGTGCAAGCCACACTTCTACCGCCCCGATCAAGCGCATCTGATAAAGGCTTCCCGCCCCTTTGAACGTCTTAGCATGGACTTCAAAGGTCCCCTCCCCTCCAACAACCGCAACACGTATTTCCTAAACGTGATTGACGAGTACTCCCACTTCCCGTTCACCATCCCCTGCCCTGACATGACCACTTTAACCATCATCAAAGCCCTCCACTCCATTTTCTCCCTGTTCGGTTACGCCGCGTACATCCAAAGCGACCAGGGTCCTCCTTTATGAGCGATAAGCTGCGTCAATTCCTGCTCAGCAGGGGCATCGCATCTAGCAGGATGACCAGTTATAACCCCCGGGGTAACGGTCAGGTCGAGAGGGAGAACGGTACGGTCTGGAAGACCGTCCTATTGGCCCTACGGTCCATGTGTCTCCCGGTCTCCCACTGGCAAGAGGTTCTCCCAGACGCCCTCCACTCTATTCGGTCTCTCCTTTGTACTGCCACGAATCAAACACCTCACGAATGTCTTCTCGTTTTCCCCAGGAAATCTTCCTCTGGGACCCCACTCCCGACCTGGCTGGCCACCCCTGGGCCCATCCTGCTCCGGAAGCACGTGCGGGTGCACAAGTTCGACCCGTTGGTTGCAAGAGTCCAGTTACTCCACACGAACCCGCAGTACTCGTACGTGGAGTATCCCGATGGACGACAGGACATGGTCTCCCTTCGGTACCTGGCACCCGCCGGAGTGTGGCCACACACCCCAGCACCAACACCCTCCCCCCAGTCTCAACCACCCCCAGCTGCCCCGCAACCCAGCGCCCAACTACCGCGAGCTCCGACCAGGACACAGGACCATGACTGCCGCTCCCGGAGTCATGGACAACCACTGTTCCAACGTCACCGGCGCCGCTGCGCAGATCCGGCAGGACACCGAAGGCACCCATCCGGCTGATTGAGTCAATTTTGTCGCGGGCCAGTGGGCAGCCATAGTTACCTCGGTGCTACTTGAAAGGTCTCTAGTCATACTACCAGTCTTATGGGACACCCCCCCCCCCCACCCCCCCGTCTCTCTTGTCATTCCTTCCCACCCACCCCTCGCTTCTTTCTCAACAAGGGGTGAATGTGGTAGTATGCCTTGGGAGATCATATTACCTTAGAACCAAGCTGCCATTGGTACAGCAGACTCGCTGGCCTTTGGCCCAGGCAAGTCATGTGCCTCTCTGCCAATTGGCTGTGGCTAGTCATGTGACTCCTCGCCCATTGGCTGAGAGGTTGGTAGCTCCACCTACAAGGCGGGGTATAAGAACTCGTACCGGCTGGCAGTCGGCCTTTCTCTGTACGACCACTGCCGGGCACACATCTAGCGTATTAAAGCCTGTTGTTTGGAACCTCTCTACAACTCGAGTCCAATTGATGGTGCATCACCCAGTCCACCTGCATATTGAAGTCCCCCATGATTATTGTAATATTGCCTTTTTTACATGCCTTTTTTATCTCCTGATTTATTTTCTGCCCCGCATCCTGACTACTGCTAGGGGGCCTGTACATAACTCCCATCAGGGTCTTTTTACCTTTGCGATTCCTCAACTCTACCCACAGAGATTCTATCCCTTCTGATCCTATATCGCTCCTTGCTATCGATTTAACTCTATTCCTTACTAACAATGCAACCCCGTCCCCTTTGCCCATCTGCCTGTACTTTCGATAGGACATATATCCTTGGATATTTAGATCCCAGCCCTGATCCCCTTGCAGCCACGTCTCTGTGATGCCCACTACATTGTACCGGCCAATTTCAATGTGCACAACAAGCTCATTTACCTTGTTCCGTATACTGCGCGCATTTAGGTACAACACCCTCAATCCTGCATTGGCCACCTCCCTTTTCGCACTCTCCTCAGTCACTGTACCCTGTACTGTGCCCTTTTTGATGCTTGACTATGGCTTCTTTGCTTTACACTTTCCCCCTTACTGCTTTTTGTTTCTGGCCCCGTCTTACCTCCCTCCAACTTCCTACATTAGATCCCATCCCCCTGCCACATTAGTTCAAACCCTCCCCAACAGCTGTAGCAAAGACCTCTCCTAGGACATCGGTTCCAGTTCTTCCCAGGTGCAGACCATCTGGTTTGTACTGGTCCCACCTCCCCCAGAACCGGTTCCAATGCCCCAGAAATTTGAATCCCTCTCTCTTGCACCATCTCTCGAGCCACGCATTCATTCTATCTATCCTGACATTCCTACTCTGACTAGCTTGTTGCACTGGTAGCAATCCTGAGGTTACTACCTTTGAGGTCCTACTTTTTAGTTTAACTCCTAACTCTCTGAATTCAGCTTGTAAGACCTCGTCCCATTTCTTACCGATATCGTTGGTGCCTATGCACATCACGACAGCTGGCTGTTCACCCTTCCCCCCCCCCCCCCCCCCCCCCCCCCCCCCCCCCAGAATGTCCTGCAGGTGCACCGAGACTTCCTTGACCCTTGAACCAGGGAGGCAACATACCATCCTGGAGTCTCGATTGCGTCCGCAGAATCGCCTGTCTATTCCCTTTACGACTGAGTCCCCTAACACTATAGCCCTGCCATTCTTCTTCCTGCTCTGCTGTGCAGCAGAGCCAGCCACGGTGCCATGAACCTGGTCAATGGGACCGTCCGTTCCAGAAGCCCAAAACCCATCTGGACGGCAGCTAGTCCCTGGGGTCGGCCCACCTTCCGACTGTCTTCCCCCTCAGGAGTTCCTACCGCTATCTGATGTACCAGAGCATTCATGTGTTGAGCACCAGGTAGTGTCCCAGAACCCTCTTTACTAAATTGCCCAATTAAATTGAGTGTCTCTGCGATGGTAGAGGGTGTTGGAGACAGCTGTGATGGGAAATCCGTGTCACCCTCAGACCCGAGCTCTGGGGCGACCTGTGTCTTGGGGGCTCCCCTCTGCGTCGGTGTCATCATCGCTGCTCAGCACCTGCGTCTCTGGCTGAAGCTGGGGGGGGGGCGGGGCATACCAGATGGATCCGCTCCATCACCAGCAGGTCCTGCAAGGCACAAGATAGGATGCATGATTAGACTGTGGGGTTGGGGGGGGGGGGGGGATTGGGGGGACAAGGGGGGGTTGGGGTGACAAGGAGGGGTTGGGGGGACAAGGGGGGGTTGGGGGGACAAGGGGGGTTGGGGGGACAAGGGGGGGTTGGGGGGACAAGAGGAGGGTGTAGGGTGCCCATCTTGTTGCCTGGTATGGTGCCTGTGGGAGTGAAGTGTATATAGTCAGTCTACTGAGTGCCAATTACGAATCTGGCGAATCCCACACCGTTTCTCATTGGAATCAATTGTGTTCCATGTGGTGCCAGACTAGCCCATTAATGGTCGTTAAATTAGCGCAAGGTGAGGCGCCAGTTTTGCTGTCATGGAAGTCATCAAATCCTGCCCCGGTGTCAACATGTAGGCTCAGGGATGGTGTATTACATCGCACATCTCTACAAATGTTCATGTTCAGCAGTTCTGTACAATATATTCCATATTCATTTCTCAACACAGTTGATAAGAATTTACTTTAATGAAAATTCTATGAATAATAATACACCAACACACACTTGTTCAATAGTGGCATGTTTCCACCATCAGCAGTGCTACAGTTTAGTATGTTTCACACTGAATTGTACATAACCACAATATATTAATGTCTAATGACTAAACCACTAATTAAGCCAATTATTACAAGACAGTTTTGATTTAAGTCAAACTGACATTTTCACATTTCTACAGGCACTAAACTTTAATACTGTAAGACACAGTTGAAACAAGTTTTATTACCTCCCACGATATCTGTATGATAATCAATCATAGACCTCCCATATATTTTCAGGGAAAAATAAATCTGCTATTGTTCATACATCTATCGTGGCTTATTAACATTCAACTAAAATAACAGGGTAGTTAAGAAGGCATATGTGGCACTTGCTTTTATCAGCAGTAGCATAGATTATAAGAGCAGGGAGGTTATATTGGAGCTGTATAAAACTTTGGTTAGGTTTTAAGATTCCTAATTTGAAAATAGGCCAATAAAGATTACTTTCATAGAGTCATATAGTACAGGAGGCCCTTCGGTCATCGAGTCTGTACCGACAAAATTACACTAAAGCTACAATAATCCCAGTCTCCGGCATTTGACCCATAGCCTTGAATGTTATGGCATTTCAAGTGCTCATCCACTTACTTTCAAAGATTGTGAAGTTTCCCGCTTCCAGGCAATGCATTCCAGACTTCCCCCAACCTGTGGGTGAAAATAGTTTCCTCAAAACCCCTCAAAACCTCCCATCCTTCACCATAAAATGTTGTCCCCTTGTTTTTGACCATTCAACTAAGGGGAATAGCTGCTTGCTATTCACACTGTCCATACCCCTCATAATCTGATCCACCTCAATCAGGTCCCCCCTCAGCCTGTTCTGCTCGAAGGAAAACAACCTGAGCCTATCCAGCCTCTCTTCATTGCTCAAATGCTCCATTCCAGGTAACATGCTGGTGAATCTCCTCTGCGTTCTCTCCAGTGTAATCACATCCTACCTTATAGTGAGGCAAACAGAACTGCACGCAGTACTCCAGCTGTGGCCTACACCAGTGTTCTTCAAAGTCGGGGGCGTGAGCCGCAGGTGGGTGTCGGGAGGGTCGTGGAGCTGTTGTCCGTGGCGCTCCCGATCGCGCAAATCCCCGTGCAGAAGGCTTTTCATAACTCCGGCTGCAAGCGGACACGAACATGTTAGAAAAAAAAATTGCCCACATTGCGCATGCGCGCTGATTATCGGGCATGCATGCGCAATGCGGCCAAAATTGTTTTAAACGGTTGCAGCTTTTTGTTTTACAAGTTCTGTAGTATTTTTTATTCATTTATTCATTTATTTTATTCATTTAATTTTAATTTTTTAATTTATTTTATTCATTTTATTTTTTTTACAAGTTCGGGGGGTTTTATTCATTTTTTTCATTTTTTTTACAAGTTCGGTGGGGGGTTTATTTGATAAAATTTTATCGGAAAAAAATGCAGAACTTTGGACAGATGGAGACTCCATACTTTCCGACACCGGAAGGCTTCACCTTCATCCAACAGGTTCCATTGGAGGAGCGTATAAGAGGGCAAAGGGACCCAAAACCATTTCCTCAATTTTTGTCAGCAGCAAACAAGGTAAGAGAAAATGGTGGGTCGCGCAGGTCGGCCGGGTTGGGTCCCGAAGATTGGCCGATTGGTAAAAATGGGTCCCTGGAAAAAAAGTTTGAAGAACACTGGCCTACACGGTCCTGTACAGCTCCAAAAAAACCTTCCTGGTCTTACAATCTATGCCACAACTGATGAACACAAGCATTCCATATGCCGTCCTAACTACCCTATTAACCTGTCTTGCCGCCATCAGGGATCTGTGGACAAGCACCTCAAGATCCCTCGAGGAACCAAGTGAGACCCGGCTGATTCCCTATGGCACACGTGGCACGTGGCACAATCCCTACACCACCTCACCAGTCCCACACCACCCCACCACCCTCACATCACCTAGCCAGCCCCACACCACCTTGTCACCCCTACATCACCCCCACACCACCCCCACACCACCTTGCCAGCCCCACACCACCCCACCACCCCCACACCACCTCACCAGCCCTACACCACCCCACCACCCCCACATAACCCCCACACCACCCCACCACCCCCACACCACCCACCACTCCCACCGCCTTTTGTTTTATTCATTCTTGAGATGTGGCCATTGCTGGCTTGGCCAGCATTTCTTGCACATCGCTAATTGCCCTTGAACTGAATGGCTTGCTAAGCCATTTCAATGGGGGCAGTTAAGAGTCAACCACATCACTGTGTGGATCAGGAGTCACATGTAGGCCAGACCTGGTTCGGACAGCAGATTTCCTTCCTTGAAGGACATTAGTGAACCAGATGGTTCTTATGACAATCAGCAATGGTTTATGGGTTGTGGGCATCACTGGTTAGGCCAGCATTAGGCCCATCCTTCATTGCCCTTTAGAAGGTGGTGGGGAGTTGCCTTCTTGAACCGCTGCAGTCCTTGAGGTGTAGGTACACTCAACGTGCTGTTAGGGAGGGAGTTCCAAGATGTTGTCCCAGTGACAGTAAAGACACGTTGATATATTTCCAAGTCAGGGTGGTGAGTAACTTGGAGGGGAACCTCCAGGTGGTGGGGTTCCCAGGTATCTGCTCCTCTTGTCCTTCTGATGGTAGTGGTCATGGGTTTGGAAGGTGCTGTCGAAGGAACGTTGGTGAGTTATTGCAGCGTATCCTGTAGATGGTGCACACGGCTGCCACTGTTCGTCAGTGGTGGAGGGTTTGAATGTTTGTGGAAGGGGGAGCAATCAAATGGGCTGTTTTGTCCTGGATGTCCTAAGTCAAAAATCAAGACCCCCACTGAGTGACTGACGGAATGCCATGCTCCGGTGCCTCGACAGCGACGTCAATGCATTCTACAACAGCATACAGTAAACACCGTTGGCATATCATTAACCGGCCCGTCCCAGTATTTTTCGGGGCTCCCGCGATGCTCTGCCTCCGCCAGGAGGAATTATCGATGCCGAGGTTCACTTGTGGTTTTAATAATCGGGAAACAGGCACCGTGGCTGCTGAGGGAGAGAGAGGACGTACGGCATATTCCTAGAGGCAGGACCATGATCTACCACTCCAACCCCTCGCCTGCTCCCACCTCCACCCCACAACCCCTCCACCCACCCACAACCGGACACCCCCTGCTGGCAGGTCATCACGTGGCCCACCCAAGGGGAATGCCCATGGTAGCCCCTACAGGAGGGCACCAGGCAGGGGCTGCGGAGCTTACCACCAGTATGGTTAGCGCCAATCACTGTTACATTTATCGGCAGGGAAGGGTGCCGGGGTCACAGGCCTCTGCGGTGCTGGGCACCGACATGGACAGGAGTGCGATGCAGAGGGCAGAGTGCTAGGGGGATTGGCCAGAGGTGGGTGTGGGGATAGCGGGAGGGAGTTGGGGAAAGGGGAAGTGCTGGGACATGGGCTGCAGTGAAGGTTGGGCCACCATGTAGCCCACTGAACCTGGTTGGGCATGGGGATAAGCACCACATTAACATGTCTCCCTTTCAACCCCTGCAGATAATGGATTTCAGAACACAACTAGGAATGGTTGCCATCTGCCTTACTGCTGCAGCCCTGGGGGATGCACTGAGGCTATGCGAGCAGGAGTTGCTCGAGGAGGACCCTGCAGCAGCAGAGCTTGGCCCAGAGGAACAGAAGCCAGCTGGTGAGGATGGAGAGCAGACAGCCCAACAGGTTGAGGAGGATGTGAGAAGGTGCCGCCGCATTATGCCTCGTGTGTACTGGCAGCGCCTGTCATTGAGGACCTGCCAGATCAAGCATGCGGTTGAAGATTCTGGCTGAGCCGGGGGATCGTACAGCATATCTACCGGATCATGTTTCACCCGGAACTGTGGGGGCATGGGAAAGGTCACGCACTCCCTGTGGCCGTCAAGGTGGCAGTTGCTGGGGCGGCACAGTGCCGCAGTGGTTAGCACTGCTGCCTCACGGCGGTGAGGACCCGGTATCGATCCTGGCCCTGGGTCACCGTCTGAGTTTGCACATTTTCCTCGTGTCTGCATGGGTCTCACCCCCACAACCCAAAGATGTGCAGGGTAGATGCATTGGCCACACTAAATTGCGCCTTAATTGGAAACAAAAGCTACCAGCCAGGCAGTGCCAAGGTTCCGGGGTACCAGCGGGAGAGCCAGGGTGCCACCCTGTCCTGTCGCTGACCACCCAGCGGCCTCCAATCACCTGGGAGACCCTCCAGGTAGCCGTTCTGCCTGGTACACGTCTGTGTGGAGAAGGTGAGGTGATGGTGGGGTGGAAAGGGGGTTGGTGGAGTGGGTTAAAAGAACAAAGAACAAAGAAAAATTACAGCACAGGAACAGGCCCTTCGGCCCTCCAAGCCTGTGCCAATCTAGATCCTCTATCTAAAACTGTTGCCTATTTTCTAAGGATCTGTATCCCTCTGCTCCCTGCCCATTCATGTATCTGTCTAGATACATCTTAAATGACGCTATCGTGCCTGCCTCTACCGCCTTCGCCGGCAATGCGTTCCAGGCACCCACCACCCTCTGCGTAAAGAACTTTCCACGTATATCTCCCTGAAACTTTTCCCCTCTCACCTTGAACTCGTGACCCCTAGTAATTGAGTCCCACACTCTGGGAAAAAGCTTCTTGCTATCCACCCTGTCCATACCTCTCATGATTTTGTAGACCTCAATGAGGTCCCCCCTCAACCTCCGTCTTTCTAATGAAAATAATCCTAATCTACTCAACCTCTCCTCATAGCTAGCGCCCTCCATACCAGGCAACATCCTGGTGAACCTCCTCTGCACCTTTTCCAAAGCATCCACATTCTTTTGGTAATGTGGCGACTAGAACTGTATGCAGTATTCCAAATGTGGCCGAACCAAAGTCTTAAAAAACTGTAACATGACCTGCCAACTCTTGTACTCAATACCCCTTCCGATGAAGGAAAGCATGCCGTATGTTAGGATGGAAGAGGAGTCCCGTAGGGGTTCCAGTGTGAAGATTATGGTGATGGCTCTGCTGCCGTTAGCTCCGGGGAAGTTTATGGGGAACCCGGTGGTGCAATTGATGGTCAGGTTGTGGAACCATTTTAAGTTGGACAAGATGTCGGTGCTGTGTAGGAACTGTGTAGGAACCATAGGTTCAAGCCGGGGGAGATGGATGGGATGTATGGGAAATGGAGGGAGGCAGGGCTGGAGCAAGTTAGGGACTTGTTCTCGGAAGGGACGTTTGTGGGACTGGACGAGATGCGGGAGAGGTTTGAGTTGCCGAGGGGCAGTGAGTTTAGGTACATGCAGGTGCCCGATTTTGCATAGAAAGAGTGGAGGGCGTTCCCAAGCTACCAGAGTACACACTGTTGGAAAACCCGCTGCTCCCAGATAAGTTGGGGGAGGGCAGGATTGGAGATATATGCGGGAGGAGCAGGATGGGGCGCAGGTGGTGAGGATCAAGAGTAAATGGGAGGAAGTGTTGGGAAGGGAAATAGGCTGGGGACTGTGGTGCGAGGCGATGTGTAGGGTGAACTCAACCTTGTCCTGTGTGAGGATGAGCTTGATTCAGTTCAAGGTGGTGCACAGGATACAGATGACCCGGGCAAGGATGAGTGGGTTCTTCCAGGGGGTGACCGATGGATGTGAGAAATGTATGCGGGGGCCGGCAAATAATGCTCACATGTTTTGGGGCTGTGAGAAGCTGGGGAGATAGTGGGTGGCAGTGTTTGGGACACTATCTAAGATAGTAGAGGTGGAGGTCAAGCCAGACCCTTTGATGGCAGTTTTTGGGGTATTGGAAATGCCGGAGCTGCTGGAGCGGAAGGGGGCCGATATTGTGGTCTTTGTCTCTCTGATTGCTTGGCAGAGGATCCTGTTAAATTGGAGGTCAGACATGCTGCTGAGGATAGTAGCTCGGCTGGGAGACTTGTACAGCTTTCTCCGGTTGGAGAAGTTTGAGTTAAAGGGGTCAGAGGAGGACTTCGAGCTTTGGTGGGGGCTGTTCATGGCGTTATTTGAGGTGTTGTTCATCACGGAGGCAGTGGAGGAGGGGGACTGGAGGGAGGGGATCACAGGGGAAAAATTGTATAAACTGGACTGTGATTTTATGGACTGTGTATTTTATATTTTGCTGTTGTTACATTTGATTGGAATAAAATACCTTTCAAAAAATTGCAGGAAAGGTCAAAATCGAAATTCGTGCCGGGCGCGAATCGGTTTCCTATCTAACCAGCCCGCTCCGGATGGCGAGTTCTGGATCACACCCAAATATGGCGAGCATATCATTAACTCTCATTTGCATTAATTTCCATCTCGTTAGTGAGATTGAAGTTGAATGTAAAGGCCTCCAGGGAATTAATTGGCTCCCCAGCGAGAAATCACGTGGCTGTCGTGTAATATTCCTTTTTAAAGTGCTGGCACAATGACTGCCGAGTGGATCTGGAGAGGTGAGTAGCCATTTCCATATTCAGGCATGCAGCTCAAGGGCAATGGAACTGCTGCCCCAGTACTTGGGGGGGCGGTGGGGGTGGGGACGGCAGTGGGTGTCCCCTCAGGAGTGTTGGCTTTGGTTAGGGGGTGAGGCATTTCAGGTTGGGTGTCACCACTGGTCCTCGGGGGGGCGGGTGGGGGGGGGGAGGGGGGGGGTTTCATCCATGAGGCCTTCAAGCCATCTTTAAATCTTGTGGATACACATAACAGGAGCATATACAGCTGCTGCCTGTCTGTCCTGCCAAACACGCCCAGGATAGTGGCCTGCTGAAATCACTTTAACTCCCTTTGACTGTGAGCAGCCTCTAGCATCACAGCTGAAGGCTATTCATAGAATCATAGAATTTGCAGTGCCGAAGAAGGCCATTCGGCCCATCGAGTCTGCACCAGCTCTTGGAATAAGCACCCTACATAAGCCCACACCTCCACCTTATCCACGCACCCCAGATACCCCATCTCACCTTTTTGGAAACTAAAGGCAATTTGGCAAGGTCATTCCACCTATCCTGCACATCTTTGGACTGTGGGAGGAAACTGGAGCACCCGGAGGAAACCCACGCACACACGGGGAGAACGTGCAGATTCCGCCAGTGACCCAAGCTGGGATTTGAACCTGGGACCCTGGAGCTGTGAAGCAACAAAGATAACCACTGTGCTACCGTGATGAAGCCACTTATTTGTAGTTAGCAAGTGGCTTCTCGTGGGTACACGTGACATGTCTCAGACGATGATTATTGCACTGAATTTGACTTCAACCAAACTTTGAAGCCTAAACTGTTTCTCTGACCTCTGGAAGTGTCAGCACCATATAAGCAGCAGCCAACAACCAAATACTCAAGAGCTGAGCTTCAGCAATGGGGTATCCTCGTGACCCTAGGGTAATGTGTGGATCAGGGGAGGGCACCTGAGCATGGTCTTCTTAATGTTCCCGGCAGGGATCTGGGATTCGGGTTTCGCCAACCGGAGAAAGTCATCCAAGTCCCCCAAACAAGCCTCTACCCCAGGGGTGAATGTGGAGAGCGAGGTTCAGCACAACTGGTTTGGTGGATGGCACTCAGAGTAGCCAGAACTCGTAAGGGTGGGGGAGGCTTGAGGGATTTGAGGGTCCCACATTAGAAGCTGGTCTCTCTTCTTCCTCAATTCCTTACAGATAACAAAATGGATGGTGGTGTTAGTCCCACAGAGGATGCCCTCACAATACTGGTGGCTGACCAGGCTGCCAGACACCGGAGAAGGCAGGAACATTGATGCAGGCTGGAGGCGGCATACCGTGTGCAGTGGGTCCACTGCACACCCTGAAGACGAGGCTGACCATCAGGCCCAAGATGTACAGGCTTCGTTGGTCTTTCGAGGAGATGACGGACAGCATGCGCTGTAGCAGACTCCGTCTCAAAAAGGAGACAGTGCGGCACCTGTGCCATGTCCTCGCAGATTTGGTACCCCGTAGAAGAGGGCATCATCCGCTCCTGTTGGCCTTGAAGGTCACTGAAGGCCTGAACCTCTATGCAACCAGTTCATTCCAGGACTCGAGCAGGGACTTATGTGGCATATCAAAGCTACAGCCCACAAGTGCATCCGTGAGGTCATGGATACCCAGTATGACCAGGCATCAGACTTTATTATCTTCGAGCTGGACCAAGCCCACCAAGATGCCCGGGCTACAGGATTCTCCGCCATTGTCGGGTTGCCCGAGGTCCAGGGGGCAATAAATGACCTGCATGTCACCTTGTGCGCACCGGGGCATCAGGGAGTGCCCTTCATTGGTCTCCCTGAATGTTCAACTCGTGTGTGAACACCACATCCAGATCATGCACGTATGTGCATGCTTCTAAGGGAACGTGAAAGACAGCTACATCCTGGGACACTCAGAGATCCCTGACGTCTTTGACGACCACTCCAGGATGAAGGGGTGGCTCTTGGGGGATAAGGGGTGAGGTCCTGGCTGATGATGCCAGTGCAAGGGGACAGTGCCAGGGGCACTGCCTGGGGATGATGCCATGGGGCACTGAGGTGGGCACCGGAGTGGGCACTGAGGTGAGCACTGCCAGAGGGCACTGCCAGGTTGGTAACTCTCCATTGAACGATGGAGGAGAGGGGAGGGGGTTTCCCCTGATGTGTGGTGGGGGAAACGACTGCTCTGATGACAGCATGGGTGGATGTCAGGAAGAAAAAGTGCCCCTTGATACATTGATGGTGGAGGGGGTTGCCCCAAAACCTATGGGGGGGAGGGGGGTCATCCGTGGCTGTCGGTGGGTGGGAGGGAGTTTATTTCTTTGCAGATTGGGACGTCTTTTAAAGATGGCGCCCTGATCTCTGTGGAGCTGCCCTTGTGGGCTCTATCAGACCCTGGGAGAGTTACAAACCACACCCCCCACCCCCACCCCCGTTTTGTTTTGACAGAGTGTCAGAAGATGTGGCCAGAAAACAAGGCTTGGCTTCTGGAGAGAAACATGCTGATTTTCAGTCAGAACCTGATGCTTTGGGACAATTCCACCCTTTGTCTCTTTTATAATTGCATCATCTCCCAATTGAAACCAGCAGGAAATTATATCCTATTCTGTGTGTTATGTCATGAAAGATATTCATGTGCATGTAACTAATATTTTTCTCCACAGTGCAACTTAAATTTAAAACGCTGAATAGAATTAATGGAGCAGTGATTGTGGTTTTATGTTTTTCAGATTTAATCGGTGAAAATTAAACTCCTGGGCTGAATTTTCAGGCTCCATTGTGATTGGAAATGGAGGCACACAAGGCCCAAAAATATGAGCAGTGATTGGTTGTTGGTTTCCTGATCCCATTCCCAATGCCGGCCATGTTTGCTTAGGTGGGTGTGGGGCCAGCAGAGCCACCTGTTGCCACGAGGCAAGTAGCCAATTAACCTTATTAAGAGCCGTGTTCAGGGTACGAAAGGAGACCATCACAGTACTGTGTACTATTTCCCTTGTAGTGATCTGCATACCTGTAGGTATACAAGAGGTTAATGTATAGGCATAACAGTGAAGTGATCACTAGATGGCAGCATTAGAAAGGGGTATAAAAAACAGACTCCAGCAGAGTTCCCACCTCTTCGTGTATATAGTGACTAGCGACCAGAGGTAGAGAGAGATAGCCCAGAGTGCAGGTGTAGTTAATCATAGTTTATTCTTATTCAATTTTGTTTATTTAATATCTAGTATAAGTATTGGAGAGAGAAAAAACTCACAGTTTATTTGTTAAAGTTACTCAGTAAATTATTTGCTGGATTTGGAAGACCACGAATGTTAATCAACATCGTGTTTAAGATCATCTTGGTAAGAAGCAAATGAGTAACATATATTACACAAGGTAATATAACATCCCGCTCCTCGCTTAAAGATAGGGATGTTATATAACCTTAAAGATTCACTCGCCTGAATCCTCGGATGAGGCACTGTCTGATGTGGAGAAGTAGCGCAGGTTAAATCCATACTCACTGGAGTTTAAAAGAATGAGAGGTGATCTGGCTGAAATGGTAGCACAGTTGTTTCACAGTTCCAAGGTCTCAGGTTCCCGGCTTGGGTCACTGTCTGTGCAGAGTCTGCACGTTCTCCTCGTGTCTGCGTGGGTCTCCTCCAGGTACTCCGGTTTCCTCCCACAGTCTAAAAATGTGCGACATAAGTGGATTGGCCATGCTAAATTGCCCTTAGTGTCCAAAAAGGTTAAGTGGGGTTGCGGGGATGGGGTGGAGGTGAGGGCTTGGATGGGGTGCTCTTTCCAAGGGCCGGTGCGGACTTGATTGGCCGAATGGCCTCCTTCAGCACTGTAAATTCTATGATTCTATGAAAGGTACATTATCAGATTGACAAAATAGATGTTGAGCGGATGTTTCCTCTAGTGGGGGAATCTAGAATTAGGGGCAAGTTTAAAAATAGGGGTTCCCATTTGATTCCCATGTAAGGCAGTGGAGGAGCAATTTCTTCTCTCAGAAGGTTATTACCCTTTGCATTCTTTCTCTCAGAGAGAAGTGGAGGCTGGGTTATTGAACATATTGAAATCTGAGTTAGACAAATTTTTGATTTACAAGGGAGCCAAGGGTTAGGGGAGGACGAGCAGCAAAGTGAAGCTAACCTGCAATCAGATGAGTCATGATCTTTTTGAATGGCAGAGCACGCTCAATGGGTTAAGTGGCCTATTCTTGCTCCTAATTCTTATGATGTTATCATCTTAGGACCTTCCTGTCGGCCTCCAGTTTCCCCAAACAATGGAGAGCTGTTTAAAAGCTTGGAGGACGATACCTCCAACAGACTGGGGGCAGCAATCCAGTAGCCTTACAGGCCCAGTCTGTCTGTCTAGGTATGGGTCCAACTAAAGGCATCTCTGGAGAGGGACTTTGAACACCCCCCCCCCCCCCCCCCCCCCCCCCCAGCCCACACACACAGACACACCCATGTTTTCCCCCCGGAGTCTGCAGCCTGGCTGCACTTTCTTGTTTTTATTAACATTTTTTAGAAGGTTGGTGAGAGGGTGCCCCAATGTGAAGCACCCCCTCAGTTACTTACCCCTTCCTGCAGGCCTGCTACTGCTCACAAGCTGGAAGACCTCTGATTGGCCCTCCAGCTTCGAGAACATCCCTGCAACCCTTAATTGACCAAGATACTGGCCTCCATGTCAGTCGAAAACCTCAGAGACTGTTTCCCTTTGCTCGCTGGTCTAGGATCCAGACACAGTTCTAGCTCCTGTTTCCTGAGCCAATGCCAGAATTCAGCCCCTGAACACTGGTGAGAAATTACGTTGGTCATGTTAATAAATCGAAAGAAGTCTCACTCCAGCTTTCAGAGTCATGAAGAATTAAATCAACTGGATTGTGTAGCTTTACAATTCTACTAAGGGTGAAAATTGTGAAAATGTAAATATTTTCGAATACTGCCACATCACCTCAGCAATGTGTAAGCTGAGAGAAGTAGTATACAGCGTAAGCCAGGAGATCTCCGGTCCTCAGCTAAATGAGTTTTCTTAATCCAAGGCCCTCCTACGGACAAGGATATCTAACTTGACTCTCTCCATGTGGTAGGTACACTCGCTACTCAGACTATTCATCAAACTGTGGGTGCTAATGGCAGTGGGATCTCTCACTCATTGTTAAACTGTCACAGCTCTATCCATGGATGAACTGTTTGCAAGTACTGTAACTGACTGTTGAGTATACAATCCTTTGGAAATAATCTGTTTCTCTTTGCATGAGGTTGAATTTGCCTCTGGTGGTGACAATGGGAAACAGTAACCGGTTTGAGCAAAATCTGTAAAAAGAATTCAATGTTCTTTTAGATTACAAATGTAGAGGTATCCCGTATGAATGAATATATTTCGGCATTTCAATTGGTTAATGTAAGGTGATACTTGGTTCAGATGCACTGAGAAATAGCCAATAATTTATCTGCACTGGGAAAATGAAAGAAAACAAACTTTCCAGTACAGTTTGGAACAGAGAAACTAGACAATTCCTGTACGATTGATAAGTGGATGGATAAATAATGACACACCCTGGTACTAATAAATGGATCTCTCTCAAATCTCAGTTGTTTACTAATCAGACTGACCAATAAGAGTTCGCATCTATGTGCATCTAAGTTGTGACGGCAATTTTTTTGTCAGAATGGTAACATTAGTAAACCAGTAACTAATCTTCCTGAGTAATTGGAAATAATATATAATTACCCACAGGAGGAAAAGATAATTGAATCTAAAGGACAAATAGTTTTCTCAGTTTTATTTAAATATGGGGCCCTTTCACGTGGATCTCTTAGTGCTGGAGTAAACTTAGCTCCCAATAACATTTTCTTGCCTTATCCTGCTGGAGTGGAAGAGAGGAGATCAGCATTGACCCAGTTTAACATTCCACAGCTGGGCAAGTCATGAGTAGAGACCCAGAGGCATATGGAGTTGCTGAGGGCCGCAGATGAAGGGAAAGCATGCCACAAATAGCTTTCAGACCGTGTAATGTGTACCATGACTTTGTGGCGACAAACCTGAAGAATTCTTGGGCTCTGTTCCAAATGAGTATTTTGATGGCATCACTAAACGGAACATGGACACTGCGGGGGGGATTTGCATGCACATTCAGAATATCAGCTGTGAAGGGCTCGGCAGCATCAACAACTAAAAGCCGCTTATCAGTGATGCACTATCAATTACGATGAGACGAGAGTAGAATGTAATCAAGGCTTTATTACACAGAGATGTGCAGCCTCCCACAGCAGCTGGCGAAATGGCTGCTGTTCGGAGAGCACACACATTTATACTCCGCCTACTGGGCGGAGCCAGCAGGCAGGGATCTACCCCCCCGTACCTGTAGTACAGGGTCCTTAAAATAATACCAGTATATACAATATAATGCAACAGTGGTGACTACCACAATCAGGTTAAAAGAAAAGAGAGAATGTTCCCTTGATAGCATTGTCAGTAAAGGTACTGTTTGGACTAACAGTAAAGTGGTACAGAGAAGTGCGACTAAGCCTCACAATTTAGGTGGCTGCTGCCTTTCACCTACCATTACTGATCGTGACTACAGGATCTGGAGAATGAGAGAGGGGACAGAGAGAGAGAGAGAGAGAGAGTCAGAGCCAGATGCGTGATTTAATGGCCTTGTTGCACCCGACTTGGTGATGCTACGAGGCCGTTGAATCTCGCAAGATCCTCTCATGAGATTCACAACGCTTGAAACATGGAATCTCGCGAGACATCACAATCTAGATCTTTCCATCGCTGCGCGAGATCCAGATTAACATATTTAAGCGAATCATTAGGCTAATTTAAATATGCCTGCGCCATATTCTCCTGGGGCCCAGGAACAAACGGCCACGCCTGGGAGACCTCGCCAGGGTGCTGTTTAGCACTGATTTCCACAAATGTGGACCAGATTGTTTCCACTTGTAGGAAAAGCTAGAATCGAGGCCACAGCCTCAGACTGAAGGGACGGTCCTTTAAAGCTAAAATGAGGAGGAATTTCTTCAGCCAGAGGATGGTGAATCTGTGGAACTCTTTGCCGCAGAAGGCTGTGGAGGCCAAATCACTGAGTGACTTTAAGACAGAGATACACGGGTTCTTGATTAATAAGGGGATCAGGGGTTATGGGAGAAGGCAGGAGAACGGGAATAAGAAACATATCAGCCATGATCGAATGGCGGAGCAGACTAGATGGGCCGAATGGCCTAATTTTGCTCCTATGTCTTATGGTCTTATAATCAAGTGGGCTGCTTTTATCTGGCTGGTATCAAGTTTCTAGTGTGTTGTTGGAACTGCACCCATCCAGGCAAATGGACAGTATTCCATCACACTCCTCACTTGTGACTTGTCGATGATGGACAAGCTTTGGGGAGTCATGCCATAAATTACTCACCACAGGGTTGCCTAGCCCATGCTATTGTAGCTACAGTTTTCATATCGTTGATCCAGTTCAGTTTCTGGTCAATGGTAATCCCCAGGATGTTCAGCAATGGTAACGCCACTGCATGTGAAAGTGCAATGGTTAGATTCTCTCTTGTAGGAGATGGTCATGGCCTGGGACTTGTGTGGCACAAATGTAACTTGTCACTTGTTAGCCCAAGCCTGGATATTGTCCACGTCTTGCTGCATTTGCAACTGGACTGCTTCAGAGTCTGAGGCACTGAATGGGGCTGAACATTGTGCAGTCATCTGCAAACATCCCTGCTTATGACCTTATGTTGGAAGGAAGATCATTGATGAAGTAGCTGAAGAAGCAGGGTAGAGGACACTACCCTGAGGAGCTCCTGCAGTGATGTCCTGGAGCTGAGATGGTTGTTCTGGATTCATTCATTAGATCACCCTGCAACTTTCGGATCTCAAAAAGGCACAACCTAAGTTTCCAACAAAGAATCACTAAATGCTTACTGCAAAGAAGGAGGCAATTCAGACCACATTTCATTGCCAGCTCTCTGCAAGAAATTTGGGCGGATTCTCCGTCACACCGCAACCATTGTCTGGTGCGGCGTGGCCCCACCGGCAGCAGGATGCTCTATCCGCGCAGCCGGCCTATGGGGTTTCCCATTATGGACGCTCCCACGCTGTTGGAAATCCACGGGCGTGAGCGCACTGCCGGCGAAACGGAGGATCCAGCCGATGGAAAATCTAGCCCCTAGTCTCAAAGCCTGGCTTTTTCCCTGTTTCCCTGCAATTGTTTTCTCTTCAGATAATGATCAAATTCTCTTGCGAACGCCTCATAATTTAACCTTTGAAGTCTCTGTGACATTCTGGTGAATTTGTGTTGTACCCATACAGATCCTTAAACTGATCTAGAGGTTCTTGCCTTTGCTCGGTAACCATGACACTTGATACTGCTCCCCTAAATGTGGTACATCTTTATTAATAAAGGGGCTGGTTTAGCTTACTGGGCTAAAGCGCTGGCTTTTAAAGCAGACCAAGACAGGCCAGCAGCACAGTTCAATTCCCGTACCAGCCTCCCCGAACAGGCGCCGGAATGTGGCAACTAGGGGCTTTTCACAGTAACTTCATTGAAGTCTACTTGTGACAATAAGTGATTTTCATTTCATATAACAAAGCAATAGTACATGCTCACAACACTGGTTATTTAGTAGCCCTGCGAGTTCACCTTGGTGGTTAATCCACCAGTGATGTCTTTGTCTGTGTCTCCAGTGTGGCTGAACCAGACTATTTTACCCAGTACAGCAATGATGTCCTGTGGGCTCTTTGTACCTTATAAAGTAATGAGGTTTTTAGTCCATTTAATTGTTTTTCAAATACATCAGTGTCTTTTCCTTTGTCTTTGTGCTTGAGTGGAATGCTCTTTCCAAGGGCCGATGCAGACTCGATGGACGGAATGGCCTCCTTCTGCACTGTAAATTCTATGATTCTATGTGGAGGGTGGGGATGACAGCTGTGACGCATCGATTGTGGCATCCACAGAGCTCTCCTCTGAGATGGTCCCATGGGAGGCAGGGGAGGGGGCCAACCAAGATGGGTTGTTGCCATCGGCTGGAGGTCCTGTGGGAGAATGGACATGTGGTCAGTGGGAGGGATGGGTCAGAGTGTGTGGCAATAAGAACTCACTTGTGACAGGTTCTCCTGGTGGGCCCCGGTGGATTCTCAACTCTGAGGCGTGCACGACCTCCGCATTGGTGACCGCTCTATCTTCGGTAATAATTTTAAAATGCAGGCCTTGGGACACCAGGAGGTTAGCAAAACAGGAAGTGAAAGGTCAATGGGATTTGGTGCAGGATACGGTGTTGATGGGCAATGTTACTAAGATGGAAGTTGCAATCTGCGTAATAGACACAATATGCAGTTGAATGCAGTTTTGGTTCAAGTAGGACATCAAAGTTATAGACAGAATGATTCAACCTGAGACTGTGGCCAGGGAGGGAAAGTCTTTAGTCTTCCAAGTGTTTAACTTTAAGAACTTGGATTCATCCAAGGCTGGTTGCCAGACAAGCAGATTGACAGCACTGAGGTCTGCGATGCTTGGAGAAGGATAATCAGGAGAATGGGAAGGGAACATCTCTGTGTAAAATTGTCAAGAACATATTTATAAAGTTGAAATTGGCAATATGTGAACAATATAATTTTAAAAGCTGGACTTGAGAATATACACATACTCAGAATATACAGTTACTTAAATACTTAGCAATATCTGGAGACAATTGAGAAATAAAACTTGTTTCTTTGTTCCATAAGTAAGGCAATGGTAAATATTGAAATATAGATGATGAGAATAAATACTACAGAAAGATTTTCCAAAATGTATTGGAAAAAAGCTTGTTCAGTATGTAAAGATGAAACTGCATGATTTACGGTGCAATTTCTAAAATAATTATAAAATCTCTTTAAATCCTAATTCGTATGATACAATTCAAACTACAGTCCAATTCCAAGCGATTATGAGAAATTCCACTTCCACGTCATGTATTTCATGTCAAACCCTAATCTGTATAATTCATTACAGTATAATTTATTTGCTGCAGTATTCCCTGTAACACAACATTCATTTTGTTCCCAATCTGTTTCATTACAATTAAAAATATCCTTGAATATATATGCATATAGGACATTATCGCTGAAATGATTCAATCACTTAATATAAACAATTAACTGCTTTTGGACTGCAGTAATGACTGTTATGCAGCTATTCAATGTTAAACAAATGCGTAAACAGCACTGAAATGACTAAACTTTAATCTGTTTGTTGATGACATTGGTTGAGTGAGGACTGATAATCAGTAATGTTAAATCCTACCCAAATCCCTGACTTTGTATGCCAACTCTACGAACAAATTATGATTTTTAGAAATGAATATTAGTCTTGAGATCAAAAATTTTATCTTGATTAGAAAAGGTAATGATAAAACTTACCTATAAACATAATTTAACCCATTTCTACTTCATTCACAAAGATCATAAAGGTAGGAACAGATAAGCAAGATCACATGACTTCTCGCTCATACATCCTTAGTGTTGGTGGTTTACCTACCCAACAGAGTCGCCAATACTGTGTGTATTCCTATTTATCTTAGTGAACCACAAACCTTCCCTTATATCGATCAAATGACCACACAACCAGTTAGTTAGTTCAAAAGATAGTTTATTTACATAACAAGAGTTATCTTGACATGCAAACACAATATCTACTATGAGTTAAACTACACTTATCAGCTACAATAACCTATACTTAACTTCAGGCCAACCGGCACTGTCGAAATGGATAAAGGCCTTTATCTGGATTTCACTTGGCTGGTTCGAAGAAAGTCTCTGCTGGGCTCATCCATCAAGTAGTGATCGTTGGTCTTGAACTTGGCTGGCTGTTCCTGCTACGATTGGGTTGGCACAGGCCGGATGCAAAAGAGATAGAACACATGGCTGTCCTCTCTTTTATCCCTTTGGGATTTTGCGCTCTTTGGGGTGGTCCAAGGTGGACCCAATAGTTCGACAAGGTTCTGATCACTGTCTTCAATTTCGGCTAATAAAGGGGCGGATGCCTTGGTAGATGGGAGGGTCCTTAGCGGTCATTGGCCTTGGCAGTTTGTGCTTTCTGAGTAAGGGGAGTGGTGCCGATCAGTCTGTGGCTGTACCGGTTGCTTGATTGGAGTTCTTTTGTCCTGGGAAAATGGGCCATTAAAATGCAAATGAGCAGGGGTTTCAATCGGGTCTGGTTACCTATGTTTCAGATACACATAGGGCGAAATTCTCCCCCCCCCCACGACGGGTGGGAGAATAGCGGGAGGGCCTTCCCGACTTTTTTGACGCCCTCCCGCTATTCTCCCCCCCCCCCCCCGCCGAAATCCCGACAAGAATCGCTGCCGCCGTTTTTTTACGGCCGGCAGCGATTCTCAGCTGTTAGATGGGCCGAAGTCCCAGCCCTTTACGACCTTTTTACGAACGGCAAACACACCTGGTCCTGCCGTTCGTAAAAACGTCGTGACAAACTCGCAAAAAATAACCATGGCACCGATTGGCACGGCAGTACCACAGCCGTACCAAGGGTGCCATGGGCCCGCGATCGGCGGGCACCGATCGCGGGCAGCGGGCCCGATGCCCGCGCACTATTTGTCCTTCCGCCGCCCCGCAGTATCAATACGCGGGGCGGCTGAGGGGCAACCCGGCCCGTGCATGCGCGGGTTTCGCGCAAAAACGCGATGACGTCACCCGCGCATGCGCGGGTGGAGTCTTCCCACCTGCGCATGCGCGGCTGACGTCATATGACGCGTCAGCCGGCGCTAACTCCGGCAAGCGGGCTTAACGATTTTCGTTAAGCCCGATTTGTCGGAGCCTCCGACGTCGGGCTGCTAGCCCCGACGGGGGACCAGAATCGGTCCCCCGTCGGGAAGGGGCGCGCTGCCGTAAAACCCGCCCGGGTTTTACGGCAGTTTTACGATTTCTCCCGTTTTGGGAGAATTTCGCCCAGTGGCTCTGTGTCTGTCTAAGTTCTGGGTTGGCCATAATTCCCATGGTCTTTTGCAGGTGGCCATCTTAGATGGCTACATTAGAAGCCTCTTTGACTCTTCAGTTGAGCTTCTGACCTGATATTCATTCACTCATCACGGCCACGCATCTCCATCTCCATAATATTAGCTGCCGGTGTTCTTTTCTCACCTTGTCGGATACTGAACCCCTCATCCATCCCACGTTACCTCTAGACTTAACTATGCAGATGTGCTCGGTTGTCTTCACATAATGAATCTTGCATAAACTTGCAAAACTATTTTACCAATGACCAAATTCACACCAAGTCATGTTGTTAATAAAATGTTCATTATATTGTTTATATGGTTAACATACACAGGTGAAGGACATTGTTTAGTTACATACTTTGTCCACATAGGTTTATTTGGAATCACTAGCTTTCGGAGTGCAGCTCCTTCATCAGGTGAGTGAAGAAGTCCTGATCACTCACCTCCGGTCACTCAGATCGCTCACCTGATGAAGGAGCTACGTTCTGGAAAGCTAGTGATTCCAAATAAACCTGTTGTTCTTTAACCTAGCATTCTACCTCTTACTGCGCCCACCCTAGTCCAACGTCGGCATCTCCACACCTTGTCCACATATAAATAGGGGCAAGTTGGGAACTGGAGATTGGAGAACTATGAGACTGAGCAAAGTCAATAAACTCACTTAGTAAAGAACAGCTCTGTGGATTCTATTATCACCCCTGTATTCGCAGACCTGCATTGGCTCTAATGGATACAACACCTCTCAGAGAGTGTGCTTTAATTCTGAAAGAATGCTGCTCTCCAGGATAAGGGCCTGTTAATATTGTTACCGTAAGCATTTTCTGATCTATTTCAAAGCTGCTGACAATTGTTTTTAGGAGGTGAATATTGCTAGTAATAAATCTACCCAATGATGGCATTTGTTGTTTACTTACGCATCTGCCTGTGTTTTATAAATACAGACTCAGTTCATTGAAATCAGTGATATGGCTCAAATAGCTGATTTACACTTGGGACGGTTGTGAGTTACAGCAATTCCCTACTGTGCAAGCTCTACCACCAAGGGAAGCAACATCATGGGATTACCATTACCTACAAGTTGCAGCATCTGTGGAGAGAGAAACAGAGAAAACGTTCAAGGTCAATGACCTTTAATTGGAACAGTCCTGACCTGCTAAGTACTTCCAACATTTTTTACTTTTATTTCAGTTTTCCAGCATCCGCAGTATTTTGCTTTTGATTCACCTCCATGTTCCCTTCCAGGTCACACTCCAAACCTCTGGACCAAGATCTAGGCAAGAGTGAGGTCAAAAAGAATGAGAGCAGGATCAGGGAGCTGGGGTGCAGTGAGACAGTAATCTCTGTGTCCCTTCCGCATTATTTCAGCTTCGAAATAGGGTGGTAGCAGGACCAGAACAGTGCATAGCAGGTGTTATGTTCTGTGTTGTGGCCGTGGTAAAGGTGCACTCAGAACATCTGGTTCTTTGATGTCTAAGATAGTTTATTAACAAAATGAAGATGCGGAAAGATGACTAACGAACTACAACACAAACAGTAACAAAAATGTCAGTTCTCCTGGAGCTACGTCTAATGCGACCGTCCTCTAGTACGAGTTACTACCAACTGCCGATCTGTGGAGTCACATGGTGGATCACTGTCCCCACCTGCTGGTTGGAGATCGCACATCCAACTATATACATTGCTATGTGTATCATCAAAGCATTGAAGAACAAAGCAACAGCTTGGTGTATGCCCCTCAGAAGTAGAGAGAATAATTGGTAAATTAAAATTGTGGCCAGATCAGATGAATCTTCAGGCAATTCTTCTTTGTGAGTGTTGCTGCCATAGGTTCCTCAAATCCACCCACTAGAGCTATTGGCAAGCCAAGTCCTGAGGCAGCTGTTTCGGATAAAATTTAACAGCCTCCTCAGCTCCTCTAATGTATATAACATTTTAGAACTTTTTGGGAGGGTTTTTCTACATCTCTGCTGAATTCAAGATAGCTAGCAAGCATGTTGACCCTCCATAGTTGTTTTCTTGGGCTATCCTTTCCACTTGCACCAGCTCTTTCTCATTGCTACTTGGAGAATTAACCACTGCCGTCCCATCACACACTATCTATATTATTTGATCTATCAGAACAGAGAGCCCTGGGAGTCCCCATACAGACATCCTTGATGGTGTCAGGTGAAGTGGAAAAGGTTATGAAAACAATCAGACCGGATCCTTGGCTTTATAAATAGGGTGACAGAGGCATAGAGTACAAAATCAAAGCACTTATCTTAAAACTTTATATTTCACTAGTTCGGCCCAAGTTGGAGTATTGTGTCCAAGTTTGGTCAGCACACTTTAGGAAGTGTGCCAAGACCTTTCAGAGGGTGCAGAGTGAGTTTACCAAAATAATACCGAGTATTAGGAACTTTCATTATATGGGGAGAATAGACAACCTGGAGTTCTTCTCCATCGAGCAGAGAAAGGTAGGTTAATAAAGATGTTCACAATTATGAAGCGTTTTTGCTCAAAACTGTGCGTAAATGTGATCACAAGAAATAAAATTTGTTAACAGGAAACATATGTAGGAATTAGGGGCGTGATTTTCAGGCTGCGTCCGCCCGTTGACTGGAGAATCCCGGACAAGGTCAATGGCCTTCCCACTGTCCGCGTCTTGCCCGTGGCATTCATGTGGCGGGCGGGGCAGAAGAATCCAGCCCTAGATTTTATAATATTATTATGGATTCAAGTAACACTATTGGCTGGTAAAATGTCACGTGATACGCAGTGATGTCAGCAGAGCATTTTGCAGGGTTTTGGAGAGTTCACCTGAGAGTTCACCATCTTATCCTGGAGGAGCAACATCTCTCAAAATAACCTTGAACTATGTTTTACCAAACTTTAATCGTGGCAACCCTATTTCTCTTTCTCCTTGTGGCAACACCAAATATATAACCATTCTAAAATAATATGGACAGGTAGTGAAGATAAGATCTAATAGCACAAAATGTGTATGTTCTGAATGTTATTGTTCACAATGCAGTGTTCCAAATAAAAGTTTGGTAATAATTTTCATAAAAATGTTTATTATTGCTTTACAGCAGGGAGTGCTGCGTTGTTGTGGTGCTGCATTTTGGATCAGAAGTTATCTCATGGCCTTGTCTGTCTTTTTGATTCAAGAACAACGAGAATGTTTTCTGTAGTTCTAGCTAACATTCCTCTCTTGATCTCTTGATCTCTTGGGTTTAGGATCTAAATGGGGTTTCTTTAGGGTTTCTTTAGACTGTTATTTGTAAAAATCATTCTTGCTCAGTTAAAGATCAATATAATCATTTCAGTACTCTACACAAGGTTGTACTTCTGCTTCCTCCCTTGGACATGTGTCATTGTGTCATAGTTACATAATTAGTTACACCAGTATTAGGTGCTCTCGATCTTAACCCTTTACTCCACATCTTCCCCTAAATCTTTATCGCAACTATACATCCTCCTACATGTGTCAGACTTCACAGATTTAGTCTCTGGGGCACTGTGACCAACCTCCCTGACCTGGTCCTGATTTTATTTTGAGGTTGAGGATGGACTACATTCTCTCATCATTCTATAGGAGTGTCTTCCATCTGGGTGGTTGTAGAGTTCTATTTCCTTCTGGTTCCTTGTCTCCATCCAGTTCTAAATATCATGCCCAATATGCCATTAATTTTTTTCTCAAAGATGCCAAGGTTCTTCGGTCCTTTTGATATTTCCCTGGCCCGTCTCAATCCTATAAGATCCCAGCTGTGGAGCTCTTCCTATCACAATGCCTTCTTTCTGTTGTTCTCGTTTCTACACTCTCACCCCGGGCTGCAGCACTTTCAAGTCTCATGCTCTGCGTTGGACTTTTGTGCTTCACTGTCTCTTTGCAGCTCCTTATGCTCCCTAACATCCTCATGATCTTCTGAGGTAATGTTAGGCTGTCGTGTTTGTTGTTGAGGTGGGAGTTGTGTTCACAGCCGTCTTCCAATTGGTAGTGCTGATGGCGGGAGCGTGTTTTTAGCGGTGAGGTTATGTAGTTATGAAGGATGAAGTTAAAACCTTTGTTCTTTTCCATTAATTCCTTGATTGTTAAAACTCCTCTTTTTGCTTCTCAATTCGACTGAGGACATCTAGGTGAACAAGCGACATGCATGAAACCATAATCTTGTGCAAAGTTATGGAACAGCTTGTTAACAAAATGAGGACTGCTATCTGATACCACAATGTCTGAGATTCCATGGGCTGGATTCCCCGCACCACGACGCCACAATCACAGCCGGCGCTGGGGCAGAGAATCCAGTTTGATGCCGTAATCGGGACCGGCGCCGGTTCAGCGATTCTCCGGGCACCGAAAATCGGTGTCACCGGGGAATACACTGCACCGCTGGGGGCCATTGCCAGAGGCCCACTCCGACATTCTCCGCCCCCGACTGGCCGAGTTCCCAATGGCGTGAAACTAACCTGCTATTGCCGGTCGGAATGCTCGCATGACGGTTGTGGTCTCAGTCCATGGCTGCTCTGGTCGGGGGGGTGGAATCGGATAAGGGGGAGCCTTATAGGTGGCTGGGCAATTAATGTGCGGGGTTTGAGGGTCGGGCGCGCGGCCGATCGGGGGTCTCCTTCGTGGGTCTACGTCCGTGGTCCGAGTCCGCCATGGAGCATGGCACGGCTGCTGGAGGCCACTGCCGTGCGCATGCGCGGCCTCTGAACCAGACGTGCGGGGAGGGCATGTATCTGCAGCAAAAGCTACAAGATTTACTCCGGGTCCCTTCTATCCCCCCTATGAATTTGTTTCACTTTTTTCCAGGATTTTCAGGAGTAGAACTCTAACGTTTTGATGCCGGCGTGGGGACATAGTCTCAATAATGGAGAATGCAGCCCCATATGTCACAAAGATTCTTCTTGGTGTTGTCATTACTGCCTCGGTCATGCTGCTATGCAACCTACTCACCTCAGCTATCTGGAGCAGCAATCAATGATGAATTTTGGCGGGATTCTCCATTGGCCGACGCTGAAATCGGGAAAGGCAATTAGGCGGAAAACTAGTTCCGACGCCACGATCGTGGTGGGTTCACGCCAAATCACAATTCTCCGGTGCCGTCAATGCGTTCCACTCCACAGATTCAGGTCCGGTGGTCCCCTCCAGTCTTCCCCTGCTCCCAACAGTTATGGGTGGCCTTCTCCGGGGGGCAGGAAGCAGAAACGGCACAGTGTTAGACAGTCTGGCACATGCAGCCCAGGGTTTGTATAGCTGGTGGCTTCAGTGGCCAGGGCACCCAGTCATGTTGGCCGGTATGGGTGCCAGCATGTGGTATAGAGTGGGGGGGTCAGCCACTGTCAGGGTGAAGGAGGGCAGGGTAATGTGTGTGTGTGAGGGGGGATTGGTGCCAGGGGCACAGTGTTTCCTACTCACCCTGGCCGCCCGGAGGAGGTTATGCCTCGGCTCTGCTGGCCGGTCCGGACGGTGTTCCCCCGGCACTGACCACCTCTTCCACCCCGTGTCCAGACACGGCGAAAGGCGGTGGCTGACAGCCTTCTTACTGACGTAGGGTACAGGGTCACCCGTCTCTCCACCACGGCGTCTTGCAGGGTCTCGAGCTCAGCGTCCAATAAACAGTGTGCCGCTCTACTCGCTGCCATCTTGTTGGCTGGGTGGTGTGTGTGGGGAGTGGTGTGTCTATGCAACTGCACCTTGTCAGCCTCCTGAGTGTCAATCACGAACCTGCCGAATCTGGCACCATTTCTCATTGGATTCAATTGTGCCCCACGTGGCGCCGGTGTTAACCCCTTAACGGACATTGAATTGGTCCAGGTGCGGCGCCAGTTTTGCTGTTGTGGAAGTCCCTGAATTCTGCACCTGCATCAACACTTAGTCTCAGGAACAGAGATTCCTACCTTTTATCTTTGAATTCAAATATGTCCATTCCCATGATCTGCAATAGCTCAGTGGAAAAGTGGAGAATTCCCTTTGGATTCCAATTCTGCTGTTGGCTATCCACAGCACACGTAAAGCCATTCTGATGAACCCTTAAATGGAGTGACTGATGCCTGACTACCAGACTGACTGCTGGGCTCTTGTTTGGCACTTTGCTTTTCTCAAGATGGATTTTCTGATGAATGTCATGTTGAAGTGATTGGGAGTGTTGTTAAAAACTAAAAAATCATGGATGATTGTGAGATGTTTTCTCTATTCAAAGTATTGGTGAAGCACTGAGTTGTTCGGGGTATAATCGAGCCATTTGTTTGGCAAAACTCTTTTATTTTGATGCACTCAACATCCTGCTGCTGTCCTTGCTTAATTTCTTGTAAACTCTTCTCAGTGGCTGGTACATTTATTGGTCAAAGTATATGCTTCCACTTTCTCAATAAGCCTTAAATCTTCCAGCTTGACTCCTTCCACTGGTATTCTTGACAAAGCATTTGCTATTATTTGGTACTTCCTAGAACGTACTCAGTAACTGAACCGTATCCCATGTGTCTCAGTCTAAAACGTTAAATTCTAGGTGGCATTTTTGCAATTTCCTTTACATTAAGAAAAGTAACCTGAGGTTTGTGGCCGGTTCCAATTTTCAATCTTATTCCATGACATAATCAGAGAACTTCTCACAGGCCCATGTGACTCCTAACGCTTCCTTCTCAATGTTTGCATACCTCCTCTCAGTGTCCGTGAGTGATCCTGAGGTATAATAGAACTGGTCTTCTGTGTCCATCTTTTTAAACTTGAAACAGCAATTCCCCCCCAAGCCTGTACATGATGCATCTGCTGTGCAACTGTGGATCATAGTGCGCTCGAATGTTAGGTGCAATTAGAAGATTTTGTATCTTGTCAAAAGCATTTAGCTGGTCCTTGTTCCAGCACTACTGCTTACCTGTCTCAACAGCTATCATAATGGCTCATTGATTTCCATCAAGTTTGGTGGGAACTTGTCTACCTGATTGATCGATGCCAAAGAATCTGGAATTCTGTGATGGTTTAAGGCTGTGGGAACTCTCTAATAACATTGGGTCAGCTGTTATTCCTGAAATTTTCACAATGTAGCCCAAGAATTGTATCATAAGTTTTGCAAATTCATTGTCATTTTATGCCAAACCTGCTTCCTGTAGGACTTTGAAGACTGTTTGTTTTTGAAAACTCACCACTCTTCTTAGAATTCCCCCTATACCAAAAAGGGCCAATATTCTAAATGGTGAACAGGGATTCTCACTCCCTGACTCCGATGCAGGCTTCAGTGGGTGCCATTCAGGTCAAACTATATTTTCAAGTTATCCCCCAGTATAACCCATACCTTCACCGAAGATTTGATCTACTTACCACTTAGTAGCATCGATGTCCTGGGTCCTGCATTGCTAAGTAAGTAACGTAGACTTTCAGGAATAAACCACTTTTTCAGGTTAAGTAAAGTTATTTTATTATTATATTTTTTCTTTTAAAAGCTGCAAACACTTTCTTTACAGAAAGGTAAAAAGATCTTGCTTCTGGATCCTTCCTGTTGGTTGAAGGGACCTTCAGGCCCACCTTGACACTCAATCTTCTTTAAATTCTGGTCTTCTTGGGATGTATTTGCTGGTTAGCTCTGTTGCTGTCTTGTTGATCCATGTACTGAGCTATAAGAGCTAACTCTGCTAGCTATCTCTAAGCTGACTCTGACTCCTGTTTAAATTCTAGTCTTCCTTAGATGTATAACTGTTTAAACTCGGCTGCTTGCCTTGTCTTTCCCATGACCGAGCTCTCTCTCTCTCTCTCTCTCTCTCTGAGTTCTCCTCCCCTTCTCTCCTGTTGCAGTTTCTCTGTGCTCTGTAGTTGTTGCTGCTGCTCCCTGGGTTTATATTTTCTTTCTAACAATTATTAAGTTTTTAGAGCCTTATTGTAAATTAACTTACTTCCCTTTGATTGTTAAAAAGTATCTTTGATGTAAACATTTGAACACAACTAATTATTCATTTTGGGCACAACGTCACCTCTCAGATCTGATTACAAAATTTCAATAGGTGTTACCTCCACTTCCTGCTTTTGAATCACTTAATTTTCCAATTGTCCCCAGCTCATAACTTTGCCTTTGATTTTGACTTCAAATTGTGTCTCCCGTAGACAGGTCGTCTCCAATTTTCTTTTAATTGACTTGATGTCCATAGAATTTTACACTTTAGAATTTACACCAAATTCGACTGAGCCTCTTCCATCCTTTCCAGCTGTTTACTAAGAGTTTATTTCAATTAAGGTGTGAGCCTTTGCTTTTAGCTGTATGCTAAAATTTAACTGAAAGACCTGCCTGTTTTAAACATTCGTCAATTGAAACTCTCATCCATGCCTTTCCAGATACTTCCTGAGATAGTTACATTCCATGAAGGTGTGAGCCATTGTTTTAGCTTATCACATGAAACCTGTGTGCTTGATAATCTGCATTTTACAATCCTGCTCTTTGCAGCTGCTATTAACTTTTTGTGGGATCTTTCCCTGTACCCTCTCAGACCAGATATTGCCAGACTTCCATGTTTCAAATGACACATTTTTCTGTATTTTCAAGAACATGTTCTTATATGATGGGCAGGTACTTCCCTCAATGAATCATGTATGAGAATGTCCTCTATATGACATATTATTTCTTCCGTGCCTTCCAGAGTCTGAGGCATCATTTGTTCGAATGTCTCAGGTGCAGAAGGAATTCACATGGGCCTGTGAGAAGTTCTCTGATTATGTCATGGAATAAGATTGAAAATTGGAACCGGCCACAAACCTCAGGTTACTTTTCTTAATGTAAAGGAAATGCAACTTGTCAGAACAATAACGAACAAGTGGGGTGATAAAAGTAGTTAGTAATCTGGATTCTTTGTCTGGAGACAACTGCCAAAAGCCATTGTTAGCATCCAATTTTCTAAAGGGGGTGCTTTTTGCTAATTTGGTGATATTTCCATCCACTGAGGTTATTGGGTGGTTCTTGTGCTCTACAGACTTGTTTCATTAAGTCAAGGCCACAGAGATTCTAATTGAACCATTAAACATTTGTACTGTGACTGTACAACACACTACTTCATTGGTATGGATACAGGAGAAATTACCCCTTGTTGTAACATGTGTTCAATCTCAGTCTTGACTTTGTACAAGAGTGGGTGAGGGTCTTTCCTTGTTGTGAATAGACATATAGGTATAACATTGGCCTTGGGTTTATATAATACTCTCTTTTCAGCTTTCCTATGTCTAGTACTTGGGCTAGAAATTCATTCCTGAAGACCTCACCAGACAGCTCATCAGCAATATTGTCAACCTTGTAAATAAGCCTCAGCTACAAACGTGTTTTTCTGCTCAGTAATGATGACTCCTGCCTCTTTAACACATACAGGCGTTCAACAATGTATTCATCCTTGTATCTTAATTTTGCCGACTGTTGGCCTAGTACCTTCAGTGTAGTCCTTCCTGAACATTGCAACTGGATGGAAGATGGTTGTAATGTGTTACTTTTTCAACCATTTAACTTCATCAGATAAGACAGAAACATGTCTGCCAATATCGATCTTGAATTCTGTGGCGTGTCCATCAAATTCTAATTTAAAGCTCCAATAATAATGGGAAATGGAGGCTGGGTTGTGAGAGGAGGCTTTGAGGATGGTGAACACATCTTCCTTGTGTGCTAGGCTTAATTTTATTCAATTCAATGTAGTGCATAGAGTGCATATGACGGTTCTTTGAGGGGGTGAAGGATAGGTGTGGGTGGTAAGCAGGGAGGCCTGTGAACCATGTCCACGTATTTTGGGCATGTCCGAAACTGAAGGGGTTCTGGCAGGGGTTCGCAGATGTTATGTCTGAGGTGTTGAACATGAAGGTGGTCCCGGGTCTGGAGGTGGCAATATTCCCCAGTGCAATTCGAAACACACCAAACTCACCCGATTCGTCCTTACACTCGCTACTGTCACCCTAGACAACAACCGGACACAATCCAAAATCCCTGCCTGAACCCAAACCGTTCCAGCAATTCTCACACCTTCATCACCTCCTGTCCCTCCCGGGGCATCATTATCACGTTTAACAACCGCCTAACATGAGCATACAGATGCCTCCCCTTTATGAACCCCGCCTGGTCTTCCCCTATCACCCCTGGTACATAGTCCTCAATCCGCGGGCCAAGATCTTTGTCATCAGTTTGGCATCCACATTTAGCAGCGATATGGGCGGTAGGACCCACACTGCTCCGGGTCCTTATCCTTCGTCAACATTAAGGACATTGAAGCTTGCGATAACGTAGGGGGAGGTATCTACTTATCCCTTTCCTCGTTGTATGCCCTTACCAGCAGGGGTCCCAGATCCCTAGAAAACATCTTGTAAAATTCCATTGGGAACCCATCTGGGCCCAGGTCCTTCACTGCCTCCATCACCCCCATACCCTCCATCACCTCCACCAATCCAACGGGGGCCCCCAGTCTCTCTACCAGGTCCACTTCTACCTTGAGGAACACATCTTTCACCTTTCTGATCTCCCTCGCTGCCTCCTGTTTCCTAAGTTGATGGACCAGCATCCTACTTGCCTTCTCCCCATACTTATATGCTGCCCCCTGGCCCTCCACAACTGCTCCACTGCCTTCCCCGTTGACACCAGCCCGAACTCCATCTGGAGCTTCTGCCGCTATTTCAACAACCCTGCCTCCGGGGCCTCCGACTACCTCCTACATACATAAAAAGCAAGAGGGTAGCCAGGGAAAAGGTTGGCCCACTGAAGGATAGGCAAGGGAATTTATGTGTGGAGCCAGAGGAAATGGGCGAGGTACTAAATGAGTATTTTGCATCAGTATTCACCAAAGAGAAGGAATTGGTGGATGTTAAGTCTGGAGAAAGGTGTGGGGATAGCCTGGGTCACATTGAGATCCAAAAGGATGAGGTGTTGGGCGTCTTGAAAAATATTAAGATAGATAAGGAGGAAAATGTAACTGGTCTGATTACTAAGTTTGCAGATGACACAAAGGTTGGTGGAATTGCGGATAGCGATGAGGACTCAGAGGATACAGCAGGATTTAGACCATTTGGAGACTTGGGCGGAGAGATGGCAGATGGTGTTTAATCCAGAAAAATATGAGGTAATGCATTTTGGAAGGTCTAATGCAGGTAAGGAATATACAGTGAATGGTAGAATCCTCAAGAGTATTGAAAGTCAGAGAGATCTAGGTGTAGAGGTCCACGGGTCACTGAAAGGGGCAACACAGGTGGAGAAGGTAGTCAAGAAGGCATACAGCATGCTTGCCTTCAATGGCCGTGGCATTGAGTATAAGAATTGCCAAGTCATGTTGCAGCTGTATAGAACCTTAGTTAGGCCACACTTGGAGTATAGTGGTCGCCACACTACCAGAAGGATGTGGAGGCTTTAGAGAGGGTGCAGAAGAGATTTACCAGGATGTTGCCTGGTATGGAGGGTATTAGCTATGAGGAGCCGTTGAATAAACTCGGTTTGTTCTCACTGGAACGATGAAGGTTGAGGGGCGACCTGATAGAGGTCTACAAAATTATGAGGGGCATAGACAGAGTGGATAGTCAGAGGATTTTCCCCAGGGTAGAGGGGTCAATTACTAGGGGGCATAGGTTTAAGGTGTGAGGGGCAAGGTTTAGAGGAGATGTACGAGGCAAGTTTTTTACACAGAGGGTAGTGGGTGCCTGGAACTCGCTGCCGGAGGAGGTGGAAGCAGGGACGATAGTGACATTTAAGGGACATCTTGACAAATACATGAATAGGATTGGAATAGAGGGATACGGACCCAGGAAGTGTGGAAGGTTTTAGTTTAGACGGGCAGCATGGTCTGCACAGGCTTGGAGGGCCGAAGAGCCTCTTCCTGTGCCGTATTTTTCTTGGTTCTTTGTTCTATCAACCCGCAGGATCTCAGCCACCCACCTAGCCATCTCTGCCCGCACCGTCTTATCCCTGTGTGCCTGTATCAATATAAACTCCCCTCTGACCACTGCCATGAGCGCCTCCCATAGCGTGGTGGCCGAGACCTCACTCATGTCATTCAGCTCCATATAGAACATAGAACAGAACATAGAACATTACAGCGCAGTAAAGGCCCTTCGGCCCTCGATGTTGCGCCGACCTGTGAAACCCCTCCAAAGTCCATCTACACTATTCCCTTATCGTCCATATGTCTATCCAATGACCATTTGAATGTGTTTAGTGTTGGCGAGTCCACTACTGTTGCAGGCAGGGCATTCCACGCCCTTACTACTCTCTGAGTAAAGAACCTACCTCTGACATCTGTCCTATATCTATCTCCCCTCAATTTAAGGCTATGTCCCCTCGTGCTGGACATCACCATCCGAGGAAAAGGCTTTCAATGTCCACCCTATCTAATCCTCTGATCATCTTTTATGCCTCAATTAAGTCACCTCTTAACCTTTTTCTCTCTAACGAAAACAGCCTCAAGTCCTTCAGCCTTTCTTCATAAGATCTTCCCTCCATACCAGGCAACATCCTTGTAAATCTCCTCTGTACCCTTTCCAATGCTTCCACATCCTTCCTATAATGTGGCGACCAGAACTGCACGCAATACTCCAAATGCGGCCACACCAGAGTTTTGTACAACTGCAACATGACCTCATGGCTCCGAAACTCAATTCCTCTACCAATAAAAGCTAACACACCGTACGCCTTCTTAACAACCCTCTCAACCTGGGTGGCAACTTTCAGGGATCTATGGAAATGGACACCGAAATCGCTCTGCTCGTCCACACTACCAAGAATCTTACCATTAGCCCAGTACTCTGTCTTCCTGTTATTCCTTCCAAAATGAATCCCCTCACACTTCTCTGCATTATACTGCATCTGCCACCTGTCAGCCCAGCTCTGCAGCTTATCTATGTCCCTCTGTAACTTGTAACATCCTTCTGCACTGTCCACAACTCCACCGACTTTAGTGTCCACTGTCCTTGACTAACAATGCCACCCCTCCCCCTCTCTTACCACCTTCCCTGAGCTTACTGAAATATCTAAACCCCGGCACCTGCAACAACCATTCCTCGCCCTGCTCTATCCATGTCTCCGAAATGGCCACAACATCGAAGTCCCAGGTACCAACCCATGCCGCAAGCTCACCCACCTTATTCCGGATGCTCCTGGCATTGAAGTAGACGCACTTTAAACCACCTTCCTTCCTGCCACTCATGCAACTTTGAAACCTTACTCATGACCTCACTACTCTCAGCTTCTTGTGTACTGGAGCTACAATTTAGGTTCCCAATCCTAATTGAGTGAGTGCTGAATCCTAATTGAGCATAATTGAGTGAGTGCTGAAAGTAGATGTTAAAATGAAGCTATGAAACTTTTAGAAGGATGGAAAATATCCAATGGCATTATCTGAAACAAAGCTTAGCCTGTTAAGCATCCTTCCTTCAATAAAATATAGGAAAAAACTGGCCTTTGATTTCACTTACTGTTTGTGGAACCTTTTCGTGTTCAAATTGTCTGTATGATAATAGTGACTGCAAAAGTAATTATTCGATGAAGAAATACTTGACAATGTCATGAGTATTTTTCTTTTTTAATGTAAGGCCCTTTCTAAAAATTAACAACAGAACACTTTGCTGTGGTAAATGCCATAAAACAGTTGGTTTAGGGGTGTTTACACATTAAATCACTTCTGAGGCTGGAAGCTATAGCTGGACATTGGACCAGAATCTAATGACAATGCAATATTTCTTTAAGTTGTCATCACAAGCATAATGAGGCTCTGTGATTTGAAATTATTAGTGTTATCCCAGCTGTGTGCTTTCCAAAGCTTGGAAGACAGCCTGATGTATTAATTTGCATACATTTTAAAATTACAAACAGCCCATCATCAACAGATTTTATCTCATCCATAAACGAAGTGATTGATACAAGGATGAAACAGAAATCAATCAGTTAGAACTATTGTTGACATATGCAGATTAAAAGGAATTGCAAAGCATTTATCTTTTTACTGCAGTGTGAAAACCACAGAGCTATTTTTATCATTGCCAGTAGGTGGTGCTATGTTAATAATTATTTCAACATTTAAAAAATTGAAATATGAAGTAGTTTCCAGCAAAGCCTCACATCACATGGATGTGCACACATAATCCCAGCACACAATCATATGCACAAACGTATCTGCACACCTGTAGACGTTGCTGGGTTGTGTAGACTGACAACAAGGACTAACAAGCAGAAGGGTTTATTCAACAATCTTAGCAGCGCTTACATGCTGTGTGTCTGCCCGCAGTCATGAGGGAGATCTTCCTGTGTCCACGCGTAGGATCTCTGTGTCTATTTGTAGACCGTAACTCCATACCATATACCAAATAACAGAGATTCAAGACTGGCTTCTTGGGTTAAAAGCAATTTGTTTTTGTTTTTGTCAGCTAGTAGTGTCTACTGGTAATGTCTACAAGTACAGAATTTAAGAAGGTCCGACTAGCCCTGCAGTAAACTAGTCAGATGTATCGATTGTTTGTTCTTAACAAATGCAGATAAGTTGAATTGAATTTAAATTATAGTTCATTGTAATTTCTTCAATCAAGATACACATACAAAAGGACTGCACAGTTTAAAAAAGAATAAAATGGCGGTTTTGCAAAGCAAGCAGATAGAATAGATTTCAGAGATAGGTTGAATTGATTCTAGAATGTCTTTCCCATCCCGATACCTGAACTTTTAAAGAGATTACTATCTTTAAAGGGTTGTCCTTTTACAGCTGTGATTGGTTTTAACTAATCTATAATTCATTTAATTTGGCCAAAGTGTCTGTCAGTCAAATTAAGAGACAAAAGATTTCTGTATTTTTCCTCTCGAAGACAACTTTCCCACCAAAGATTGTTACCATGGATACAGAACTGGATCTTATTCTAGCGCTCTAACACAAAGAGTCTTTCTGCCAGTTTGTCCTTGCAAACTCTTTCAGTTTGCTCATCTGATTCATTCACAAGCAGTCAGCCTTTTCTTAATGTTATGGTTCATATATATTGATTTAAAATGTCAGTTTATATGTTTTCTTTAAATAATTCCTTCCTTTCACCCTTTTTACCTATAATAAAAGGTTGGTTTCTATCACCACATCATCCCGATGTACACATGACCATCTGGTCTACATCTTCCCCATTTAAGTTGGGACACTTGCACTACAGGCATATGAAAATGTAAGACAGCAGTGACAAGTTCTAAACTATTTACTGTGAGCAGAGCACAAACTTGGGCAGCAGAACATAAACTAATTACAAAATGCAGAGCACTGGCTTGGGCTGCTACACCTGGTGCATTGCCCATCACGTCTCTTCTCCCCCCCACCCACCCCCCCCCCCCCCCCCCACTCACTTTTTCAAACAGACCATTCATGCGCAGAACACGTAAGTACATTATCTTTGGACTTTAACTTTGACCTGCTCAGGCACTCTGATGGTGAGACTGTGCCATTTGACTGTGCCTGGAATACCCTCTGGTTGGAGTCCTCAGGGTGGATGGCATCAGGGATCCTGCTGGTGTACCCAGAGGCTGCACGGCTTGTTGCATTGGCCTCGCCTACTTCATCCATTCAGATAAAGAACTTCAGTTTCATTTTTTGTTATTATTCCCTGCACTGACCGTATTTGCTAATGCATAAGACTAGTATCTAGCCTCCGAAATTTGTCTCCTATCACTACCACATTCCTTTTCGCTCTCCGCACTTGAATGGCAGCCATCCTGCAGTCCTTCTCCTCACCCAGATAGGCTGGAATTCTCTGGTCATTGGGATTCTCATTTCCCGTTGGTAGTACACTCCTGTCCGTGAGTTTCTCAATGGTGTGGGGTGACTTCAAGTGGTAGGAGGTGGGAATCCCACCATCAGCGAACAATGCACCGCTGAGGAACACGTGGCTGGGGGACCGGAGAATCCAACCCATAGGTACAAAGAAACTTGTATGTGTTGACAAAGACAAGGGCTAAGGTTCCTCCATCAACATGTTGGTTCCCTATACCTGCCTGACTCACAGTCACACCCTCGTGTCCCTGATCATTGAGCAAACTTAAACTTCTGCCTAATCGGAGAGGTATGATTGCCTCATCATGCAAAAAATCCGGTTAACTCTTTCCCCCCATGTCCCCAATGTCTGCAACTCTGACTTCAAATTGCCCAAGCTGCAGACACTTACTTCAGATATGGTTGTCCGGGATTGGAGTGCATTCCACAGATTCCCACACGCTGCACTGATGTCACACCACCAACCCTGTCATAAAAGCAAAGACTGTGGATGCTGGAATTTGCTTTTTATTCGTTCTTTGGAATGTGGGCGTTGCTGACTGGGCCAGCATTTGTTGCCCATCCCTAATTGTCCTTGAACTGAGTGGCTTACTCGGCCATTTCCGTGGGAGGAAGTTAAGAGTCAACCATATTGTTGTGTGGGTCTGGGGTCACATGTAGGCCAGACCAGGTAAGGTTGGCAGATTTCCTTCCCTGAAGGACATTAGTGAACCAGATGGGTTTTTATTACAATCGGTAATCGTTTCATGGTCATCATTAAACTTTTAATTCCAGGATTTTATTGAATTCAAATTTCACCATCTGCCATGGTGGGATTCGAACATATTACCCCAAAGCATTACCTTGGGTCTTTGGATTACTGGTCCAGTGACAATACCACTACGCCAACACCTCCCCTGGAATCTGAAACAAAAACAGAAAATCCTGGAAAATTGCAGCAGGTCTGACAGCACCTGTGGAGAGAGAAGGGAGCTAATGTTTCGAGTCTGGATGGGCTTTGCATCCTTATTTGCATTGGGACAATTGACAAAACCATCTCTCAAGAAACCACCTTTATACTGTTTTGTTACCAAGTTAAGTTTCTTCTTTGTAGGCTGTTAACCCAGAGCCCCTGGAACACTGTGCAGAGTGCAGACTAGCACTGCTCTGTCCTTCCATGGACTCTTCGGTGCAGCTCCCTCTAGCAGTTTCATTTGTGAGACTCTGCCTTATTGTGTCTCTGCCCATCTCCACCTTGTAATAATATGATTCATTGTCTTTTTAAAATATTATTATTCTCCTTTTTCACATTTTCTCCCAAATGTACACCCAACAATAAACAATAATCAGTAACGAATGCAATGTCAATCCCCATATCAATGACAACAATCCCATCCTCCCACCAAACCCCCAAACATTAGCCCGCATGTTAACATAAATAAATAACAAAAAGGAATCAGGAATCGCATACAGTCCCCCTCCCCCCAACCCTCCCAACCTCCCCCTCTAATGTTCGATGTAATCCAATTCTCGAAAGTGCATAATGAATAACGCCCATGAATTATAGAACCCCCCCCCCATCCTTCCCCTCAGTTCAAATTTGACCTTCTTAAGAGTCAAAAATTCCAGCAGGTCCCCCCGCCACGCCAGGGCACAGGGTGGAGAGGTTGATCGCCATCCCAACAGGATCCGCCTTCGGGCGATCAACGAGGCAAAGGCTACAACATCGGCCTCCTCACCCGTTTCCAACCCGGCTGGTCCGACACCCCGAATATGGCGTCCCGAGGGCTCGGGTCCAGTAATAATATGATTCATATTCACAGTCATCTTGTCTTGTTTGCCAGCTGCTAGAAAATGGAAGAAGCTCTCCTGTGTGATTTGGCGTTAAATGAATGTACTTACAGGGTCTTGACGTCACCTGTACAGGACACGTGACCTGCCCACCACTGCTGCTTATAGAACATAGAATATGGAACATTCAGTGCAGAAAGAGGCCATTCGGCACATCGAGTCTGCACCGATCCACTTAAGCCCTCACTTCCACTCTAACCACGTAACCCAATAACTGCTCCTTACCTTTTTGGACACTGAGGACAATGTAGCATGGCCAATCCACCTAACCTGCATGTCTTTGGACTGTGGGAGGAAACTGGAGCGCCCGGAGGAAACCCACGCACACACGGGGAGAACGCGCAGACTCCGCACAGACAGTGACCCAGCGGGGAATCGAACCTGGGACCCTTGCACTGTGAAACCACCGTGTTAGCCACTTGTGCTACCATGCTGCCTAGATGGCCAGAAGATTGCTCACAGCCTCATTTCCTTCTCATTTAAAAGGCAGCAATTCGCCATTATCAATAAAAATAACGATAGCGGCCATTGGGTGCCTTGCTTGTGATCAGGACCACCACGGGAATGCCGCGACCTATCACTCCGCAACCCCCCAACACCCCCATGCAACCCACCCATGGATCGTAAAGCATACTTTGAAAAACTCTGGCTTAAAAGGCTGCTGGTAGTGGCACATTCAGAGATCAGAATATGGTAATGGCAGTACAAAGGTAAGTGGTATGTCAAAGGAAAACCTGGAACAGGGAACAGATGACCCTAGGGGGGGAAGTATGGGGGAGATGGTGGTAAGGGAAAAACATATCAACTAACCCATCATGTTAGGAGAGCCCATTAGGACCAAGGGGGAAATCTGTGGATGGAGCCAAAGGACCTTGGTAGGGTGTTGAACGAATATTCCACATCTGTCTTCACCCAAGAGAATAAGGAGGTAGTTACAAAACTTAGGGAGAGAGATTGTGAGGTTCTTGAACAAATTTTCATAGGGAGTGACAAGGTATGGGACGTATTGGTGGGCTTAAAAGTGGACAAATCTCTAGGTCCAAATGAATTATGTTCAGGCTGCTGTGGGAGGCAAGGCAGGAGATTGCCAGGGCTCTGACCCAAATTTTTAATTCCTCTCTGGCCACGGGGAGGTGCCAGAGGACTGGAGAACAGCTAACGTGGTCCTACTATTAAAGAAAGGTTGTAGAGACAAGCAAGGGAAGTACAGACCAGTGAGTCTCACACCAGTGGTTGGAAACTACTGGTGAAGATTCTGAAGTAGAGAATCTATCTCCACTTGGAGAGACCCGGTTTGATCAAGAATAGTCAGCACGGCTTTGTCAGAGGGAGGCCACGCCTATCAAATTTGATTGAAATTTTTGAGCAGGTAACTAAGTGTGTAGATGAGGGTAGTGCAGTTGATGCAGTTTACATGGATTTCAGCAAAGCCTTTGACAAGGTCCCACTTGATGGGCTGAAGGGCCGCTTTTGCACTGGAGTACTCCGTAATTCTGTGATTCTGATTCTGCCATCTCTCCGGAGAGGATCACGTTTCCCGATTCTCTCTGTATTTTATGCCTGCATCACTGTTCTGATGGCAAACGTGGGTGAAAATTGACCCTTGTCTCCTCTCCACGCGTTGTTTTATTCTGTGCAGTTTGTGAACCTGCCTGCTTTTACAGATTACTGATGACACGCTTCTATGTTACAATGTGAGCTCAGCTTCCTGCTCCAGTAATTAACCCCTATTCTATGCAACCACTTTCAACTGATTGATTGGTAATTGTCACTGCCACGCAGCTCCTGTTTAACGAAAATATTTAACTAGTGGCAGTTTGAAAGTTCTGTATCAGAGTCTGATTCATAATCTAAATTTAAACTAATAATAATAATCTTTATTAGTGTCACAAGTTGGCTTACATTAACACTGCAATGAAGTTCCTGTGAAAATCCCCTAGTCGCCATACTCCGGCGCCTATTCGGGTACATAGAACATAGAACAGTACAGCACAGTACAGGCCCTTCAGCCCATGATGTTGTGCCAACCATTTATCCTAATCTAAGATCAACCTAAGCTACACCCCTTCAATTTACTGCTGTCCATGTGCCTGTCCAAGAGTTGCTTAAATGTCCCTAATGACTCTGACTCCACCACCTCTGCTGGCAGTGCATTCCACACACCCACCACCCTCTGTGTAAAGAACCTATCTCTGACATCTTCCCAATACCTTCCTCCAATCACCTTAAAATTATGTCCCCTCGTGACAGCCACTTCCACCCTGGGGAAAAGTCTCTGGTTATCCACTCTATCCGTGCCTCTCATCACCTTGTACACCTCTATCAAGTCACCTCTCTGCCTCCTTCGCTCCAGTGAGAAAAACCCTAGCTTCCTCAACCTTTCTTCATAAGACATGCCCTCCAGTCCAGGCAGCATCCTGGTAAATCTCCTCTGTACCCTCTCCAAAGCATCCACATCCTTCCTATAATGAGGCGACCAGAACTGGACACAATACTCCAAGTGTGATCGAACTAGAGTTTTATAAAGCTGCAGCAAAACCTCGTGACTCTTAAACTCAATCCCCCTGTTAATGAAAGCCAACACACCATACACCTTCTTAACAACCCTATCAACCTGGGTGGCAACTTTGAGGGATCAATGTACGTGGACACCAAGATCCCTCTGTTCCTCCACACTTGCAAGAATCCTGCCTTTAATCCTGTATTCAGCATTCAAATTCAACCTTCCAAAATGAATCACTTCACATTTATCAAGGTTGAACTCGATCTGCCACTTCTCAGCCCAGCTCTGCATCCTGTCAATATCCTGTTGTAACCTGCAACAGCCCTCGACACTATCTACAACTCCACCAACCTTTGTGTCATCGGCAAACTTGCTAACCCACCCTTCCACTTCCTCATCCAAGTCATTTATAAAAACCACAAAGAGCAGAGGTCCCAGAACAGATCCTTGTGGCACACCACTGTCACCGACTTCCAGGCGGAATACTTTCCATCCACTACCACTCGCTGTTTTCTTTCGGCCAGCCAATTCTGTATCCAGACAGCCAAATTTCCCTGCATCCATGCCCCCTAACTTTCTGAATGAGCCTACCATGGGGAACCTTATCAAATGCCTTACTGAAATTCATATACACCATATTCACTGCCCGACCTTCATCAATCTGGGGCCTCATGGTAGCATGGTGGTTAGCATCAATGCTTCACAGCTCCAGGGTCCCAGGTTCGATTCCCGGCTGGGTCACTGTCTGTGTGGAGTCTGCACGTCCTCCCCGTGTGTGCGTGGGTTTCCTCCGGGTGCTCCGGTTTCCTCCCACAGTCCAAAGATGTGTGGGTTAGGTGGATTGGCCATTCTAAATTGCCCGTAGTGTAAGGTTAATGGGGGGATTGTTGGGATACGGGTTACGTGGGTTTAAGTAGGGTGATCATTGCTCGGCACAACATCGAGGGCCGAAGGGCCTGTTCTGTGCTGTACTGTTCTATGTTCTATGTTCTAATGTGTCTCGTCACATCCTCAAAGAATTCAATAAGGCTTGTGAGGCATGACCTGCCCCTCACAAAGCCATGCTGACTATCTTTAATCCATTTCTTGAACAGGGGAACAACATTCGCCTCTCTCCAATCATCTGGTACTACTTCAATGGAGAGTGAGGACGCAAAGATCATCGCCAACGGTGCAGCAATCTCCTCCCTCACTTCCCGTAGCAACCGTGGGTATTTCTCCAGGGGACTTATCTATCCTGATGCTTTTCAAAATTTCCAGCACATCCTCCTTCTTAATATCAACCTGTTCAAGTCTATTAACCTGGTTCACACTGTTCTCATGAGCAACAAGGACCCCCTCTCTAATGAATACTGAAGAAAATATTCATTTAGGTCCTCCCCTATCTCCTGGGACTCTAGGCACAAGTTCCCTCCACTATTCTTGATCGGCCCCACTCTCACTCTGATCATCCTCTTATTTCTAAGTGTAGAATGCCTTGGGGTTTTCCCTAATCCTTCCCGCCAGGGCTTTTTCATGCCCCCTTCTAGCTCTACTCAGTCCATTTTTGAGTTCCTTCCTGGCTATATTGTAACCCTCTCGAGCCGAGTCAGATCCTTGCTTCCTCAACCTTCCACAAGCTTCCTTCTTCCTCTTGACGAGAAGCCCATTTCTCTTGGAATCCAAGGCTCCTCCACCTTACCATTCCTTCCTCGTCTCAGTGGGACAAAACAATTCAGCACTCGCAGCAAGTGCTCCTGAAATAATCCCCACATTACTGTTGTGCATTTCCCCAAGAACAATTGTTCCAACTTTATGCTCCTCAGCTCTTGTCTAATAACAGTATAATTTCCCCTCCCCCAATGAATACCTTCCCATATTGTATGTTCCTGTCCCTCTCCATGACTATGGTAAAGGTCAAGGAGTTGTGGTCACTGTCACCGAAATGCTCTCCCACCGAGACATCTGACTCCTGGCCTGCTTCGTTGCCGAGCACCAAGTCCAATATGGCCTCCCCCCTAGTCGGCCTATCTACATATTGAGTCAGGAATCCTTCCTGTACACACATGAGAAAATCTGCTCCATCCAAACCATTTGCACTAAGGAGGTTCCAGTCAATATTAGGGAAGTTGAAGTCACCCATGACAACAACTCTGTTACTTCTGCACTTTTCCAAGATCTGCCGCCCAATCTGTTCCTCTATCTCTCTGCTGGTACTGGGGGGTCTATAGAAAACTCCCAATAAAGTGACTGCTCCTTTCTTGGTTCAGACTTCACCCATACTAACTCAGTAGACAAACCCTCTGCAACTACTTCCTTTTCTGCAGCTGTGGTGCACTCCCTAATTAACAGTGGCACTCCCCCTCCTCGTTTACCTCCCTCCCTATTCTTCTAAAAACATCAAAACCCCAGAACATCTAACAGCCATTCCTGCCCCTGTGAAATCCATGTCTCCGTAATGGCCACAACATCGTAGTTCCAAGTACTGATCCAGCCTCTAAGTTCATCACCCTTATTCCTGACATTCCTTGCATTGAAACAGAAACACGTTAACCCATTCCATTGAGTGCAACTTGCCCTATCAACTGTCTATCCTTCCACACAGACTTGCTGCATACTATTTCTGCCTGTTCAACAGCCACACTATCCTCTGATCCATAGCTCTGGTTCCCATCCCTCTGCCAAACCAGTTTAAACCCTCCCGAAGTGCTCTAGCAAACCTCCCACCCAGGATATCAGTTCCCCTCCACTTTATGTGCAATCCGGCTTCATGTACAGGTCCCACCTCCCCAAGAAGATATCTCAATGATCCACATATCTGAAGCCTTCCCTCCTGCATCAGCCCTATAGCCACGTGTTCAGCTGCACTCGCTCTCTGTTCCTTGCCTCACTTGCACGTGGCACTGGTAGCAATCCTGAGATCATTACTCTGCTTGTCCTGCTCTTTAGCTTCCAACCTAACTCCCTGAAATCACTTTTTAGATCTTTGTCCCTTTTCTTAGCTATCTCATTGGTGCCTATGTGCACCACGACTTCTGGTTGCACCCCGTTCCCCCTTAAGAATCCTGTAGACTTGATCCGAGCCATCCCTGGCCCTGACACCCAGGAGGCAACATACCTTCCGGGAGTCTCGCTCGCCGCCACAGAATCTCCTATCCATTCCCCTAACCATTGAG